>NW_024609882.1:91966375-92619879 GCF_016920785.2 Ixodes scapularis
CGTCCATGGCGGCGCAGCGGCCCGGCGGCCGGGAAGAGGGCTGGCCGCCGAGCCAGCAGAGCCCGCACGGGCAGACTGCGGAGTGGCTGCACGGCCGAGCTCAACGCGGCGCGGCCACTTCACGAGAGCGCGCGCTCGGCCGTCGGCCGCAACATCGGCATTAGCGAAACGTGGCCGTTCACGTCAGCATGCTGCAGATGAACTAAGGAGGCGAAATAACGATATTCATGCTTTCGCATTCACAACCCTTAAGAAGTGCTTAGGTGTGCAAGGAATTTTTTTTTAAAGAAATGCAAAAGCAAAAGAAACTTTATAGTCACTGACGGCTGAAGCTTATTTCGGTCAAACATCTTGTTTCGCGATTCATTTTTTCAGCGTTCTCATCGGTTAATGCTGCAATATTATTGGCTGTAGAGCGCTAATTAGATGCACTCTCGGTAACGCAGAAAGTCTGCTACTGCGGCCATGTTGTCTATTGTCAGTTACACGTTAAGAAAAATTGGCGATGGAAAGGAAGGCTGAAGAGGAGGAAGCAGATGATTCCCTCTCCAGCATTCGGTCTGCTTCCTCGTCCCCAGCTTTCCCTCCCTCACCAAATTTCCTTAGCCTGTAACTGACGATAGACAACATGGCCGCAGTAGTAGATTTTCCTTCTCCAGCATTCCGTCTGTTTCCCCCTCTCCAGTCTTCCTCTCCCTCGCCAACTTTTCTATTTGTAACTGACTAGGTCCATTCACACGATGCATATTGTTGGCGAATCTTGTGTCGCGAAACTAGGTTTCAGGAAACAGATTCCCTGTCTGAACACGTCCGAAAAAGCGGCGCGCCTCCGAAAAAAGTGGCGCGTGTTTCCCGCTTCTGGAACCTCACCGACGCCCGTCAATCACCCGAAGGAGAAACGCGGACGCTGCCAATGGCCGATCGACTTCGCTATGACGTCTGACCTCCGAGGAGGAGCGAGCTTTTGGAGGAGCCTGATTTTCCGCCGATTCCGTATCCGAGCCAGAGCCGAAAAAAGAAAAACAAGCGTGGCAAGCGACCAGCGGAGAAGCGGTGCGTACGGGCGTTGAGTCTTAGTCCTACTCGGTTGCAGGCGTGTGAACGGCGCTTTAGCAGTACGGGTCGGTGGCGCGGTGCAGATTCATCAACAGTCGCGACGAGTGCAAGCACCGCATATAAACGTGATGGCTGGGGATAACTTTCTTTTACGATGCAAAAATGTCCGAAATGCTTCGAGATCATCCGCCTGTTCTTTGACGTTCGCGGTCTTTCCCGGGTTTGGCAGGACTAGTAAACCCAGTGAGCCGAATCTGACTAAGTTTATTGAGTGGTATTAATAAAACAGACTGTCTCTTTACACTTTGCGTACTTAATATCATTTTGATACGAAGCGCCTAAAATTCCCGGTGCAGATGACAATGTTTGGCGAAATTCTTGTGAGTCAATACGTCACAGGTTTCGCGCGTCAAGCTCTACGTGTGAACAGGCCGATTTCGCGAAATCTCGGTTTCGCTAAACTGTGGCGCGTTAAAAAGATGCATCGTGCGAAAAGGTGTGTAATCCCTTTTCCTGTATTCTCCCCCTCGAAGTCGCTCAAAAAACCCCACAAAATGTTTTCTTTTTCTCCCTTTCTCGCCCGTGGAGTCCACTACTGCGCGAATTTGCGTCTCCCGCTGAGCCAGCACAACAAAGAACTCCTCAACCCCCTTTCCCCTTCCTCTCTTCCCCCCTTACCTCCTCCCTCCGTCACTGGTTCGCTGGCAGCGTCGTCCAAACACAACTGCACACTTTCGACACGAAAGGAGCACCAAAAGTTAAAAAAAAAAAAGACAAAAAAAAAGTGTTTTGGTTTTTGGAATTTACCGCACGCCGTTTTCCGGTTCGGATTGGACCGCCCTTTACTGCCACAAAGGCGCAATTTTCCCGCTAAATTTAGCGGGGAAAAAGACGTCACATGACTTTGTGTCACAGCGCCCATGAACAAATTCAGTTTCTCCGCTAGATTTAGCGGGAAGATTGACGTCACGTAACCTCGACATTAATTAAATTTCCCGCTAAATATAGCTTGGCGTTTACGCCGACGGCGATGGCGACGCCACGAAGCCCGAAAACAGGCACCTAATGCCTGATTCACATGGTGCGAATTTGCCTGTGACTTGGCAATTGCGACGCCGTTCTTGCGACACAACGCAGTTGCGGTGCGAGTTCGACTAATTCGCGGCTCCGTATTTTGCCAAACTTTCCTTGAGAACGGCCACTCTTGCGAAAGGGACGGACAGCCAAACAAACGCGGCTCGTGAAAGACGTCACGATGGTCATAGCAACGTGGGAATCAAAAATACGAAAAATGCGTCACCTACGTCGTCGTCTTCAAAATTCGCTGCGGGGGTGAGGCGGCGGACGTGCTACTCCTAAGTGAATCTTTTTCGCCGCGGGGCATGTAAGCTAAGCTTGAGTTCGGCATTAAAACGAACTGGCGTTTGCGTACCGCGCGAGGGTTGTGGTTGCTACCTTTGTAAAATTGCAGGCGATAGCAATTCACGCTTGTGTTCGACCACTTTGCGTAAGGGACTCGTTGCATAATAGAAAGATCATTTCTTCAAATCTGCTTGCAGATGACGCGAAGGTCTGTCCAGAAACCGAGAAACGTTGAACAGCACCTTGTTATTAAAGCCATTTGATAAAAATCGAGCTTCACATTTTTACGAAGTGCCAACTATTGAAATGAAAACGTGCTGGACGCGTGCTACGCGAGTGACACGCGTGTAAAATGGCTTTAATTACAAGGTGCCGATCTACGATTTTCGGTTTCTAAACAGACCGTCTGTCAGATCTGCAAACAGATTTCAAGAAAGGGTCTTTCTACCATGCAATGAGTCCCCTATGCAAATGTCGCACGTGCCACGCGTGACATTTGTCAAAGAAATCCTTTCACAATTTGAATTCGTGCATAGTTTGCGATTATTTCACCAACATGATTGTTTTGGCTTTCTTTTGCATCTGGAAAACTGTGTTTTTTTTATTTATGTTGTTTCCTTTATCTTCAGTATTTTTGTCATGTTCGCAATCGCTAATATTGTTTTGAATTAAAAAAAAAAGGTTAACATTTACGTAAGCTTGTTCATGCTGACCTACACTGAGGAAGTACAGAATGTGTTTTGCACGTTTACACAAACACACGTTGTGTGTGTGGTCCAGCGTGTCGTTCATTTTATGAAAATCGGCCGATAAAACGCATTCTGTGTTAAGTAAAGACCCGACTGGGCAGCGTATACGTCCAACAAAAACAGTAAAATAGCACCTCACTCTGTGGGGGATCAGCTGATCCTCTGTCGATCTACCTGCTACAAGAAGTGTCCGCCAATTTGTCCTTAAAAGAGGCAAAGACCGCAACCCATTTTCTACAAAAAACATTGACTGATTTGCAGATCACAGGTCCGGGGTGGAAATGAACTAGATAGGTGCCATCAGGCAGGGGTGATCCAGGATTAAATTGTTTATTACTCGCTTTAAACGTTGAAAGATAACAACTAACAAAAGACAAAAAAGTTGCAATTACAAAAGAAAAAAAATCAACTACAGGCTCACCTTTTTGGCAGACATCAAATATAAATAAAGAGGAACATAACACGTTGCTAGAGTCATGTGGTGCACCGGCGCCAAAAGGCAAATATTTGCATTGATGCGCAGTCTTTAAAAAGAAGTCGGCACATTTCTTTAAAAAAAGAAAAACAATTGAGATAGAGGTTGATCCTAGCGTAGTTTTATCCCGTGGATATGAATATCGTGTTCATTTTCCCCGAAGATGTAACTAAACGCGAGAAAACACGAAAAACGGCCGACCCGTCGTAGCGTCATAAGAGCTAGGGCCTTTCGGCCGCAAAGCTCGTGTCGCTCGAGGGCCGCGCATGCAATCCCTAACTTGCCAGGTGTATTCCCCCGTACTGGCACAAGTGTTAACATCTTTTTCTGCCCTACTTGAAAACAAATAGCAAGAGTACGTGTGCATAGTTTTGATGGACGCTGCTGGAAGGAAGATTCCGAAAACTTCTTTTGTGACGTCACGCTCCTGGAAGGAGGGCCTTTGGCGGTACTTTGAACATGATTTTCTGAAACCTCTATGAACCAAATTATAAAAGAAATAGTTTCGATATTCGATATTCTGGAGGTGAAATGAAGACGATTTAAATGTGTTTCCTCAAATACAAAACCGCTTCAGCTTCCGTTACACTTGGTGTGTGAGAATTATTTGAGTAGTCTCCGAAGTATGTGCATTTAGGTGTTTCAGGTAGATGTGCAACGTGCTGGAGGTAGTGTAGTGTTGAGAGGAAGTGTGTTTGTACATGCCGAAGAAGCGTAGCATCTGCCCTCTCTGCAGTGTGGGGTGGGCTGTAGGGAATTCTGTGGTTATCAAGAAACTATAACACAAGGCACGGCGAATTTCCTTCTCGTCGTGCCTTGCGTTGTAGCTTCCGGGTCACGTAGGGGTCGATTTCGTCTGGCCATTGACAAGGGGTACTCGGATCGTCGGTGGCGTGCGTAGATGAGTGGGCGGCCTGGCAGCACCGGCGCACAATGCAAATATTTGCCTTTTGGCGCCGGTGCACCCCATGACTCCAGCAACGTGTTATGTTCCTCTTTATTCATATTTGATGTCTGCCAAAAAGGTGAGCCTGTACTTGATTTTTTTTCTTTTGTAATTGCAACTTTTTTTGTCTTTTGTTAGTTATTATCTTTCAACATTTAAAGTGAGTAATAAAAAATGTATTCCTGGATCACCCCTGTCTCATGTCACCTCTCTAGTTCATTTCCACCCCGGACATGTTGCCTGCAAATCAGTCTATTTTTTTTTTTTTTTTTGTAGAAAATGGGTCGTGGTCTTTGCCTCTTTTACCGGCAAACAGGCGGACACTTTTTGTGGCAGGCATAGCCCAAAGTAGATCGACAAAGTACCGGTTGACCCCCCCCCCCCCCCCCCCCTTCCCCCGAGTGAGGTGCTATTTTACTGTTTTCATTGGACCTACGCTGCCCAATCAGGTCTTTGCTAAACACATAATGCGTTTTATTGGCCGATTTTCATGAAATGAACGACACGCTGGACCACACACATAACGTGTGTGTGTGTGAACGTGCAAAACACATTCTGTACTTCCTCAGTGTAGGTCAGTATGAACAAACTTACGGAGATGTTTAGCTTTTTTTTTAATTCAAAACAATATTAGCAATTGCGCACATGACAAAAACACTGAAGATAAAGGAAACGACATAGATAAAAAAACACAGGTTTCCAGATGCAAAGAAAGTCAAAACAATCATGTTGGTGAAATAATCGCAAACTATGCACGACACCAAATTGTCACAGGATTTGTATGACAAATGTCACGCGTGGCGCGGGTGACATTTGCGTAGGGGACTCATTTAATAGTAAAAAGACCCTTTCTTGAAATCTGTTTGCAGATCTGACAGGAAGGTCTGTCTAGAAACCGAGAATCGTTGATCGGCACCTTGTAATTAAAGCCATTTTACACGCGTGTCACTCACGTAGCACGCGTCCAGCGCGTTTACATATCAATAGTGGTCGGCGCCTCGTAAAAATGTGAAGCTCGATTTTTATCAAATGGCTTTAATAACAAGGTGCTGTTCAGCGTTTCTCGGTTTCTAGATAGACCTTTGCGTCATCTGCAAGCAGATTTGAAGAAAGGATCTTTCTACTATGCAACGAGTCCCTTACGCAAAGTGATCGAACAGAAGCGTCAATTGTTATCGCCTGCAATTTTACAAAGCAAGCAATCAGAACCCTCGCGTGGTACGCAAACGCCAGTTCGTTTTAATGCCGAACTCAAGCTTACATCCCCCGGCGAAAAAAATATTCACTTGGGAGAAGCACATCCGCCGCCTTACCCCCGCAGCGAATTTTGAAGACGACGACGTAGGTGACGCATTTTTCGTATCTTTGATTCCCACGTTGCTATGACCACCGTGACGTCTTTCACGAGCCGCGTTTGATTGGCTGTCCGTCCCCTTCGCAAGAGCGCCGTTCGCAAGGAAAGTTTGGCAAAATACGCAGTCGCGAATTAGTCGAATTCGCACCGCAACTGCGTTGCGCCGCAAGAACGGCGTCGCAATTGCGAAGTCGCAGGCAAATTCGCGCCATGTGAATTGGGCATTATCCAGAAGGTATGCGCATGCGCGGCTGCACGCGCGAAAATATGAATCTTTGGTGCCGCTTTGGGGGAGTGCACATAGGATTTCTGATACAGCTACGACCTGCCAGCGGTCGTACCGCGGAATCAATTACGCTGCGGCACGAACGTTAGCAACATTATGCTTCAATGTATTGGACGGTAGAAGCTACATTACCCTTCCTTTACATAAAAACAATTGCGACTTTAAAGAAGCGGATTGCAAGTTGTTCCAGCGTAGAATTAGCTGCGACTTTCTGTTCGTCGGATGGTGAGCATTTTAAATGAAATGCCCATTTCCTTGGTCGCAAAGGCCGAACATTGGATATTTGAAATAGGGATGTCGCGAACCACCCTAGGTTCGATTTCGAAAGGTTTCGATATTTGCGAAGCGAACTAAGGTTCGATTTCGAAAAATTTCGATATTTTCGTACCGACCGAGGTTCGATTTCGAAAAATTCGCAACTTTTGTCCACAGCGGAGTTTCGAATTCGAAAAGTTCGAAGCTTTCACGGTTTCTAAAATTTCGAATTCGAATATTTCGAATATTTTTTTACTTCAGGTTCGATAAATTCGAAGATTTCGAAATTCTTTGTTAAAAAAATTCGAAAACTTCGAACGCTTCGAATTTTGATAGACATGAAGTTCGCACAATTCGAAGATTTCGAATTTCTTTTTGCATAAAGTTCGAAAAGTTCGAAGGTTTCGATTCTCTTTTAACGCTAAATTAAAAAAAAAATACAAAAAAACTTCGAAGATTTTGAATTTTTTTCTAATCCAAGTTTTCAAAGTTCCAAGTCCGATTTTCAAGTTTTTCCACAGTTTCAGTTTCAAATAACGTTTTCACGACTCACTGGTTTTCACAAAATCAAGTTTAGAAAAGTTAGGGTGTGATATCTAGATTCTGCGAGGTTGGTCAGGCAATTAAATGAGACGACGAGTGCCCCGGATGGTGCCGGAATATTTGGCAGTGCAGAGTGACGTGTGACCATAGATCAGTAATTGTGACCGCCAGCCCGGGGGGGGGGGGGGGGGGGGGGGGGGACTTGAACCTGCATCACGCAGTAGTGATCACACGAACAGACTGTTTTACGGGACTCATCCAGTTCGAAACGGCCAGGGGCGAGCAGTTGGTTGAGGCTCAGAAAAACCTTGTAGCGACCTGGCAACTACCTCGCCACCCCCTGCACGCTGGTAGTAATCCGATCGAACGCCACCCGAATGACGCTGTCATGTAGTAAGTTAAGTTTGTAATTGTTCTGGAGGTTTATTTTCAGGAACGGAGCAATCGCCTCGCAAAAAGCCGACACAACTCGAGGTCGAGGAGCGTTTTACCATACAAGTGGCGTCGGAAGACGAAAAACGGGGGAAAGAGGGTAGCGGGGGGGGGGGGGGGGGGGGGCTTCGGTTTCCTTCCCCCCTTCCAGATATTTCGGACTGTTAAAGAAAACAATACGGGGAAAGAGGGCGTGGTCAAGCTTATGTTAATCTGAAATTATTTATGCATATGTATAGCTAATGTCGCTCTTCACTGCATAAAAGATTGCGTAGATGGTCATTGTTAGAAACTCGTTGTCAGAAGGTCACATGCTTAGTGGTTCAGAAGTTCAAAGCTGTCTTTTCGACCTAAACACCTGTGCCGATAGTAACAAAAGAAAAAAAAAATAAATGCGGAAATAAAAAGCAGGAGAAAAAAAAAAAAAAAACTATCAAGAATTCGTTGGAAGTGTTCTATTCTTGCATATTCAGAGGTTCAGAACTTCGAAGCAAGTTTCTTTTACCAAAATGTGTACAGGCTAAAAGAAACACGTCCCAGGAACGTGAAGCGAAAAAAAAAAAAAAAGGTTTTCTTTTAATGACGTGCTGAACTTGAACACTACTAGAAATCTTCTCCCATGAGTTAATTTATTCCTTAACGTGAAAAAACAATAAATATATTATTTTGTATTCTGCAGATGGCAATGATATGTACTGTCTGTGGTGTTAATTTAAATGCGATACCTCAAACAACTTAGACGAAAATAAATATCAAGTTTAGGTCATAATTGCCTGCAGATACATGTTTGGACATTTCTTCGAAACTCACGTTGAATAACAATAATCACATCTTAAGACGGCACTTACCTAGGCTATACATAGATCATTCTTAAAAAAGTATAACTTATCTACCATGAATAGCTCCGGCTGCAGCGTGCTTCAAATCTGGCACAAACGATAATCGTCAAAAACCCGTCGTCCTTCCTCGCCCCTTCGGGGATTTATTTCTTTAAACCTAAGCATGCCAGAACATTGAAATAAACGACAATGTCTTTCGTAAGGAACGCAGCACCGCGTGTAAAAGTTCGAGAAAAAAAAATTACGAATGTACCCCACTACTTGAAATCAAATGAAACCGTCAGCCGGTCTTTCGAAGTTCGACGAACATCGAACTTTTACCCTAAAAGTGCGAAGTTCGTCGAACTTCTGACTTTTCAGAATTCGAAAGTTCGAAACTTTTCGAATTCTCTTGATAAATAAGTTCGAAAGTTCGAAATTCATCGAATTTTTTGGTCAGTCAGGTTCGAAAGTTCGACAAGCATCGAACCTTGCAGCGCAATAAATTCGAAAGTTCGAAAAAGATCGAATTTTTTAGCGTAATAAGTTCGACGGTTCGAAAAGCGTCGAACTTCTTAGCTTAACAAGTTCGAAAATTCGACCTCCGTCGAATTTTACAATATAGACAATTCGAAAAATCGAAATCTTTCGAACCTTTCGAACCGCTTGATTCGATCATCGAAACTTCGATTCGAAAAAAGTTCGCGGCATCCCTAATTTGAAAGGAATATCTAAAACTCAAAGGCAGTTTTTTTTTTTTTTTTTTTTTTTTCCTGTCTTTATTTTATAATGGAACGAAATGGCACATACTAAAGTCCGAAATTGTTTTAGTATGTTTTTAATACCCCAGGTCTCTGTCTTCTTTTCTGCCCGTCTTTTTTCTTGACCTTAATCAGCTCGCTTCACTTGTCACTCATTCTTGTGTTCATTTATGCGACTAACCACCCAAGCGACGGTCGCAAAGGGGTGAGAATCTTTTATTTCTTCATGGCTGCCACGACCATCCGAGGACCACCCGACGTTCACTTGTAAGAAATGGCCTATAAGCCGTGACAATTTTTATCACGCGTTTTAACATTGAACTTAAGTCCAAAAACTGGGACAACGTGAGCTGTACAAGTAATTCTGTATAAGATTCAAAGAAAACAAGCAACTATTTCGCATCATTTTGAGCAGAAAACATGAGCACACGTAGATAAGGCAAGGAAAACGTTGTAATAGTTTACAGCACGGCATTGAAATAATGGTTAAAATGTGCAGCGCATACATGGTTACAATACAGCGCATTATCATCTTGAGGGTAAACCATCTGGAACTCACACCCTCATAACAATACATTTAACCGACAGCTGCTTTCTGACAACCAGGTAAATCTCGCCTGAGCTGGGTATTCTAACTTCTAAGGGAAAGACCCATGGTTCCACTGGGGGCGTATCTGGTTCACGCAGACATACAGGGTGTTTTGTTTTATTCTTTACAGAACTTTACATATTTTACAAAAAAGGAATGTGGCAGATATGTGAATACCGTCCTTCGTTTTATCTATAGGGCTCGGTGGACAATAAATGGGTGAATAACCGTTGCAATGTTTAATAATTAACCAAAATCTGTTAGTTAACTTGTTTATTAACGGCTTAATTGGCCATGGTGCAATTGCAGTTTTAAAAGGAGTCATTATTAAAGGCAAACACAATTTCGACAATTCGAAAAAAAGGCAACGAGGTTTACGAAATTTATCGTAAAAGTTTGTTTTTCTTCGCTTGATTCAGAAGCCGCGTTATGATAGTGACTTAGTCGTCTTGATGTGTGGCGCCGGCGAGTCCACCGAATACACGCTGTCGAGTTAGTGACGAGGGGACAGAAACAACTGTGTCATTCTTCTACGCATCAATATCAGCTCAACCCCACTCGCGCTTTCAGAGCGCGGTTTTTTTAATTAAGCGAAGAAAGGCAAACTTTTAGAGATGAATATCTCAAAGCTCGTTGTTTGTTCGCAAACTCTCTAAATTAGGTTGGCCTTTAATAATGACTCCCTTTAAAGCTGCAATTGCAACATGGCCCATTAAACCGTTCATTAAAAAGTTAATTACCATATTCGGCTAAGTAATCAAGATATTGCAACGGTTATTCACCCATGCAGGGTCCGCCGAGATCTACGGATGTACAGTGCAGACGACGTACACGTATCTACTACCTCTTTTTAATTAATTCTGTAAAGTTCTGTTGAATAAAAAAATATCCTGCATAACATTGGACATGCCTGGGACGTAGCCATTTCCTCTTTTCGATCATGGGAGTAAGAAGCTTTTAAAGGGGTACTCCACCGATTTTTTGAGCTACCTTAACTAACTATATTTTCTGACTCCCCGGCCTTTACTCTCTCCGGTATGCTATTTAGAATCGCGAAATTCATAATAGGTACTGTGAAATCGGCAAATGAAAATGATCCAAAAATCAACATTCAAATATTCGCGCACTTTTCAGTGCCGTGACGTCAGTGGCAGGCAGACTTGCCAGTCGAGCAAGCAGCAAAAAAATAGAATATGCCAATCATTTGCTCCGTGCTGGAGCGCGGGTACTGCAGCGAGCTTCCCAAGCATTCATTTGACACCATGAAACTGCTTCGAATCAGTTTAAAACAAAATCTACAGCCCAAACAGTGAACCCCTGCCTTCCACTGACGTCACTTTTTCATTGTTGCCAGTAGAGACTTCGAGCTTGAAAAACACGGTGAGGACCAAAACTGTAAATTCAATAACTTTGCAAAAAAACAATATTTTGACCTAATATTTGGGATACTATTTTCACGATATTTGTTGGCTAGTTTAGCAAAATTTCAAGCAAATCGGAGACAATGAAAAAACCAGTGGAGTATCCCTTTAAGTCGGTTGTTTTAAAACTCAGATAATAAAATCTGATATTCCGCTGGCACCCTTGCTTGCAACGTATTTCGTTCAGTGTACAAAAACTTTCTACAAAAGTTTCCCAATAAAACAATGACAAGAATTAAAGGCATCTTAATGCATAATCAGCAAACAGGAGCAAGTCAAGAACAAAGACTATTCTTCGTATGCTTTGCTTTAACGCATGTATCGACATTGAGTTCATTCCCTTGGTAAAACTTTGCTTCATAGTCACTGAAAGGCTCGAAACGGCACGAGTAGTTACGCACTACTCGTGCGACCTTCGTGAGTTTCGAGTGTGCATGCCCAGCCAAAGTGTCAGGAAAAGTCACAGCCGTGTGCTGGATACTCACCCAAGCTCGCCGACGGCATTTCGGCTCTACCCTTACGCGTTCACCATCCGCAAAATCAGAACACAATATTCAAAGCAAATTACGATCGAACACACGAGATCTTTTAGTGGCGCCCTCCTACGGTTCCCCCTTGTGACGTCATTACCTTGCAAACAACAAGTTCGATGGTGTTTGTAAATAGCATGGTGGAAGCTTGAAATCATTGCAATCTCAAAGGAACACTGCCAACGCCGTCAAAATTAAAGTTCTTTCATTCCTCTTATTTCCGTCGATGATAAATCCTTTTCTTACGTCATAGTCAGTGTTCGGCCAATCGTGGAAGGCCGACCACAGCGACGCTTTCGGTCGCGCACGTCGCCAATACTTTGTTTCACCTTGTGTCCTACCGGAGGAAAGGCTACAAGCGCGAGCTCCTTGCTCTAGGGCACATCTCGGCGGCACAAGCTCTCGTGCACCAAGGGCAGCTGCCAACGCTATGAGCTCGCGCTTCTAGCCTTCGCTGCGGTACGACATAAGGTGAAACGGAGCGTATAAAATCGTGGTACCGACACGTGCACCGCTCAAAGTGAAAAAAGAAGGCGGGCTGCGCGTTTTTTTCCGGATAACTCGACTACATCGCCGCCACGAACTGTCAATACACGCACCCTCACGAGCTCCCGTTGGCGAGCCGCTCCGGTCCCAACACTGCCCAAGGGAGTATTCACTGGCGGCCATATCCGTGAGCGCAGCTGCTGAGCGCGTGCTGACGGTGAGCTTCCGCAGTCCTTTTTGAGCGTGCATTTAACACTATCAAGGTTGCCGGTCTTAGCAGGCTATTAATGTGAGCGCGTTCTGAGCATGCGCTCTAAACATCTCCCTCAAATATGACGTCCAGTGAATACCTTCTAATCTAGTACACTGTAAAGCCTGGTTCAGACAGTTGCGTTTGACTGCGTTTGACTGCCTTGCTGCTGCGAGAAACCGGGACATCCCTGCTGGTTATATCGCGTGCCAAGATGATCCCTTGAATTGGATTCCACGCTTCGTACGAAGCACATATGTGTCGGTGACTCGCTTTCGGTTGTCGACGCAACGCAGTCAAACGCACTCAAACGCAAGTGTCTGAACCGGCCTTAACGGTGGTACACTGGCACGCACCACCTACGAAACCGAAACCGAAACTTGGAGGTTAATGCTACTTGTGAGCTGCAAATTGCTTCTTTTTTTTTATTTCGGTTTACCAAATTAAATTTGATGACTGATTTATGCGCACGCACCCCAGGGTTTTAATGAAAACGAACTTAGGTAGGAAAGGTTCGGCTGAAAGTTCCGCTGTTATCCGGGGCCTAACTGCACGATATCGCAACCACACTAGCCCCAGCTCACCAGAGTAAATACAAGAAATTATGTTATTTCATCGGATATAACAAATAATTCTTCTCCCGTGTTTCACAAAATTCTTCCGGACTTCCGGCTTTCCCGTGAGGTTCGGCACAGTTGCGTCCACATCGGCGCGGCCGAAATCTCGCACGCATTTCCCGTCGTCCCACAGCAGCGCCATCTCTTTTTTGTTGCTCTCAGTTTCTTGCGCTGCTCTGTTCAACAACCAGCCGTGCCATCTTGAGCGTGTAAGTAGCGTTGGCCTGCCTTCTGTTCGATACCTTTGGCTCGTTCGGGCCCTAACATCGGTACGTTCGCGGCTTCCTCGACCTGCGGTGACGACCTCTCGGCGTCCGCCCACGCAGCAAAGACCCCAAAGACGCCGTGAGACCTTTTTCGACCCCTTCGTTAAGCCTAAGGCGAAAACGTGTTGCTTTTTTTTTTTTTTATGCGCCCTCCCTGCATTTGCAGCCTACACGCCAACAAGACCCGACGTTCTAGCCCTCAGCTCTCGGCCCTATCGAACAGTTAGGTTTTAGTACAGTTTCTTTCACCGGTGCCTACGTGAGTCAGACGCCAGCTGAAGCTCAATTAGCGGCCCCCCTGAACGGTTCCGTCTCTCTTCACTTTTTTTTCTTCTCGCGGTTTCGTCTGGGGATGGGGTTAGGGGGGTGGAGCGACGTTCGCGAACAAAAAAACCCAATATTTTCCGTTGGTTTTCCCATTTTTTGGGTGTTGCTGTGACCAGTAACGAATAGAACTATGCGCAGGCGAGGGAACGCGACAGCTGAATCCGCCGAGAGACCTTAGCCTAACGTAGGGGAATTCATTGAAACTACGAGCTCGCTGTCTTGACTTCGTGGCACCGGTCGAGCGTTTCGGAGAGCGTGAAATGTGTGTTGCTACGTGCCTACGTTAGTTCCGGTCTCGTTTACCGAATTCTTTCGATTCTTTACGCGAACGCGAGCTTGCTATTGGCTTCGTTTGCGCGAACCCTAGCCCACAATTGTCCGAGACAGGCATTGGGGGCCATGGAAAGTGCGAACCGCCGGGTTGAAAGTTGTGGCTTTCGCAATCGTGTCAAAGACCAGGAGCGAATTTTGACGTGAATAACTCCAAAACATGATTTCGTGTCACTAAGCTTACCATAAGGGACCATTCTCAAGATAGTAGTAAAAAAAACTTTTTTTACGTTGAGTTTTTTGTGTGAAGAGATATTCACACGACATCAGGTTGACATAGACGTGGTTATTAGTTTTTATGTTCATGGAATTGTTTCAGTGATCCACAATGATCCGAGTTGTACTTGCATTCATTTAGGCTAGAAAATGGAAGCTGTGTATATGCTCCATACGAGTTATTTGAGGGTGTTGATCTGACATTTTTGTTGTTTCTTACGGGCAACTCCAGCAAGACAATTTCCCAGCCTATTTTCATGACTTATTCTGGCAGCCCCAAGGGCTGTGAAGTTTTGACATGATTAGAAATAACTATTCATTTGTACTTCGGTGAAAACTTCTAAGGGCTGCTCCATAGAGACAAACTTGTTTCTTCAAGGCTCTATTGGGTTCAAAGCACCTGACAACCAAATTGAAGTTATAAAAGTAGGCCGGAAAAAGGTTTGCTGGAACTCTCAAATGTCCGTGTGTGACAAAATGTCTATTGGTGGGGTATGAGTCCTGTGGAACTCTTCTCAACATGCCTTCAATAGCAGCACATGTCTGGCTTGCCAAGGGGCGGCCGTAATGTTCAGGAATGTTGATTTGACACAGAACGAGCACCATGTGATCCAGTCCTGATTATATACCAGCAATGTTTGTTATAGCCACGCGTATGGCCATCAAAAGCCCTCAATTAAAAAAGTTTCAGTCAGCATTTGGATTTTTTTAACAAGAAAGTCTGCCGTTTAAGAACCAGGTGGCTAGGGTTTGTTTAGTCATGAGTGATGAAATGGAGCTCGGAATTGTTGCCAAGCAATAAACTCTGGCACATTTTCAGAACGAAAATAGGCCATGTAAATTTCTAGGACTACCGAAACACCGGAAACAAGCTTATTTCAAGAAATGTTGAATCGATAGGTTTTGGGAATAGAAAAGACCGAGTGACTTCCACTGTCTCGGCCGTCGGGTTCCTCTGCTCTGGTCTTGTGGTGTAACTGTTTCGGTTTGTCAGGAACACTGTAAGTCTTTGTTCTACATACTAACATGAGATGCAAATCTTTCGAGTACTGCACAGGTCGTGATTTTCTTGACCATATCTGACCCAGTGCCCTCGTTTTTGTTTCTTACACGTTTGATTTGGACAGCACCTTTAGTGCGGACGCATTTTTACGCACGCAACAAAATTCCGGCAATGTCACGCTTGTTGTGCCTTTAACTTTTGTGACATGATTTGATAACATTGATTGCCTGTGTAGAGAGTAAAGACAGTTTTGTACCGGGAGGATCACATAAGCTAAATGAACAAGTGCTCTGCTCAAGAGGGCTGTTGGTATGATTTGAATGCCATGCCTCGTGCACAAAGTGGTATCTCACCCGAACATTGGGGAACTACTCTGCACAGATTTCAGAATTTCTTGTCCAGCTTTTGTTGCTGTGGCCTTTTGTTGCTGTGGCCCGTTGGTTTTCACTTCTGTTGCATAGTTGGTTTGCAGTTTGCTTTCATGTGTATTGTCCCATTGAGGACAAGTGCCCTGCACAATTTTTTTTTTTTGTTCTGATCTGTTGATTTTACTTGCTCCTGTTGGCTTGTAATCTGCTACCGTGCGTTTCTTTCTTGCGCTTCGTTCAACATTTGTTGTCTCGTGCACAGACTCCTGATCCAAATCCAGCTGAAAAGCATTACATGCACCAGCGATGCTGCCACAATTTCATCTAGAGTTGTCTGTGGACTTGGCTACATCTTGGCAAACTAATAAGAAGCCACCTGGGTTCAAGCTTTGAACGATTGATGCCTCACGTAGTGAGATACAATTTCGACAACAGAGTGCTACCACCAGCGTCCCCCTTAGCTTTTTGACTGTCGAGCTTTTTCCCCCAAAAGATATTCCCCAGTGGTCCGGTTTTGTTGGCAAAGAAATGGCATAAAGAAAGGGTCAGTGTGCAGGTTTTTTTTTTTATTAATGATCTAGCGGGAGCATGTACAGTGCTTGCAAGCTGTTTAGGTTTAGAAGCATCAAAAGGGAATATTGAAGGATAAAAGTTGTCACCTTTCTTTCATTCGGTCTCATTTTAGTGTATAAAAGGCCAGCAATGCGAAACGAACTGAAAATGTAACGTTTAGTTCACCCAACAAATAGCAATGCCTCAATAATAGTGAGAGATCGGCTAGTTGGTATATTGTTTCTTTTGACAGAAGCGCAACAAGACAAGGACGTAAAGGGAGACAGCACTAGCTCTACTTTCAACTGACCGTTTCTTGAAACAACACTAACTATTTATACACCCAATTCGGCTTCTCAAGCAGGAATGCAAATCTTTATCTGTTACATGAACAGTCCTTGCTCTTGTGCATCTGTCACCCCTTGCATTCTGATGTTGAATGACTCGTACAATTCTCTCTAGTTCTTGTTTGTTAACTTCCCCAGAATTTTTTTTTTTTTTTTTCCAGTTCAGGGGCACAAGGGCATCTATCACAATGAATAGCCAAATTGCCCGAGGGGGAATCTAACCGACAGCGCATGCTCTCGTGCCCTGTCATTGAGGCACCTGCCCTTTCGACCTACGTACACCTCACCACAGGTCATGGGAATTTCATACAGGACCAAGGAGGCACAATGCAGGAACTGTTTCGAGTGATTCTTTTTGCACATGTCACCGGCATATTTTTTGTTTTTGTAGAAGAGACCAGACAGCTTTCCTGGGGCCGAAAACACTACCGGCACATCAAAGTGCGATGCCACCCTTTGTAGGTTGTTTGAAACCTTGTATGTATGTTAAAGGAGCTGTGCAACGATATTCAGTTGGAATGTTTTTCACTATAGACGAGCTTACTGGCACTAGTGGGACTCAAGGGTACTCGCGGGCAATGCCACTGGCCAAGAAACTCCTTTGTTGCGGTGAAATTTCAAGGACAAAAGCAATTATTTTCGTTCAGTCTTTCCTTTGCAAAATTTGATGATGAACGTGGGGATCACAGAACACCGAAGTGACGATATTTGAATGCGGTTCATAGATTGGACCCGAGCCCTGCGTGGGCACTCGATTTGGGCTCGTGATAATTGCTAGCTCGAGAAGCATTCGGGTAGTCGCCTGCGTCCAATCGGTGCAACGACGACAACAGCCGAGCCATAACAATGTCTGGAACTCAGCGCGTGTCCTGTGCTTTGCCAACCCCAGCGCGTGGCTATGATCAACATTGGCGGCATATAATCGGTTCCAGATCGCGTGGCCGCTTGTTCTGGCTGCGAGTTGAGGGAGTGAATGCTGCTCGTTTTACTTTAATTTTTTCTGGGACTCCTATTGCGTGAAGTGACGAACAAACGCGTGTTTCATAGGTCATTAACGTCGGGGATCTTTTCTAAGCGGTATTTGTGCAAAGTACAAAAATTGTTGCATCGCCCCTTTAAGTATGACGACAGGTCTCACTTTCTCCCTGGACGTAGGCGTCCCCTCGTCATTCTTTTCCTTCTTAATCTCGGAAACAGCCATTTCGGCTACCTCCTGAAGAAAACGATTGGGGTAGCCCGACGGTCTCGGGCGTCAAAACCTGGCTTAAAAAGCTATTGTTCATGGTGTGTTGGCACAATTTTGCAAGGGATGCGTTCATTAGAAAGGACGCAATCCCTGTCTTGACCCACTTACAATGGGCTGAATTGAAGGGCAACACACCTTTTTTTGAACGTGGTCTATACACGATTGCAAGTCCTGTCTCAGGCGGCCGCCATCTTGCTCAGTGGGGTGCGCTCTTGGGCGTGGCCATTATCCGATTACGACGCCTTAGCAAGGCTTCGTAATCAGATTATGACGCATCCAAGCACACCCCAGCCGTGCAAGATGGCAGCACCCTGAAGCCGGACTTGCAAACGTGTATACTTCCAGCACATGCTCTTCTTGAAAATCTAATCTTAAATGCAGAAATTTTAGTTTCCCTGGCATCATTGTTTCGTGAGTGAAAGTAAGGCCGTGCGAATTTGATGAGAATTTCTAGCACCCTTTCCATGACTTTGTCATCTAACACTGTGGGCTGCGGTACTAGCACTAGGAAATCATATGCATACCTTAATGTCTTAACAGCCTCTTCTGTTTCTAAAACGTTGAGCAAGCATCGGCCAAATCCCGCCAAAAAAATATTGCAAAGAATGAGCGACACATGATCAGATGCACATCCCGTGCCTCTCTACATTCAGGTCGCCTTCAAAAGACGCCAGGGTGGAATCTAGCTAGTGTGTGAGCAGTTCAATAAACGATTCCACACTAAGCCCACCGGAGTTCCTAAACATGATCTCGTTGTTACTTTCTATGCACTCTCTAACCACGGAGATTATTTATCATGCCGGATGGAATAAAACGGGTCTTCTACGTTGATTGAAAACCCTCCCGAATAGCAAACTTATGCTGACAATTGCTCAGTGACCACCTCAGAGTTGCGAATCAAGAACGGATCCTTAGAAAGTGCATAGAACGTAACGAGGTCATGTTTAGGAACCCCAGTAGGCTTAGTGTGGAATCGCTTAATGAATTACATGCTACTTGGATTCCACCTTGGTGTATTTTGAAGGCAACCTGTATGTACAAAAGCACTTGATCTGCATCGGGTCACGTGTCGCCCCTGTTCTTTGCAATATGTTTTTGGCTGGATTTAGCGGGTCTGCTCAACGATTTAGAAACAGATGGGGAGGTTAAGATATTCAGGTATGTGAATGATTTCCTAGTGCTAGTACTGCCCATGGTGTTATATAACCAAGTTGTAGAAAGAGTGCTAGAAATTTTTTTAATGATTTCGCGCCTTACTTTCACTCTCGAAACAATGATGTCAGGTATACTGAAATTTCTGAATTTAAGATTAGATTTTCAAGACGCCATTCAAAGAAAGGTGTGTTGGATTTCAATTTAGCCCCCTCTACGTCAGTAAAGAGAGGGATCGTTTCCTCCCTGATGAATGCACCCCTTGTAAAATCGTGCCAACACAACATGAACAATAGCTTTTTCAACCAAGTGAGATGCCCGAGATCGTCGGGCTACCCTGATCGTTCTCTTCAGGAGGTTGCCGGAACAGTTGTTTCAAAGATTAAGAGGTAAAAGAATGACAATGAGGCACCCAGGTCCAGGGAAAAAGTGAGACCCATCGTCATACCTTGCCTACACAAGGTTTCACACAACCTAAAATGGGTGGCGTAACATTTTTATGTGCCAGTAGTGTTTTAGGCCCCAGGAAAGCTTTCTGGTCTGTGACACAAAATCAACAACAAAAGATGCGGGTGACATGTGCAAGAAGAAACACTCGAAACAGTTCCTGCATTGTGCATCCTCGGTCGTGCATGAAATTCCCCTGACCGGCGGTAAGTCATACTTAGGTCAAACAGGCGACATAGTGAACACTAAAGAAACAAAACAAGCAACAATAAAGTAGGAATGGGGGCAATGAATACGCACTAAGTAATTATATAATTATTGTTGCGCGAGCGTGAGGCACGATTCTCTTACATTCAGTCTTACCACACGATAGGACAAGCAGCAAAAACTCTGGCAGACTGTTGAACATCGCAGGGACATAGTGAAATTTTAACTTTTTTCCATAATTTTTATCTTAGCGTCCTCGAACCTGTCTGTATGCTGCAAGTTTATTTTTTTTACGTCTTGTTTAAAAGTTCCACTATCCTTGTCTTTTTTGTCAAATGGAGCAACACCTCCCGCAGTGTGCACAGTTTCGCATTTAGCGGTCACTTTGAAATATGTAATCACCGCCGCACATGTACGGCGACGACAGTCGGAGAGTGACGGATGCCCTCCATAATTTGGCCATCATGTGTATCCCATAAACCGCTGCTGTGGTGTTCCGATAGCCATCGGGGTCTATTCGTGCGGTCTATTTTGACGTTTTGGCTCCCACAATTGTGGTTGGCAAAAGGTTAATGACTTTGTGGCTTCTTGCTATGACTTGGGCACAAACTCTGGAGACGCATCCTTGCCTTTGGTAGATCTGACTAACTGTTAACTATGAACCGGGCCTTTAGTGACATTGAGATGCTCGTTTTACTGCATAGAAAACAGTCAGTCTCTGTCGTTTGCTGTCCTGTCTCTCTTTGGTGTGCTGCTGGAACATGCTCTTGTTTACTCTTCAAGCAGCTAAACTCTCATGACCCTCGAAGCTCCAAATTTATCGGTGGCATCCTTTGTCGGCGACGGCATTTGACTGTTTCTCGTTTCGAGGGAAAGTCCCAGTTCTCCGTGTCGATCTGTCCGAAGTTTTAAGGCCACCACCCGGTCAGCGTACACCTGCATACCTCGGAGCTAGTTACCTCTGTGCAGGCTTGTGGAAGGGATGAGGTGCTGGTCTTTGGGAAGTAACAATGGAACTTTGCCGGTACAGTAGCGGGTGCACGGCATCTTTTGATTGAGGGCATTTCCATTGCACTCACCATTCGGAGTCGTTGGGAACTAGTCGTCGACTTGTGTAGCTATTTTAGGAGCTGATTTGGGGAACGAAAGAAAAGGCGACATTGAATTTTGACTTTCCGTCGTCTCGATCTGGCAGGAGTGTTGGTCTGCACTGTGGACTTTGTTCAGGCGCATCGCTTTTACCCCATTAAGCATTTTTTGGCTCCAGCTTGATTGCTGAGCCGCCTCAGCTGGGACGGAGATGATCTCAGAATGCCGCTGTGTGATGGCAGGACTAAGTTTCCAACTGGAGTGCGATTACTCAATGATGTGATTGCTGCGCCAATTGCGCCAAACTGCACCATTGGGCTAACCCTGCTACATCCTGCTACATTTCACAAAAATATGGGTAATCTGTGCCAAGCCTGCGCCAAAGAACCAATTTTGGTCGCCTTTGAAAACCGAAACTAAACTGAGTACCGTGATTGAGCACACATGAGCTAGGTGGTGCAAGCAGCCGTCCGATACAAGGTACCCTCCATCAATCGTTCATCCGGTCTTCCATGGCTTTTCCCCTCGTCTCTCCTCTCGCGTCTTTAAAAAAAAAACAAAAAAAAAAAAACAACATTTCAATGATAGACGTGGGCGTGTGCGGACGCTCTGACGCTAAGCGTGCTGGGTACCAGCCGTGCCGTCATGCTGTGAAACGAAACTGTTTTTGTGCGGCAGGGGTTACTTTATGGGCTGAAGCACTCGCTCCTAAAAGCAATGGCCCATGGCCAAACTATATTTGGTCTATGCCTGCCAGTCACCATAATCGCACGACATCAGTAGTTGCCGTACCCACGTCACCGCAGTTATGGCACTTTCTAAACTAAAACGTAAGGACTGCCGCATGTTCATCAACAATCCTGTTCTTGTTTAATACGCTACTACAAACATCCCTTTAGCTCAAAGACTGCTGTGTCGAGGTATTGATTACCTAGGTTTCTCTCGGTGGGCTTTCTTTCGAGACGTACTCCGGTACGTGAAAAATCGGCCCTGAAAGATGTTGAAGAGAAGTGGGAGCTGAAGCGAAGAAGGCAATGTCCGCATGCTGAACCCATACAGCGTGCTTATTTGTCTCGAGTTCAGTCGTTGCACAAAGCGCTCCAAGAACTTTTTGATCCTGGCTCGCGATGTATTGCATCGGTGCGCTCAGGTTTTTTTCTTCTTTCTGTGCTTAGCTTGCTCCTCGCCTGCAGTTCGGGCAAGCACATGCCGCTGGACAGTTTTTTTTTTTTTTTGTCGTATGTTGGACAGCTACATTTTGCATACAATTTTGGGAATTAGTTGGAGACGGAGCGGAGTGGCATGGTTTCGATCGAACAGCCATCTCGGCCCACGCAACAATTTCGCATTGCATGGCAGTAGTTACGCGTTTCAACAGTTGGAGACTGCTTCCATTTATTATATTACTAGTCAACCTAATGATGTGATATTTACTACTAAGCTGATTATTTTCGAATAAATGTTAATACGTGTAGTTTGATCCGATGTATTTGTATCACTTAACTGAAGCATTGCAAATGTGTCATGTCATTGGCATTTCAGTTACATGTTGAAAGACTCCCAGGTTGTCTATCTTGGCAATAATTAGTTGACTGCGGCAAGCAATGTGTCCTTCGTTTGTGCACCACTTGAAAGGAATATCTTTTTTTTTTTTTCTAAGAATATCAGCTCCAAAAGCAATTTTCACTGCTCCGAAACACTGTTTTAGCTGCTCCAAAAGCCAGTTTTGCAAAACTCTGTTTTGGAGCGGCACGGAAGCTTGGGGAGCTTGGGTGCTGCAACGACAGCGACTCATCGTTCACTCTTTTTTTGTCTTGCAACCAATCGCGAGGATTGCGATATTTTAGAGGACGACGGCAACTGTGGCGTAATTCGTTGCATCTTTGGGACTGCCTTTGCTGCATGGACGGTGCATGACGCTAAACATATTGGCCGAATACCTGTTGTAGCGCAGCTGCAGGCCATTTAACTATAGAGTTTTTGAATACAGTATAGAAAAAAATGGCGTCGTAATCACTGCGCATGCACCGAGCCCAAACCACGATTTGAATGGGCACACGGCGACAATGCTATTTCTTTGCGTATGCTCTTCAAAACCGCCAATATCTGGCCGGCAAGCTCTTGCAAACTTCTAAAGAGACCCAGTACCTCGGGGGCATTGGCTGCACCAGACAGTCTTGGGCTTTTGGATCTGAGGAAGGGGGATGGTGCGGGCCTTTTGTAGTGTGGATCAGCGGCAAGGCAAAATAAACTTTACCTTCCCAATAGACTACTTCCATAAAGCCCTGCATGCAACACGGTGCGCTTTGCACTCTGGGAACTAGTTGGCCAGGGAGGAGATTGGCATGGTTTCGGTTTCGATCAACAGGTCGACAAGAGGTCACACACAGAGCGTGGACTATTAACGGCAGTTATCTCATGCTTTCTGGTCCCGAGAGCGTCATTTGTGTCCTTATAAGCTAACCTAAATGGCCACACCTCGAACCTTTAGCACAAGCCCGAGACGTGTAGCTTGTCTTAACGCATGTTTGTTGTATTTTTGTACTTGAGCCTTTCTGTTAGCGTTTCGAGGTATGGTGGACAAGCCAGTGCTGGGAATTTCGACGCTGCGAAGCTCGGGGATCTTGCTTGTGTGCGAATCAGCAAGCTGTAGCAACGAATCAGTATGCATACATTGAGCTCGAGCCTTTACATTAGTATTGTTGATCAGGAAGTTTGTTTCGTGCGTCCACAGACAAAATATAACTTTTTTGCGATTACTGTCTTTTTTAATACGCCTGAGCACACGCGAGGTAAAACTCGGAGGCGCCATTGAAAAGCTCGATTTGAACACATTTCTCATCTCTTATCCCTACTGCCCCGCAGCACTGTACGAAGTGAAGTTTCCACCCACTTGCATTCAACTAATATTCAACATTGTGTATGTGCATAAAGTTATCCTGCAATCATACAGGCACATTCGCACATACAAACCGTTTTAAGAAAGCAAAAGTCGAGCACTTGTGTGAAGAATGTCGCATCGTTCACCGGAAGTGCGCCGGACGGGCATATGAACCTCTACGCGGTGCGCCAAACAAACAAAATTATTCAAAGCGCATTTGACGGTTGCTAATGGTTATAATATATTTCTTATGTGTTTGCTTTCTTCCTAGCTGACCGAGTATGCCGAGATAATTTCAGACACACTGTTCAGGCACAGATCTTGGGCGTCAGGAAAAGCTCGTTCAAAAAGGCTTACCGAGGAGTGGGGACGCTTGTTAGGGCCTCCGTCGTAGCAAGCCGATCTCAGTGTTTGCGAAAACTTATCTTTTATCAGCATAAAATTTGAGTGTAAGATATGTGATGACACGAGGAAGACATCATAGTAACTTTTGTGCAGTAGTGAGGTCGAATTTATTGCGTTTCCTTAAAAGTTCATGCGCCAACGCTGGGCTCAACTCTGATAATCCTGTAAAGGTGCGGCTTGCTTTTTGCCCAATGAAGGAACAAGAAGCGGACGTTGGGCAAACAAAATATGTGTAGGGCTCAGGGTGACCGAATTTCAGTTGTAGTTCACTGGTACTAGACGGGATTACTGACATTGAGCTCAAAGATGCACTTGTGGGTGAGGTGACTGCCATGTCTTAGTACCTTTGCGTACGCACGCACAATATCTGGTGTTTCGGGAACCAAGGAAAGTGTCCCGATCTTCGTTTTGTATCGCTTGAGAATGAGTGTATTGTACATTCGTAAAAAGTCAGATAATCGAAAATGCAATCAGCTTGTTCGGTTGCGGCGTGATAGCATGAGATGAACCTGTTCATTCGAAACAAAAACTGAGCGGCCAAGTAGTTCCCAGAGTGCGCTGCGTGGTATTTCGTCGCGATGGGGCGCGTCGGTTTTGGAAGAAGTCTGTTGATAAAATGAGTGGAGGCAGGGGATAAGGTGGGACATGCGTTGAATTGATTCATGGCTCTAATCATCTTTATTTTTTTAAGTTATTGTTTTCTATATCTTAATGGCCTTGTTCTTTAATTTTTGATTGGTTGCCAAGAGGGCAACACTTCACTCGTCAATGGATCTGCTGTTTAGCTTTTTGGCTGTTGTCATCCGTGATGTTCAAAGGGGTTTGCATTCTTGTTTTTCCTTTTTGAGTTTCCACTGGAACTCCCGCAGCTTGGGTGAACGGCTAGTGAAGGTCCCCCGATCACAAAGTGCAGATTTAATTGGGTCGCTCGAAGGAGGCTGGCATTGCTCTTATTTTGGGGGCTTCGCTTTCCTGTTATTCTTTTTGGGGTGCAGGTGGAGAGGGGAGGTTCCGTGCGGGCGACACATGTGAAGCGGGCAGCTATATTGTGTGTGGGCATCGTGCCAAGAACACTGAATTAACTTAGTCCCCTCAAAAGCAAGTAAGGTAGCAACGCTTCCCAGGTCTTTTTTTTTTTTTCCTTGATGACAATATAACTTGTTGCATTGCCCAGAATGTGCGAGGTCACGGGCACTGTTGTGCAGTGCAGTGTATATCTACTACGCTGGCTTTGTTACAGAATGACCCATATCATTGGGTCATAGATTTTAGTTATTTTATATATGCATACTGCAGGCCAAATGGCCCAAGCAGGAGAGGGGAGGTAAACTGGGACACTGTTAGTGCAAACATGACTTGAGCACTTTTCTCCTCTTCAAAAGGTTAGTACCCTAACCAAGTGCTTTCCATCATTATAGTAGTTTTGATGACAGTCCTTCGATACTAAGAGTAAAACAGAAAATTGACGATGGCTTGTTCGCACTACCAGTGCGGCAGAGTGTACGCAGGAATTATACCTAATATGACCACACTAATTGTAAATGATTAAGAGCCGTTAACATCATCCTCTTTAGTTTGGGTGATAAGTCATCAATATAAAAGAGGTGCTGTAGGCGCTTCCGAGAATATACCAGGAGGGGGGTTCTTTTATGTTTCCTTTATGGCTCGTTGTAACACCAGACTAAATATTTTTTTTATTGCTGAAGAATTTTCCTCAAGCAGCACATTGAAAAGAGTGAAGTTTAGCTGCTCTGTCCTAAGTGCAATGTGACGACTTTTTAGGGTGGTCGTAGCAGGCGTGGCATCCATGTTGCCGATACAAACGTCCTTAAAGGGGCAGTGCAACGATTTTCAGACTTTGGCCAATTAACTGTGGAAATTAATCTGCGTCACGTATGAAACGAAAAACCAAAAGCCGCATTTTCTTGCGAGCGCTAGTTCTTGTTTAAAAAAATTAAACAAATCGAAGGTCGAAGTGCCTCTCAACTCTCCGCGCCGAGTTTTGAGTGACGTCTTTGGGGGCTCACGTGGTTTCCCCTTGGGCCCTCTCTTCAGAGACCCCAGCCGCTTCCTCCGCTATTGTCGACTTTCAAAGGATTAGCCTCGTCTAAGGTCGCAGCGAGCGATGAACACAAACGACGGTTTCCCACGGGGCTGACGGCGAGTGTAGCAGCGGAGGGGGACAGGGTTTGTTGACTTCCGCGTATCCCCCAGAGACGCCGTCACTTTAGTTCCCATAGCCACCACTGGCGGCTGCAGATCGGCAAATAATTTGCTTTTTGCCTTGCGATTACGCAGCAGAATAGCCGTAATTTGCTTTTTGCCTTGCGATTACGCAGCAGAATAGCCGTTTTTGGTGAAAGGTGACGAGTTTTTGGTCACTTGGGCCTGTATAAATAATATAAAAAATGCAAACTGGCAATTCTTTCAACATTAAAACCGTTGCACTGCCCCTTTAACATCAGTTGTGCCTCGAAGTTTTTCACTGGATATACCAGCATGTAAGGTCTGCACTAGAGCCCTGCTCGGATAAGTTTTATCATCTGCATCTGTAGACATTATATCCGCATCAGAGCCGCATCTGCAATGTTCTTAAATAATTGTATGCGCATCTGTTATACACCCGCAGACTGTCCGCATCCAAACCGCCTCTGCAAAATTCGGAGCCACATCCGACTGTCGATCTACGCATCCATTTTACATCATGATATCATGTAGCTTTGGCTGTACTGTACGGCTTCAACTTTGTGCCTGTGCCTGGGAAGTCTGTATTCGCTCACGTATGTTCTCGTTCGTAGCCTCGGGTGTTTGCTCGTGCTGCACATTTAAACACTCTTGCTCGTATATTGCAGTGGAATGTGTCGCCGTTACGTGGGGATAATTTGTTCAGTGCCGTAGGACTTATCCTTGGGTCTACACGAATGCTCAACAATACAGTACCCATTCCTATTGATATAGGCAGGAGTGCGATTCGGAACATTGGCACCCGAGCATATGCCGCGAAATATTGGACAGTTTCACGCGACATACTTGGGTCTTGAAATATCTACACGTCGATGAGCCTCTGCCCTTGTCTTTCTTTGCCTGGAGGGAGTGTTTTCCAGCTTCTCGAGCCGCGTTGCGATTGCTCGTGTCTGCCGGGGTAATCGGTGACGCGGAGGAGAGTCGTCCGAAGCTGTTTTTTATGCGTACTGGTCTTCGTTTGGAGTGCATACGAGCTGGTTTTTGACGGGTACACTCGTCAGCAGGCTAAACGGTCCCGTAGATGCTCTGGAACAACTCCGAAACAGAAAGACTCACTGCGAGCGGGTGTCTGCGGCCCAAACGCAACCTTTGGGGAACGAATTTGGTCCCGTCATCGGTGGAGCCACTCCTTGGGCTTCCGCGTTTCCCAGACGTTGAAAACGACACCAATGACTGATCGTCCGCACGGGTCGGAAAGGGGCCGCCGCCGCTTGTCGGCGAGGCAGAACGCAGCTTGCCGGAAGCAAAAGGCACTTTGCGAAGCCGCACTGTACATTTTGGAGACCGGTTCGCAAACACATCGCAGTGCTATATCGGCACTAGTGACAGTTCCGCATCGGCGAGGTCGACGCTACTTTCGGCACTCGCCAATAGTGTCGAGCGACACGACATCGTGACGTGTGTGTGAACGGGTCGATCTTGCAGAGCTTTCAGCACACCAGCAACGCCGTCACGAGTTTAAACGGCGGGCGGCAGCGAATGCGGCGTCTTGTGCAGCCTCCGGCGAGGTCGCCGCACATGCAGGACTAGTTTCCCCCAACGCAATGCAGCAGCCGTGGCACGGTCAGACCGGGCCGAGATCGACCAGTTTTCAAGTGTTGGTGCGCGTGCCGCGAGGCCTTTCTTTGTGCCCCGTGCATTGACGGTGCCTGCCACAACCGTCTTGCAGGCTGCCCAACCCTGATGCGTGCTGGTGGCGACTAGGATGTCCTCTCCCGGCCGGCTGCCGTGCCCTCGCCACTCTTCGTCCTTCGTCGTGCCCGGACTGTAAGGCGGTGCCCCTTCCTGGGGTAGCACAAGGGAACACACTCTGCTCGGTGGGTAATCGAAGCGCCTGTGGAAGCTTGTGCTTGTGCCGTTTCAGGAATGTGTACTATATACCGGAATAGACGACTCGTGGTATGTTGCTGCAATGACAGAAGGTGGTGTGTTCCTGCCACGTCAAATGACCTACCCAAAGACATTAACCTATCCCATAGAATGCAAACAGAGCAAGTTCTGCCTTTCTCCATCTGGTAGAGTTAAAATATATGTGTTTCATGTTGGTTATTTCTAAAAAAAATGATTCGGTTTTGTAAATTTGTAATATTTTTTATGTAATTTGTACTTAGGTTTCGTTATATTTCATAGAATGTCAGTTTCTGTGCTATGTGCATTTTTTTTTAACTCTATATGTTTGCATGTACTTGCGATAGTTCTAAATTATTGCTGTGTTGATGCGTAATTTCATTTGTGTTTTATGCCTGTTTATTGAAAGCTGCGAAATCGCTGTCGGGTTGCACATACAGGCGTAGTACGCCTAAGTGGGCCAGTGTTTGCAATTTTTTGCGAATAAACTTCATTTTTATTTTTAGGTAGAAATGTAGGGGGTCTGTCCCCATACTTTTCCCCAGGATTGTACAGTTAGACCGTGTGCTTTTTTCGGGTCTATTAAAGATATCCCTTTCTTCGATGCAACCGCAACAAAGATTGTCTGGGTTTGGCGCAGAACCGAAGGGGTGCATAGCAGCTGGAAAAATTGTGCATAAAAAGCGATAGAGTAAGTCATTTGAAGGTTGCGAGAGCTACATTATTAGTACGAGGCTCGTCGGTGTGTACGGTAAAATTGTAAATTTTGGGGAGGCAAGTCGTTCACACTCTCGTAGCCTAGGAGGAACTGATGGGCCCCACCGTACGCACCGATCAATGCGAGTTGACCCTCCCACGGCGTGGCGTCTCTCTCGTTGCAGAGGAGGAGCGAGGTGGCAGCGTCTAGTTGAGGGATTGGAACCAGGTTTGAGCGTGACTGGGGAAGAAGCCCAAAGCCCGAGGTAGCACCAAGCAAAAGTGATGGCTGCCAACCATGACAGGAAGAATGACGACTGCTACTTTTACTTTTACTCGACGTGCACCAAGGTGAGTGGGATCGCCCCTCTTCCCTCTCTTCCTCGCAAAAATTGGAAAGCCTACGGTGGATGACCGGACGGGAACCGCGGGGCGCACCTCTCGAATGTGCGGCCTCCGGCACACGCTCGGTGCCCTTTGCCGTGCTCTGGTTTCGGTCTGGCACTTGCAAAGAACCAAAACTCTTTCCCTGCCAGTTTATGCCTCGAGCAGTTCCATATTTTTACTTTATTAAAAATGTATTCGACGCTGTAGCAAAATATTGATTGGGTAGTCTTTCGACACTATACGCTCCGTGTGGGAACTATAGGGGGCGCTTTGAAAAGCGCGCGTAGCGCCGCTAGCGGAGGAGCTGGCGTTTGACAGTGAGGCGCGCTCAGCAGCCTGCGGCGCCTTTTCGCGTGCGAAGCTGTGGCGGCGGAAGCGCGCAAGGACGGAAGTTTTGCTTTTTGAGCCGATAAGTTGAGGGTGACGTTGCATGAGTGCTGGGGCAGATTTAAGAAGGGTATTTAGCTGTTCTCTGCTTCTTATATATTAAGTTTGAGTCGGTATTAGAAATAATTCCTTTAGTTGCGGTCGAAAAAGGGGCTTGAGCAATTTTCCGAAAAAGCAAGACGGCCGCCACCATAATTGCTCTCAGTGGGAAATTTGTTTCGCTCGTCGCTGTAAATGTAAAGCTGCTGGGACGATTATATTTCGAGGCGAGTGAGATGTCCACTAAGTTTGTGCACTAAGTGGGCCAAGTTTTATTAAGGCAGCAGGTGTGAGGGTTATGGTTTGAACGAATAAAGCTCTCAGGAATATCCAATATTGGACCAAAAATGTTGTGTTATAACCGGGCTGTGCGAAGTGCAGATTTGGGTACACAGGTTCTTGGACATGACCGTAACTTGACACAACAGTTATAATACCAAAAATAGGTGGCATAGGGAAACCAGGTGGAAAATTGGGTTGGGCGGCGTATCTGAAGGGAAAACGGTTTTGACCGTGAAAGGGCTCTCAAGAGTATACCACGTGTCGTGGGAGATGGAGACTGTACAGGTAGGAAGGGACTAAGTGCACTGTACTTCCATTTGAAACAACTTTGCGAAAGGTAGCTTCAAAGCCGAGAAAACCAAGTTGCCGGCCAACACATGGTTTGACCGTCAAAGGCTTTTGCGGTCAGCTGTTGTATAGTAATCTTGTTGAGCGAGGTGCTGATTTTTGGCACACAGGCACTTTGACAACCGCAACTTGACAAAACACTTACTATGCCTAAAAGAGGTGGCATAGTTTAACCAGGTGGAAATATTTTTGGGCAGCGTAACTAAATGGGAACCGGTTTTGACCGTCAAAGGCTGTCAAGAGAATACCACTCATCATGGCCGGGAGGTGCACACTTTACAGGTAGGATTAGGAAGGGACCAGTGGAACGGTACTTCCAGTTCGAATAACTTTGCAATAAATGGCTCTAAAGCCGAGAAAAAAAAAATTGTTGTCTACAAGACTCGGGGTGTCAGCGTTTCCACATCCAAAAGGAGGCTGATCAAAAAAAGAAAGGACACCAGATAAACTTCCATACTCAAACATCAATTGTCCAGTGATTCCAAGTTTTATTGTAGTTTTCCTTAGATTCATATTTGTCACTTTTTGTACCGTCTGAATCTTTCTTCATGGAGTACAGACCGCGTGCCACACTAGTCCGGAAATATCATAGACACGTACGATGGGGACGAAACTTTTTTCGTGGGCATTCCTTCAACGAAATTCGCACTGCATACGCGCGAGTGTGGGATGGCATCTCAGTTCGAGCTGAAATATGTAGGCGTTACTGGTACGAAAACGAACGCAGAGTGCAAAGCGGCAGTGTAGAATATGTCAGCCGTGCCGACACAGTGGCAGGCATGATCGGGAGACCAAATTTCTCGAGTCGTACGGCACGGGTCCATCGTTGTCACTGTCCCACAAAACATCGGCGAGGTGAAAAACTGTGAAACTTCGTTTCCACGAGATACGACGTTTAACTATTGGAGCACTTAACCACGCAGCAGTTCATGCTGTTAACCAGCGCAGCCGCACCGCTCCGACTTCACTGCGTACCTATGCGCGCGGCGTGGTTTCGTTTCGCAGAGGCTCTCACTGCCTACCTTCGGCAACGGCCGCGCGGCGGCGCGCCGGTCGCGTCGCACGGAGTGTATAGTATATCGTTTGGCAAAAGAAACAATATTTTTGGGGGCTGTCAGTGTCCCTCTAAGAAGGGACATTAACCTAAATGTCGAAGTTTTTTGAAAATTTTAATTTTTTAACTCGGGTTTTCATTTTCAGAAACTAATTACACACCCTTATACTAAATTTGATAACCATATGCCAAATAGTTACGTTGATATAAAATATTTTCAATACCTTATGGGCAGTAAAAAAGTGAATGCATTTTTTTCGGTTCCACTTTTTGCTGTAAATTTCATTGGAAACAATCTTTTGTTCCAAAGTAAAAGTATACATGGGTTGCACTGATGCCACATCGCATACTTTTCACCACCGTGTAAGAGGAGGAGAAGGAAGCTGCTTTCGTTAGAAATTTGAGTAACTGGTTAATTTTCTATAATTTTTTGGGAGGAGAATAGTGACGCCTGTGCAAACCCCGGGGGCACAAAAGATGATCCTAATAAGAGGGGAGCTCCTTCTTGCCCTCTTCTCTGGTGGTCATCAAAGCGCTCTTTGAATGACGTCCCATGCAAACCATCTGCGTTCTGGTAAAACTATCAAGATTTTCCTCAAAGGGTAACTCCGGTCCACATTTTCGATTTTGGGATTATGACTGTTTTTAGTGCAGTCAGCGTCCCTGAATTGCAAGGTGGATTTTTTTTCTCATTATTGTGCGTAGTTTTAAAGATATCGACGCCTCAAAGTTTTGTTTGGGGTACGACCGACAAAACTGAAACTAGCCGCTCGAGGCCCCGGCAACGCTAGAAATCAGTCGCTATGTGGACGTGACGTCAGGATTGTTCTCGTTCAACGAGTACGCAGGCCGAGCGGCACCTACCTCTGTTGTGCTAGCCGTCTAAGGGTAGGAGGTGAGCTGATTTTGTTTTAATTCTGTATGCGTGGTAGTTATCCAGCATATGTAGCTTGAGTTAGTGCGTATACCCAAAAGCTAGCGACTGAAAAACCCGTGGATTCGTATAATGCCGTACTCGGCGGCCGCTGCCGTGCGTGCGCTATGCCGTACTTGGCGCTTGTATACCCATAGGCTAGTGATTGGAAAACCCATGAACTCGTACGGTGCCGTACTTGGTGGCTGTCGCGGTGTGTGCGGTTTTCTGTACTCGCCTAAATTGTCATCGGGGCTCCGTGGATGGAGCGGCGTTGCTCTACGCCGCGCTGCCAGTGACTTACATTATTGGGGGCCCTCTTGCTTTCGCGCTGCGGGTCAGTCCCAGGACAGAAAGCTTTGAGGCTCTCCGGCGCGGGCCACGGCGCCCGAACACACGTATGCTGGGCTGTTCAAGTCTGTTTTTTCGGCCTAATAGCTTCATTTAATAGATTTTTTAACAAAGAGGGGCACAGTGATGGAAGTGCTGCGCCAATTGCGCCAAATTGCGCCAAGGACGCAATCCTGCTACATGTAGCGCCAAATTGTCATTTTACCGAAGAATTCCGCCATGCCTGCGCCGAGAGGAGATGTAGCAATAAAAAGATAAAAATTGAAGTCTTATCAGAGCGCGTGGCGGTACCGCGGTATTTTGCGCTCCGCAACTGTTACGCAAACCGAAACTGCGAGGGCGCATTATCATCATCATCATTGAAAAGAACAACGTTAGCAACATCTGAGACCAAAGCCGCAGAGGCTAAGCGAAAAGCCATCCCACTGAGCAGCCTATTAAAAAAAAAAAAAAAAAGCAAAGCCGAGTTTGTGGATGTTTTTAATGTTGGCCCGCCCTGTTCCCGTGCGCTAGCTACCAGCAAAGTCAAAGCTAGCGCGAGCCCAATGCTCTGTGCATTCCTGACTCGCGCGTGGGCTCGTGCAGTGTGGGCACTGTTACGGGCTCCATGCGCGCGCTTGTAGCTTCGGCTGCGCTCGCACCGAAGCTGAAACGAAGTATAGTTCAGTTGCACCAAACTCTGGATGTAGTGCTGGTAAAGCCTCACCGTCCTTTTTGAAGCACAAAGCACTGCGCGACTCGCGCGACTGCGGTGTCTGCTCCGCGGGTGTCGCTTCTCTGCAGCGCGTCGGTGCATACCAAGGAGCGCACTCAACGGGTTAACTCGCCGTGATCCGATCGTGACTTCGCCAGCACATCGAAAATGAATCGGAATTGTTGAAGCGAATATCAGATACCGCGATATTTGAAGCTGCTGCCCGAAAGACAACTCTAATCTGAACTAAAACATTCCACAACAGTGAGGGTCGTTAGATGCTGCTGCAGATACCTTGAAAGAACTGCAGGCTGATAAAACTAAATATCCTGTACCATCAGAACTCAGTGTGACATATTTAATTGTACTTTTTTTTCTGATGGGCAGATAAACTTTATTTAAAAAAAAAAATTTGTGTTTACTTTGTTGAATTTTATATATCCTATCTTAAAAAGGCGACAGGCGCTGTGTTCCAATAATAGAGATGGGCTTTATATAGCAATGCAGCATTATTTCACTTTCAAGTAATATGCCAACATATGCCGGACCCTGCTCCAAAAGGGCCACTACCTGCTCCAAAACAACATTTCGCCTGCTACAAGGCCTGCTCCAAAAGGTCAAATGACACTTCCATCACTGGGGGCACATCTTGTGCGAGTCCGTAAAAGTGTCGTAGAGAGCTGAAAGTTTGCACGATACACTACATCTGAAGTTGAATCTCCCCTGCAAATATCATTCCGATCACTTGAGCAGTTCAGAAGTTGCATCTCTAGCCAGTGTCCCCCCTTAACAAGAGCCAAGTCAATCTTCATTACTGGCATACCATTGTTTCTAGGCTGGAGGAACTTTCAATGTTTGCAGAAAGCAGGGTAGGCACCCGTGTCTCTGAGGAAGGGGCTTGTACACATTTTACGGCATGCTTTTAGGGTTAAGCTCTTTTATACAAATGAAAAATAACTAAGCACAGCCCGTGCAAATGCTCCAGAACGGATTTTGCAGGAATCGGCACCGTGTTCTGGGCCTTCCTCCATCAAGCTGCCATTCGAAGATTTATCGCTGAATCCGCAGCGAAACGCAGCAACGCGTTGGCAATGCCTGTCTCGCACGAAGCGCAGTCGCTTGTTTACATGGGGTCTTTGCCGGTTCAGTCAGTGTTTTCGTTTTCTCACCGCTACCAAGATGGCGGACGTAGTTCTCAGTACGGTACTTACTGCATGGCACTCTACATTTCACATATGGTCTTTTAGAATTTGTTTGTCGATTCAGAAAATTTGTAAAATTGAGTCGCTGAACCGTAGGGAGTACCATGGGATAGGAATTTCAAAAATATACTGCATAAAATATGTATCGTAAGAAAATTAAAAAAATGCTGCACAGAATTTTGTAGAATGTGCCGTATAGAATACCATACCGGACCACCACCGAAGTAATCTTTCCCTACTTCCTCCCTGGCGTATGTCTCGGATAATTTCAAATGTTCTTTCTTTGCACTCTGGTTCCGCGTTGCTGCGTCCCCCTCGCGCTTGCACATTGCTTGACGTCCCTGTGCGGGTGCAGGGGGACGACTGCCCCTTCCGGCACTGCGAAGCAGCCCTGGGCACGGAGACGGTGTGCCCGGCCTGGAAGGAGGGCAACTGCCTCAAGAAGACCTGCAAGTTCCGGCACATGGAGAGCAGGAAGAACCGGTCCCAGATCCCCTGCTACTGGGAGAACCAGCCCAGCGGCTGCCGCAAGCCCCACTGCGTGTTCCTGCACAGTCGGCCGAGGGCGGCCATTCCGGACGTGCTGGGCCAGCAGCGGGCACAGGGCTGTGAGTCCTCCTCTCTCTCCTCCCTCTCTGGGCCTTGCCATGCTTTTTTCCTGCCGTATCTTGGCAGGGAGCGAACGGCTTCCTCGAGCCAATGAGAATGACTGGAGGCAAAGCGCGTGGCAGCCCTTACCGATAGTATGGGGGCAAGAGCGTAACCGAAGCTGTTGGAATAGAGGGCAGGAGGAACTTTTCGCTTACCCCTGCCTTCTTTTGCGTGTGTCAGACCTCACATTTGTACCTCCCCGGAAGAGTCGCTAGAAATAATTACGAAAGCGGCTTTTTTTCTTTTCCCGCTGTGGCTTCAACAGCATTGCAAGCAACTAGTGAGATGGGGCAGAGTTGTATGTCTCCCTCCGACGCGCTGGTCGTCAGACTGTTTATGGGATGCTACCGGCAAAGTGCCAGCTGAACGTCGAGATTATTGCGGGGCGGCAAATAATCCGGTTATTACGCGGTGAATTTTAATTGCCGTATTTACACCGTTGTAAGTCAACAAGATTGTAAGTCCAATCGGAGGCTTTTGAGTGAGGCTGTTTCAGCAGTTTGCTTTGCTCCAATATGTGAATCACAATTCCCATTTACGCAGATGAAAGAAAAGTAATTGCAAAGCGAGCGGACGGAATGACGCCGTGCTACGGGTACAGCCGGCTGGACCCATAGTGAACTAAGAGGTTTCCTATACTGCAGCTGTTTCGGCTTTGTTAGCAATGCAATGCTTCAGTTCTGGTTATAAGTCGGCCCCCCCCCCCCTCCCTAAGTTCAGGTTCTCAAAAATTAAAAACGGTTCGACCTACAGCCGTGTGAATACGGTAGCTTTGCTCGGTAAATTGTGCTGGACCGCTGGGGTCAGGGGTATTTGGCCCATGGTAAAATGGTTCAGTGGGCTATCTTCTGTCCAGAAACAGGCTACAGCATACTAAACTGAACTCACTAATTTGTAACACTAACTTTTCAAATTTTTAAGCAATTCAAGAACTTGCTTATCATTTTCATTTTTAAAGAGCGACGTTTGGATAAGTTCTGCCGAGTTTACAGTTTTGTAAGTAACTGCCCCGAAACGGTAGATGTGGTACTGGATAAAATCTTGTGAAGTCCAGGTTTCCTTTTTGTGTCTACTACCCTTTACAGACTCTTGAAACTCTAATATTATTTCGTGGTTGCTTTAACAGAGTCGTCCGACACCACTTTCTTTTCTGAACTGGAAACTTCTCCTTATTGGAAGGGGCTGGATGAAGAACCTTCCTTCTTTAACCGTTGCACCTTAAGGGCAGTGTACACTTTGCTCTCTCCACTCTTATTTCCACCTTCCCCATATCTTCTCAGTTAGTGGAGGAGGGCTCTGAGAGGATTGTCTTCCTTGCAGCAAACAGTCTGCTTGCCATTCTTCGACAACGGTGCTTAATTTTGGGGCAAAGGAGCTGCCAGTCTAGGTAGCAAGTGTTCCCTGGAGTAGGGAAGTTTCAGAACCTATGGGTAATGGCACTGCACGTCTAAGAATTGGGACCCTCTAAATAGATCAGAATCATCATTGTTTATTGCCCTATTTACTCGCATAATGAACACTTTTTTTTTCCGAAAAATTGACACCTATTTGGGGGGTGCATTAATTACGCGGGGTAAAAATTTTTGCATTTACACACTTTGTGCGAATGTCATTTTAGGTGCCAGTATGACATGACAGGGTACTGTGGCAGGTCTCCTCTGACAAAGGCGCTCCCGTGGCTGGTCATGGGTGCATCACAGTAACCATGCTCTTTTTCTACGGTGCTTTTGGCATGCCTTTTAAGAAAAAGCGCGTTACATAGCTCACTGAGCACTGAGACGATACAATTGTTCTTAGGCCTAACCACTTTTACAATATCGCTGCCCAAAAGTGGATCACAGGGAACGGCGTGTTTGGTGACATCAATACATCTAAAGCACGAAGTACGTCCAGGGCTGGGCAATTTCTCAATCCCAGCTTCGCTAGGCGTGTGCTCCGCTCAGTTTCACGGTTGATCCTTTCCGCAACCACGCAATTGCAGCCATTACGAGAATGGCTTGGCTTGACTTGGCCTGGCCAAGTCAAGACTGGCCAGTTTCGCCAAAATCGGTGTCCAAAACTACATGTGCATTACAATCAAAAACCAAACTGAAACTTCAATAATCGGTATAAGGTGGCTACCCCATCGCCATCGTGACCGCTTGTTTACATTCGCCATTTTAGTGTGCGTCTCACGCGGATGCGTTCGCGTCTACAGACTAATGTTTCCCTGCCGTTTTAAGATGGAAAATCGGAAGAAATTTCACTAGGAGATTTTATTCAAATAAAAGGCTATCACGCTGGCAGGAAAAGATAACGGAGCAACAATGCGTGGCCTCGCAATCCCAGTGACCCAAGGAGCTCGCAAAGTGCTGTTTGGAAGACAACTCTCTCAGGGGTGATAGTCGCGCACTCGAACAAGCGCAAAAGCAAGGATTGCCTCTGTGGAAAGTGAAGAACCATGGTCGGACTCTGGCAACAGTGACTAGTGCACAGTGTTTGTTTTTAAGTTGGCGTGCGTTTCATAAAATCTGTTCTATGAGGTGTATGTTCAATCATCGTTATTTACCTGCTTGGTAGAATCGGCAGCAATTTACTTTTTGAATATCTAAAAACTAAATCTGCCCGCGCATTAGAATTGGGGGCGCGTTAGAATCGTGCAAACACTGTGATTGAGGAGTTAGAAAAATTGGCATATTAAATAAACAACTTGACTTTATGTTTAAGCAATCTTAGAAACGCCGTCAATAATGCCTTGCTTTAGGTTACGCCTCGGCTTGCGTTCGGTCACTTTTTATTACCTCGAGAATCGCCGCTTTCCTTTCTAGCAATATGGTGGAGTACTTTTCACGCCCCTTGGCGACACTTCACGGTGGCGGAAGAACCACTACGTCCAAGCCAACGCAGTCTGAAAACATGATTTACCGAAATGAGAGGCGAGAGTCCACGATTGCAGAGTGGCGAACGAGTGTAGCAAAATGGTAACAGTGATGATGAAAAGGGTACACAGCCAGAGAAAATAAAAAAGTTGTAGCGTGGCATCGCCTAGCGGTAGGAGAACTTGGCAGAAGTTGCACTGCCGAACCAAGCCAATCCACGTGCAGCCAACATAGAATCTAAAATGGCTAACATAGAATCTAAAATGGCAGCTTCTAGGCGGCATTTCCCGCCGATTGCTTGCAACGGTTTTGTTAAAAAAATCGAACCTTCGGACTTCAAGCTGTCCGAAACGTCAGCCATGAATACATATCATTTCTATCGGGTCACGGTTCCTTTGTTAGGTCCACAATATTGAAAGTGTCCGAATTATCGGTCAGCGACCAATTGTTCGAGTCGCCGTTGTCCCTTGCGCTAACTTAGCTCTCCGACGTACGGGTGTACGAGAATTCAAACAACTCGAGGCCGGCACATGCAGAAGATGAATACGGAAAGGGCAGGCTTGGCATTTGTTCCAGTCGAGCACAATCTTCCGCAGAGGCTGCCCCGGTGCCTCCGCGACGCGAGCACTTTGCTCTTGCTCGCCTCTCCCTCTCTCTGTCCGCCGCTCACATCTCTCTCCTCCTTTCTCTCCCTCCGTCTCTTTCCTCTCTCTCTTTCTCTCTCGGTCTTGGGGCGGTGGTGCAGTGATTTTGCCCGTGCCCGCTCCAGTCGTAGCGTCGCCCGCGGAGGCAGCAGCGGCCGCGGCAGCCATGGTGGTGGCGGCGGGACCCAAGCAGCCCGACCTGACGGCCACTCTGCCCCAAGCCATCGAGCCGGTCGTGGTCAACTTTGACGAAGGTTAGTGCACTTTGTCCTCTCCCTCCCTCGTCGCCTCGAGCCGCGGTCGGGCCACAAATACGCCGTGGAAAGGACTGCCTGCATACGCCGTTAGAGGCATGTTTCTTGTAAGACAATCCCGCGACGTTGGTCATGCAACAACTGCTCGCAGACGTTTTCGTGGCATGTGTCCGCACAAAGCAAACGTGCCTGTGGCAAACAGTGTGTCTTCTTTTTGGTGTTTGAGCAGTGTGGCACGGCTTTAGAGGAACCCTAAACTTCAGCGAAATTTTTCTTTTAATCTCGAGTGTTTAGACTACTACTTTTTTCTCGAGTATGTTGCTAAATAAAGTTTGCACACAAAGAAAGAAGTTTTTTTATCTTCATATTTCTTGCTAGACTTGCTTCAGCAAATTCGAAATGGGGTTCGATATTATGGTTTCTCGAATCTGGAACATGTTTCAAAATTGCTCCTAATTCAAAATTGCTTTCAGACATAAATATTCAATATTTTACTTTTTCTTTCTTTCTTTTCTTTTAGTGAATTGATTGGAGACATGTATACTATCTGGGCATAGAGAAAAAGAATAATTTCAGAGTGCAGTGTTTCTTTTAAAACTGGTTCAGACATTTCCGTTTGAGCAGACGGGGAATAGCAACTTCTCACATTCAACTGCAACGCATTGCGCCGACCCCTGTTGTCGTAGCAACCATCTCGTAAGCAGTCGCAAGTAGTTGTGACCCAGTAAATCAGTGAGACAAATGCCTGATCCAGCTTTTACGCTTCGAGGGGGGGTGGGTAGAGAGAGCTCTGGTACGGAGAGTAATTTGGTTGTCCGCACCTGCTTGCATACGCATCTGCGAATAAAAATGTTGCGTCGACAGTTTGGATGAAATTTTGGGGATCGTCGTACCCTACCTGCAATTGTAATCTACTAACTGGATGTGCGTCACATTTTTTTTTTTCAAAAGATTTTCAGTGATGAAAGCACTGTGCCAAATTGTGCCATGAACGAAAGTCTGCTACATCTTGTGCCAAAATTCTATTTTTGCTAAGAATTGCATTGAGATTGTCTTAAAGAAAACAAAACATAGAAACAATTTAATATTCGTCGACTCTATTATCGAGAGAAGTAGGAAGAAATGAAAATGGTACAGACATATTTTACGGCGTCTCTACTCACCTACTCTAACATACAACTACGAACACTCGTACTAAAAGCGTGTCACGGGGCGTTCGCTGCACTTGATTGCTTTAGTCAATGAAAGAACACCCGCAGGAAGATGGACGAATGCCATGATGTTGCTCTTTGACACTCTAGGTGGGTCCCATTGGTTCATATTGTCGGCTGAGAGTTTAATTACGGCAGTGATGCGATTGCTGCACCAAAGTGCTTACCCTGTCACATCCTACATTTTACCAAAATCTGGGGAATTTGTGCAAATGCTGCACCAAAACATAATTTCGATTGAATAATACTGAAAATATAATAGCTCGGGCCTCTCTATTCGGCCGAACCGTTACCATATGCTCACGAGTTTTTTCGGAACTTTTGATTATTGTCTCAAATTATGTACAATTCAATCGCTTTTTGTATGAAGGACTTACAGTACTCGGATGTTTCACAATAATGCTCATGTTTGTTGTGTGTTCTACTGGAGGCAATTAGCCTCGTTGAGTGCGCTTTTTACCGCGCAGTGGTGTACTCAGTGATGTGATTGCTGCGCCAATTGCGCCAAACTGCACCAAGGGGCTAACCCTGCTACATCCTGCTATATTTTGCCAAAATATGGGTAATCTGCTCCAAAGAACCAATTTTGGTCGCCTTTCTAAACCGAAACTAAACTGAGCACCTCAATGGAGCACGCGTGAACTAGGTGGTGCAAAGGGCCGCCTGACACAAAGTACCCTGCATCAATTGTTTATCCGGTCTTGCATGGATCTTCCCGCTATGTCGTGCTGCAAACTCTCGTCTCGCATTTTTTTTTTTTTTTTTTTTTTAAATTTTAAAGATGGGTTTGTGTGGACGGACGCCCTGACGCTAATGTGCTGGGGTACCAGCCATGCCGTCATGCTATGAAACGAAACCACTTTTTTTGCGTAGCGGGAGTTACTTTGTGAGCTAAAGCACTCTCTCCTGAAAGCAACGGCCGTGGGAAAACTATTTGGTCCCTGCCTTTTCGTCACCGTAGTCGCGCGACGTCGGGTGTTGCCGTCCCCACGTCGCTGCAGATATAACGCTTCCTAAAATGAAACTTAAGAACCAGCACATGTTCAACATTCCTGTTCTTGTTGAATACACTACTACAAAAATTTCTCTAGCTCAAAGACTGGTGTGTCAAGGTATAGATTACCTAGGTTTCTTTCGGTAGGCTTTCTTTCGAGAGGAACCCCAGTATGTGAAAAATCGGCCGCGAATGAAAGTTGAAGAAAAGTGAGGTAAAGCGAAAAATGCCATGTTGGCGCTGAACCCGCACAGCGTGCTTGTTTGTATCTAGTTCAGTCGTTGCGCAAAGCGCTCCAAGAACTTTTTAGCCCTAACTCGCAATGTCTTGCATCAATGTGCTCAGGTTCTTTTTTTTTTTTTTTTCCTGTGTGTTTAGCTTGTACCTTGCCTGTTGGCCTGGCAAGCGCGTGCCACTGGACTGTTTCTTGTCGTATGTTGGACAGTTACATTTTGTATACAGTATAGACCACTTACAACGTAACCACTTATAGTGCAGGACCGAGTATAACGTGGCTTTTTTAAACCATCGGTTCGCCTCCCATAGAACTCCATGTAATTACATACCACTTAAAATGCAGGCTCGCGAAGGGAAATACCGGTTATAGTGCGCTTTCTGGAACAGCGCGCCGACCGGCGGAGCGAGCACGCTTCCCTGTGCGACACTAGATAACGGCACTTGACGGCGCCACGGCGATAGCTGCAAGCGGCACTAGCGGGGCAAGGAGGTTGCTCGAAGAACCGAGCAGAAGCGAAGAGAGAGGCTTCAGTTGCCATAGCGACGGAGGGACGCACGCACGTGTCGTTCACGTGCGTGCGTCCCTCCGCTGCGCTGGAAACCACGACCAGAGTTGGTCGTGTTGGAAACAACCGCAACGACAGACCAATCGCAGGTCGAGGAAAAGTGTTCGCGCGCGTTGCATGCCGGTCGCGGGCCGGCTGCTTCTATCCGCAAACATGGCGTCGGTTGTGATCGTCGACGTAGACGGCGTTCGTTCCGCGTAAAAGCGCTATCCTTGACTGTGAATTTTCGTTGTGTGTTGCTATGATAACCCAGCACGTACTAGAAGGGAAGATCCACCTACTCGTGCGGCGATGTTGTGGCGGCACTCTCAAGACGGCAGAAACGCCCGTGTCGTCGTGTTTGTTTACTTCGACTACAGTGGTGCTTTCTAAGCATTTGTGTTTTCGAACATCGCCCGGATTTCTTATTTAGAGCATTTCATGCCTGTGCTCAAGTTGAAGGTATTACTGGCGCGTACCGTATAAAGGATGCGAATTTTCACGCGTTTTTATCACCGGAGAAAAGTGGTTAGGGTTAGCAATCCTGAACGCTCGCAACGTCAGTCCGCAACCCGCGACGCCGTTAAAAGGCTGCACTAGGCAAAAGTCGCTCATTTCTTTCAAAATGTGTGACACACTTGAGAGAGAAGTGTACTAGTCTGTTGAAATAAAAACTTTCCTCAAACTAAGCTTTATTTTTCATCTAGTAATATAAAATAAATTGTAAGTTGTCTCATGGCATGTATTTTGGCCTGAAAAATTGATGTTTTGGTTATAATGCGCTACCGCTTATAGTGCGGATTTTTGAGACTCCCGCGACATACGTTATATGCGGTCTACACTGTACAATTTTGGGAACCACTTGGCGACTGAGCGGCGTGGCAGGGTTTCTATCGAACAGCCATCTCTGCTCGCGCGACAATTTCGCATTGCACTGCAGTTGTTACGTGTTTCATCCTTTGGAGACTACTTTCATTTATTTTATCAGTAGTCAACCTAATACCGTGCTATTTACTACTAAGCTAATCATTTTCAAATCAATTTTAATATGTGCACTATGGTACATATATTTGTATCATTTAACTGAAGCACTGCAAAATGTGTCACGTCACTGGCATTTCAGTTACATGTTAAGACTCCCAGGTGGTCTAACTTGAGTATAATTTGTTTATTGCGGCAAGCAGTGTGTCCTTCGTTTGTCCAGCACTTCAAACGGATATTTTTATTTTTCTAAGAATGTCTGCTCCAAAAGTCACTTGCTGCTCTAAAACACTGTTTTAGCTGCTCCAAAAGCCACTTTTGCTGCTCCAAAACACTGTTTTGGCTGCTCCAAAGGGTGCTCCAAAACGGCTTAGGCCAATCACATCACTGTGTACTGCAAAGAAGCAACAACCGCAGAGTAGGCATAGTGATTTTGAGTGTCTTGCTTCGCTGCAGCATACTGCCATGCTAAGGACAATGCATGCCTCCAGAGCGAGACGCGAAACAATCAGGCTCGTATATATGATAGACTGCTATATCCTGGCGGTACATTTTTTAGTTTAAAGCAGGGTGTCGAACCGGAACCGAACCGAAAACCAGAACCGAACCGGTATTTTTTCCGGAACTGAACCCGAACCCGAACCGTTGTATTGTTATTGCGATGAACCCGAACCGGAACTGAACCGGAAAAAAAATAACGGTTACCGGCTCATGTCGAAACGGTTCGGCCACGCGCTGTTGACAATGAATGTGCTATCAATGCCATTTGTTTTTTAAGTGCCGTCAACTGAAACACACCTCGCTTACATATTTTTCCACTCACTCAGTCTTAGGAATATAAACGCTGCATCCATGAATCTTGACAAACGCTGCATCCATGAATCTTGACATAGGAACCAGTATTGCGCTGGTCGCGGCTTGCACGGAAGAAAAAAAATTGAAAGCCTGTACAAAAAAAAAAAAAAAAAAAAAAAATTGCGTCACGGGATTTTATTTTTTTGCAATCTCGTAAATCCTAAATGCTGCTGTGTGCTCATTTCATAACACGTTTCTAGAACGCGCGAGTTCTTGAAGCTTGCTTCCATCGGAATGAGAAAAGAAAAGGCTGTGGAGTTTGATAATGTTTGAGGGAGAGAAAGAAATTTTATTTACAGTTGAAATGAACATTCATGAATTATATCTGCCTCTTTGCTGCCCCAACCACCGGTCAGAGTATATCGAGCGATGAAGTGTCAAGATTTACATGCCGTATTTTTTCGTACCGGAAACTCTATAAATGTGGGGAAAAAAAACAGGGATACAAACCGTAGTCGCTCGCGGAGAAGCGACTAGGGTTTGTATTATTTTGATGTTGCAATTTGTCATTTATAATTTCCGAACCGGTTTGCGGATCAAATTAATCGAACCGGAACTGAACCGGAACAAAATTAATTTACCTGAACCTGAACCGTAACCGAACCCGTATTTTTTTCGCTTCGACACACTGGTTTAAAGTTTAGCGGTGATACTTTGGTATTACAAGTACATTTGTGTGCACTCCTTTGTATGTTTTATTATTTATGCCAACTCATTTGTTTACGTAAAATTGAAAGAATAAAACACGGAGGACAAGCACAGGACAACGACTTTCTTTCATTTAGCAACGTCGTTGCTGAATGAAAGAAAGTGGTTGTCCTGTGCTTGTCCCCCGTGTTTTATTCTTTCAATTCTATGTATTCATGGTCAACCCGCTCGCCTTCACCAGTCATTTGTTTAGCCATCACTTTTCTATAGATGGGAGTAAATTATAACTAAATCAGCAGGGGCAGTTGATGGAAGCTTGGGAAGGACCTTAACAAGTTTGGCGGGATTGTTTTTTAAGTTTTGTTTACATGCCGTTTTTGTTATGAAGTTCTACACATAAAATGTAATTTGACATTCATAAAAAATAACGAATGCCTTTTTTTTATCTGAATTATAAATTGCACTTTTATTCCGACCTCTAGAACCGGCAGGAAACATTAAATTATTTGCCGAATATTATTGTACTATTTCAATGGGATTCAGTCCCTAAAATAACCATTCACAGCAGTTTGTGCTGACCTTCATCACTCACCTTCTTGTCATCCTGTCTGGTGCTTCTCCATGCTACTAAACGCTAGTTTTGTGTTTGAGGAACTCACTCCAGTGGTGCAATTGATGCTAACAGGGTTTCACGTAAGTGTGAAGCTAATGTAGGCATTCCCCTTTGGACAGGCCGATATACATTAATCTTGATATAATGTTTGCATATGTATGAATAAAGAATAATGTGCACTCGTGCTACAAAAGTTCTTTTGGCTGCTCCAAGTGCTGCTCCAAAATGACTGGCCAATCGCATCATTGTTACGGCGAAGAAAGGTTTAGGGACTGCTCGTCAACTGCCCTGGTCCCTTGATGCCCCGGTGGGTTTATTGCTGACATCCGTCTAATTTTCCAAACAACGTCGGTGATGTCAGGAGCGAAAAGTTACGAGAAAACATTGGAAGGTAGTAGGATGGCGTCCACTCTGACAAGACAGGACCAGGGTCTTGTATTTCTGCTGAAATCACTTATGTCTGCGCTATGCCTGCGGTGTGCCTGCGTGCCGCCTCACCAGAGGGTGGGTTGAGCTTCACCGCTTTGCACCCGGGTTCTAGGAGCAGCGGCTGACACGGGTGAGCGCTGTGGCCAATGCGACAGGCTCGAAAATCATGCTCAGAATTGTTCAAAGTCTACATTTTTTGGCATTGAAGGCATTTATACTCGGAGTGGCGCCGTTGGCCTCGGCAGTTCGACGAGCATAGGCACTCGGCCGTCGTGACGGCAGGCATTGTTGGCTCGAGTAGCTGTGGCCTCGCGCTTCTGTAGTTGCCTCTACGGTAGACCGTGCACGACCCGCCATCCGTTCAGTTAGATCAATTTTTACCTGCATCTGCCGCCGCCTTGCCGCGGCACGCTGCTCCTACTGTGGTCACAGTGCAGTGCCTCTGTCGGGGCAATACCGTACAACGCACAAATCGGAACCATGTTCAAGGCGCTCGCCGTCTCACTTGAGACACGCATTTTGCCAAAGATCATGTGGGGGAGCTCTATGCAGCAAGGATGGTGCCCAAGAGCTGTTGTTTCCGTCGAGAACGGTAAGGTGCCTCCTTTTGGAACTCGGTCACCAGCGTGCACTCATTCCCTCTTGCTACACTTTGTCGGCGATGCCTAAAGCTCGCAGCGTGTTGAAGCGCCAATGAAGGTAGAGAGATTGTGCTGAATGCGGGACGACAGAAACTTCCCAGTTGCATTCACCTTTTCAGCGACTGTGTTCTGCGAACAAACGTGGCCTCGTAATTTGTTAAGTTTTGGGAAATAAGCTGGAAAACGTTTGTCGATAGAGAGAACTTCCAAGTGTCGGTACCGTTCTGCATCTTGGAAAAAATGTCACCCTGGTTTCTTTTTGGTATTCATTTGCTTGTTCCACATCAAAGAAGTTAATCTAAATAAACCCCTCTCATTGGCGATTTTCTGAGGCACAACCCAAGAATCATAATTTTTAGGAAAAAATGTGTTTTTGGACATTATTATCATCTTCTATAACTAATAAAGAATGCTCTCACACATTTTTACCCTCGCCTGTAACATATTTACTTGGGAATAAATTATTTTCAGTATGCCGGCGGCTGCACGCGCTGTCCAGCGTGCATTCCGTTTTCAAAGCGAGTCCACTCCCAGACGATTAAGCCTAGCGCAGAGTGGGTCCCCTCTTTGGAAAGAGCACATCTTCCTCTTTTGTTTACATAGCAGTTCATTGTTCAACTCCCTGCATCCAAGAGGGAAAACCCCGTGGCAAACATGCTTTGTAAAGCGCCGCAGAATGCTGCACGCGCTTTGTGGTGAAGCGGCAGCTCTCATTCGTTCTCGCGAGCCATGTAACCAAAAAGCCTTGTCGTGCATGCTCACCCGCGTATTTCGCTTTGGTTCGCTCTTTCGTTTTCGAGCTTCCTCGCACGCGAGTCACATTCTTCAATTTCTGTACAGTGCAATCCACCTATAAAGATACCACATATAACGATTTACCGCTCATAACGATCAGTTTCTAGAGTTTCTAGACTGGAAATAATCAGTTTCTAGTCCAGATACAACGATAATCGGTTATGACTGAAATTTTGGGTTTTCTCATTATCGTAATAAGTGGGTTGCACTGTACTGCAATGGCAGCGGTCAACGGTCGGAAGTTTTTGACATTCAGTTCTCGGAAGCGCTAGCGTGGGCAGCCGAGAGGCTTCAGTGGAGGCCGACCGCACAAAACGGCTGCGCAGACGTCCCTGTGCACTCGGACACCCGGTATGCTCAAGCCAGACGCCGTCTTGTATCACATCAGTGGTCGAAGATATAGATAGATTGGAACCATCGGAGCCTGCCATGCCGGTTATGGGCACCCCAGCAGAGGATGAGTTGACCGCATTTGAGCGGAAGACTGCAATGCTGCGGCAGGAAGAGCGCTCCAAACACACCGAAGAGCCGATAGTAGGGGGGTGCGAATACTCGAATGTACGAAATCGAATAGAAAGTTCCTGAATAATTGGAGTCGCGAATCAAATTCCTAGTATTCGTGCACTCGAATATTCAATATATTCGGCCAAAGACTAGCGGTTGCCGTGGAGCTGACAAAAAAAGCCGTTTTTCCCCCCGATGTAAGCGCCGTGATGTTAGTAGACAAACCATGCGAAAAACAGCTCTTCGTCCTACATTCCACAAAAATCTAACGCTCAGGTTAGAAAAACGAAAAGTAACGAACGCCACAAACTTTATAGCGCGCAGACTTACTCATGATCGTGATACAACCTACCCTTGAATCGCAACCGAAACATCCAGTTTGCGCCGCTTCCAGAGAGGAATTGTTGGGAGGCCGAAATCCCGAGCCATGCCTAATTCTTTTCACGAGTAAAGCCCCTCGTTTCAATATGAAGCACCGATATAAAACACACTTAGGGGTTGCACTCACAGAAATCGGTGACTGCACGATAACAGAAAGAAGGCCACGTTAACCACGCTGATGAAACCAGCCGAGTTATCGTCGTCGTTCTTTTGGAACCTCAAGCCGCAAATTCTGATTCGAAACGGAACGAGAAAATAGTGTGCCTAGATTTGAGAGCATTTCCAACCGTTCAATAGCCGCGTTTGAATTACGAACTACGAGAAGGTGACGAAAAAACGAAAGCGTCGATCGGGATCGGGCAGGCAGGGCGGGGAGAGCAGGGCCCCTAAACTCGTCAAACACAAAGTTAGGGCGGAAGTTGACGGAGCGCACCTATTGGTCTATCACGACGATGACTTCGCGCTTTTTTCGCCAACGTCCAATCAGCTAGCTCAACGAACTTTCGGCTCCAACTTTCTGTTCGACGAGTTTAGGGCCCCAGGTGTCGTCGCCCTTCTGTTTGCTCGCCTTTTTCCTCGCGACAACACAACACATGCGTGCTTACGACCAATCTGCACTGGAGCCCTCTCAGTGATTTCAGTTTCGCTTACCCCCTCTTTTAAATCAAGACTCTCTAAAATAGGATAGAAGACGGAAAAATGGATGCATAGCGGCAGTTGGACGTGTCTTGCGCCACCTAACCACACTTTTTTTTTTTTTTCTTCAGATTATATTGTTTAAGCCTGTTTACTAAGATTTAACACCTATCTGTTTATTTACGTGAAATAAAATCCTGGGTGCCCCTTTTCTTCCTTAAAATGAAAACGAAATATCGCAAAATGCCCCTTTTCTGAGATATGCAAACATTTATAAAAAAAGTCGCAGTGTTAGGTTGGGCTTAAAAAAGGCAGCGTGGCTGTAACTTTGTTTTTTTTGTGACGTTTAGGGAAGGTAGATCATATCTTTGCTATAAAATTGGATATTTAGTGCCCAACATCCAACAGCAACTGCTTTAATTTTTTTAATTTTTTTTACATTTTAGCTTTTGTTCTGCACAAGATGCATATTCTGCAACAGGTGCATACTCTGCACATATAAAAATATCATTCTCAGCGCACTTTGAAAAATTCCTGCAAATAAAATCACAATTCGATTCGATATTCTGCTTTTTTTTTCTTGATTCGATTCGGTATTCGATTCGAAAACTACTATTCGGTATTCGCACACCCCTAGCCGATAGGCCTAGCGGAGAGTGGTGACCTTGAGGGCTGCCACTTGATTGAAGTTTCCTGTGTCAAGACTCTGGTTGGATCCCTTCTGTGCCCGAACTGTGCCAGGTCTTCCCTGCAGCTAGAAGAAACCAGCAAGGGTGCGCTCCTCGATTTCGTCGTGTACCCATCGTGTGGTGAAGTGGCAAGTGAACCACACTCGTCGAATGTCTGTGATACTTGTCAAAATTAACTTGTTTCGTGTTTTGGACTTGCGGTGCGCGACTGTGGAATGAGTTTCACGAAGTTCTCAAACGTTTATTGGCATCAACCTACCTCCACCAGTGTGTCTGAAATCAGCCCAGAAAATTGTGGCCAAAAAAAGAAAAACAAAGGACGCTGCCATGAAGGCTGCCAGTAAAGTGATGGAGAGTGCGGCACAGTCTGTTCGGAAACTGGAACTGTCCCAAGCAGAGGAGCTGCTTGGATGTGTGCTTTTTGTTTCACGGTACTTGGCATAAGTGCGGCCACACCTCCCACTTTGAGTGGCAATAGAGCTCAACAATGGGCCTGGTCCTCGACTTCAGTGTGCAGAGCAATTATTGCCAGGTCTGTACCCAAGGTCCAAAACCAGGGTCTGCAGAATACGAAAAATGGCTTGGAGGTCACTGCCCTGACTGCCCGAGGAATTTTCAAGGATCTTCGTATGCTATGGAAGTGGAAGCTGCGGCAATGATTTTCGGACTTTATGTGGAGTGGTGCGGCATGACACAGTACCGTGCGATGGTGACAGCAAGGTGTTTCTAAAGGATGCTAGTCTTGAACTTTATGACAAGGGAATGAAGAAAGAGAATTGCATCAACCATGTTGCGAAGTGAATGTACTCTAGCCTGGATGCTTTGAGGAAGGCTAAAAAGGGGCTTGCTTGCAAAAGGAAGCTAACGAATGTAAAAATGTGCTCCTTAAATGATAATGCCCTACATGTAGCGATGCAACAAGGGGTGTTTGCCAGTCTTCTCAACTCTTACTCAACTGACGCCGAGCCAAGGCACATCGTTCGTCCCACCGGAACGGACTCCTGGTGCCACTACAAGCAATGCAAGGCACTCGAGGCTGCAGGAGAGCTATCTGGATCCAGGCTCCGCAAGCCAGCCTTTACAAGGAATTGATTCCCCTTTATGAATGATTAATTGAAGGAATTAATTCCCCTTTACAATCAACTGTCATGAAGGGACTTGCTAGAGCGCTGCTTGACGATGAAGGTTCATATTGTGAATGAGTCATTCAATGTGCTGATGTGTAAAGGTGTCTCGAGGCGGAGTTCGCCTTCCTCAAGACTATGGAGTCTGCTGCGGCCTTTGCGGTCCTCGAGTTTAATCTAGGGCCCCTTTTCTTTCGGGAAGCCCTCTTAGGCACTGATATCGAAGCAGGGAGCCACCACTTTGCATATGCCGTGAAGGCCACCCAAAAGAAGATGGAAAAGGCCCAGGGTAAGGCTCTTGAGTCTTCCAGAGCTTTACACAATCGAAGGAAGATGGAAGCCGTGGCTGATGCGCAAAAGGACAGGGAACAGAGAGGAGTCTCCCATGCTCCTGGTTCATTTTAGATGATGTGCCAAGCACCATTTCAAGTGGGACATGGTGCAAACTTTCGATCGCATTTTTCTTAGTTTACTGTAAAATAGTGGGCAGGTGCCCACTCGAAATTTAGATATAATCGCGAAAAATGGGATATGGGCACTTGCCTGGTCATCAGTTTTGCATATCAGTGTACTGTGCATATTTTCTCAGATCTTACCAATTTGTGAATGGGCGCTTAGTGTGGAATGGGCAGATGCTCGGTATGGTATTCTATGGTAGAATTCTGTTGACTTTTTTCGTTTCTGAAAAACTAGGATTTTTGTTTCTTTGCCTATACATCTGGTGTTCTGTCCTTCTAAACTAAAATTTACTGGAGAATCTGCTAGTTGACATCAAAGAATATTGCTATGCACCTTTGTTCACCACTTTACATTACATTTATGCAAAAAATAATCGGACCTTTCCGTTGCACATAAAAATTATAATTTTTTTCCTTTTGTACTACTGATTATAATTTTTTGATGACCAATTGTGATGTAACTTTGACTGAACATGACATTTTTAGTTGAAATTTGACCTACCCTCTCAAATTCTGATGACCATGACATGCACGGCATGTCATCGGCAGATGACATGCCGTGAGATTTTCATTGCAATCGGTTGAGTACGTAACAAGTAGCCCCTTCTTGGCTGTGCCTCCCCTTAAAGTGGCCCTGCAACGACGTTTTGACTGGTTTTTAATTTGTGCCGAACCTGAGCGCACTGAACATAACTTGGTGAAACGCTTTTCTCTCGAATTTCGCTTTATTTTAAAAGTTATAGGCAAATTAAAATTGCAAAACCAAGCCAAAAGTAGCCTCTTTCACGACGTCCCTGGTCCTGGCTTGGGTGGCCATGAACTAGAGGAGGGTGAGTGAGCTCAACGATCGCTAATGGCTGCCGCACTCCATGTTGACAGCTCGAGAGGGCGCCACTGAAGCATGTGCTGGAGAAATAGGCTGGATGAAGCTGGCAGCCAGGGCAGCTCGCATGACACTTTGACACTTCGTTGGCCACAAACGACACCGAACACGGGGTAGAGATCAGTTCAGAACGGGAGCCACTTTGCGCTGCCAAACCGCAAGCCAAACTTGATCGCTGAAGGCTTCGGTACAGGTTGGAAGCTCCAGCCCATACGACCGCAGCACCGCCGTGCACATTGGAGACCTTTCTACGCTCGCCGTTTCACAGCAATGCATGGCTCGTGTTTGGCGCCTGATCCCGCTACCCCTTCCTGTATGCACCGCCTTTTCCATTGCTTGGTGGCGGGTATGTTGACAGGTCATTTTTTTTCTCCGTACTTTATGAACTGCATTTGTTTCTTTTCTGATCTGAAATACTGAACGAAAACTACTTTCATACATAGTTGAAACGGTTCGCGACACTTATATTTCATATTTCGACAAAAAAGAAGCTTTTAGCGGCTCTTACCAGTAGCTTTAGGCACTTTGGGTAGCCCCCTGTAGGTGAAAAGAGGTTTCAGTGTCGTCCGGTTAAAATATGACGCAATGATATTTAGTCACGCTCTCTGTGCCCGCTGGCTTGCCCGAACCCCAAGAAACGTGGAAACCGTAAAAATGGTAGACACTTAATTTGATTGCAGGGCCCCTTTAACACGCTTTTCTGCATAGCCTGAACTTTTGAGGCGTGCACTTTCAACGCATATGCATAATAGTCAAATTTTTTGACCACATCGGTCAACTCTCGCCTCGTACCAAGCCCTTTTTTTCTCTGCGATTAAGAGTTCACCCCTATATCGAGCACAGAGAGGTTGGTTTCACAAAACTGTGAAAACTTATGCTGCTCCAAAATGGCTTAGGCCAATCACATCACTGAAGATGGCACATATGCACAAGAAAAAGATGCTTCCTTTTGCATTTACAGAACTGTAGGAAGGTTTATGTATATGAAGAAATGTACACATTTTGGTATTACAAACTTTTCAATTAAACCCTTAAGCGCCCCCCCTTTTTTTTCCGGAAAGTAACCTAAAAGTGCCATATTTTTTTTATTTAGAAGTTTTATTCCTCTAGTAATACAGATAAAATTTCAAAAGTTTATTACGCAAAAATTAGCGGCGGCGAAAAAAAAAAGCGCCAACTAAAATGTGTGATGCTATCTATTATCAGCGCCGCAAACTACTCGGACGAGCCTAGCTCGTCCATGGAATTGAGTGCTACCGAAAAAACCACTGAACGAGGCATTTTTAGGCAAAAAGCGGCAGACGAACTCGGCTCGTCCAAGGCGCTTAAAGGGTTAAATCAGTGATGCCTAATGGCGGACATTCTTCAATAATAATGTTGCCTTTTCCATGTAAAGTTTTTTAAAAATAATGCAACACCTAAGGCATACCTGCCAACTTTTCCGAATCTTTCTTAAAATGTATGAATTGAGACTAATTTTACACATCTTGCTTCACATTTTACAAACAAAAATGTAAAAAAAGAAAAAAACGAAAAAAATGCAAAAAAAAAAAAAAAATGCTGCTGGTGGTACCTTGCATCGCCAGAAGAGGGCGACAGGTACCGTACACAGGAGTGTCGTGGTTTTTACTATCCGTCTATCTGATGGCCATGGATCCGAAACCAGTCCAAAGCCCAAAGCCTTTGTTTGTGTGTTTGGCGGCGCACGTTGGTTCGGCGTATTCAGCCGTGGTTGGGCCTCGCTGTTTCGGTTAGTTTCATGGCGAGCGGTACGGCGTCTGTGTTTGTCGCACATGTAGTTGTAGCATTCCTCTAGTCGCGGTGGCTTCGCGGCACAATGGCAAACTTCAATCCTCAAAAGGGGTACTTTCAGGTGTTCCTGAAATCAGTGATGCGATTGCTGCGCCAATTGTGCCAAGTGGCTAACCCTGCTACATCCTGTTACATTTTGCCAAAATATGGGCAATGTGTACCAAGTCTGCACCAAAAAAATAATTTCGGTCTCCTTTCAAACCAAAACTAAACTGAGTACCATAATTGAGCACGCGTGTGTTGTGGCGCAAGCGGCTGCCCGACACAAAGTACCCTGCATCAGTCATCCATCCGGTCTTGCATGTTTTTCTTACCATCTCGTGTTTTGTTGTCTTGTGGGTCTCGTCCGGTGTCATTTTTTAAATTCTATTTTCAACGATGGACGGGAAGGTGTTGGGACGCTTGGATGCTAGCGTGCCGGGTGCCGGCCATGCTGTCGTGCTGTGAAACGAAACCATGTTTTTGCGCGGCGGAAGTTATTTTGTGAGCTGAATCACTCGCTCCTGAAAGCAGCGACCGTGGGAAAACTATTTGGTCCCTGCCTTCCAGTCATTGTGGTCATGCGACGTCGGGTGTTGCCGTTCCCACGTCGCTGCACATATGGCGCTTTCTAAAATGGAACAGAGTACTGCCACATGTTTATCAACATTCCTGTTCTTGTTTAAATCATACATTACTGCAAAAATTCCTCTGTAACTCAAAGACTGCTTCGTTGAAGTATTGGTTACCTAGGTTTCTTTCGGTGGGTTTTCTTTTGTGAGGGACCCCAGTACGTGAAAAATATGCCGCGAAAGAAAGTTTGTGAAGAGAAGCGAGCTAACACAAAGATTGCGATGTGCGTGCGCTGAACCCGCACAGCACGCTTGTTTATCTAGAGTTCAGTCGTTGCTCAAAGCGCTCCAAGAACTTTTTGACCCTGGCTTGCGATGTCTTGCATCGATGCACTCGGGTTTTTTTTTTATGTATATTTAACTTGTACCGTGTTTGCCAACCCGGCAAGCATGCGTCGCTGGACTATTTTTTTTATATGCTCGACAATTACATTCTGCATCTTTTGGCAATCGGTTTGCGACAAAGCGGGGAGGCATGGTTTCGGTTGCGATCGAACAGCCATCTCAGCTCGCGCGACGAAGCACGTGCAACTGCAAGCTTGCCAAAGTTGCCCTCACGTGCATGTGAACGCGACAGAGGCACCGGCCGTGACTTTTGTGATCCATTTCTTTACGTTTGCTTACTTTTGACGAAAATTTGGCACCTCGGGGAACCAGTAAAACGGTGGCAAGCAGTTTTTCAGTACAGCTGCGCAGTGTTTACGGCACTGTACACTTGTGGAATGTTACAGCAGTAAAAACACAAGCAGCTAGTTCCGTCACAGCACAAAGTGCTCCTTAGTTGTACAGCACTTAAAACACACTTTTATTTTTCTGAGAATATCTGCTCCAAAAGCCACTTTTGCTATTCTAGTACAGTGTTTTGGTTGCCCAAAGGCCACATTTGCTGCTCCAAAACACCGTTTTGGCTGCTCCAATAGGTGCTCCAGAATGGCTTAGGCCAATTGCATCACTGTGAAGTCCTCCAGATTGGCATTTCTGGTTGAGCGTAACATTTAAAGTGAAAGTTCCCCAGCCCCCGCAGGAGTTTTACGAATTTGAAAGTAAACGAATTGGCAGGTATGCTAAGGGGTTAAAAACAGACTGGTGAATGGATATAGAGAAGCCGACCAATTTTTCGGTTTTCGCAGGGGCCGAAAAAAATTAGAAAAATAGATCAGTTCGAAATATCCGCAGATTAAAAAACTTGTCTTTATTACGCCGATGTGAGCTTAAACAAGCTGTGAATGGTGCCTTGCTTCAGGTTACGTCTCCGCTTGTGTTCGGCCACTTTCTATTAGCATGAGAATCACTGCCCTCTCTTGCGTTTTGGTTGAGTACTTTCCGCGCTTTTCGGCACTTTGAGGCAGCGGAAGAACAGACAGGGCCACGACGTCCAAGCCAGCGTTGTCTAAAGCACGATTCACAGAGACAAGATTAGATGTGCAAGCTTACGACTGCAGAATGGCCAATGAGCGAAGCAAAATCGTAACAGTGAGGATGACAATGACGTGCAGCTAGAGAAAAGAAAAGCCGTAGCATAGCGTCACCTACTGGTAGAACTTGGCAATACTTAAGTAGCTCTGCCAAACCAAGCCAATCCATGTGCAGCCAACATAGAATCTAAAATGGAAACTGCTCAATGATGTTCCCCGCTGATCGCATGCGACAATTTTGTCCGAAAGATTGACCTTTTGGACTTGAAGCTGTTCGAAACATTGGCCGTGAATATGCACATTTCTGTCCGGTAGGTCACAGTTCCTTCCTTAGATCCGAAATACTGAACTAGTCCAAATTATGGGCTTCCAAAAATAGGTCGGCGACTGTGCAGGAAGAGCAGACCATTATGACCACAAGCAAAGCTCTGAGGAAGGTCGGAGGGGACCTTGGAACCACTAGAATTGGTTTATAAGAAATGAGGCATGCGGTAGAATCTTGTTGATGCATACTCAGCTGATACGGTTTCCTGCCAATTTTGTTCATGACTGCCAGTCCCGTTTAGTTTCTATGGCAAGTTCTATGCATATCAGTTTTCCCCGCTTGTTGTGTTTGCTTACTGGAATTCTTTCATCCCAAAACTGCTACCAGACGTGGCTGCCCATTCTATTTCTTTTTATGAGCTGCGCTTTTTTTTGTGTTTTTTGGGCAGGCATGATCTTGGGCTAGGCTTGAAGTGATTTAAGGCTTTCACAATCGCCCATTTGTCTTGCCATCTTCCTTTGACGCACGTGCGTAAAATTTTGGAGCCGTGTGCGCTGTCAACTTGGCCAGAGACGCGGCAAAAGTGGAGTCACTGTAATGTGAAAATGTTGGACAGCTCACCGGTTTACTGTGCGTTGCGTCTCCCCAACTATTTTGCACTATATAATATAGCCAGACGCTGTGCACTGGCGTACTGTAAGAACCGTGGTGGAATTCAGTTGCCTTTTGAATTTGTGCAGTGTGATATGTTACTCGTTTGAAGATGAAAGCTCCTCGGGCTCTAAATACGTGGTAGACATGCTGTAAAGCGGTTCGTGAATATTAACCAACGTACGGACACTGACTTTAAGTCACTGCTGTGACACTGCTGTCGGTGTAGTGCATGAGCAGATGCTTAATTTTGTGTGGATCTTCCTTCTGCACATGTGTGGTGCCCACACCGGGTGCGGGCAAGCGTGGAATTGTTTGTATCAATGTGTTTGTTTATACCCCGTGGTGTGTCCTCGTCGTAAGAATGCAATAAAAGGATGCCAAGATCCCGTAGCATGGTAGGATACAATCCAGTTGAGACAACTGTTGAATGACATGCATCATACTTATGTATCAGTGTTATAATTAGGGTTCCGCGTTTTCGGTTTCTATTGTTCCAAAATTCGGCATACTTTTTTCGGTGTTTATTATAAAATTCAATTTTCGGTTTCTTTCGGCGTATATTTATGCCCACAAAAGTTAATCGTCTTTTTTCGGTTAATATAAAATAAACACCAACGGACACCGGAGCAGATGATCCTTGCACGTAGCTCTGATAGTTGTGATCACTCAAAGAATAACGGCTCAGATACATTGAAAAAGAAAATGGACACTTCATTTGGCAAATGTGTGGAACTGTAAAAGAAATAAGAAAAAAACACAGAAGTACAAACAAGTCAGATATGAAGCCTATGCCCCCAAAACACATGGAACTTCACCTTTTCTACATCAGGATTACGGGATCTCATTATACAGTATAGACCACTTACAACGTAACCGCTTATAGTGCAGGACCGGGTATAACGCGGTTTTTTTAAACCACCGGTTCGCCTCCCATAGAACTCCATGTAATTACATACCGCTTAAAACGCAGGCGCGCGAAGGGAAATACCGGTTATAGTGCGGTTTCTGGCACAGCCCGCCGACCGCGCCGACGACCGGAGCAGCGAGCACGCTTGCCTGTGCGACACTAGATAACGGCGCTGACGGCGCGAGCCGCAAGCGTTGCGCAAGCGGCACTCGCGGGGCAAGGAGGGTGCTCGAAGAAGCGGGAGAAGCGAAGAGAGAAGCTTCAGTTGCCCTAGTGACGGAAGGACGCACGCACGTGTCGTTCACGTGCGTGAGTCCCTCCGCTGCGTTGGAAACTAACAACCGCAACGACAGACCAATAGCAGGTCGAGGAGAAGTGTTCGCGCGCGTTGCATGCCCGTCGCGGGCCGGCTGCTTCTATCCGCGAACATGGCGTCGGTTGTGACAAATCAACGTTGTGATCGTCGTCGCAGACGGCGCTCATCTCATCGTTCCGCGTAAAAGCGCTATCCTTGACTGAATTTTCGTTGTGTGTCGCTATGATAACCCAGCACGTACTGGAAGGGAAGATCCACCTACTCGAGCGGCGATGTCGTGGCGGCGCTCTCAAGACGGCAGAAACGCCCGTGTCGTCGTGTTTGTTTACTTCGACTACAGTGGTGATTTCTAAGCATTTGTGTCCTCGAACATCGCCCGGATTTCTTATTTGGCGCATTTCATGCGTGTGCTCAAGTTCAAGGTATTACTGGCGCGTACCGTATGAAGGATCCGAATTTTCACGCGTTTTCATCTCCGGAGAAAAGTGATTAGGGTTAGCAATCCTGAACGCTCGCAACATCCGTCCGCAACCCGCGACGCCGCCAAGAGGCTGCGCCAGGCAAAAGCCGCTCATTTCTTTCAAAATGTGTGACACACTTGAGAGAGAAGTGTACTAGTCTGGTGAAATAAAGACTTTCCTCAAACTAAGCTTTATTTTTCATCTAACATCAAATAAATTCTTTTACAAAGGTAAGTTGTCACATGGCATGTATTTTGGCCTGAAAAATTGATGTTTCGGTTATAACGCGGGTACCGCTTATAGTGCGGATTTTCGCGACTCCCGCGACATACGTTATATGCGGTCTACACTGTAGTACACACACATGTGCTTTACCAGGTTCTCCTACTTGGTCCGCTTACTTTTTTCCTATCAATATGAGCCTGAGCTTCGAGAACGCCCTCTCAACGCTAACACTGGACACTGGCAGGCTGAGGAGATGAAGCGCTGCCTGAGCCAAAATCGGCCAATCAACCAATTGTGACCGCCGAAAGAGACACGGTGCGACGTTTTGAAGCACAACACAAGATGCAGAGCTTGCATCAAGTTAGTCTTCCTTGCAACGAGTTTGAAAACACGCTCGTACGTGGCAAGGTCATGGCGCATTTCGGACTTCAGGTTCGGACCGATGATGCGCACAATAAACCAAAACGTCGTGATGGCACCCGTGTATCCAATACGTTCGGACACGTTTCGATAGACACTGTCGTTCCACTTTTTCGCCACGGCTCTGCGGTACGACTGGAAGGTCAAAGTGACCTTTTCCTGTTAAAACTGAATTTCAAAAAAATGGATTCGACGAAATTTTATTGGTTTTTATCGGTTTAAATAAAAATGCCAAACCTAAAAACTGACCTTTTTCGGTTAAAACCGAATTTCCAAAAATGGATTCGGCGTACTTTTATCGGTTTTTATCGGTTTAAACCGAAAACTCCGAACCCTAGTTATAATATAGAATTCCGAAAAATCGAAAAATATTTCTGGGGAGAGTACTTCAGTGCTCGGTTTACTTGTGCTGTATGTTTGAGGCACCACTAGTAAGCGCTCACTTGAAACATTACTTGCATGCAGCAGTAATCGGCCAAACTTTTATGGAATCTCCTAACTTAAAAAAAATTAGACGTTTACAATTTTCTGTAATGCGGAATTAGAGCTCAGTTCATGAGGAGGGGAGGGTACAGGGGAGGGGGGGGGGGGGGGGGGGGGGGGGGGGCTCTTGACGTGTCACATGTGACGTCATTATGGGAAATGTCCCATAATGCAATGTGTGGTTAATCCGGCGTCGCCGTCCAAGCCGGAAACGGGCGCCTAAGAGCTGCATTCGAAAATGGTTCTATATATGCGGTGCAGGCCCGCTGTTTTTTTTTTCCTCTAGCGAGCATTGTGTAAGATGTGGTGGCTTACAGCATAGAATTGTGTATAATTGAAACTGGTTCAATCAAATCTGTGTGTTGTTACTTCCACCAAATGATGAGCAAGCTTTCATGCAATGCACGACTTATGGCAGTGCAGTCTCTTTGCACGTTGTGATGGGATTGAGGCTAGGCTCCAACAGGGGTGAACAGGCTTGTTTTTATACGGTGTTGGTCTGCTCTCGGGTGTGTGTGTGCTAATTCTGGCTGAAGATGGTCGCATAGCAGACGAAAAATTGTAACGAAAATCGAATTAAGCTCCGCATATTCAATGAGGTATTCCACCATGTTTTAAGCCAGTGGTTCTCAGCCAGTGACGTTTGCGGACCCCTTGTGGATCGACGGAGATGATGGAGGACACTGTTCGTTGTGACGGGAAGGGAAAGGCCTAGGTCTCTCATTGACATACTCACGAGAAAACTCTCTCGAAGATTGGAAGGTTTTTTTTTTTTTTTCAATCTGAAAAAAAAGGCATCTTTTTTTGCCGGCCTTGACTGATGTGGCAGGGCTTCACAGACCCCTAGAATGTGTTTGCGGACCCCCATTTGAGAACCACTGTTTTAAACCATCCGTGCTACTTCTTCTGAATAACCTGGTTTTTACTTTTCCCGGCGTGCTATTTGGTATCTTTAAACTTGTTAATTTAAGTTTAGCGTGTTGGTAAGGTTCAATTTTACACACGAAAGAATATACAGATGGGACGAAGCATAGAACACGACATCTTTCAACTAGCATTGAACAAGAATGAGTCAGAACCGCCCTCCAAAGGGGTCACCAAATCTTGGAAGGAGAGGGTTAAAAATGTTGAAGGAAAGGGAAATGTTGGGAAAACTAAAACACGTAAATTTGATGTTCGAAAAATGAGATTAAACGCTTAAAAACGCACTAGCACGTCAGTGTGTGAAGCAGTCTGGAAAGTTCAGGCTTAAGAAGGTCAGCCTCTGTTTTCGTCAATGAGAGCGAAGGAGCATAAATATTGTTGCAAATCGCACTCGTAACAAATGACTTTATTTCCCTCTTAAAATATATTCTTATGCCCCCTTAGAATTCTGGTAGTATTGCGAAAGCAAGGTGTGCAGTCGTCACACCTGCGGCCCTTTACTCACACCTTTTGTAAAGGATGAGTAAAGTACTTTTCGAAGGCCTTTGCAGCATATCCAGGTCATGTTCCCCAAGTCAGTAATTGACACATTGGCCTGTTTGATCGATGTACTGGCTCTCGCAGCTCAGGGGGATGGAATAAACCTTCCTCTCTTCATAGTTAACAAACTCGTTGGCATGTGTGACACTGCAACCTTTTGGAACGTTGCTCATGCCTTATGCACTTGTTTGGAGCGCAAGCGTCAGGAAAAGGCAACACCCGTGCCAAACTTAGCAGCGAGAGATCCTAAAAGGTGCGCAGAGTTGTGCGCATTTATGGGATCGCCGCAAAACTGCCCTTTTTTGGAACGGGCCGCTGAAGCTGTGGCCTTAGAATGCATCTTTCAAAGGGAGAACAGGGGTTGGCTGGACCCTGCTTTGACAGGCTTCTGGGACTTGGCTGGAAACTACTTTGAGAGTAGGGAAATCATTGGGTCATTTGTTACAAGTGTGGTTGTGATATTTTGTGATATTTCTGCTCCTTCGCTCTCACTGGCAAAAACGGAAGTTGAATTTGTTAAACCCAAACTTTTTAGACGGCTTCACACACCGCCGTGATACTGCATTTTTAAGCTTTCATCTCGTTTTTCAAGCACAAAATTCTCGTAGGAGTATTGTAGTTTAATCTCTTTGCCCGTCTGACATTTTCCTTTCCTTCAACATTTTTTATCCCTCTCCTACCAAGATTTGTTGACGCCTTCGGGGGAACAGTTCTCTTTCATTCTTGTTATTGCTAGTTGAAAGACGTCGCGTTCTGTGCTCTGTCCTATTCGCTTATTCTTTCACTGGTGAAGTCAAACTTCAAATTCGCAATGACTGCAAGTTGGCATTGGCACCAAAATGATTGCCGAGTCGTATTAAGTAAGGATCGTTCCCTCGTCGCTGTACCGTAGGGAAACATCTTTTCGGCTTGCTGTGAAAGTGGAGATTGTTGCAGTTTGGGGCACCGGGAACAGTCCCAAATTGTTGAACCGAGAGAGCTTTTTCTAGTCCTCGTGCCATGAACCTGTAGAGCGAGGAATGTGTTTGGTGGCAAGGGTTGTGCGGCCAGCGCGACTCAAGCTGGGTTTCTGTGGACTCTGTTCAGGAACGTACTGGGATACGAGCATGGCTCCCAATCTCCTTCAGTCGAGCATGGCACCAGGCAAGTCGGGTTTGGGGGCCCGCTTCGGTCGGAGCATGCCGGCGAAGCTTCGTTTCCGCGCCTCGGGCTCTTCGTAAATTTTGCAGGCGAGCCAGCGGAGGCTGCAAGCCCCGGGGGCTCGAAACCCAAGATAACGGTTTCTAAGAGCCGGCGGTTTTGCCATCGTAATATCCCGGATATTGCCCATTCGAATTTGGTTTAAGCTTTTCCTCGAAAGACTAGCACCAGAAAGAAGTCACGCTAGATCGAATTTATTTACCGCAGGGTACACGATACAAAAATCAACAACCGTGGTGACTGGCGACTAAAACAAAGACAAAACCTGACCATCTCGTTTTCCTTTGTTTTTTTAGCTTTTTTCTTTGTGCGTGCATATTTAAAGGCAACTACGCCCCCTTTTTGTCGGGTTTTTCATCACTACGATAGTTCTGAAAAACAAACTTTCAATTCTAAGAGAGAAACAAACGGGCATAGGCTGGCAATCGCTTATTTGCTCTAAGAGTGTCGTGCGACGCACCTTCTCAACTGGTTTGCTCAAATGAGGCAGCAGAAAGTCTGTCTGGGCTAGCAGATCTGTCTCGTTGCGATGCATTTCAGTCGGGCGTCTAGGAACGCTTATTTTCTTGCGCAGATTAGTGTTTTAGTCACGAGATATCGGAGCTGCAATTTGCTTAAAGGCCGACGACCAGACTCGAAATTCTGCAAGGCAGAAGATCCTCCTCACCATGGGGGAGGAGGAGACAGGCATCGGTGGACAGGGTAGAAGGGGGAGAGGAGGAAGCAGGGGAAAAGTGGAAAGAGCGAACTGGTCGTCGGTCTTTAACGTCCCTATTGGGTTTGCACTCAACGCTGTGGAAGCCACGATATACCTTCCAGCGTCGCACATAGGCATGCGTTTGAAGGACGCCAGCAATTTTCAACCAATGACCTCGAGACGCTAAGAACTGTTTTTGTATCTTGATAATTTGATTCTACAACGCTTGGCAATTAAAAATATATTGTCATGAGCTTTTTCTTTTATTTTTTCATCCTTGGTTTTATTTTTATTATTATTGTTAGTGATTGCAGATTTGCTTTTGCAAATAGTATGGGCATACATTTTGGTCTGGTCAAGCCAACTGATCAGTCTACTTACTATGCTTGCACGATTCTAACGCGCCCCCAGTTTTAACGCGCTGGCAGATTTCGCTTCCAGATATTCCAAAAAAATTCCCGCGCGATTTTACTGTGCAGGTAAAATAATGAAGATTGGACACATACTCCTAGAACAGATTTTATGAAACCCATGCCAACACAAAAATAAATACTCTGCACTATTCGTCCTTGTCAGAGCTCGACGATGGCTTTTAGCTGTCTACAGAGGTTATCCTTGCTTTTGCGCCTGTGTAAGTGTGCGATCGTCGTTTCTGGGAGGGTCATATTCTAAACACTTTTTGAGCTCGTCAAATCCCTGGGATTGTGACGCCATGCAGTGCCGCTTCGTTGTTACCTTTCCCCGCCAGCGTGACGGCCTTTCATTTAAATAAAACCTCCTAATGGATTTTTTCTCTTGTTTTTCAATCTTAAAACGGCAGATGAGAGTCTGTAGACTCGAGACAAATACCAAAATGGCGACCATAAACGGTCTTGATGGCAATGGGGCTAGCCACCTTATACAGAGTATCTTGGAGTTTCGTTTTATGGTTTCGATTGTTTTGCGCATGTAGCTTTGGGCACCGATTTTGGCGAAAAAAAGTGCACGTTAGAATCGTGCAAACACAGTATCCAGCCGAACATCAAAAGTAATTAAGTCGTTCTGAGTCAGACACTCGGTTAAATTGTGAATTTTGTTAGCTTGTGGTTTGCGAGTGGTGCAATTAATCTCCCAGGGACCAGAAACCCTCGCGTATATCCTCACTCATAAATGGGCATTTACGAATAAAATTCTCCTACAGACTCTATAGTTACAGGTTATGCCTAGGGATTGTAGAGGCCATGAGGGGGTGCGAGCCACCTCCAGACGATTCCAAATTGCTCATTTGTGACGTAGTTCCAAAGTCGTGTACCAACAGACATTCCTCAGGAAGTTTCATACATCAGCGTTCAAAAAAATTGCCCACGCCGTCATGTGATATGACCTGCCGAAGAAACTCTAATCTGTCTAGTAAGATCTGGAACAAGGCCCTGGTCACGTGACCTTGCTGGGAGTTCCCACGTAACGCGTGTCCTCGTGGCAACAAGTGGACCGGACGAGCACAACGGCAGTTTAGTTATTGGCTCACGGAAGGGTCTGCGTAGGATCGGCACATCTGCGTTGTAGATGTCTGTAATGAGCATCCAACATGATAGTGTAGATGGTCGGCACGTTCAGTGCGTCCACCGCTCACTGCCTTGCCAACAAAACTGTCGCCCTGAAATAGGCCGATCTCACCAGCCAGTTTGACTACGCTGCTGCAATGCATCGAGGGAACTTTAGTCTTTCTGCACGTGCGACAACCTCGCTGGAGCTCTTCGCATGTACAGCTCGAGAAGGTCTTTGAGCCCTCGCGTGCACGGCCGTCTGCCTGCTGTGAACTAAAGTTATGGCGGCTTTACGCTTGCGCCCGATGCTTAGTGAGGTCGGTCTATTGTAGCCACTTCTGCTTGCTTTGAAGGGATTGCATTTGAGCAGGGTCCAGGGTTGGTAAAGTTCCAGCTTTTGCTCACATCACTCCACTCAAAGTGAGACCTTACTGAAAGGCTCCTTCTTAGCCCGCACATCCATTTCCTTTAAAGCAATGCGCCACTCGTCGTTGAAAGAAAAACAAAAAAAATAAAAACGTTTGTACGACAAAGGCTTGAAAGGATTGTTACATTGTAGAAGCATAGTCACTTCATTCTTGGATGGTGGCTTTGGTGGGCTACTGTTTTGTTGTGTGAGCAATCGTGATTACCGATCTGTCCATTTTTTATTTTAGTTTTAGATGACCTTGTCTTGCTTGTTTCAAGACATATGTGTAAAACACGGTTCACTCACTTGCAGCTGAGTAGGATCGAGAGAGGTAAGACCGGTTTTTAAGCCTCTTGCAACGGCATAGGAGCTGGTCCGCAGCAGAACATCCGGTCTTTTACCGCCGCAAGAGGCTTAAAAGCTGGTCGTGTCTCTCTCGGTCCTACTCAATTGCAAGTGTGCGAATGGCGCTTGAGCAATTAACTTGGTTCTTTTTTTTCTTCCTTTTTTTGCTTGTGTTGGAGGCTGCTGATATGTGAATGCTACCTGCAAAGGCTTTATTACGTTAAAACAGCAGCGAAAACTAGGTGGCTGTAATCTAGAAAAAAGTGCAATGGTAGTTAATAACAAAAAAATTTAGCTGCAATTATTTTTAAATTGTGAGTTTGATGAAATTGGGGTTTGTTAAATTGAGGTTTAATTGTATTGTTGGTAGTGTCGTAACCATATTTTGCTCTAGTTATAATAAGACAACATGGCATTTCTGATGGTGCTTTTGAAAAGATGAAAACCTAGGTACTTTTCTTATATATTCTATGCTTGTTAGCTTATACAATAATTTGTTCTGTGACAAGTGATTAGAGCTCGTGTGCATTCAGCCGGATAAATCGAGTCCTGTTAAAAAAAAAAACTTTTTAGAAATATCTGCAGTTATGGCAACCCAGGCTAGTGGTAGCTATTTATTATATATATGTATTTGCACCATAACAGTGAGACCGGAAATTGTGCCAGTCATTTATGGAAACCACGAAATACTTTCAAATAATTTGGCTAACTCGGGCTTGAAATAGGCTGCTGGCGTTTATCGAGCGTGACTTCATCAAATGATGCCGAAAGGGCTCAAACCCCCTCGGTCGTCTCATGTGCCAGACTGGCGACTTTCGAGGTCAGAAATGTCGGCTGCTCCTAGTTGATTGCTTCTCAATCAAAAGCATCTTTAACAAGTCCTGGAATGTTGTTTGGGGCGGCATAAGTAAAGTGGCCTGTCTGCCCGCTGTGTTTCCGGTTTTTGCAGGAGTGGTGACATCACGCTATTGCTAGAGGGTCGCTCGGAACGGGGTTAGGTTCGAGTGGCACGACGGCCGACGGAACCCCCTTCCCCAAGGCCGGCCGTATGGCACCCTCCCCTTCCCGCTCTCATCGTCTCGTTTCGGCCAAATTACCGCCTCTCTTCCTCGGACTGCCTCCAGATAGTTGTTTTGTTAGGGTGCAACTGTTTTCTGTTATCACTCGAATTTGGTAAGGTTTTTCTTGTGCGCTTGTTAATGCCGAGCGGGTTTTCGGCTGCTCGTTTTTGCGGTCCTTTCTTTGGTGGACAGAGAGGTGTTTTTTTTTATTATTATTTATTTCGGTTGGCTGGGTTGTCGGTGTTTTGCTGTTTTGTTTGCGGTAATCGGGGCCGACGATCTGGCTGTACCTGCGCGAAATGTCGTTGCCCTCTGCGGGGAAATCTCTTCCGATAATAATTGTTGCAGCGACAAATCCCTCATTCTGTCTGTGATGTGACTTAGTCCTTCAAACTTTGAGAAATCTTTTTTCCTGTTTTGCTCTTTCATTCTTTTTGGTACAGGGTGTCATTTGAGCATGTCTTTGTCTCCTTTTTCTTTGTTTTGCACCACGCTGATTTGCTATTTTTTCCCTTCCTCCTCGCCTGAGGAACCAAAAGTTGTTATCAGCCGACGGATGGACGTTTGGTTGCATGTTGTGGCATTCTAATGGTCTTCGCAAAGTCGGTCTGTAACGGTGTTGCAGGACTGCATCTATTTAAGAATGGAAAAGGAATAAAGTTTAAATTCTTGCTCTAAATAAAGGCATGGTGATTCTGTTTCTTTTGCTTAGCTGCCTCTGCTTGGCACTTTCTTCAGTTGGCTTTTTCTTCTTTTGCTGTTTATTTTATTATTGGGATGATTTCCCTGCACAGGGTTGTTAGTTTCCTGCAGGTAAGTCACATGGGAGATATGTTTCATGTGTTGACAGATCACCTTTTCAAGAATGACAGAGCTGACTCTGCTAATAGCAGCTTCTAAAAGACTGCTTTTTGGAATGGTATATCTCTGGAAAGAGGCTGGAAATACACTAGTGTTCAAATGTTTATCCATTTCGAATGGAGGAGGCCAGCTTGAAACATTTTGAGGGTTTTCCCCATGACTGGTAGGGCTATACGGTACATGCTTCACACAGTTTTTTTAATTTTTAATGGGACTGCAGGTAATTTATGCTGGAACCGTGAATATAAAAACGCATTCACAGGGTCTTGTGTTATTCCTAACGACCCTGTCCCACTGAGGCAACACTATGGCAACAGCAACACAACACGTCCAGCAGTCGTGCAACTTGTTGCTCGCTCCCCGTGTTGTCCGACAAACCGATCGCATTGCAGCAACAGCAGCACAACATGGAGGACAATGAAAATGTTGCCTCGGTATGACAGCTTTCGGCAACAAAAACAGCAGCCACTTGTGTTGGACAACGTGTGTTGCCCGGATCGCTGGCTCAGCGAATTTTGGGCCGACAACGCAGATAGCTTCGATGGCAGAGCTAATTATCTATCAACGTCTTAAATAAAGGCCCTGAAAACATTGTTTAACAATAATTAAGGCTAGTGTGCAGCTAAAATAATTTGATAAATGTTTTTACTGCGTTACTGCGGAAAGCAACTGTCAAAATGTTAACAGCTATGGCAGTGAACGTTCAGACTGGTGTTGTAAATGGAATTGCCGAGAGACCAGCTCACAATACTGCTGGTGAAATAAAATGGCACGCCTACACACCCGTAGTAAAGTAAAAATAATCCAGGAAAGGCAAAGATTAAAAAAACCTAAGCATTAAAACGACCACTCCTATCATGATTGTTGATGCCTGGTACTTGATAACAGGTGCTACCAGACGCCTAATTCGTTTCAAAAGTACCCAGCACGTTTTGGGGTATGAAGCGATCGCATAGCAGGCAGTAGGCAAATGGATAGCGTTAAGAAATACTTATTCCACCGATTGTCATGAACACCGATTCTGTCGGTGTCGCAGTTTTGAAGCTTTCTCTGTTCAGCTCAACACCACGCTACAAAAGACTCTTTGGGGTATGGCTGGTGCAAATTCAATTTTATAGTAGAAATAGGAATTCCATTAAAGAAAAAACGGGACAGATACACTCCATAACGGTGGCGTAAATCCCGAACATACATCAGCTATCTTTTTCCTTGGTGAGGGATATAGACGTCATCAGCGAATAAAGAACATTTTGATATAATAAAGGGTGGAAAATGTTCCCCACATCCTATTTTCTAATCAATCGCTGGTTGATGTCGTCCCGTGGGGATTTCGGGCGCTTCAAATGCACTAGCACTTTTTAGAGTTACATTTTCAGCAATGCCTTGACCGAAGGTAAACAATCAAGGTGCCGGAGCGTTCCCTGTGTTGTCCCTGCCGTCAGCGTGGTGCAACAGGGTGGTCGGACAGCAAATAGGCCAACACGGTTGCCGGGCGGCAGCAACACGTTGCCTGACTTGCTGCTGCTATGTGACAAGGTCGCCGGCAACACGTTTTTGTCGTGTTGTCGCATAGTTGTCCAATTGTTGCCTCAGTGTGACAGGGCCTTAAGACGACTTGAAGGCGAAAGCCAAGTGCCGATGCATCAAAAACTAACACAGTTTACGGATATGGCTGTACCCCTCCACCCATGGTGGAGGGGTACCGCGTCGGACTACTGAACAAAAGGTCGCTGGTTCGACACCAGCCGAGGGTTAAAAGGGAAAAATATTTTTGGAGGAATATTATGCATCTGCCGATTCTGGCAGAAGTAACGCCATCTTGTGGTTCAGTGGCAAACAGTTTTTTTACCTTTCGTGGTGCTGGTTTTAAGTACCTTTCGTGTCGCTGTCGAGTTTTCGCTCGAGGACTTTGGAGGTCGACTGAATGATGAGACATGTAAGGCTTTCGCCTTAAAAAGTAGGGGTATGTGAATACTACTTGAATTGTAAACGTTGAGACTCCTTCAAACCGTGAAAGTTGCGAATGACTGCACTATAGTCCGTTGCAACCTAAGAACGAAGGGCGCGGAAAAGACGGGCCGGGGAGGAGGAAGCAGACGAACGCTAAAGAGAGAAGGAGGTTTCCCCCTCTCTTCTCCAGCGTTCCGTCTGCTTCCTCCTCCCAGGCTCTTCTTACCCTCGCCCTTCGTTCTTAGGTTGCAACGGAGTATAGTCGGTTCTTGCTACTCCTTGTACTTGTCTAAAAACAAACTTCATTCATTGAGCTGCCATGACTGACGTAAAGTATGAAACTGGCAGGACTTCAGTTAAAATTCTTTCTATTAAAAGTTTCATTGCATGTGGCATTGACTTGAACAACTTATGACCCTGAGACCCTTTACATTGAACCAAGTTATTGAGAATCTCTGGCAAACTGGGCTTTGTTGGGAGTGGTGATGACAATGATTGCATGATAGAGGACTGAATTTGTTTCATTTTTTCACACAACACGCTCAAGCACTAGAATTTCATGCCTCCAGACTTACGTTGCATACCTTATTTCATTGCTAGGTTGACGTCGTGTTCCACCGGTCTAGTACCTCTTATCCTTCCAACTGAAAAACTAAAATCTCTGCCAAGGTTGTTTTTTTTTTTATTGTTTCACTTCGTTGACGAGCAGGCACTCTGTAGGCTCTGAAATCGTCTTCGTAAATCACAGAGTCTGCTACCCTTCCCTCTCCCTCCCCCAACCCCACCTGCCATCTTGAGAGGCACTGGCAAAGAGTGCATAGTGCAAAGCTTGAGAGGTTCTCGGTACAAAGTGAATGGTGAACTCCATTCACTTTGTACCTATCTTGAAGGATGTACCGCGTTTTAACAGCCCCGTAATCTTAAAAATTGGTCTTGCGCGTTCGTGAATTTCCTTGTTACATCTGACGGAGGCATCGATGTTGACTGTCGCTCCTTAAATACCTCAATTCACGGATTTTAGGACCCGGCATAAAGGTTGCTGGTAATTTTTTACTCTTGAATTCGGCTACGGTCGCCGGTAATTTCCTTATTCGTGAATCCGGGTACGATGACGATTTGCCCCGAAAGTAATCCAAAATGAGGGGTTCAACCGACATGTGATGTCTGTCCCATTTATCCCGCCGCTCAACGTGGGCTACCATAGCGACCTAGAGCATTCCGAGTTTGGCGTTAGGGAATGGGCCACTGACCGAGCGATTGGTCCACACTTCAGCGGAAAGCCTGATTGACAAAGAGAGGTGAAGACGTCTAGTTGAAATAAAGTGTAGAGAACTAAATTTTTGCTGTAGACAGAAAGGCAATTGGGCCGCATATGCTCTGCAGAAATCAATTTGGTAATCTGAGTATGACACTTACAAAATGGAGGCTTGCAAATTTAGGTTCGTGGATGCTTATGTAAAGTTACTAAGGTTAACAGAATCCAGAGGCCAATTCGAAATGTAACCGACAAGTGTGAAGTCTCGTCTGCCGTGTGGATGGTCGATGGCGTTTCCCTGTGCGGTCCAACCGAGGTGAAGTTCCAGCAGTTGGCCAGGAGGGGCTGAATACGCTGCCACACTCGGCCACTGATCCCCCCCCCCCCCCTATCCCCCCCAGCACAGTCGGTCTTCACGCTGAAGTACAAAAGCTTTTTTTAAAAGCCATAGATGGGACATATCTTTTATTTTAGAGTGCAGCTCTTAGGCGCCCGCTTCCGGTTTGAGCGCTGTCGTCGTCACCGCGCGGTGCATTATGGGACACGTGACGTCACTGGTGACATTGCTGATGACGTCATCAGTATGCCGATGACATCATCAGTGACCTCATTATCACTGGTGATGTCATCTCCACTGACGATGTCATCACGATGACGTCATTGTCACCTGACCTTCCGGGGTCACGTGACCCCTGTTTCGTCACGTGACCTTCGTGAGGCTACAATGACGCCGCTTAGAGGGAGGAGTAGCGGACAGCATGAGGAGGGGGGGTGTACCTACCCCTCGGTGGCCTTCCTTTGTCCTCCTCAAGAGCTGCGCTTTAATTCAGTGTTACAGGGAGTCGTAAACGGCTTTTATTTTTTCTTCACATTGTTCCACAAAAATTTAAAAAACTATTTTCTCAATATTTATGCCGTTACACACATTTTAGGTAGAGGTCACGTCACGCTCCAAGTTCCTTTCACAGATCAGGGGCCCTGCCCATGACTACTAGATAAGCTTGGCTGAACACGCAAGAAGTCTAGTGTCCCTTTTGCGACATCTGGTGTGACCAGTCTGGCATCTGACACCACCTGTTAGTCATGCAAGGAGATGCACTGCAGCCTCCAACATCGTCTGCTGCGCCTGTAGGCAGAGACATGAAAACGGCGTGTCGGCGTCTGTTTTCGCCTCTTTTCGTCTGCCATTCTATCCCCATCTAAAAACTTCTGCTACACTCGCAAGACGCGACCATGAAAGCGGCGTCCTAGCATTCCATCATTCACGAGCCACGTTTTAATGGGAGAGTCTTTCAGCATTGTTCAATCGAGAGGATTACAAAAAATCAACAAAATGAAGACTCAGTTTTTCCCGCTTTTATGTTTTTTTCTTCCGATGGCATCCGCGAGCAGGGTGGGTGAGCCTCATAACGCACAATTAAAATGTAACGGAAAAATGTTCTCTTTGGTAGGCCAGGTGCACTGCAAAACATTAGAGCTACTTGCCTTTCGAAGTGAAATAATGGGAACATAGACAAACTTGATGCAAGCTGAACGCCCAATTACCTCCAGCCAAATGGCGCGCAAATTTTTACCTGTGTAGGTACCTTCTCGGTATTAAACCATGGTTGCGATCTCAACGTTTGCACAATTTACAGAGCCGAGGGGCTGCTTTTACGGGAACTGACATCTTTATTTGGCGCCCACACTTGCAAGGGAACAAATGGAGCCAGATCAAGCAACATAGTTGATGTGGGTCGCTTGGCTTGGCCAGCCCTGCTACGATCCCAAGCACTCGCACAATGCTTCAGAGGGCACAAGACACTAGACTTAAACCAGTCCCGCTATGAGCCCTAGCCGGCACAGCGCTTCCGAAGGTGCATATGTTTAACAAATGGCCAATAATATATGTATATATTATGGTATGTCTTAATGTTGCATTTTCGTTTCAATGGGTTATATGCTACATCCCCGGTGGGGGTTTTTTTTTTTCTTTTTTTTTTCCACGTTGTGGCCATTTCTAGTTACCTACATTTTTGTATGTTTCCTGCATTTCCTAATGGATATTTCTTTTTTGAAATGCTTATATTTTGCGAGGAGTCGGAAAAGCATGGGGTGCATGAAATTTAGCGGAGAATGTTCAGGATGGTATTGTCCACAGCCACCAAGTGCCAGCTTTCTGAGCAATTCAGAGCAGCACCAACCACGATCTCTGAAATTCTCAAGAGAAACGGGCTCAGAGAAGGTGTCCTCGCTTAGCACACCCTTAGAGAACTCGGGTCAATGTCACACTTGGTTGATAGGAACATGGTTCAGGCGAGCCGCCCAAACCTTCGACTGTTCGCCATTGAGATTTTCAAGGTTTTGTCTCTTAGATTGGGCTTCACGGCTTCCCCACGGGTAGTGAGATGTCGGCGAGCTGCTGGACTAAATAATGCCTTGGGCCGGCTCAGAAGCCACTGGAAAGCAAAAAAATAACCGGGCATTGAGGTTGAAGTGGGCATACAAGCTTTTTAGCTGGACTTTTAACCAAAGGAAGAATGTTTTCTGTTTGGACGAATCTAAGTTTCTGCTTTTTGATAGCGGTGGAAATACAACATGTGCGTCGTCAAGAAGGTGTCGGATTCGATCCCCGGTATCGGCTGCCTAGAGTGAAGCAGGGTGGAGGGAGCATCCTGCTATGGGGCTGTTTCTCTGCTCATGATCAGCAGAGTTAAACTCTGTCTAGTCAATAAATTTTTTAACGCAATAGTGTTCAGGAGTTCTTGTCGCAGAAAGGCCGATATCGGTGGTATGACGAGAAAATTCTGATTTATATGGAGTATTCACTGGTGGCCATAGCTGTGTGCGCGAATGCTGAGCGCGTGCTGATGGCGAGCTTCCACAGTTCTTTTGCAACGTGCATTCTGCACCATCAAGAGTGCCGGTCTTAGCAGCCTAGTGATGTGAGCTCGTTCTGAGCATGCGCTCTAAACACAAATTTGGCGTCCAGTGAATACTCCCTATTGGGTCATGACCTCGCACGGGTATTTCAAACGACCCACAACGCTCGCCTGAAACATGACATCACGCGTGGAATGAAAGTGAATAAAACATTACATGTAATATGAATTGTAGGTTGCCGCATGTCTCAAATTACACTTATAAAGTAATCTATTCCCATTAAAAAAGAAAATTGAATAATTTTAGGCGGGATTGGTTGCGAGCTAGACACACTACTGGCTAGGCCACGCAAGGCATGCTTGCACGGTGAATAAGGAGGCGATGCGAACGGGACCCGATAACGCTATTGTGTTCCACTCTTAAAGGGGGTACTCTGGCCGTTCTTTGACCTACTCAAACAAATTGAATTTTCTGACTACTCGTCCTCACAGTATGTTATTTATTTTCTCGAAATTCAAAATAGCAATTGGGAAAACCCCAAATGAAGATATTGCCGAAACCAGCATTCAAATGTCCGCGCGCTCTCCAGTGGTGCGACGCCGGAAATGGTACAGACTTTCAGGGCATGCAGGTAGTCTTAAAACAGTATGTTGAGTGTTTTGTGCGTGCTTCTTGGGGAATGAGCAGCCAAGCACTCATTTCCCACCATCAAACGTCATTTAATGAGTTGGGAACATGGCCAACTGCCCACTTTGTACCATTTCTGTCGTCGCACTTCAATGTTGCCAGTAGGGGCTCCCGGTTTAAGAAACACGATGAAGATGAAATAAAAAATTCAGTAACTTCGCAATATGTTTTTTGTTTTTTTCTCACAATATTTGGGGAATTGGTTCAGCTATGTCTATCGGTGTGTTGAGCCAACTTTGAGGCAAATCAGCGACCATGAAAATGTCGACGGAGTACCCCTTTAAAGGAAAACCTTAAGCATCCTCTACGTTTTTCTTTCTCTCTCTGCCCGTGGTGCTGGTCCCCTTTGCCACATTCATGAAGTAATGACAGATTAAATCCATGAGGGAATCCTTGAGGATATGTTTCCCTGGGCACAGAGTACTTTCGGTTATGGCTGCGTGTTCCAGCAGGACAGTCTCCCCAAGCACTCGTCCAGGCTTCTGAGGAATTGGTCTGGAAAGAGAGGTGCACACCCAATCGAGTTGCCGGGTCATTTCCTTGACCTTAACTTAATCGATCGTCTTTGCAAATAGTTAAATCGTTGTCTGAAGGAAAAGAAAGCCAGCAACGTTGACCAGAAGTTTAACCAAATGCCGGACGGATGGGAAACCAATGGTCAAAAATTTTCTGGATTTCATGGCCAACCAGTGATCCATTTTATGAAGTATTGATCAGCTTATGTCCTATCTTGTTGCAACTGTCAGATTGTCGACAATGCTCTGTTGCACTGCTGTTACAAGTTTTCCAGTAAATGTTTAAGAACATATTTTTCCTTTATATTTCGGTAGAAATTGATTTGTACCATATGAACAGGTTACTATAGTGTTAAATTACAATTTCAATGCATGTATTTTTGTTCTAGAAGGAGTTAGCTGCTTCAAACCGAATTATTATATAACCTTGTGGCACTATTGTATGTAGGAATAGTTTACAGTGTGTGCTTGTGTGGATAGGGTATACTCCATTTCACTTGATAGCAGTGCAGCCAAGGCTACAAGCACTCACTTATAGCTTCGACAGATTCTTCCATTTGCACGCCCAAGGTGCTTTCTAAAGTGTAATGCTTGTGCTGGCTCCATTGCAAACTTCTGGTGAAGCGAAGTACAAAAAGAAGTCCGACACTCTCTTTTCCGACTACCAATAAAGCATGCATCGCCGCATGAATCAGTTTTGTCATCGTGGCAGCTGAAGGGGCCCAGTTTATTTCACTCTTACTCCAGTTCATACATGACCTACAATGCTGTCAAAGCTACTAACACAAGCATCTAGCTCTCATTTTTGCACATACTCTCGTGGAAACGATACACTCTAAACGAAGCCATGTGCCTGCACGAGTGGCTTTGACATCGTCGTACACCGTTATTACATGGAGCACAGGGCTAACCAGTTATCAGGAGAAAGGCTTTACATTTATAAGGCATGAAATAAGGATATATTTTTGTTCACATTTGTTTTTGCAAAAAGTATGTTCATTAGGCTGGCTTCTCTTTTCCCTCAACTACTCGATTTTTTTCTCTACAACCCAATCCCGACCCCTAATGATACAAGGAAGAAATCATCCCCCGGCCACAGACAATCCATTTAGTCGAGCTTGCGAGGGGTTTCAACTAGGAGAGTTCATGAGCCTCGGAGGTTAGTGAAGCAGGAAACAAGTTAAATGCTTGCGGGGTGGAGGCATGTGTCTCTGTCAAACTGACACCTAATTGTACCGACAAATCTTGTAGTATGTGGAATAGGTTCACTCATTGGTCTCATGTGTCTTCGCTGTCGGCGTGGGCGGCACTGTCAGTTGAGATCGTAGGGAGCAAAAGAGCATGGTTAGGCTTACCGAAAAACTTCTTAAGGTTATGTCGCGAAAGTTTGCTTTGTCAATGACTTGTTTTCCTCTGATAGAAGTCATTTTCATCTGCTTTTTTTGCGATCAAGAGTCACAGTTGCTTGCTGCATGCAGTGGTGACGGCTCACCCAAGATCTTACTCTATGTTAAATGAATACACTGCATCCAATAACCGCTTCAGACGCCTGGGACACCAGATGGAAGACCCAGTGTGTCAAATAAATGTAGTCTCTCTACACTTTTTTTACAAGTAACCACGACTAGCAGGTGGGACAAAGCATATTTCAGGGATACAAAACAGTGCCTTTCACTTCGGTCTGCTGCTGCGTGTAGCCATTTGCTTCCCAAAATGTGCGGCGTCACGATGACACTGCAAAAAACGCCCATACTTGTGGCAGCCCACTTGCGCTTGACAAGGCACTTGCGTCAGATAGAAGAGTCACCGGTATCGTCCCAAGAGTTGCCGTGTCCGACCGTGGTCCTTTTAAAATTTGATGTGTATCTGTGTGCGTGTGCGTGTGAGTGTGCATGTAACCTCGGGGAGAGAGGGCACGCGCGCGTTTGGCAGACGGGAAGCTCACGGCGAGCGCGTGTCCCTCTGCAGGGCGCCACGGCTTGTACCAGGGATTTCTGCGTCCTGCCGGCGGCATGTACCTGGGGCGTCCCGCCTGGCATTGAGCAGAGCCCCGGAGCCACCGCTGCCTCCCGTCTCTTTTCCTCCCTGGCCGCCGCCGCCGCTGCCGTCGCTGCGGCCAGCCGTCTCCTCACCCTCTATCTTTGCTCCCCACCCCTTGTCCTCCTCTTCCTCTTCTTTTTGGTCTCGAGGCGCTCGCAGACCTGGCGCCCCCTGGGTAGTGCAAGGCCCGTTTGTCGCAAGACACCTACTCCGTCGGCAGACTCCGGACACCTCGATCGGATGAAGAAGCAACACTTGCCTCGGCGGCAGTGCTTATTGCGTTTTGGAGAGGCGGGAACGGGCCCTGCCCTGCCTGGAAGCGGCGTCGACTGACCTCGCGCCAGTCACTAACCTCACCCTGATCTGACGACTTCAGGAGCTCTTGAGGCGTCGTTCTCTTCTCTGTCCAGTTTTTTTTTTTTCTTTTTCTTTCTGGTTTGCATTGCGTTTATTTTTTGGTTGATTTTCTTTGACGTCCGTTACGTTGTTTCCTGGGAGACGACAGCTTTGGGCGTGTGTTTATTGCAGCCATTTCTATGCTTGTGGCCTTACCGTAGACAACACCGGTTGGGTGTTGAATGACCGAAGGAATTGTTGGTAGCGGGACAACTGAAGCTTCTTCATGCCACTCTCACCTTGTCGGCAATTATAGTTCTTGACAAGTACGGATCCGGTCCATCTCATAACCACGATTGTGGATTGGTGTGGACACTTTGCTAACGATTTAAAAGCAGACAGCAAGAATGCGGAAAGGATGGGGAGAAAATGTGCCAGACTAGTTCTGACCTGTCCGGCTCTTTGCCCTCTCTTTCGTGCTTTCAATGCTCGTTTTAAAGTTGGGTTTAATGGCTTTGTCCCTCTAGACAAACATTAAGCCCCCCGTTTTGCGTGGATGTCACAAAATAGTGTATTACCACTCCTTGACAAATGTCGGACTTCTGCCGACTCGTGACGTTCAGGCTGAATCTTACTGGGCAAACCATGCCGAATAAGTGCTACGTAACCTGTTTTCCAACACGGTTTTGTTGTGGCTGCAAGCGGAGTCAGTAGAATACTTTGCCTTACCAATCTAGCCTAGTTATCCACCCTAGTTCAGTGCGTGAACGCTACGGCCATTACCATAGGGGTGGCTGCAGTGTCTCTGAAGGTCTGCCTCATCGTCGTTTTCTTTTCCTCGTTTTCATTTCTCTGTCGTTGGGGTTCTGCCTAAGTTAACGTGGCGCATGCCTGGTAGCGTCCGAGGAGTGTCGCATCCCTCTCGTTTTCTGTTCTTTCGCTCTTGGTTTTTCTTGTTGTTTCTTTCGGGTTTCATCTTTATTGCTTTGTCCCCCTCTCCCTTTTGTCCCAGTCTTTGTGTGACTCTCCCCCCTACAAGGCACTCTTGGAATGCTGGACGTCACTAACAGAACACAAGAGAATGCAAGCTGTTTGTACATAATAACAATAAAAAAAAAGGAATACAAGGATCACTCTCAGCAGTCACATGGTCTCTTTCCTTCGTGCCTAATTCTTTCAGAAATCTGTCGAAGATACGAAAAACTAGGGTGCCTTCATGTGCGCTTCGCATAGGGTGATGCCAACTGCCTGTTTCCCTTTCCCACACCCTCGTCCACCGCCATTTTGTTCATTGTTTCCCCGTGCGCCGGAAAGTGGCCTTTGTGTCCATCGGTCCTCCCATCCGAGGGGGCAAATGGGTTGCACAACGCTGCTCCGAACTTGTGAGATAAGGTGCTTGTTTCCGGGAGGGAACGGATTATCGCCGAGGACCAAGATGGCTGCTGGTTTGTCGGCGAGTGGTATTACAAAGGGTGGCATCGCCCTAGCAAAGCGCACATGAAGGCTCCCTACGAAAAACCCTTGCACCAGTTGTTTTCCGAATGTTTGTTCTCGACCGAGGAACCCTTGGACCAAGTTTATCTATGTACCAACATTCGCCTAAGCCTAATGTTGTCAACACTAAGAATTACATTGTGGGTGACTGTAGCATTTATTTTGGTGAAAAAAGAAAGTTGTCAATAAGCAAGACTTTTTTCTCTTGCTGACACATTTTTTTTTATTGATGTAAATTTTACATGCATCCACAATGTCGGTTTCTGTTTTTATGACAATAGACTTGGACGTCGGTTCATAAAGAAATCTTTTTTGTTTTATCTTTTGATCGAGGTAATGTCGTGTTCTCAAACTTATGTGCTCAATCCCAACTGCTAGCATCACATTCTCGTAAAGTTTCAGCTACCTATGATGTGTAATATTGAATACCGCGGGCATCCCCCCTTTGCACATTAAGCGCCCATTACAAAATTTGTAAGATCTGATAAAATATGCACAGTACATTTAGATGAATTGATGACCGGACAAACGCCCATACCCCTTTTTTTTTTTTTTTTTTTGCGATTATCTTTAAAGTTTGAGTGAGTAGTTGCCTGGTATTTTACGGTAGGTAGTTTAATTTCCTGCACGGAACTTCTATTTTTTTTTTATCTTTTCACAAATGCAGCATTGGGGAGAGAACCGCGCACGTACAGATTGCAATCCACTCGGCCGGCTACATGCCAGTAGCATTTCCTAAAAAAAAAAAAAAAAAAATTGGGGTTGTGTGTGTGTTTATACAGCCTAGAACTTGGTCTGCCTCACAGGGGCGACGAGTCTCCCAGCTGTAGATGAGAAATTTAGCCAGTGCGGTACAGCCGCTAGCCTGGGGTCTTTAACGTGCATCACGGAGTAGTGATACACGACCGCGCGCCGGTACGATGCTCATCCAGATCGAAACGGGCAGGGGTGGGGCTTGAACCCAGGATCCCTGGGTTCTGCAGCGCGAGCTTTCGCTCCACGTGCTCCGAGCTGGTGTGCGCTAGACCACTCGGCCACCGATCCCCCTAGCATTTCCTCACATCGCTCTGGTTGTGCGCTAGCTCCGGAACATTCCAAGGGAACCGTGAAGGAGTGGCAAAGGTAGCTTTTTATGGGCTTTTTTCAAGTGGCAAAGAAAAGCCATAGTCTAGCAAGAAGGTTGGTGCCCTTCCGACATGAGATTCCCGGTCCCTTTTTGGACTCGGGTAGTTTTGGGCATATATTTGCATTAATTTTCAGTTTGATGTTCATCTACCTATTTTCTTTTTATATGTTAACCTGCCTAATGTAATGCCTTGGGGCCCGATAGAATAAATAAATAGATATTTGCGATATGCTGTAAACCACTTAATTTTAACGAAATCCTAGGTTTCGCGAATCGCCTACATTTCGAGAAATATAGGTCCCGCGAACAATCCCGGTAAATAGTAAACACATGCGAATCTATATTGAGATCCCACCTCCTCGTAAAAATTAGAACTCAAATTATTCCAAAATTTCAGCTTTAACCGAAATCGCGTAATATTGAGCCCGCGGATAAATAAGTCATTTACAGTAATTAATATTAATTGTAATAGGTACACTGATATTGAAGTGCTGCGTTGTTCACTTAAGAGACCCCTTTGAAAAGTCCGCCATTGTTTGGGCACATACTCTGAGCACATGTGAATGCAAGCGTTGCACTACTATTCGGCGAAGACTAGGCTATACACCTTTCCAAAAAACGCTCGTAGGCTGCCGCCATGTTGCTGATGCTGATGCAACTGGTGCGACTCTCGCACCTCCTATCAGCTAGAAATTTTCTGCCACTCTCTTGGACTATGGTATGCGGTTTTGCATTTGACATTTTCTGGCCCCTCTTAAAAGTTTCCACTTAATTTTTCTGATGCATGCTGCGTAACCTTTTTACGTTATCTTCCACTGTGAGAAATAGGGCTAGTAACTGCCTGCCATTCAAGCGTTTCTGCTTGACATTCACGGGAAACGAAGGAGGGGAAGGACGTCGAACGGCCCTCGGTGCGATTTTGCGAACAATGGCAGCTGTTCTAAGGGATAATCCACGAAGAGTCCTTTTCAACCATAGCCAAAAACAGTTTGGGTTGGAGTCGGTTGCGCCCGTTCCTTTGCCGTGCTGCTGGCGTGAAAAAGGAAGCTCCCCAAAACGATCGTCAAGATGTGACTGTCGTCGAATGTGACATTGTTATTTGAGATTATTCTCAAATACAGCTGCTACGTCTGGTACGTACAATACATTCTGCAAATGTTACCACTTGTTAATTGTAGGTCCGTGTCATGTCTATCGGTAAACATGTTATTTGTGAGCGTGAGAAACGGATGCCTGTCGGCTATGTTTTGTAAATTATTTTCGAGAGTTAAGCGTTTTGCCGTTTGACACGTGGCTAATTGGGCGGCGCGATCAAAACTTGTTGGAAAAACAAAAAACGACAACTAACATTTCTGTTGCATTCGTTCTGTCGCTTCTTTTTTTTTTTTTTTTAATTGTGGTATAATGCTTAGTGTCCTCGGGAAGATACATACACTATGAAACACAAAATACACCGGGAAAAGACGAGAATATAGCCGCTAGCAGTATTTGAAACTGTGTCTATCGAAATCACAGTCCACTCGGTTAGGGTTAGCTGGGACGCCGGTGAGAGTCTAGCCACAAACCCCGTGAAAAAAAAAAATTGGGTTGTGTGTGTGTTTATACAGCCTAGAACTTGGTCTGCCTCACAGGGGCGACGAGTCTCCCAGCTGTAGATGAGAAATTTAGCCAGTGCGGTACAGCCGCTAGCCTGGGGTCTTTAACGTGCATCACGCAGTAGTGATACACGACCGCACGCCGGTACGATGCTCATCCAGATCGAAACGGGCAGGGGTGGGGCTCGAACCCAGGATCCCTGGGTTCTGCAGCGCGAGCTTTCGCTCCACGTGCTCCGAGCTGGTGTGCGCTAGACCACTCGGCCACCGATCCCCCCTCACAAACCCCGTGACTGGGCTTGAGAACGGTTTCTTGCACCTGGGGTCGAGTGTGTGTGGCGAGGACCCGGAACCAATCGCGCTTCGTGCACAAGAAATGGCAACTGCCAATGTTGCTTGGGGTTTTGAAAGCAGTCTATTGGCCCTCGGCCAAAAGCTTCGAAAGCAACCACAAGGTGCATGCTGCGTCTCTTGTTTCCCCACACACCCCTTGGGGGGTATGTACACCCCCCCCCCCCCCCCGTTGTTTTTCTGAAGGCAACCCTTAATTCGCAACGACTCCTCTATTAATGCCCCTTCCGCCCCCCCCCCCCCCCCCCCCTAAACATTTAGACACGCCCCCTAATTTCAATTCTTGGGGAAACCCCTGACACCATTACTTGGCAGTGGCACGGTCTTGCCATAACACCGGTGTGCATGGGCTGGTACCAGGCGACTACATGGAAACGTGTATTCCATCTCAAACACCTGCACTGCTGCTGACAAAGGTGCCAGCACATTGCTTTGGGAAACACCTATGTGCGCGTGCTTCTACAAAGATTCTGCTGAGCTAGTCTCGCACGCCTTTGTCTTTTTCTGTGTCGCAGACATTTGTGAGTAGGGGGGTATTACTGAACGCCTTATTTGAGTGCTGTTCAGAGTGCATCGGTGAGTGAGAAAACATGTTTCTTAAAGCAGGGATTCTCAAAGAGGGTCAGCGAAGGCATTCTAGGGGTCCCGGAAGCCCTGCCTCATCACTCAAGTCCCACATTAAAAGTAGTCTTTTTTTCAGATCGAGAAGAAATTTTCAATTTTTGGCCGTGTTTTCTTGGAGTCTACTACGGTTGATAGAATGCCATTTCGTCGAAGCACGTTTTAGAGAACTGGCACGTTTTATCGAAGCACCGTTTAGAGAATGCAGAGCCTCAGTTTAGAGATATGCCGTTTATCGAAAAGGGGATGCTATTTAAAGGGTTTTCTACTTCGCGCGTGTATCACTGCTTGAATACCTGCTGAATGTGTTAACCCAAGCCTCCCACTGCACGGCAGTCTGTGGCGGCTCATTATAGGGTGGCTCAATGTGCGTCTGCACATCGAGGCACACAGCGATGTGCAGGCAGAAGACACCCATTGTATTGAAAACTGCCTGCGCGTGCCGAATAGGCCTTAAAATGGCGCCAAAGCACCGGGCAGAGTTAAGCGTTTGCTCCGAACGAGATCGAAGCGCGTGCATTCTGGGCATAGAAATGGCCGAGATGCCGCCACCCTAAGACACGTGGCGAAAGTGTATGAAGGCACCCTAGCTCATTACAAAAATGTTAACTTACCTGATTTACTCGTACACAACGCTTCGCGGCGGCCGAATTCGCTAAAAGGAGGCTCATCGCCATTTTCTCTCAACTGGGTTTCTCTATAAAGGAATTCGATAAACTGGGGTCGGTAAAACGGCGTTCGCTAAAACGGGCTTCTCTAAACCGCATGACTCGGTTTTCTTGTGTGTATGTCAAAAAGACAAGTCTACTTCACACTAGTCTATTTAATATGTCATTATTATGTATAACCTATACCTTTTCTCTCTCCTCACCCCGAACGGGGTCCTGTCTCATCTCTGCCAATCCGCAAGGGGTCCACGAAACTTTGACGGTTGAGAACCACTGAATGAGGAGGACAGTCTGCTTCTTCTGCTGGGGAATTGTGCTGGCGTCGGAACGCCGAGCTCTGATTGAAGGAGTGTGGGTAGCCCTCAAAGCAAGCTGCCTTGAGGTCTACTCACTTTATCCTTCAATCATAGCCAACCAGAGCTCGGAATTCTGACGTCACCACAACCCCTGCAAAAGAAGCAGACGACTTGCGCTCCGCATTAAAGGAAGGTATATATCACGATCTCTTTATAGAGTCATCCAATCGTGACGGGGAAGGGGATTGTGGGAAGGGTAGCCTGCTCAGAAGGAGCTAACATTAATAGGCTGCTATGACCGGCAATCTTGGGGGTGTGAATTGCAGGTTACAAAGGAACTGGAACCTTGCCGCCAGCACGCGCTCAGCAGTAGCGTTATGGTCCCATAGAAGCATACTCCCTATTCGCCTCGAGATCCAGTTTAAAGTTTGGGGAAGCGTGCTTTCGTTTATCCATGCTTCTCTATGGCCGTGGTCCAAAATTTACTCGATCTCACTCTAGGGTGAAGGTTCTGTACTTTGGCATTCGGAAGTTTACTCTCGCCCAATGTTGCTCTATCTGTCTTGTCACGTGACATGATCTGCCGGAATAACCGGGTCGATTCAAGTAAGATTTGGAACACAGCCTATGAGGTTAGTGGTGATTCTCTATGTCAACAATGCGGGTGGAGACAAACCATCCACATTAACGGCATGGGCAAGGGTACGAGCTCTTAGCAGTTGATTCTAGGGGTGTCGCGAACTTTAGTCGAACCTTGATTTTGACATTGAACCTGGAGGTTCGCGGAACCTTCAAACTTTCACTGAAGGTCGAAGAAGTTTGACTTATAAACAGTGTTTCTACACGAATATTTTAAAATCGGGAACAAATAATTTAGAAAGTAGTTTATCTTATATTTAAAAAAAAATGGTTACCAATGTTTAGACTATATAAAAGGGAAAATATACGCTTTTAATGCTTTCATTAGTAACGTGAATCAGTGATGTCAATTTACCCCGTAAGTGGCTACGTCACAACATGGTGTCTGGGTCCAAACAAACCGTTGCTATGGTCTAATGCACGGAGACTCCACGTGAGGCTAGATTTTGCTTACAAGTAAGTAAATAATTGTTTTAAATCAACCTAACCTCTTGATATCTAATTATGAAGATGCTGTTGTCGTCTCAGTGTCGTACTGCAACAATGAAAGCCATTTTCGAAGTATTACCAATTACGATATAGCTTCGCCACTACTGGAAACTCCTCTAAAAACCTGTGGGAGCGGCGGCGAGCGTGACAGTGGCGCCTCTAGCGGACTCGGGGTCTACGGGGGGCCGCGACGTCCTCGAGCTTTGCGTGCCCCGTTTCGTCATCTCAACAGCAGAAACAATTCATTACGGTCAGTCCGCTTCCAAAGTGGAATCCACTGATCGCAACTGCAACGACAATCAAATAACAACGCACGCAGAAAGAAAAATAGAGCAGTTTATTTGGAGGTCTCAAACGCCACTCGGGGGATTCACACGAGTTTGAAGCGCATCTGGGAAGCGGAAAAAAGGCGTTTAGCTACTCGGAACTACGTCATAAGAAGTTACTGTTTATCCGTTACAAACTGCGTTGTCACAATTTCTTACCTGAATAGGTGATTATTAAAACGTGCGTAATCAACATGTTATATTTACCAATGCAAGCCCACAAGCCTCTGCAGCTTTACAAAAACAAAAAGTAACGAGAAAAATGACGGTGTAAACACTTTCCGATCTTTGCAGAAAAAGTGAGGTCCGCATCCCAGACGAAAATAAAAAGAAATGGGGAACAGTCGCGAACAACGGTAAATGAAAAAAAAGACAAAACAACATTAGCAGACGATACAAAGATACAAATCACCCAGCAAAGATCCCCTTCAACGACGACGATCGCACGGAACGTCGGTAGGAGCATTGAAAATTAGCAGGTAGTGCTCGCCGTTGGTGTTGAGTCCACAACAAACGAAGCAAAAGCAACACGACGAAACTATTAAAAAAAAGAGAGCTTTGCTGTTTTCTTTTTTTTTTTCAGCTGCTCGTTACTCGTTTGTTTATTTGCTTTCGTGGCGTTGGTAGGAACTAAGAACAAAACAGAGGAAAGAAAACACGTAGTGCAGCTCACACTGCCCGGTAAATAAGAGTCGCACGCTGCAATCTTCGTGCTAGCAGTGTGTGATCTTTTTTGCTTGCGCTTTACTTTTCATAGACTTATTCAGGTTTTTCGTTTACTCGCTTGGCGAAGCAGTTCAAAAGTGCATTCAAGTCCTTGTTTACGTACATGTCCAGGCAATCTTTCCACACCGTGCCTTTGTTTTGAGTGTCGATCAGCGACCTCAAGTGCGTTTTCATCTGAACTTTGGTGAAATATTCGTCTGTTGAGGCGTCAGTGGCGATTTTGAAGCCAGACTTGGATGGGTCCATATCACAAGAGCGAATGACATTTTAGCGAAGGGCGACATTTGAGCGAATGGTCGTTTTAGCGAATAACGGGGGCGCGCGTTAACCCATCCGTCGCGCTGCGCTTTACGCCGCTTCGCGGCGACAGTCTGCGGCAACTCATTACAAAAATATGAACTCACTTGGCCCACCCGAAAACGCCGCTTCGCGGCGTCCGACTATTCGCTAAAGTGTCATTCGATGAAACGTGGGCGTTCGCTAAAACGTCATTCGATCAAGTGAGTGCCTCCCGACTTGGATAGCTCTTCCAGTTTAATTTCAAGTAACTTAATTACTCACGTTTGTTCGGTCTTCGGGAAGCGGAAGAAGGATTTTCCACCACAAGAAACTTGTTTTTGCAGTGGTAAGCAGCACATGGCATGCCTGCCATCGCCAAGTACGCGCTGGTGTATGCCCGAAGGCGGCCGGTTCATCAACCAACGATGACCCATAGCAGACGTGACCGCGTATACTCAAATAAAATCCGAATGGAAGTGTATAACGAGCTTACACTTTTTAATATACTTACTAAGTATCAATAAGTACATGTGGAGATTTCGGATCAGAAATTCAAAAGAAGGCAAGCATAGGAGGTTATCACAGACGACAATGGAAAAACAAAAATACTAACAAAATACTAACAACAATGTTGCAGACGTCCCTGCAGATGACTGGGCACAGCGTAGCAGACGAACCGGTGGTTGTAAGCGACGAAGCGAAGGAAAGAAAGTAAAAACTAAGCCAGACAAGGCAAAGCAAAATAGGGGATGGTTCGAACGTCAAGTAAGCACAAGAAAGAAAAGAGCTAACAAAATACACGAACGCAGGGGGAAGAAAGACCGCGGCGGCGTAGCGTCGCCTCAAACATAAAAAAGAAAGCAGACAGAAAAATGGAAGGACGTGCACGACCGTCCAACGCCTTCATTTTTTTTTTTTTTTTGGAACTCCGCTTTTGGTAGTTTTAGTAATAGCGTCGGGGATATTCATCTGCACAATCGACTCCTTCCAGAGCATACTGATATCGCAGTAGCGTACGTGGTTCGAAATTGCCTTTTGCTTCTTTACCCGGGGACGATTGGAATTAGCCAGCTCGCCTATTCGACGAAACGGTTTTAAGCAATACATTCATGAGAAATTGGAATTGTAACAACAAAACAAATATGCGTTGTTTTTTTGTTGTTTTTTTTGTGAGAAATTTAGCTTAGTTGAGCGGGGTGAAAATGCCGTAAAATCAAACCACGTCATGCAGATCAGTTACAACGACGACCTGAAGTGTATTACCCGTGTAGTGCAAGCCAGCATGAGAAAACAAATCGTACGCCGTCGAGAACTCGTTTATTATTATTATTATTTTTGAGGTTGTCAGTTTACTAAAGAATCGCACATCTATCGCGATTTCGCAGTAACTATCGCAGCGATGGTTACAACCACGCACGAAGCACCCTCCCATAACGCGAGTCCACAAACAAAATTTGGGATCTCAACCGATCGCCTGAAGTGCTTTTCTCACGGGCGGAATGTTATCTTTTATCAGACAATCATCTCGATCGGGGCCCGGACTTTCGATAAGCCATATTTGGCATCGCACCCCACTATGAATTATTGGAAGTGTCTGAAACTCATTATATTTCAAACAAATGCAATATCAGAATATCGTTTTTATTCACGCGATTCAAGCGACGGGGCTGGCTTGGCGGCGCCGTCGTTTGGCAGACGGCATACGTCTTGGTTTCGTCGTCTGCTGCAGGCATTTTGAGGACCGGAAGTTGCGGTCGTTAATATTTCAGAAACAAGCGATTACCGGCACACTCCTGTCGAAACATATATGATATTCAAGCTTTCTATATCTGTGATTTTTAGAAGTTTGAATGCTACTCCTGATTCTTGAGCGGTTGGGCTTTCGTAGCGAAACCTAGCCACATGTATTTGTTCATAACAACGACCCTAGCAACGATTTGTTTGGACCCATGACGTCGCACTTACAAAGTCAATACACCCAACAAATATTGCACTTTTCCTTCGCCAGGTGGAGTCAACCAGTTTTCTCATTTTCGTGCATGAGCACTAAATTCGAACTTCAGTCGAACTTTTGTCGAACATCACGTTGAAAGTTCGAAAAAGTCGATCTCGAACCTGGGCAGGTTCGCGACACCCCTAATTGATTCCAGTGCGCAAGCTTATGGCGCGAGCGCTGCATTTGCGCCTCTCATGGCATCGGCCTCGCGACCGTAGCATTCGTTTTGCTTCGAGTAAAGCGTAGTTCGGCTTTTCACCACATGAGCCGTGCTGATCGAATCTCGAGGTGAATAGAACTAACTGAATCAATGGCCTGGTAATCGTTAGGTAATAATATTTTATCCGTGTTTAATGTGTTTCCAACACTATTGGTCGTAATTTACAACAACACGTGGCTTTGACACCATGGCGCTGCTGTCGGCACGGCGCAGTAGAGAGCCTCCAGTAAGAGTCTGTTCAACTGAAACCATGTTGAGCGCTTGCAGTTTAATGGCGGCATTAGAGATGGTAGATTACATTCTTTTTCTTGTTAAAAAATACTTATCGCAAGAATAATGGTGTCTACAGAAAAGGGTTGTCTTATTCTTCGCGTAAAATATTCTACATTACAGGGCAATTTATAACCGGAGTTACGTCGAAAAACTACCCATAGCCTCATTGTTCCTCAACAAAGTTTTGCGCTGATAAACACATACGCCGGGCGACCAGTTGAACACTCTCTTACTTGAGGCTGTGTACGGCACAAACGCTTAATTCACGTGACTTCAGGCCGCATTCACACTCGCGAAAAACACTCTTGACGCCGACCGAATTGACGGGGCGGAAAAAGACGGCGTCGTTCACACTTGTTGCCACCCGCCACGTTGGCACGGCTACGATCTCGCGGATATCGGAGCAGACGGTCCCTGGCTCGCGTGGTGTTCGAAAAAAAAGCTTTCGCAGACTTCCTCTTGCAGTTTACGCTAAACCGCTGCGCCGTTATCTCAGCGGTACGAGCAAACGGAGACAACGTGCGTATGTAGCACTCGCGCCAATTTTATTCCTCAGACATCTTCGTGGACATTGTTTTCGCTGCTCAGATGCCTCTTGCCAAACAGGGTTTAATAATTTAACCTCGATCAGCATTTCTGCCGACAACGATACCAGCGAGACTGCGCCTTCTGTACAACTTGGGAACTCCGACAAGCCCGGCGGCAACCCCCAACAACTCGGGCGACTCGGCCAGGGTGTGTGTGTGTGTAGGCGTTGTAAAGAAGGGGGGGGGGGGGGGGGCAATAGTGTATGCGCACTGGGCGCTTTGGTTTAAATTATTTCATAAGATACAGGCCTCCAAATTTTGCCATTTGTCGTTCGAGCAGGCATGTTTGGCAATTTTTAGAAAATTAAATAAAATTTACATAAATATTATTACTTTATATTACAAGCAAGCCTACCCATAGTTTGCTTTTCAAGAAGTATTAGAATTCTTCTGACATTATCCTTCTAGTTATTCACTTTCAAACGTGCCCCCTCCATCAGTGCGCGTTAATGCAACTGTCCACCTCTTCGTGCTTTACGATTTTTCCTGTCGCCAAGTATTTTTTTCTGGACAAAACTAAGTGTGGATTCGTTTATACCAGACACAAGACAATAGCATATAAAAACGTCAGTTGATTTAAAAATGTCGACCAGCCACCCCTTGGTCGATCTTACCTGAAATCACCGAGCATATGGTTTTGTAGATATGTGATCTCAAAGTATAGTAAAAAACAAAACAAATTAGTTGTTACTTGTTCATACAGCCGGAGTTTAGTCTGCCAGAACATGGTGACATTGTTGCCCGATGTAGATGAGAAATTTAGCCAGTGCTGTACGACAGCTAGCCTGGGGTCTTTAACGTGCATCACGCAGCAGCTATCCGCGACTCCAAATAACTATAGGTGGCGCCACTCATTTTCCAAGATGGCGGGTTTAGTGAGGGTCAGAGATGCGTGCCGCTGTTGAGCCCGTCTAGTGTGCTGGCTTCACTGAGCGACATAAATTATTTCTGGTAATACAAGGAAGCTAATGTTTTATGAGCGCAAGTTACCCCTTTAACCTGAAAACAAGAACGGTGTTTAGCGTATTTTTTACGGAAGGATGCGCGTTTTAATTCTGGAGCGAAACCGAAACTTACCTCTATTTTGGATTTAATTTCTCGATATAGGCCTTAATTTCGAATTATTTCACGACTCAAGATGTGTCTCACATCGTAATTATTTACTTAGAAGAGTTGTTCGCGGAAACTTTATTTTGTGACATATTGTTCGATCCAGGGTGATATTTGTAGTTGCTGAAAAAATCAGTGCTGATATCTGTGCGTTCTCGCAGCCTTTCTCTCGCTCAGATAATTGTCATGGGAAATAATGACAATTATTTCAGCACAAGAATAAGAAAATAATTCTAATTTTTATAATATGTCCACGAAACGTATAAACTAATAAACGCTGCTCTCACTGCAACAACCCAAAGACGGAATCCGAGTCAGACAGCTGAAGTGTGTGTGTGCGTGTTTATAGCACCGCGTGACGTGTAGGACTTCATATTACATCCATTGTTTGACTGTTTGTCTATCTTGATAACTATGTCAGAGTGTTTCATGTGCTAAAAAGAAAACAGAATTATACCTTTCTCGGAAGACTATTATTGTTAAATAGCGTATTCTCGCGACCTTGGCGTTAATTAGAGGCATACTTTGCCGCGATTTGTATTAATAATAATAATATTAAAAGTCACATATTTGAATAAGTAATTCTTAGAGTTCTAATATAATTTCTTGCTTATGATCTAATTTTAAACGCGCGAAGAAATAGGACAATAAAAACTGTGCTAATTATCATCACTGGTTTCAGTTGCTGCATTTTAATTACCAATAAAAAATAGTCTAAAATCAATGAAAACATTTTAGCGAATGTGAGAAATTCATGTAAAATTACATTAATTGTGAATAAAGTATATTCTGCTCAAAGTCACGACTTTTGACAACCGGCGAAACGCCCAAAGTCGCCGCCAATAACCTTCCAAACCAAATGCCCAAAAATAAAAAAATAAAAAAATGAAAAAAAGGAAAAAAAGCTTTTTTTTTAATTATTAGTTTTTTCATAACATTTATTTACTTTTGTATTTGCTCGCCGTTGTTTTGCCAATCTCAAACTTTCCAGTTCGAAGGAACGCCTACCTGCTTGCACGTCTGGTCACTGCAGCACGTTTCGTTGGCGTTGGAAGCCGGTGAAACAGTTGTGAGTTTTAATATTGCGTATACGAGCGAACTCAAGCCCTGTGTGTTTGCGTTAGCTTTACGTGTTCTACACTGCGCGTGCGCGGAGCCCGAAACTGCGGTCTTGGATGGCGCATGGCGATGGGGCGCACGCACAACGTGGGGCACGGAACTCTAACGCAAACGCATACCGCTTGCGTTTGCTTCTATGCGCAATACTAAAACTCTCCAGTAAGGTACAATCCCATACCGGCTGCAGCACTAGGTTGGGACAGTGAAGAGTCTTGTTTACATTCGGAAACGACATTTCGCGAGCCATGATCGCGAGCAGTTCCGCCATGCCCGCTGAGCAGGAGAGTCGGGGGACCCTCACTAGAGCGCTTCCCGTTTCCGCCGCGGGAGGGCGAGCGTCGAGCTGGAGACGCGAATAGACCATTCCATTTAGCGCTCTCTGGGCGGCACCATTTTGTTCGACCGCAGCACCCTCTCCACACATCCGGGAAGTTCGGCGGGGTAAAACGAGAGAGAGGGCACGCGCCCGACTCCGCTCGCAGACGACAAACCGGGAGGTTGCCATCTTTGGGCTGTATCGGCGGGCAGTACAGAACATCGAACTCTCGCTCGTGGCTGCCGTTGTGAAGTGGTTCGCGTTCTTAGAATAGTTGTGGCTACTCCAAAATCAGCCTATAGCTCTCTGTTGTTCTATTTCGCTAAATGATCAACTATCATATCTTTTTCCCGTTACTTAAATAGCAGTTGAGTCAGCCTGCAATACTACCCTCAACTACTGCGTGTATTGCGGCAGGAGAGCATGTTTTATTTATTATTTCAGACTTCTACTCATGGTCGCTAAAGGCCTACACCAGTACGAACTTTGTATAGTAAAACAGGTACAGCAACCGGATTTACTTTTCGCCAAAGAGACCGGCAAATCTGACAGTTTTCCCTATTTTTTTTTTTTTTTTATTTGCAGGCAGGTAACAGCGCGATTGGACCCTGGGAGTCTTTTTATCTAGCATAGTATTACGCGACAACTGGCATACCAAAATCTGCGCATCTGCGCTTGAAAGTTCCAAAATGACGCGATTTTAAGCAGAGTTTGCACGCCAGCCGGACGCTAGCTACAGCCCACTCGGCGCAGCAGACAACGTGCGGGGTGAGAGGGGGAGTGCATTTTTTTCTCTTTTACCCTCTCTGCTATGACCCTAATGGAACGGTTTATACACGACCTCACGCCGGTACGATGCTAATCCAGATTTTAAAGTATTTTACATGGTGATAAACAGTGCACAAGAGCTAGACAAAGACACGGTAGAAGAAGGCAGACAGAACAAGCGCTGACTCGCAATTCAATATAATAATAATAATCCTTTATTTACATCATGTCCCAGAACAACCTATTGGTTACAGTGTGGTGGCACATAAAGAGTTAAAAAAAAACACAGGAAACAGTACATAATCTCCAACGACATATGCTCTCGAAATTAAAACATCTCACAAATCAAAAACCAAAAATATGCACATCAAGTATTCGTTTGAACGCAGCAAAATTTAAGACTATGTCTGCATGAGTCGAAAATTCATTTAAACAGATTTGCATTCGAGCCAAAGGGGTGAGTCTCGTTTGGATAGATGTATAAAACACGCTTGAGTTTCTAACGACACGCGCCGGTACATGAGAGTTTAGAGACGATACAAGATTGCTATCTCTTTGGCCGTCAACCACTTTGTACAAAAATATAATGTCACGAGCAATTCTTCTTTTTGACAGTTTCTGTAGTGAAAGTTCTCTAAGTATATATTCATAATCATAACAACATTTTCTATTAAAATATCTGCCGTAAACAAGAACTCTTTCTATCCGTGCAGCGTCGACTGGAGTTCCAGACTGAACTACGAAACTCGAGTTTAACTCGTACTAGGGAACAAAAGAATCGAACTACGCACATTATATTTGAAAAATCATGCGCCAAACGTGATATATCATCCCCATTGTTCTAAAGGCAGAAGCAACAGTTTGTATAGCATGATATGAAAAGGTAAGATTACTATCAGAATAAACACCATGGGTCACGAGCTTGTTTCACACGTTGAATACTAGAATTGCCGATAAAGTATTGATGTAAAATTCTTTCACGTTTTCTACACATATATAGCACTTCTGTTTTATCTGGATTGGCCAGCAAAAAGTTATATGAGCACCAGTTCGAGATACGTGATACATCTTCTTGCAAAAGAACACAATCATCTTCCGACTGGATACTAAGATAAAGCTTAATATCGTCCGCAAATAAGAGCACTTTCGCATTTTGTATGCACAATTCTATATCACTGATGAATATAAGAAAAAGTAGCAGCCCCAAGTTCGATCTCTGAGGGTCTCCCGAAGTTGGAGTAAATACATTTGATAAGTTATTCATGAATGGACACAGCGTTGTGTCCGTTCACTTCTCGTTCTTGTCCCTCCTTTTTTTTTTTTTTCACGCTGTTTTCAAGTTTGCGATTAAGATTTCTATATTACTCTTCCTATCCGACATATAACGATGAAACAATTTTAAGAGACGACGAAACGCCGTATAAAGAAAGCTTATACAAGAGTAAGTCATAATTTACCTTATCAAGGCTCTTGATAAGTCAAAATACACAATATCAGCTTGCCAACGTGTAAGAACAAATGGGACAGTATAATCAAGGAGAGAACAAAGGTTCGTTTCTACTGAACGCCCTTTTATAAATCCATGCTTAACGGTGCTTAGTTTTTGACTAAAGTAAAACGAAATACGGGCATGTAAAACTATCTAAAAAACCTTTGAAAACGAACACGACAAAGACACAGGGCGGTATAGTTATCTAGCATTGACGCGTCATCGGCTTTGTGTATTGGCACTGCCACTGACCTTTTCCAAGGACTTGGGAAAACACCATTTCTCAGCGATAGGTTAAATATGTGCATAAGTAAAGGGGCAAACATATCAGCGCATCCTTTACCAATAAAGCTAGGCATAGTATCATCTCCCGTTGACTTCTTTGGTTTTAATTTTTGAATTGCCTCTAAAATTTCATTTATATCGACCTCACTAAATGTGAAAATGTCGTTACAATCACTAGCGCACATTGAAAACTTGCTTTTGAAATCTTCCTTGGATTAGCATTAACCAAAGTAATTTTGGAATATATTTGCTACTTTTTCAGGATTTATAACGTAGTCCCTAAGGCTTAGTCAATCGCTTTGGAATGAACGCATCGATTGCATTTTTCACTATCGTCAAAGGTTCAGTCGCAGAATCTACACAGTTATCATGAAGAACCGCTGACCAGTTATTGTCACGAAGGAACGTATACATAGCTAAATAATCACCCTTATGATAATCATATCTGGTTAAATTTTGTCTGTCACGAGACCTCACCGGCAAAGAACATACGATGAAGGGCGGGTGAAGAACGTCAGGTTGCACAAGGGTATTGCTAACTGACATAACACTGTCTATAGGGCAGTTTGAAAGGAAAAGATCAAGAACATTCCCGGCCGTGTTCCTGAAATGATTATATGCTGAGTTATAGACCATTAAAATTAATGAAATCTACTAGACGTGACACTTTTACTCCCGTTTATTATTTCCACTTCTGCTTATACGGGTGTATCTCGAAACAACCCATTCTTATTTGAACCCTTCTCGTTTGAACCCGTTCGCAAAACGCCCTTCTCGTTTTAACGTTTCGCGTTTCGACCTTCTCTTATTTATACCCGTCTCATTTGAACCCATTCTCTTTTGAACCCTTCTCGTCTGAACCCATTCGCAAAACACCCTTCGCGTTTTAACTTTTCGCGTTTCGACCCTTTCTCATTTGAACCCGTTGTCATTTGAACAACGTAGTGAGGTATAGAAAGAAGGAAAAACAGTTGAGGATGAAGGTTGAAGTTTTTGCAAAGCGGCACCATCTCTTGCGTAGCACATGAAACAATTTTCCTTATGCCTGCGTGCCACCCCGAGTCTGTTGACGTAGCTACGTGGTCACATGGTGACGTGGTTTCAAAAGTGCTAGCGCAGATTCGGTACTTCATTTCCCTTCTGTCGCTGCATGTTGTTAAGATGTCGTCGTTTGGAGCGGATAGATCATTGTGCTAGTCGTGTGTTATTGCTTGTAATGGCCAATTCGGATGGTCATTTTCCCTGAAAAAAAGTTTTCCCATATCTTCGGCAAGGGCGTTCGCATGGTCAAAGGCTGGCGGGTGCAAGCTTTTCGGGTTGCGCTTCTCAGGCGTGTACCGGCAATTTACCAGCAGAAGTTTTCCCGAGCTCCAAGAGGTCGGGCAGCTTGTCTGCCAGACTGTATCCGGTATCGTCACATCCGAATCAGGATAGGGAACCAAACGAAACAATGCTCGCTGAGGCGGCAAATAGCGGGTTCGAGTGGCAAACGAAGCCATCGAGACAGGCACCCTTTTGTGCTCCGAGACAAGATAGCAAAAACAACGAAGAGAAAGATAATTTATATTTCAAAGAAAGTCAACATTTTTGGAAGAATTTATCCAGCCTGAGCAAGGTATGTTTGCTCTGAGACACGGGCTGCATCATACATCACTTTATTTTACAACTCTGTAATAACAAGGTATTACACCGTTGAAAAAAAAAGTATGCATAGTGATGCAGTTTGAAACTTGAACACGCATTACAATTTCAAGGAGGGTGGGTGCAATGAGAAGACTGAGGATTCCAAGAAAAGGTACTAGAGAGTTTTAATAGATCGTTCCGATACCCCCGATAATGATACTATGCATGCGCAAGGGAGGTGGTGGCGGAGTATGGGGTATCGTTATCGGAGTCATGGGAACGATCGGAAAGCGACGCTGGCAAGCCTCCGTGGCAACAGTTAATCGAAAATCCAAACGAAGTTTATTGAAATTTGACGCGCGTGCGGGCAGCACCACACTGATTTATACATCTGCCCTTTCATTGATTTTATATTTTAATATTCTGTCAGCTGTACGGACTGTGATAATGCCAATATTTTGAAAAGTTTTGTGAAGCCGCTTCTGTTTACACACATCTCAAAGAGTCGTAGTTTATGTTGTTGGCGTTTGCAGCGTGCTCATGGTACCATAGAATGACCGAAGAAGAAGTTGACAGAGCTCACTCGCGACCCAGTCAAATAAAAACGCCAGTTCATTGTGCTTTGCATTTGGGTGGAGACGTGATGAGCCGCTGGCGCGTTTTGGTCGCCGGTGCCACAGGCAAGGGCTCGAAGGCAATTAATTACCCGAATTCGCCATAAATACCGCAGAAAGATTGCTAGATCATGATGTTGGATTAATTTGGGTTCGAAATGAGAGAGGTTATAATGAGAAAAGTCTTTCTGACAATGGCCAAAACCAGAAAGTATGTTTTGAGAAAATTTGAAATGAGAAAGGTTAAAATGAGAAAAGTCGTTTTGACAAGGGTCAAAATCCGAAAGTTTGTTTTGAGAACGGTTTAAATGAGAAAGGGAGAAACGCGAAAGTTGTTTTGCGCTGGGTTGAAATGAGAAGGTTAAAACGAGAAGGTAGAAATGCGAACGGGTTCAAATGAGAACCACCCGCTTATACCGGTCGACCAGTTCACTCCTGGTAGATTAAAATCTCCGTAAATATGTACTTTAAATTTCGAATAATCAATTTGCTCTTCAAGCGTTTGTAAGTGTTTTACGAACACACTCGAATCCCAGAGCGGAGGAAAGTAATAGTATCCGACGAGGTAATTAAATCCATCACGCGATAATAATTCTATTCATACGCACTTTGCATAGGTTCCTAAATCTAACCTTCTGCATGATTTAATGCAGGGGTGCACAACATACGGCCCGCGGCCCGGCTCAGCACAGAAAGTCGCTTACTATGCCATTCTATCCATTGAGCGCCCGCTCCGCTCGGCAGGCAGCAGTGAAACCCTCTGAACTACTTCTCTGTCTTCGGCGAAGTAACTGGGTGATTTCAGATAAGATCGACCAAAGGATGGCTAGTTGACATTTTCAAATCAACTGATGTTTTTATATGTTATTGTCTAGTGTCTGGTATGAACGAATCCAAACTTAGTTTTGACTAGAAAAAATACTTGGGGACAGGAAAAATCGTAAGGCATGAGGTGGTGGACAGTTGCATTAACGCGCACTGATGGAGGGGGCCCGTTTGAGAGTGAATAACTAAAGCGATAACATTAGGAGAACTCTAATACGTTTTAGGCGCAAACTATGGGTATAGCTTGCTTGTAATATAAAGTAATCATATTTATTTAAAATTTATTTATTTTTCTAAAAATTGACAAACATGCCTGTTCGAACGACAAATGGCAAACTTTGGAGGTCTGTATCTCATGAAATAATTTAATCATTATGATATAATTTGCAGATATTATTCTACTAATATATAGTTAATATTTAAAAAATAACTAAGGTATCTGTGTGATACAATAGTTAGGATATATTTAGTCAAACATAGAAAAAAAATCAAACAAAGAAAAATTCCGATGCGAATAAAAAAAAAAACACCACCCTCGATTTTTTTCAAATTTAGGTAACCTGTTATACTCTATTTCGGCATTCATTTCCATTAAAAACATGTTGCATCATTTTATTTAGAAAGAAGATACAACTCCCCAATGTAGGGTCCTTTTTCAAAGCCTACACTTAGCAGTGTTTTATACAAGAACTGACTCTGAGTTCCAGTTTCATGAAACCAACACACATCTTTTACATATTTTTATTCAGATGAGGCCAATGATAACTAAAGAAATCGTTCACACACTTAAATTAAGGAGAAACTACTGTGTACAAAGAGGTATCATATTACGGACTAGTGATCCGAGAAAAGATCATGCAGCCATCGGCCACTAGGAACTTTGTTTACTTTATTCTCCTGCGACACTATATGCTATTCCCTCTTCCGCTCTACCTTCATCTCTCTCTCTCTCTCTCTCATATATATCCCTGATATATATCCAGAACAAAAACATGTTCAAGCATTCCCTTTCTGCGTGGTAGTGTTCTGTGGCTAGCAAAAATCATTTCCTCGCTAAGCTCACGATTATGGCAAAATAGTTGCCGGAAACCGCAGACGACACTCGTCGCTAGTTCTGGCAAAACGGCCGATACAATCTTTTTTTCGCATTTCCCCGCTCGCTGTCAAGGACAAGGGGGTTCGCTTCAACCAGCAAAACATGGCCGCCGACGCCTGTTTACTGAGCAGTCATGCCTGTCGCCATCTCACTCGCTGGCGTCACGGGCGATAATATCAGGCACAAAGGGGCACACCAACCGGCAGCATTATCCCCAAATACTCGAGCCTCGCGTAAATACATAGAGTGTAAACGCTGTCGCCATGTTATCGTAGTAAGACCGCCCCCCCTCCCTCCCCCAACGGGGGACTGCAGTACGCGACGGCGTACTAACACAACGGCGACAATATCGACATCGCGGGCTCCGAATTTTCCCATAGTTCTACTCCACGGGCATTTCTCGAAACGCTTGATATTGAGTACGCCCGCCTGGAAGGATTTCAGGCGCGTAGTTAAGATAAGGCGGTTCTCCGCGGCAAAAGAAAGCAATTTCACAAAAGCTTAAAAGCGGCGGCCACGCGTGTGCGGTGAACGCTTGTAGTTTTGGTGTAGACAGGGTGTGTGTGTTCTCGTTGTTGACACCAGCCGGCGATAAGGCACTGCAGGCGGTAGCTCAGTACAGCAAGGGCTAATCCGAGTGACCATCAACGTAACCCCACCGCCAACCCCTCGCGAACCGGTCGCCGACATGGCTCAGGCTGTGTCATGAACCACGTGGTAGAAGCTCGGGTGCTTTCATATCAGCGCGTGGAGGGACGACAGTGCAATTCCGGAAAGTCTTTTTCGAAGGCCGGTGACCATAATTTTTTGTCTGAAGACTTTCCCTCTTTCTTCCTTTGACGTGGATCAAGCTTTGCCGACAGCCTCAGTTGTGACCTCTCTTTTCAAATGTACGTTTGCAGTGAGTGAGCTCCTCAGCCTCGGACTTGTCACTTGTGCACCCAGTAGTTCTTTCACTTGGCAATTATATGCCATCAGTTGGGGTTTAATTTCTATTATTTATGTATACATTATGAAGACGTCCTGGAGCTCCGAACGAGTGTTTTGTGCAGATTACTTTTGCAAACACAAAAAGACTATACCAAAGCAGCGGAATTTTCGAAGTGTTGGCGAGTTGGACCTAAACTCGTTGAAGCAAATTCTTCCGCCTGACTGTTCCACCAAAGTGAGTGCGACGGACTACCTGTGCTACCATTGCTTCATGCACATCACTAAGGAGATCTCGATGCGAAGCTCAGAGCAGTGCCCTGACATATTTGTGCCAGCTGAAGAAGCAATTGAAGATCTAAATCGCAGCATACTACCTACAGATGTGTCGCCGCTGAGACAACCAAGCGTCGTAAGAAGTCGGGACAGGCCTGCCTATGTCAAGAGAAAGCAGACAGAACTGGAGCAGGTTGCTGTCAAGAATATACGCTCAAGGCTACGTATTGCGTACGACAGGGACGCACCATCGGGGTCGTCCGAACCAACATGCTCCACATGCACTGAGTGGGTGGACAACTTTCGGCAGGCCTTTGAAACCGCCACCTCTCTCCGGGAACGTTGTCAACTGCTTACACTCCTGCCGTCAACACTGACGAAGAATGAGGTTCAAAAGATGATTCCACAGGCCTCAATGTACCTCATCAGTAAATCCCGAAAACTCAAGGAAAAGCATGGCGTGTGGTATGAGCCGGATCCTTACACGAGGTGCAAGGTGAGCCCTGAGAACCTGTCTGCTGCCCTAGAGTACTTCACGAAAGACGAGCTACAATGTTCGCGCCAAAGTCCCAACCAGAAGGACGTCATCTCTGTCATGCTCAACGGAGAGAAAACGTTAGTGCCAAAGCGCTTCATGACACGCTCAATACGAGAGGCCTTCCGTATATACAAAGACAAGCATCCCGATTCCGGCGTTGGGCTAACGAAATTTTATTCGTTGCGCCCTAGATGGGTCTAATGTATTCCACACCAGGAAGTGTGCGTTTGTGTGCGCTGCGCCAATTATTATCTTTGTATTGCCGCTCTAGAGAACGTTACAGGCTCAACATTCAACACTGGTGAAATGAACTCGGCATTTCTGTGCGACCCAGCAACAGAACTGTGCCTTCAAGGAGACTGTGATCACTGCCCAAAAGGCCAGTTTCTTACACTCCAGGAACTTGATATCCCGGAGGATGAAGAGATTGTGCTTGCAACATGGGAGTCCGGCGACCTTGTGAAAAAAAACTTTGGAACCTGAGACTTTCCTAAAAGTCATCCAAGTGACGGTTGGAAGTTGGGTACTTCACAACCATATCCGGCAAACGCAAGGTAAAGCGATCTACGATGAAAAACAGTGCATGCAACGCGGGAGCATTGTCTTTCATTTTGACTTTGCTGAAAACTGGACCATCGTGCTTCCTGACGAAGTGCAAGCATATCACTGGAAAAAAAAAACAAGTTTCGATATTTACATGTGTAGTGACGACAAGAAAATCTACAAACAGCTTTGCCATCATCAGTGAGGACCTGTGTCACGACGCCGCTCACGCTTGCTTGGCTCTAGAAAAAGTGAAGGAGTGGGTTGAAGACAACGTTGCGGTATACTCGTACGTGACGTACGTAAGTGACGGCGCCGCCAGTCATTTCAAGAATCGCTACCAGCTTCACCAATTTGCAAAGGACGATTGCCCACAAGCCCAGTGGTTATTTTCTGCATCTGGACATGGGAAAAATGCATGTGACGGAGTTGGCGGACTCGTGAAGCACCAGGCCACGCTGAACAACCTGAGAGAACGTTCAGTAAGCGCAATTCAGACGGCCAGGACAATGGTGAGCGTTCTATCAAAGAAACTGAAAGGCGTGCATCTTGTATATCTGGACGAAAATGAGGTTGTTCGGTATCGTGAACAAAAAAAAGAAGAGTGGCTGACGGTGAGCGCCTTCCCTGGCATTCAGTCTTGGCACGCGTGGCGGCTCAGCAAGTCATCAACTTAAGGGACCTGTGACGTATATGTAGCACGGACAGTCGGATCTGCTTGGAAGCAACTTTATTAAATGGGTACAGCGAGGAAAACCTTAGCGTAAAGTGCCGAATTTGATTTCCCAAGGACTGCTCATTTTGAATGCAGGGACATCTTATTTATCACATTTTTCTTCACGGGGTATTTAACCTACTGTTTTTGTTGGTGGTTACTAATAATTTTTATCTGATCACTATAAAAAAAAATCCCAAAATGTTATCCTCGAGCAGGATAAAATATATCGGCTTGCCACGATTCATTTATACACCGAGAGCATCGAAGCTGCTCCGGTTAGGCACTATGGCATCCGTCACCTGAAATTGTTTGTAATCGTAAATACACAGCCAACCTAAATATCTTACTATTATATCTTTGTTTTTGTGTGTGGAAGTAAAGTTATTTATTTTACTCTAGATGTAAAATATACCGGAAGGTACAACTTCACACTGCATCATCTTTTCTCAAATCATTAGTCTCTAATATGATACCACTTTGTACGCTTATGTAAAATGCTGTATATAGTTTCTCCTCCCTTTTACTGTGTGACCGATCGCTCTTTTTATCAATGACCTCATCTGAATAAATGTATATAAAAGATTTGTGCAAGTTTCGTGAAACTGGAACTCAGAGTCACTTCTTGCTTAGGACACTGCTAAGTGTAGGCTTTGAAAAAGGACCCTACTTTGGGGAGTTGTTTCTTCTTTCACAGTGCAATGATGCAACATGTTTTTAATAGAAATGAATGCCGAAATAGAGCATAACAGGGTACCCAAATTTAAAAAAAATCGAAGGTGGTGTTTTTTTTTTATTCGCATTGGAATATTTCTTTGTTTGATTTTTTTCCCATGTTTGCCTAAATATATTGTAACTATTGTGTCACTCAGATACCTTATTTATTTTTTCAATAATAGCCATATATTAGTAAAATAATGTCTGCAAGTTATGTAATAATGATTAAATTATTTCATGAGATACAGATTTCCAAATTTTGCCATTTGTCGTTCGAGCAGGCATGTTTGGCAATTTTTAGAAAACTAAATAAATTTTTAATAAATATTATTACTTTATATTACAAGCAAGTTGTACCCATAATTTGTTTGTAAAAAGTTTTAAAATTCTCCTAATTTTATTGTTTTAATTATTCACTTTCAAACTTGCCCCCTCCACCAGTGCGCGTTATTGCAACTGTCCACCTCTCCCTGCCTTACGATTTTTCTTGTCTCCAAATTTTTTTTTCTGGTCAAAACTAAGTGTGGATTCGTTTATACCAGACACTAGACAATGTCATATAAAAACATCAGTTGATTTAAAAATGTCGACCAGCCACCCTTTGGTCGATCTTATCTGAAATCACCCAACTACGATTTCTCGATTCAAATTTTCCCTCTTCACTAATCCCGCTGAGAACAATAAAACAGCATGTGCAGCTGTCCCTGTCCATGGTGTGGATCTGTCTCAACATGTCTGTACACGGAACGCGAAAACTTGTTGTTCTCTCTCTCAACAGATCCCTTCCCTCTTTCACCACGGACGCTATCAGCCCTCTTCCTTTTTGTTGGGATAGTCAGGGGTCGCATCGTCGGATTGGAGGACTGTGATCGGACGATGAAACTGAAGCTTATCGACCTCCAGTGTTCACCGGCGCTGAAGACTATTCATCTCGAATTTCAGCTGCATGAGTTTTACAAAAACCTGGACAAGAACAAGTACGGAAACCTGGTGGACCACGCCTAGAAATTGTCGTCACATTTCGGGAGCACGTATGTCTGTGAGCAAACCTTTTCACTGATGACTTTCAACAAGAACCGCCCTCGATCTTCCATGACGGACATGACATTGCGAGATGTGCTGACGACGGCCACGAGTGAAATGACACACGATATCGGAAGCCTGACCGCAGCCAAAATGTGCAACACGTCGCACAAAGTGCGGCCCGCAGAGTTTTCAATAAACCGATTTTGGCCCGCCTAAATTTTTAGTTGTGCACCTTCGATTTAATGTTATACCGCACGGGTGTCAACGCCCCCTCACCCCCGCCAAATTTCTTCCCGGTTGCACCGTCTTCTCTGTCTGTTCGATAAACACTGTATGATGTTGGAAAGTAACTGGTGCTAGAAATTTCTTCCGGTAGCCAAGTTTCAGTTAAACAGAACATGTCAAAATTAGTGGAAACGACAGTTGACACACAGTCATCTGCTTTCGTCCTCAAACCGCGAGTGTTCTGAAATAGCATTTCAGCAATATATAGAGCACAGAAGAAAGAATGAAAGATCATCAAAACGAAGGAGGACGTGTCTATGGCACGATAAACGCATACCACAGATGAAAGCAGGGTTTGGCAGAGGTACTCTAAAATGTATTTGGAAATACAAATACTGGGACACATGAGAAAGACAGCTAAAATACTGATACTAAAATACATCCATACTAAAGTATCACAATACATATCAGAAATACATTTGAAAAACAGAAAAGCATATGAAAATACAATTACAGGAATTCTAATTTTGCCGAGGCAGTAGCACTCCGATACGTTTTTCTTTTCAAAATGTTTTTGCGACGTGAACTGTCGTACTACCGGCAAAAAGGTACAATTTGGAAAACAAAAATTAAACATCACTTTGCTACATACTCTATTTTTATATGGAAGCAATACCAAACAAAGGTAAACATACGACTTTTCTGCTACACTCCATTACATCTTGTGAAAAGTAGCTTCTCAAAGAGCTCGTGGCTCAGCTCTTCCGATTTGGGTAAAGTCAAGTTAGCGAAAATGATTAAGCGTTCCACAAGTGTCTACGAACACAGGTTTATGTCAAAAACAAACGAAGGCCGCTTTCGCAGTGGGGAGGCTTTGAACTACGCAAATGTTATTTCTTTTATATGCATATGAAGACTTCGCTTGGAGGTGTAGTAATATGTAGGCTTCGTTGACAGGGTTTATACTTCTAAGGTAAAAAAGGAGTCCTCCAGTGACAACTAAAACTCATACTAACCGTGAGGTAAAGTTTGAACTTAAACTCTGGCGTTCACCAGCCCAAAATTATTTTCGCATATACCGTGTTTTCCGGACTATAGTCCGCACCCGGTGGTTAGTCGACGCGAAAATCTTCTCATAGACGGCACACGTTTACAAATGTCTGCTTTTTAGTTCGCAATAAAGCCTATAGGAAGCGAGCAAGCCGGCCGTGTCGCGGCGGTCGCCTATTGTTCGCCGCGACCTGGCGGTAGCCGCCGCAGGAGCATCGGGCAGCAATGGCGACTAACAGCACGGCGGACAGTGTCCCCGTCGTGATCACGACGGAATTTAAGGCAGTTCCGAGTTCGGAAAGTTCCTTCGGAAGCCGGTGCCGCCGGCTCAGAATCATCGCGAAGTAATAGCAACGAACAGCACAGAGGACAGTGGGCGACTAAGAATCCGGAAAGCTTCTTCAGTAGCCGGCGCAGAATCATCGGGGGGAAGCAGTGGCGATTAGCAGCACAGCGGACAGTGTTCCCGGGGTGATTACGACGGGGTTTAAGGCGGTTACGAATCCAGAAAGCTTCTTCCGTGGTGCCAATATGACGAAGGGAAAACTTTTTCATGAATCTGGCCGCGTGTGCGACGCGAAGGAGGTCCGTTTCGACGGACAAGTGGATGTCACGGAACGCCGTACTCTGCAAACAAAATTAAGCGCGCCCGCAAAAAAATTTTGTTGGCGTTGAGTGGACTGCGGTAATTATGCACGTTTATTTCTGAATCAGCTTGACAATAACTGGGCGATTTTTTTTGGCGCCTTTCCGCGATTCTTTTTACTATCTTCCTGTAGGCTGATGGAAACATCCAACGGTAGGCTTAGGGGGGCGACCGCATTCCACTTCTCGATTTTTGTGAAGTATTTGCTGCATACTTTAGAGTTTGCCGTCGGTGTCGATGCTGTTCCATCGTCGCTAGAAGAGAAAAAAAGTTAATTGTATTATTCGTCAGTAGCTTAAAGAAAGCGCGAACTGGAAGGTAAAAAACACCACTAACCTGTATGGACGCACAAGTCGTACCCAGGTCGCGCAGTACTCCGCGTCGTACGGCTTCGAAGGTACGATGTAGTACTTCGTGCCGTGCGCGATCTTGCCGACCACGCAGCAATTGTTGCGGCTTTCTTGGTGCGGAATAGCCCTCTCAGAAATTACAGCGCTAACCCACTACAACGCACAACCAACGCAGCGACTGGCAGAAGATGCCCGATGCAACGGACCCGTTTGCCGCTAGGGGCGCCCTGGTCGGGGCTTGAATTAGATCCGCACGGTTCCTATAATGTGCATAAATCATCATTAACATACACTTTCGTGCACAAAATTCGTCACGTCTCGTCATAATAAACGATCTTGAAAAACATAATTCCTGTATAGTCCGCACGCGTAGATAGTCCGCACAGCCAGAAATTTCAACTTTTAAACATGTATAGTCCGCGGACGATAGCCCGGAAAATACGGTAATCGTTATTTTCCTTTTAAACATGAAGCTTAGGGAACTAAGCGAGTCTTCAATCGAATAAAAATAATTTCAATCTAGAATGCAGTGCAGTTCTCCTTTAGATTTATTGAACGCATTCGAAGCAATATCACGTGAACTTTTAAATTGTTTTATTTTTTTCTACAGGTTCGCAAGTACAACCTCAGGGCGGCGCCATCTTGCTCAGTTGGGGGGTGCCCTTGGGCGCGGCCATAATCCGATTACGACGCCTTAGCAAGGCGTCCGAATCCAATTATGACGCACGCAAGAGCACCCCAATGAGCAAGATGGCGGCGCCTCTCGCCGTACTTGCAAACGTGTATTCGCGACTCCAGCCACCAATAGGGGGCGCCACCACCAAACAAACATGGCGTCTGAGTCCAGGTCGCGGCGGCTCGGCCGGGCCGCCTGAACAGGTGGCGCATTCAATTTAACAGATTTTCTTTTGTTTAATGTCCAATTTTATAGGTATTTGAACTGAGTCGGTTAAGTGTAGCCGGTGCAGATAAACTTGCAAAGCATAGTTTTGTTTTGCCGGTGTTTTTTTGTTCTTTTCGTGTCAAACTTTCGTTTCGGAGCTTTCGTTCAAAACCGAAACTATGGGCTCCGGAGAGACGGTAATATACTAATCAGTTTTGATCATCTAAGGAAAGCGGCGATGACTATAGAATTGTTCCACAGAGTAACTTTTCAGCTAACTCGCATGCCTCAACCATGCGACTTATCTGTCCGCGAAATCGAGCTTTTGTGCGTGTCCGCGTTTACGAAACAGCTCCAGTCGTCTGCTCGGCAAACAACACAGGCTGCAGGAAAATCACGAAAATTAAGCAACCGCTTCTTGAGCCAAGGACCTTGTTAACCCGCCGGCGCCCCACTAAGCAGCTGATACTCGTATTTCGATTCAGGTTTCAGTAGCAATCGAGAAGTCATTTTGACGAGCGGGTTATGTATTATATTACGTACTAGGGGGGTCCCACTAAAGCGATATTAGTATATCCTTCGGGTTGAAATATGAGCTTAGTTGACTAGCTATTAGGTGAGCTGCTGCATAAAAGTATATTTGACAGACGGAGACATACTACTTAAACTTAGCCAAATGGTTCTATAGCCGGCAGCACGGAGACAAACTGAAGAGAGCCTTCATTGAAGATCCGTGCAGAACCTCTCTGCATTGAACTTTGCTTCGAATCCTGAACGGAGAAAATTAGTATTTTTTGTGGCCGGTCAACCTGACCAATGTAGACGTATCTTGCTGCTGGCTTCGACGTCCTCGTAATATAATTATTTGAAGCGCGATAGGTTAAAATGCCGTGACAGCATCTAACGTTGCGAGACTTGTCTCCCACCTTTTGAAAACAGATAGTTTCCCTCATTCATCATTTGCAGCGAGCAAGTTTTCCTGAATCAAGTAATTGCGAAATCAGCCCAACTCCTTCAGTGTGGTCCAGAGGCTTTTTCGGCTAAAAGCAGCCAATATGAATAGCCAACGCACCGACCGGCGTGGGTTGCTCAAACTTGAATCTAACCGAACACAACCAAACTCAAGAAAAGCAGCTATCGAACCTTCCCATTCACTTGACTGCAACATTGATGTTCCCTCCAATATCAGTTACCAAGCAGTCGTCACTTTGAATCTGATTCGAGACAGACAAGAAATCAAAAAGTTTTTCCGTGATTCCTCCCCGATCCAAGAAATCGAAAGCACGCGACCGTGTGCTGTGGAGTAAACGGGCTTTCAAACACGTAATAGAAGAAAACAATCTACTGAGGCTTCACTACACTAATGATCACTCAGGCAAACTTAAGAAATATTAGGACCTTCGACAAATTACATTGTTCGCCACCGCGCCGACAACATTACTTCGCGAAAGCCACCAGAGACGCGGAGGGGCGCGGAGCGACCTGGACCGGCTGGTTCCCGGTTTTCCCGCTTGGCGGCGTCCGTTTTGCTGGAGTCGCGAATATATCCGAATATCCCCGAAGGGTCAGCATCATAGTCCCACGTCGGTGCCTTGTCTCCAGTCATTTCAAGACGTCGCCTTGGAATGAAATGCTGTTGTTTTAGTTGATGACCTGAAGGAAGAAACTTCACACTCGCCCTAGTAAATGGCTCTGGGAGTGTAATGTACTCTGGTAATGCTCGTATACACAGTGCCTTCAACGTTTTGATTCGACAGAAAGAGTGGGCCGACCAAAGCACTCTGGAAGACACGTGTTCCCTCTGGAAAAGAGGAAAGGGAGTCGCCAATACCGGGGGCATAATATTTCAAACAAACCTTGGTTTTGATAGCAAAGCCTCAAGGTCCAATTTACTTTTTTTTTTTTTATTTACGAAAGCATTGTAGTCCCGCGGGAGAAATGTTTTCAAGTAATGTTTCTACACGTATTAAAACGGGGGGCACTGACACCCCCAAAATATTTTGTTTATGTTTTGCCAAACGATATAGTATGGGGTCAGAAGACTACCCAATCAATATTTTGCTACAGCGTCACGTATATTTTTAATAAAGTGAAAAAAAAAAAAAACCGCAACTGCATGCTCGAAACCGAAACTAGACTAAGGATGAAGAAGAAGTATAGAAGAGGATAAAGTTACCAAAAATAACGTAGCTGTGCAACTTTTTTTTTTTTTTTTTTTTTTTCAATCAACGTATTTGCGGTTTCTTAGAAACCACAAAACATGAGTGTCATATTTTTTTTTCCCCTTTTAGTACTGAGGATATGCCTTTGACGGCTTACGGCTGATTATTTTTGGTGGTAGTGTCATAGAAAACGGCACGTTACCACGGAGAAGAGAGTGAGCGCGACTCAAACCGGTCAGTCCTTGATCGGCGGTTTTCGGGTGGAAAGAAAACGAATCTTGAGCCGCCAATTGTGTCCTGGGTAGCTGGGCTCTCGTATGTCATGTACGAATACAAATCTTGGCGAGCATATAAATACCCTGTCGGTGCGGTCAGTGTCCCTTTAAAGTTTAAAACGACGTCCTTGAGATCGACGCCAAGTACGACGTCTACGACGACTTTTAGGTCGTTAAGGATGACGTTGAGAGCGACGCTTAGAGGACGACGTCGATAACGACGACCTTAAGGACGACGTCTAGGACAATCTCTGGGACGACGCCGAGGCCGGCGTCGTCCTTGAGCATGCGATTGAGCGGCGCGTCCTTGATGACGTATTTTCATGACCATCTTTTGGGCACAACGACGCCGCTTTTTTGCTCAATGGGGCAAGTAAAGGCTCTTCATACGGACCCGTTTCCTTAAGTTACGTTACGAAAAGTCACCGGGAAATCTGTGCTTCGTATTAAGCGTGGCTACCATTCCAAGGAGATAGCCTGGCACGCGACATTCGAGACACGAATGTTTTGGTGACGACGAGCTAGGACGGTGAGTTACCGTGGCAACCAAGGACACAAGGCTCGTCGTAGCGTAACGCAAGGAATCGAGCTCGGTTGAACTTTTCACACAGAACCGGTTTCTTACGTAAGGTTTAAGCCACCGAAACATTCGTTTCTTGAATGTTCGCCGTGCCAGGCTATCTCCTTGAATTGGTAGCCACGCTTAATACGAAGCACATATTTCCCGGTGACTTTTCGTAACGCAACGTAAAAACACGGGTCCCTGTAAAAAAAAAAAAAGGGGTGGGTGAAACAGATTTTTGAGCTTTCGCTTGGAGGTCATTGATTTCTCGATAATGAGATACATTGGCCTGATATTGTATAGCGATACGAGGAATACGCCGAAAATATATTCCGATACTGAAGTACAGATACTGATCGAAAAAGGGTATCGCGATAGAAAAATATAGATAATCATTTAGAAATTTCTGAAATACTATCGCGACATATTTGTATCGCGATACTGCTCAACCCTGGATGAAAGCAATAAAAAAGAAAAATCAAAAGGGAACGTATCCATGGCACGAGAGCGCCTACCACCCGCAAAACAGCCAAGCGCGAACATCATTTCATATAAACGATTCTGGGGAAGGCATCTGCCGACCGCCATGTATTTATCTGCTCATACGGGCAAGTACGTGTAATTGCAAGCTTGTCGAGGCTACGTTCGCTTGAACGTAGCATTGGCAAGCTTGTAAATGCACGTATGCACTTGCTGACTCGAGCGGAGACATGGCGGTGTCTAGATACCCTACTTGCAATCGTCTATATGAGTGTAAAAATGAAAGCTCATTTTTCGGATAATGCTACAGAGGGTTTTCCCGCGCAGCGTTCCCCAAACGCACTATAATAGAGGCTTCATGGGTCTGCCTCGTGATTGTGTCTCTATATCTAACAACAAAGGCCCGTTCAGAAACTTGCGTTTGACTCCGACCGACTGTGGCCGAGTGTGTTGGCGCACACCACCTCGGAAGGGAAAACTCGCATGCACTGCAGAACCCAAGGATTCTGGGCTCAATCCCCACCCGTGCCCGTTTCGATTTGAATGAGCATCGTACCAGCGTGCGGTCGTGTGTCACTACTGCGTGGTGCACGTTAAGGACTCCAGACTAGCGGTTGTACTGCACTGGCTAAATGGCTCATCTACAACTGGGACACCATGACACCCATTGTGGCTGTCTAACTTCCGGCTGTATAAACATACACACAACACAATGTATCGCACAGGCTCCCTAAAGAGGGGCATTCCGGGAGCGAAGAAGGGAAGCGATGGGGCTTCAGGCACAAAGTTCTGCTGATGGAATCTGGAGCCCAGAGCCAAACCTATCGGCGCCTGTCAGGCAGTGGGCCATAAACCACCGTTAATTGCTTCGGGTCCTTTGGGGGTACCCGACTCTTCTGCGGCGCTCGTTTTTGCTTCGCTTCTGCGGGCGGTCATGGGCACGTTACTGCTAAAATGGAAGTGCTACAGTTACTCAGGCAAAAAAGTAGCCCCGTCACAGTTACAGTTACAAAAGTAAAAAGAGTAACTTGTTACAGTTACTTCGCTAAAGTAACGGCGTTACTTCGTGGTTACTTTACAGAAAAACATTACAGAACATTTGAAGGGAACCTTCCTTAATATGACTTTAAATTAGCATAGATTTGTTATACTACATTGTGCTGTTCACGGTAGTGAATCTGATGTTTTTGAGAAGGGAAGGTTTCCTTAATAATCAATATTAACGTGTTTGGTTCTTGCTATTTCAAGTTTTACTATAAATAGCTTCTTGAAAAAGATGATAATTTAAGGCAGTATCTGAGTAAATCCACAATATGAAAAACAATTTAGTCTCTTCTTTGACAAAATTACAGGCGACTTTAGTGTTTCAAAATGTTAAATAGCAGATACCCAGTCCATGAAGAACTTTAAGCGATTTAAAATTCACGAACACAGCAGCACGCGCCACATCTCGTGTATATCCAATTAATATGCCAGTATACAATTGGTCAAATCTAATTTTTTTATTAGGTTAAATCGGGCGGAAGCAATACCAATCGTGCAAATGCGAAGCCAATAATAAAATTAGTCATACCTTGCAATCCGCTTTGTAGATGCTTCCTTATGCCACTCCAATCCGCTCGTCGGTCGAATCGTTTTCTACTGCGTGCACACAATCTTTCATGAAACACGAAGCTTCACTTGAAAACCTGAAGAGCAACGTTGCGACGACATTCCTCCGACAGAATAAGCCCTGACAGAGGTAGAAACAACCACTACGTGTACAATTCAAAACGTCTGTCGCCATCTTTTCTCCGCCATTTTCTAAGCAGATCGGACACGCGTTTGCTCCTCCATCTTACCACCCGTAATAGAAGAGACCACCCGGAAAGCCCACGACGGGAATATCTATAAATCAACTGATGTGCCCTTGGTCCCGGCTAAGGACGGTCTTTCAATTTCAAGAAAACACACCAACAAACAGAACGACACAGACGTTTCGAGGGAATACTCTTCATCAAGTGAGGGGACCCGAGAAGGGACAAGAAGTGGGTCGCGGAAAGCAAAACGAACAGCTAAGTTGTAAAAAGAAAGAGAGAGATAGTGGGTTTGAAGTCGAGACCCCGCAAAAGTGCATCTGGGAGTTGAACGATTTAAATTAGGAGGGAAGGAAACGTATGCTTGGCGGCAATAAGACCAAGTTCGGAAAATCGGTTGTGCCGTATGTAGAGAAAGACTAGACCCCTACCTGAGTTTTATTGCTTAATCTCTATTCCTTCGTGACAATAGCACGAACTTTATTAACGCCCCTCCTAAGTATGAACCTTAAAAGGGTACTCCGGCGTTTTCTTCGTAGTCCACGATTTGTCTGAACATTTTCTGAACACACCAGAAAACGCCGCTGAAATAGTTCAAATATGGGGCCAAAAATTTTTTTCCCGCGAAGTTATTGCATTTACAGTTTTCGTCCTCACCGTGTTTTTTTTTTTTTTTTTCAAACTGAGAGTCTACTGGCAACAATGAAAATGTTACGTCAGCGGAAGGCAAGGAACCCACTGACTACAAGCTGTTTCACGGTGTCAAAAACGAATGCTTTTGAAACTCGATCCAGCAACCGCCTAGCAGGAGAAAACAAATGCTCGGCATGGTCCATTTTTAGACTGCCCCTTCGGCCCGTAAGCCTGCCTTTCCCTGACGTCACCGCACTAAAAAGCGCGGGAATATTTGAATTTTGGTTTTGGTATAATAACTTTCACTTGCCGATTTCACAAGAACTATTGTGAATTTCACGATACTAAATAGCCTACCGGAAAGGGTAAAGGCCGATGACTACCTAAATATAGTTAGTTGGGGTAGCTCAAAAAGCCGCCAGAGTACCTCTTTAATTTAACAGCGGAACTTTGCCACACTGGCGGTTCGAAAAAGCTGTCGAAACTATTTACGTTTTCGGACCTTCAGCGTTGCCCCTATTGCAGGAGTGGAAACATTAACGCACCCCAGCGCTGACCCCGTGCTCCACACCTTTCTAAGCCTAGCTGATTTAGTGCTTTTAGATAACGCTCATTAAGTTTCTGGTTGGCAACCCGCTTTCATTTTGACCAATTAATAAGTTAATAAACAGATTTTCATTATTTACTTCACTTATCGTGACGATCAGCCTCCTGTATTATATCCCCTTGGGTCGTGTAACTCACCTGCACAGAGCCCATTAGTGCATGTTTAACGAATTTTTAATGCGAAAGCATTAACTGGGTCTGATGGAGAGAGCTGACGTCATCAGTTTGAAGCGCGAAAACGGCTCCTAGTTTCCGCGCGCCTTCGGTTCCATTGGCTGGCGCGCGTAGAAGGGGCTCCCATTGGCCGCCGCGCCATGGCCTCCGAGATCCCGAAGCGTGCGCGCGGTTGTACACAGCAGACGACAAAGGGAGCGGACGAGCGGCTTGCATGCTTTCGCATTCACTACTCATAAGAAATGCTGAGGTGTACCTGGAGCTTTTTAAAATGAATTTGTTCGAATTCAAACCACACATTCTGTACATGTGGATTTATACAAAGGTGCGCCTTTTTTTTCTGATAAGGCTTTTTTAAGTGTGTAAGACCGACTTATAGACAAAAAACGGCACGTCTCACAAATAAGATATCCTGGAAATAGCGTATCTCTGCTATGTTGCAATGATCCCCCGGAGGTTTCGTCATCAACGGCGCCAGATGCTGAATATGTTAAGAATGCACATCAATGCACGTTTACGCACGCGACCCCGTGACGTGGCTTCTTGCAGAGTCGGACACGGAGAGCACTGCGGAGAGTCCACAGAAGCGCCCTCCAGCCACGCCCCGTAGACTGCAGCTGACAACAAACCACGGAGGACAAGGTAGGAAAAGTATCCGGCTCTTCTGTAGGGAATACCGCAACGCCAGCGATTTTGGAAGATTCGCGCATTTTCGTGGCCCGGGCTGATTCAAATCGCTTTCACTGGACACTACACGTTTACAAGCAGCCACGCTTCAAAAACTAATCTGGCCAGCGTGGTCGAAAAATGCTTTGTTGGAGTACCTGTCTGGAAACCGTAGGCGCGCCCTGGCAAGGCTCACCGTAACTAAAGTGGCCTAGAAGTTGGGTAGTGGGATCACAAGGCGGGACTGACTGATGCACTTGATGTCGACACCGAGAGGTGGAACTGCGAGCAATTCCTCGTCAAACTTTCAAGCGCGCGTGCCCAGGGGGCTCATGCTCGTGGACTTTTTACCCCAAAATGGTGCACACAGTATGGATTTTAGCTAAATTATTTTTAATATTCCTCACTAGTTCGCTGTAAAAAATAGTTTGAAGTTGGTTTAATCATTACTGAGGGCTTGGGGAAGCTCCTTGTCATCTACGCGTCGCGGTTGGCTCAGTCGTAGCATGGCCCTACTGCGATAAATATGCTGTCATGGACAGACTGAACCTCTGGTTTGCCCTGCCACTAGCGCGAGCGGCATGGTACCAATGATTATAATGCAATTAAATGCAAAGGTGCAAGCGAGCTGGACAATAATGACGAAAATGATCACTGGAGAAGGGGAACAAGAGGGACAAAGGACAAACACATATCTCCAAACAGAGCTAGGTGACTGGTGCGCGACCGAAATAATTGGCCTGATCCGGGTCTCGAATCCGTGCCGTCGATTGCATAGACGGCACGGACTCGATGCCCGGACCGTCGAATGTATAGACGTAACGACGTACGTAGTCCCTGATTATGTACTTAGAATTGGAATACAATTAGTAAATTGCGCATGATTCATACCTTGTTGGCAGGTTGCAAGTTTGTCCCTTTGTTTGCGTCTCTTCTCGTCTTGGAGGACAATGACGTCACGAAAGTTTTTAGACTCGTGGTGCACTCATAGTGACGCTAATTTTCTTCAGCTCATATTGCTTTCGGCTAAACAATTTTCAAGGTTAGCTGGAACTAAAAAGTTTCTGCTAGTTGTAGACCGGAATTCACCAAACAATTTTATTTCAAGAGCTTGCAGTATTAAACTCATTTCGTGTGTGTCTTTTTTTACTCAGAGCCAAAATTTTGTAGTTGTCTTATTCATTGTTTCTTGTTTTGCTCACGAGTACATTGTTTTCTTTTCATAAACAGAAGATATTCAAGTAAAAACTCTCCACCAAATCCGACAAGAGAGACTCCAAGGAACCCTCGAACCAGAAAAGGTTTCAAGCTCAGGTGGGTACAATTCATATTATGCTTGAGGGGTTGATGAAAAGGTAGAAGCGTTCGTGAAGCAAGAAATTTAGAGATAGAATCACCGTCACTCACTTTCAAAAAGAAATAACATGCATCACTTGGAAAATACCGATTAAATTACAGTCGCTTGGGTGTGCTTGATTTTACCCTGCACTGCTGCCACGCTATTTATATATGTGTATAGTTTTTTAAAGAATATTCTCTCGAATTTTCGAAGTTGTCGAGGTGGTCCCTAATGTTTTATTGATATCTTTGCCCAGGTTTGTGTGCCTCGAAGAAACACATTAAAAAATACCTTCCCATCCTTGTCTGTGCCGTATAAAAACTCTCAATCGTCATTTAGGGGATGTCTAACCAATAGCAGTGGCGCGATCTCTGACGTGCGCGTTTGTAACGTCCAGGGGCAGAATGTTTCCGAGGTGTGGTTGGGATGTGCTTTCCAAAGAGAATGTAACGTTTGTAGTGCAGTGGTGACGCCGGTTTCGAGGCTAGGAAGCACGAACAAAGCTTTAGTGACGATTACTATGCGCTAAAAAACTGAGGGAGAGGAGGAGAGCGCGGGGACGTCAGAAGGCAGAGCTCTGATTGAAAGGATTAGTGGGTAGACGTAAAGCTATGCGGAGAGCAAGTCGTCTGCTTCTGGCGCAGGAGTTGCGATGACGTCAGAACAACGCCGAACTCTGATTGGCTTTGATTGAAAGGATAGTGGGCAGACCTCATTGCTAGACGCCTTGAGGTCTACCCCCTATTTTTGTTTTTCAATCAGCCAATAAGAGGCCGGCATTTTGACATCATCGCAGCCCCTGTGCAAGAAGCAGACGATATAGCGGTTCGCTTAATGACTTCTGTCCCGGACGGCTCGGACTCGAGCTTTTGAATACAGTTTTCCTCAGCCTCCTCCTGCTGCCTCTGTCTCCACTGCACTCATCGAACGCTTTTGAACGCGGAACGCCGGTGTTTGGCTCACGCATTCGAACGCCTTCGACGAGTGCAGTGAAAAAAAGCAGCTATACTCCGTTCATTTTTCAGCTGAGATTAGAAAATCCGCCTTCAGCGCACCCCAGTGATATACGGGTGATGAAATTTCCCTACGTTTTGCAACTCGCGTAACAGGTGTTGACGAAACGTTCGTGTCGACGAAACGTGTGTCTATGAAACGTGTGCCCATGAAAGGTTGTCCACGAAACGTAATTCCACGAGACGAGTTTCCTTTCGACGAAACGATAGGGACCCCATTGCCGACATCTTTTACGTTTTACGCAAAAAGTAGAGGTCACGGCGCCCCTCGGTGAAGTTTGAACGTACTCTCATTGCCGCTTTGCCCCGCGTCCCATTTTACCCTTAATTATTCGAACAACCTAAATTTCAGATAGAATCCGGATAGAATCCAGATAGATTTCCGGTTCCATAATCCGGATAGCGAAAAGTTATACCGGATTTTTCGGTAGGGAGAGCTCGACATTCTGACGAGTCCGCGCACTCTCGTATCCTTTTCTCTATCTCTCTCTCTCTCGCAGCTTTTCAGCGCATACTCACTGAGAAGAATAAAATGGCAAAAAAAAAAGTTTCAGTTCTTTTTTTTTTCGCTTTCAGCGTGAGATTTTTATTTTCGGCAACGCTTCGGCATATGGTGTTCCCCGAGCGCCCGCCCGCTGCTAAAGCACGGTGGAAGGCGGGTTTTCGAAAGACCCGCCCTGGCCGTTCTGACTCTGGTAGTGACTACAATAATGGCGAACTCGGATGGTTAGTCGCCGGCGAGCTCTTGTCGGCGGCGAAAAACCCGCCAGCGGTGCAGCCCGTCAGCTTTGTTAACTTCTTCTTCGACTCATCAATCCTGAATTGAGGACGCTGTGTCAACAGTGTAAATTTCGACTGTCTGACATGTGTGTAACACAAGTGGCTTCGCGATAGTTTCCGAAATATTAACATTACCACACTTCGCACAGCTTACAGGATCTTTAATTATAAAATTAATGGGAAGGCGCGTCAATTTTCAATATATTTTGTTTTCATTTCGGAAGAACGGTCGACATCTGACGAGGCTCCCAAGAAGACTTCCAAGCGTCGCCTTTGATATCCTATTTTTTATATTCTATTTTTGTTTTCTCTGTTTTTCTGAAATCCTCAATCTTTTCAAAGCGCCCCCTTATTAAAAGCATCAAACTGCGTCATTATTTTTTTTAGAGCGTAGTAATAACACGCCTTGTACCAGAGCAAACTGACCTTGCGGTAGCTGGTCAAATTTTCCAAAAAAAAGAATGGCTTCCTTTAAATCATTCATTATTTTATTTTCGTGTTTTTTGCTGTTTTTTCTCGAACCACAATGTACGGTCTCGATGGCTTTGTTTACGACACGAATCCGCTATTCGCGAGCATTATTCCGTTTAGTGTCTTTCCCAATTTTGATATGATGATGCCGGATACAGTTTAGCAGACAGGTCGGCATTTTAGGTAGCCCTCACTCACCCTCACCCTCACAGCCACACTCACCTAAGCCCCTCAATCACCCTTACCCTCACAGCTACACTCACCTTCAGCCCCCTCTCACCCTCATCCTCACATCACACTCACCTTCAGCCCTTCACTCACTCTCACTGAACCTCACGGCCCTCACGCCCCTCACGCACTCATGGCCCTCACAGCCCTCACGCCACTCACCGCCCTCACGCCCCTCACGCAGTCATACCCCTCACGCACTCATGGCCCTCACGCCATCCACCGCCCTCACGCCGCTCACCGCCTTCACGCCCCTCACTCACTCATGACTCTCACGGCCCTCACGCCCTCATAACCCTCACGCCCCTCACGCATTCATCGCCCTCACGCACTCATGGCCCTCACGCCACTCAGGCCCGCTTCAGATTGGACAATTTCGCCCAGAAACTTACGTCGCAACACCAGCAACACGGGCAGCCCGCGTTCGCACGCAACAATTAGTTGCTGCAATATACCATCATCATCATGAAATTTTATTTTTCTTGCACTATTTAGACACACAATTACGCGCTATAAACGTATTTTTATACATTTCAATCTCGTTGAGAATACTAATGCACCTTTCTGAAACAGTTTATTTCCAAAAAACGATCGATTTCAAACCAGAACCAAGTCTTTTGTTGTCATCATCACCGGCACGAGGTATCACGTGAAAATATGGCGTCCCTGATTGGAGGCAGCCGCTTTAAACGTCTTCGAATTGCTCCGATTTGCTCGCTTGTTTCGAGCGGGACCCGATCTCAGCAATACGTGTCGATCTAGGGAAAGCTAGGGAACAACCCGCCAGCAACACCAAAATTGCTGAAAAAGTTGCTCCGTCTGAAGGGGCCGTCACGCGCTCAGCGCCCTCATGTCCCTCAGGCACTCACCGCCCTCACACCCCTCACGCCCCTCACGCATTCATGCTGCTCACCGCCCTCATGCCCCCCACGCATTCATGGCCCTCAAACCCCTCACGCACTCACCGCCCTCACGGCCCTCATACAAATCACGCACTCATGGCCCTCACACCCCTCACGCTCCTCACAGCCCTCACGTTCCTCACACACCTTCACACTCATGAATTTTCCTGGTTCAGAAACTCACTCACCCTCACCTCACTTGCGAAGATGAGGGTGAATGCGGATGAGTGAGGGTCCTCATGATTAAGGTTTGCCGAGGTATGCTAGCAGTCAAGCTGCCACGACTTCTTAGAGCTCGGGCAAAAATTGTGCCGGCAAATTGCCGGCAAACGCCTGAAAAACACCTCCTCCAACAGCGCCTTTGATCGGGCAAACGCCCTTGCTGAAAATACAGCAAAATATTTTTCCGGCAAAGGACCATCCGAATTAGCCATAGCTAGGGATGTCGCGAACCTTCCTCGAGATGCGACTGGTTACCCGAAACTTCGAGCGTTTGACAAAATTTGACGAAGTTTGACTTTTTAACCGTGTTTCGATCTTCACTTCAACGCAGAAAACAAAAGAAAGTATTGAAGAGACAAGATTGGTGCAGTGGTTTATTTAGAATCTAGAAAATAATTTCCAGTGTTTACGCAATATAAAGACAAATATAATTTTGTTAGTTTGTCACCTTCCTCCGCCAGGCGGCGTGAATTCGTTTCCAATTTCTGCGCACGCGCATAATAGTCGACCTTCATTCGAACTTTTTTCGGCCTTGCGTTAGAAGTTCGAAAAGTCGAACCTGGACAACTCGAACTTCGTGAGTTTCTCTAGATCCTTGATAAATATTCGTGATTTATTTCGAGATTGGCGGGATGCGCTTCAGTTCGTTGTTTCACCTATTGAGATAGAAGAATGATTGTAATTATTAAACCTACTGTATCACGAAAATAATCCCTGGAGAATGGAAAAGGGGATAAAGGACAAAGACAAATTTCCAAACACAGCTATGTGTTTGGAGATGTGTGTTTGTGTTTCCTCCATTTTTTCCCCTTCTCTATGGAATATTTTCGTCATTCTTTTCCAGCTCGCTTGCACCTTTGCATTTAATTGCATTATAATCATAACCTTAATGTGGAAGCCGTTCACCCTTGTTGGTGTTAGCCTGGTGGCAGCTGATAAAACTCGTTTGCTCTACTGACGTCTAGCTCCTGGTTACTTCAGTTGGTAGAGCGCTCCACTGGAATAGGAGAGGTCCCTGGTTCGATACCAGGACCAGGTGGAATTGTTCGGTCGCGCACCGTTCACATAGCTGCAGTGTTTGGAGATTTGTGTTTGTCCTTTGTCGTCCTTGTTCCCCTTTTCCAAGGATTATTTTCGTCATGCTTGTTCAGCTCGCTTGCACCGTTTCATTTAATTTTATTATCATCACAATCCTACTGGGTTTCTTTAGGGCTAAGTTAAAAAAAAAATTAAAATCGTTATCTTATTTTTGCGATTAAACTAGAGCAAAACCAGAAAATATATATATTTTAACTATACACCTGTTACATATATGTCGCAATATTGAAAATGGTGTTGCCACCGTCTAATTAAGATTTTTGCTAAAATGGTACGGTGGGCTAGTTGGTTAATTATAGGAACATGAATAGTGCAAAGAACACACAATGATATGAACACGAAGACGACAGGCGCTGGTGCCGTCTTCGTATTCATGTGCTTGTTTGCTATTCACTAATTTGTCTCAAAATTAGTTCAATAGACTCATAGACACATCTGAACTATAGTAACCCAAATTGCTAGTCACAATACCTTTTTTTCGCAAAGTTATCGGTGTTTCAAATTTTTTTCTTAGGGGCTTTACTGACAGCACTAAAAGTCTGATCTCAGGTGTAATATGGGCAATATGAGGGTGTTACAGCTCGTTCCCAACGGTTTACAAGAAGTTTTGTGGTGAGAAATAAATGCTAACAAAACACCAGCAAGAAAAAAAAAAGAGAGAACGCTCGAAGCGTTGTGTTTTTTTTAGACTGCTTGCTCGACTTGGAAGGTATACAACCCGTGATCGGCATCATCCCACTGGAGCGCGCGGAAAAGAAAAGAAGTAAATATTAGTTTTGGTGTAACCCTTGTATTTTTTTTTGTTTCTTTTAGTTTCCTCAGTAGCTATTTTGAATTTAGTGTTAATATTTCACACGCCGCACAGTGTAAAGCCTGGCTATTTCAAAAATGGGTTCTAGCTTCCCTCTCATGTGCTAACCTGTGTTGTCCAGTCCGATAAAGAATATATATATATATATATCTTAATAGCGTGGCAGTAGTGCAGTGTAAAATAAAGCACACACAAGTGACTGTAATTTAATCGATATTTTCCAAGTGATGCATATTATTTCTTTTTGGAAGTGAGAAACCGTGATTCTCTAAATTTCTTTCTTCACAAACGCATCTACCTTTTCATGAACCCCTCAAGATATATAGTTATTTTTATGTCCAATTTGTTTAATTAAATATTGAGGGGCATGAAGGATCACTTGTACAGGAACACCTGTTTGCGTGGGCCTTTGCCTTTCCGCAAAACTCGCACGGCCTGCGCACTCTTTTTTCCTTTCTATTACGTGTAATGAAGTGATATCATGGTGACAGTTATTCAGTCTACTGTCTGCTAAGCCAGATTTAGTATATGCATGAAGACAAACGTATATATATATATATATATATATTACCTGGTAGTTCGAGTTTGCCTTCGTATAACTCCACGTGCTTTCTCGCGCACTTTCAGGCCAAGAAGCCCTGGACGCAGACTCCGAGAGGCTACACGAGCAGGAGTTACTGCACCGAATCCTGGCGCAGCCCGAGGTCTACTCGGTTCTTCGAGGTAGGATGACGCTGGTCACGCTTTCGGCCGCCGCCATCTTGAAGGGCGGAACTTCCTCCATGGCGAAAGCAATATTTAGATCTTTTTAAAGAAGTATGCAGGGTATTCGATAAACATCTGCCGAGTCCTTCAAAAAAAGTTGGTACACCACATGTCGAATTAACCCAGTACTGTTAAGAGTCCGATTGAGCACGTTCAATATGTGTTTTTTGCGATATGCCAAACTGTCTAATTACCGCGCATTAATTCACTAGCTTTATTATTATTTTCGTGTGCAAACTTTCCAATACAAAAGTTCTATAGAGTGTGTTGAGAAACATCTCATCATGTCGTTTCCGCCAAAGTAACCTTTGTGTATATTAATATTAATATTAATTAATAACCTTTGTGTATATTAATATTTAAATAATTGGATAATTAATACGCGTTTACTCGCCAGTTTGGCACATGACAAAAAAAATCTTCACTCGTTTCACGCGATTTTGAATAATACCGCTTTGGTTCGATACGTGCACCAGGCATTATTAATGTATAATGGCACAAAGACCTGAAACACCCCGTAACTCGCGGGAGCTGTTGCAACACCGAGCAGAGTTATACGGCACTCAGTACAAATAATCAATTTACTTGGAATCGATTCCTTTTTGCAGTATTTTGTACTTTTTAATGCATTTATTAGGAAGTAATCGCAAGGGTGATCTGATTATTTTTTGAAAGTACACAAATTATTTGTAAGCGTTTCTATTTTTCCCCCCTTTTCCTATGGCGCCATTTGTATAGGTTTCCTGCCAAGGAAACCTCGAATCAAGTCTCGACCGGAGGATGATTTACCAAAATCGGTGAATTAGGAAGATTTGTATAACTTACAATAGATGATTCTGATCGAATAATGGACCTTTTCCGAGAAGCGTTCTGCGCACGCGCGAGCGCCCGATGCCAAGCGGTGGAAGTCGGCACGAAAAAATCGAGGAAATTCGGAATGAGGCTGTAAATCGATGAGTAGAACACGTAATTGCAGCATATATATAATTGTGTTGCACAAAAAAAGAAAGTGGACGGAAAGAAAAACACGACGTTTGGGTGGACGCTACGGATTTCCTTCTTTAAAGTCGCGCTAGGCCTACCTCGTTGCTTTGGGCGCGCGACGCTGCTCAGAGAGCGAAGCAACTGGTAACGTAGCTCCCATTATCGATGGTAGCGCAGGTAGGTCACTTCCTTGATTTTTAGTTCGTGCAGCCACCGCCTGGTGCCGTCGGTATTTGGAAAAGGTCCATTAACAGTACGCAAGACGAGCCTTTTAAACCGGCTGAAAAATCTGTCGTTTTGAAATCGGTTACTTTATCGTGTAAAGGCCAATTACTTCCGAAGGGTATCGAATACTCTAATTAAATCCTTTTTTTTAAACCGAGAGTCATGGTAATTGTAATCTATGCTTTTTTCTATTAATATGTGCAAGACTGAAGACACCTTTGTTCGGATACGAGAGATGTGTGGCAGAGCTGCGGTCGTACAACTCGTCTGCGGCTATCGTAAACATAAAAGCACGTCACGGTTTCGACACGTTAAAAAGCGTCATTATACGAGGTGTTTAATTCTAATTCGAATATTTTTTTTAATGGGGGGGTGAGGGTTTGACAAGTTCTTTCTTCATCACATTATTATCAGGCTGCGCTTACATTAGGTCAAAGAATAATCGTGACAGTAATTTGAGCGATTCGCTAAATTATGTTAATTTTTAAGGGTCACGTGTCAATTTCAGTATTGACGGCAATTACTACTTGTTTTCGAAATAGTAGTCAATCATCTTTCGCGTCTTCTCGCTCAGTTTAAAAATTGCGCTCTAAAAGAGTGTTGCAAGCGCTGCTCATAGAGAAGGCTCGTTCACACAGTTAATTTGGAGTGCGACTGCAACCACTCGCGTCGAGCTGTTGCTATGGTGACCCTTGCGACCAGCCAATGGGGAAGCACTGTGCTGCACGACGCAACGCAGCGCGACGCAATCGACGCAACTGTGGGAACGAGGAGTTTGTCGCTTGGAAGATAGACGTATCGTCTCAACCGTGTCGTCACTCTCTTGGCAGCGCAGCCTTGACAACACAAGTGACGACGTGACTAAAACGACTACGTCACACTTCCAAGCCTCGTTGTGAGCAGGACTTAGAGCGCTATTTTTTTAATGTCGCTTTTTAAATCGGGCAAAAAAACAACAAAAAAACACAAAAACGGGGCAGTTAATATTTAAAGAAAACATTACCTTTTCGTAAATTCTTTAAATTGATAGTAATTGCCGTCAATACTGCAATTCGAACATGACCCCTAATACCAATAATTCACAAAGTTAAGTAACATATTTTAGGTAATTTGACAACTTAGCAGGACGATTCTTTTCTCATCTAACATCCGCCGTGTCTGATAAAGACGTGGTGAAGACAGAACTAGTCTAACCCTCACACCCTGTCTTTTCCTTTTTCGTTTTTAGTTTGTTTGAGTTAAAATTAAACATCCGGTAGCGCCGACGGGCGTCGTTCTGTGAACATTTTGAGCTGCGCTACGCGAGTTTTAGTGACCCAGTGCATGAGCACAATGGCAATCTCCGCCCGGACTGCACACCAGAGCGAGAGCGAACATCAGTTTTGCGTCAGACTTGGCGAATCTGGAACTGGAATTTGAGATGGTTCGGCAGGCTTATGACGAAAAAGCAGCGAGTCGTCGGAGGTGTTCTGACAGCTGCTCGCGCTTCGAGAATGGGAGAACATCACTGGAAGACGGAAGGAAGGTGGGGTGACCTTCCTCGGCCTCTCTTCGTCTTCCAGTGTTCTCGGAACGGCGCCCTTTGGCGTAATGTCCTCAGAAAATTACGCCGAAGTTCCCTGTTTACGACTACTGGGGGCGCATCATTGTGCTGCCCTCTCTTTTTGCGTTCCGAAACTAGACTCTGAAATTTCGTATCACACCTCGTATCAGGGAGTTTAGATCGCTTTTGCGCTCCGATAACGAAACGCAAATATGTACTCGCAAAAGCGTCGGCTTCATTCGCGAAAGAGCCAACCGTGAATCGTACAAAAATCGGATCGGGACCAAATCCTCACATGCAATTTTTGCAAAGCGGAGGTATTCAGCGCATCTACATCGGAAATGTGCAAAGGCGTGTTTTGGGTTAATCATACCATAAAAATTCCGCGGGTGGCTCATATAAAATTGAACGTTGTGGAACAATTTTTTTTTTGTGTCAAGTTCCAATTTTGTGCAAATTTAGGTGTTTTTTTTTTCATTTGTGTTTGAGCTTTATCGGAATGCAAAAGCGGTCTACTCGAACTTCCGACTGATGTGTCCTCACAGAGCATCCAGGGAGGATATGGAAGGGTGCATGTTTTCAAGAACGATTTCTTCACTATATTTTATCGGACCGAAAATAAACGATCTGAGCGCATGTCTGATACCCTCCGGAATTTCAGTGTCAAGTTCTAACTTAAACAAAAAATGTTAACTTCTTTTCTTTCTTTCTTTTCTTTTTTTTACTATTTCTTAATAGGGCTGCTCTTTAGTGAAATAGATAGCAGAGAAACGCAGAGTGTCGGTGGAAGCACTTGCGTCTTGCACTGATTTCTTTCTTTTTTTGACACGATTAGTATAGGCGGCGTTATTTCGAGGGAACAGCTGTTTCCGGAGAAGTTCACTGAGCTTTTTCGGGAGAAACGTCATCGTGTTCCGCGTTGTAGAGACCCTCCACTTCAACGTCTTGGGATCGGAAGAAAAATAGTGAAAACGAAACGGGCTGTAGTCACTAGTGAGAAGCGCTATAGTTCGTATGTCGTTCCTTTTGACAAAAGGCTCCACAAGACAGGGACGCAAACTAAGAGACACGGCACAAATGCTCGTGCTGTGTCTCTTCCTTTATGCCCTTGTCTCGTGGCGCCTTTGTCAAAAAGAAACGGGCTGCCGCTCCGAGGTGCCTCGGTACAGTCGATTACCGGCCGGTATTGAGCAATCCTGCGAACTTCCTCCATCGAAGTTACGCAAGGCCGTAAAACCATCACCCACGCGTTAACGAACAACACGGGCGCAAGAAAAAACGAAAAGGTAATACCGAAATAAGTGCGGCAACACCACGCAAGTAACAACGGGAGACGCCGGGGAACGCGGATACGCGTTGTTGAGTCGTCACTCCTTCCCGTGGCCTGCAAATCGGGAGTATCGCAATCGCTCGTTGTTGTTTTTTTATGATCAGGTATCGCGGAAAGCGATTGTCGCTCTCGCAGAAAGTGCAGTGACGGACAGGCGGCCGTACGCGTGCGCCATTGCGCGCACCGCGACGTTGTTAGTGCTAACGGGACGTGGGCACATTTTGCGTGTTTGGCTCGGACGTATTATTGGCGAATGTCGTGTTTTACTGCCTGGGTTGCTGTCCCGGATGAGCGCATTTCACCGGTGTCGACGATGGCTCCTCGAGTTGCGAGAGAAACGCTGGAAGAACCGGCGATCGCTCGTTCGCGCTAACTGTGCCGCGCGCTCTGTGCCCGTCCCCTGGGCAGCTCGAGCGCGCACGCGGGCGTCATTTCTTGCCGCAGTTCTGCAATGGGAACTTTACAATATCGGCCGCTTTATAAAAAAATTTTCCCTTTTTCCCTCACCGTGGGGCAAGGGCAGTATAAGTGGAACGGTGCCTGGAACACGACCTACTGTAATCCTGACCTGCCCACAGAAGAATGTGCCAGCGCGCTCCTTGTAGTATATGGCCTCGGCCGCAGCGTTCCGTCACGCCATGACTTCGCGGCGCTGCATAAAGGCTTTCTTGTTTCCTATAGGGTAGCTGCATATCAATCGAAGGCGCTCAAGGCGCGGCGGCCTTATCTGGTCCTGACCTGCTCCCTTCGCGGGCCTCGAGGAATCTCGTCGTCAGCCGGTGGTCCCGTGACAAATTCACCACTAGAGGCGCCGGGTGTGAGCACAGTGGTTATATATGGCTGGTCCGAGAAAGCTCCTTTTTTTCGACGATGGCGCAAGAGCATCGGAGCTAAGAAAACTCCTTTGCGGTTTTGTGCCTGAGAAACGCGCTCTTTCGATCCCAGCAAACATGAAAGCGGTGCACCCTGCTGCGTGTTACTGTTACTCCTGACCTTAGCAATTGCAGCCTGCTGGGGCCACGCTGCGGTGGGTGTTCCCGAGAAACAGATATCACCAGCCGCGCGCCGTGCGGACCGTGCGTTAGACAGGCTGGGAACCGTGTTTAGGTCTCAGAAAATCCTTTACCAAACGCCCCCAATGGCAACGTAGCGGACTTCATCGGCGACAGCGTCTTCCATGGGGATCCATTCTGTGGGCAGGTCATGATAATAGTGGGTCGTGGCCTGGAACACGTATCCGACTGCTTTGTTTAGCGCCGTATAAGGGCCCATGTATCGAAAGCGGTCCCGAAATGGAAGCATATGCCGTCACAGAAGCCGGAGTGTCGTGCTGTCGGATGTCGCGATCCTGGTGGTTGGTGGTACATGTTCCGGCAAGAAGAGGGAGCGAACGCGAGTGTCGCCGTCATCGCAGCGTCCCAGCTCCTGGCTGTCGAAGCTTGCGTGGACTGTCAGGCTGGAGGGCGACCTGGAGCGAACAGGCGTCCGCCACATCCGCCGCGGCTGTTGTCACGCCGCTAGGATCGCTGTCGGCGACAGCGTAACACTCCTGTGACGTCTACGACGCGCTAAACACATCGGTCGGAGACGCGTTTTGGGCGCCGTAGCAGTGGCAACGCGGAATGTGATGACGCGCCGAGCTAGATGCTCCGCGCGGCATCGCGTTCTTAGACACTTTAATCTATACGCGCAGCAGCAGTAGAACATTACCTGCAAGGTATGTGCATAGTTGTCCTCGAGCTTCGTTTTGCGCGAAAACACCGAACTAGCGCGTTCGAAACAATAGGGAGTTTTAGTAGACCGTGTTTCCCGCTCCGCTAGCCCTCCGCAACGAAAAAACCACCACTGCGCCTGCGCGCCGATGGCCTTGGCTGTAGAGTTCCGGGTAGCGGAGGGGCTCAGCGGAGCGGGAAACACGGTCTACTAAAACTCGCTATTAAATAAAGTTGGGAAGCACTCAAGCTGCCTGAACTCGTCGCGGCAAAGTGAACACCCCTAACCTATCCTCTAAATTCTTTCTCTGCTTTTCCGTCACTGTTTCGCGATAGTTTTTTTCTAGAGCGCAGCTTTTAGGCGCCCGTTTCCGGCTCGAGCTTTTCGGCGTCGCCGTCGCCGTGGGCGTAACCCTGAGGTCACGTGACCCCCGTGACTTCACGGGGTTCACGTGACCCCCCCCAGGTGACGTGACTTCCCCGAGACGAGGAGAGGAGGTTGAAGGATGAGAGGAGGAGGAAGAGGGGGAGGAGGAGTAGCAGGCAGGGTGAGGAGGAGGGGTATACCGTCCCCTCAGTACCCTTCCCTCCTCTTCCTCAAGAGCTGCGCTCTAATTCGGCGTTACAGGGAATTGTCAACGGCTTTCTTTTTTCTTAAAGCTACGCAGTGACGTTAGTGGTGGTGAAGAAACGCGAAATTTTGAGCATGATCGCTGCTATTTCAGTAAAGCTTTAGCCAGATCGTTCCGACACCTCCGATAAAGATATCCGACATAACAACACGATACATGCGCAAAGGCGTCTCCGGAGTATCTTGTGTATCGTTATCGGAGGCATTGGAACGATCTGCTAATACTCTCTAGTGTTCGGCAAGCATTCGGATCTAATCAACAGCGTCCTGCCCAAGCAATGGCGACCGCCAATGTCTCTTGACGACGATTTGAAAAGGTTCTATTGCACGCCCGTGGCAAAATTGGTTTCTAATGAACTATTCTCATGAAACGACAATACACGAAGTGACGGGACACATCAGAACAGTTCAGTAGCAATCAAATAAACATAATTAATGGACGTAGTTACTGAACGGCAGAGCAAAGTCTCAGTTGTCTCACATCTGGCGCGAGCCTCTTACTTTCGACAGTGCTTCGGCGTCTCGTGCACCTCGAGCGCGCACGCGATCGCAACCAAAGCACGGCGGAAGGCGTGGAGCGCGTTCTGGAGGCCGGGCGTTCATAAGACACCTCCTGCATATCTCATTCTCCCAGTGACTATAGTAGTTGGTGACAACGACCTCTACTCTGCTCCTCCCTTTGGACTTGAGATTTTTTGATTCGAGAAAATGTTATTTTTACAGAATCAAAGTTTCCTTTAGTGAATGTCTGTGCTGTTTGTGATGATTGAGTAGATAGCATTGCTTCTTCGCACACCTTCCTCGGGCATGCTGGAGGTCTCGGTACAGGAGTTTCTGGTGCATAGCATTTTGTACTATAGGGAGTAAAATAAAAATTATTTTTATGTCTCTTTGCGCTTTACTTTTGTAATATTCCCGTTGTCACTGACAACATAAGAAACGCACGACGTGGCCTGTCTCATCAGATTAGATTATTCTGGACAGTTAGCACTGACCTTTCTACGCATATAAGGTCACGAAAATGTTCCACCAAGCATACCTAACAAGAGTGTTTGCCTTCTAAGGGACTTATCTATGCTTTTACAGCTTATATTTGTTTTTGTTTTCTACTTAATTACTTTTTCTTATAAAAATACTAACTGTTTCTGTGGCGTCATTATACATTAATGCGTAAAACAAGGTGTTTGGTTCTCATTACAGTTGAAAGCGACGACCTGAGAGATAAGCTGCTGAGAAGAAAACGGAGGTTTGACCCAGGTATGTTACAATCAGCGTGCCATTTCTTTCCTCTAAAATTTTTTTTAGATTTCGTTTATAGTGACATTCATTTAGAGGCACAGGCTTAGCGCAGTAGGGGCCCTTCTAGGAGAAAACAAACAAACATTTCAGTTGCGTTAGGCTTAACGTAAATAATTTTCTCCAACAGCAGCCAGCCATTGATTGAATTGTAAAACAATCGCTATAAATTGTTTATCGAAGTGCCATGTGTAACATGGTATATCTAAATAATTTTTTTACTGAGGATGTTTTTTTGATCATATAAATCTTTGCCGATAATTGTGTTTTGTATAGAGCCACCGGTCTTCAAACAACACGGCGCCGTTTTGCACGGGAAACAAGAGATGGCGCAAGCGGTCGCGACGCCAACTGCCGCCAACGAACGAGCAGATGACGCCGAGAGCCGGCGTATTTAGCAGACAAGGAACTGCAGTTCCTTGTTGTTACCGCGCCTGTTTTTGTTTCTGCGACTGTCGCCGCCTGCCGAACGCGCGCCGCTTTTGAGTCGAAAAGATTGTCTGCTAAAGACGCTGGCTTTCGGCACTGTATGCTCGTTCGTTGGCGGCGTTCGTTGCGCCATCTCTTGTCTCCCGTGCGAAACGGCGCCGTGTTGTTTGAAGACCGGTGGCGTCGCTGCGTTTCCATAGGAGCTAAGCATTTTTCTTTCTTTACTTTTCCTCAGGTAAATTTGCTCTTTGCAAATTTTACAAAAAAAAAAAAAAATGCACCATCTGTGGGCAACGCTGCACAAAGCCGTAGCGCGATAGGTTAGGAAACCGAATTTTTCGGTCGATTTAAAGAGCCTGCCGTCTCCTTGAATCACCCGGTACATTTTGGTTGAAAGGATCATACTTTTAAAAACGGAAGTTATTCCCTTCGGTGGTGACGTACTGCGATGCTTGGAACTTCATTCCGTCACACACCGTTGCACCAGATAACGCACTTTTCCCGAGGAGTGAATCTCTAACTTTTGTTTTGCTGAAGTATTTGTTTTTTTTCTCTCCCTCCTTTCTTCATCACACAGGGTGGCATAGTGGTACCTGCATAAAATATAAAGATAAATATCTCCCAAAATCACACTGTGATCGATTGCAGTTCGAAATTAATCAATAAAAAAGTTGCTTTTCTGAAGATACGAAGGTCACTGGAGAATGCAAAAAGGATACATTTAAGTGATCTGAAATGCTCCGCCCTTATTTGTGAGTTCTGTTGGGGAAGTATTCTTTACTTAGAAACGTTTCCATTGTAGACATGCTCACCCTGACCCGCCACGTGTATTGGGTAAATGGTCTGTGTTATGAGTGCAGTTAATTGGATGGTTGTTATTAATGTACAACATGTTTTTAATGTGGAGCAGATGACAATGGATGCGCAGATGTAAAGCAAGCAAGGATGACTGAAGTTAAGCAAGGCGAGAAACTGACGTCGGGTAAGCTTTTTTCGCTGCTGAATTATTTCTTGTTTGTTTGGGGACACACAATGCAAAGCTATAAAATAATATGCAGAGCATGGAGCAAGCCTAGGTAGAATATGCATGTCACTAGTAAGCTCCTTCGCTCGTGATATTGCGTATGAGAACATACCATGAAAGGAACACTGATAGGGTTTGTGCATGTGAGTTATACTGCCAGGGGAACATGAGGGGGGAAGGGGGTTAACTGTCTTGATAAGTTGGATAATTGACTGAAATTTGTCGATTGACTTTCTAATTAGTAGTTAAAGTAAACATGGTTTCAATTAGAAACTTGCTGAGCGTCATCGGAACCCACTAAATCAGTCAGAGGTAAAAAGATTTGGTGTGCGTGCTTTCTATTTTTCTAGGTCCCGAAAATGCATCCAACATCAATGCACCCCCGCGCGGTTTTTCCCCCTCCTATTATCTGCGCTTTCGCACCGCAAGCCTTGCGCTTGTAACACAATTAAATTTAATGCGCCACCACTCTTCTCAGGCGCTCCAGGTATTTCTAAATTTTGCTTATTCAGTAGTTTTTTATGAATCTCACCAAGTTTCTGATGGAAACCTTATGCTTATTTTCACTAATTCAAAAGTTAACGAATAAATTTTACTTAATCATTCGACTTATCGTGACGTTTAGCATCCTTTATTATGTCCCCCCAGCGGTATGTAACTGCACTGACCATATTTGTATAGTTTGTATTGAATGTTTTTAGAAAATTCTCTCAAGGCCGAAAAACACCCTGCATAGCTGCACTGGTACTAAAGCAACACATCCTAAAACAGAGTCACCAAATACTGTAGAGCACTACATGTCGGGATAAAGTGTATGGAAAAACATTTTGGGGGGGAGTGCCGTATCCCTTTTCGGGATTTCTCGAGTTTGTATGGACACTGCCTCTATGTGCGTATGTACAGTGCTCCCCAAACTTAACGCCGCCACTGCGTTCCCAAATATTGAGCTTCTGTGGGCTGGTTGCTGTTTAATTTGTCACCAAAACGTTCGGAATGCCTTCTCAGGATGGGATAGAAATAGGGAACCCGAACATTCTTCAGATAGTTCGATCGGCCGCCGCAAGGACTGTCAGAAATGGGAAATGCCGTGGCGGCTGTACGTTTGAGGCGCACTGTAGTTTGGAAAAATACAACTCGATAGAAAAATTTCCGAAACCTATTCTTTCATTGAAAAATATACCTTCACAGGTGAGGAATTCGCGTTTTATTTTGTAGTTTAGTCAATGGGATTTCATATACCTGTTTCACAAAGTCTACAGAAACCTCCAATTATCCGCAAACTTGTCTCACTCATTTCCTCTAACAGTGAAATCTTGTATGAACTATTTCTCGTAGCATAAAGACTATGCGCAAAACTCACTTTTTTTTTCTTGAGTTACGTGTACAGTAACACGAGTAATGATTAAAAAAAAACACCATGACACATGGATTGAGAGAACCATCTATTGTCCTTTCGGTCCCTCTAGATTCAATCGTAGAGTTCTGTTACAAGTTACTGCTGTCCTTATTGCTATCAGTGAAATATTGTATCTCCTAAAGCAGTTGCACACCCGGTTTAACGCCCGACTTAAAAGGAGATTTTTGAAGAGTCTATCGTATCAACTTATTTTACGACAATATATTTTGGGCGTTGCGCGTGCCACCTGTGTTCATGTCAGCTAGGGGAATTAAAATACACAAATCTCAACCAGAAGCTGAGTGGGCGCACGTTTTCTCATTAGAAATGCTTAAGCATTGGGCGGATCGTCCTGTGAAGGAACCAAACGGTTTTGCTTCCAGAGAGGCGTGTTCGCATCAAGAGGCCAGTCTTCGGAGTGATTTCCCCTGTCAAGTTCCCTCCTTCGAACGAGGCTCCGCTGAGACAGCAGCATGTTTTCTCCGGTATGCCGTGTGGAAGATCTTCTATACGATAAAAAGTTTGGCGTAGTAGTTGGACATGATTGCAAAACTCAAACAGCCCCCCCCCCCCCAAAAAGAAAAAAAAAAGAAGAAAAATAAAATGTAGGTAAGAAGACGGGGTACAAAGACGGAGGTCTAATCTTCATTTGAAACGCGTAATGTTTATGGAATTCACATTGAAAACTAGTTTATCTGCAAACAGAGTGAAGTATCTCTTTCTATCTTTTAATTTTAGGAAATAACCCGATCTTTTTTTTTTTCGATTTGCGTGAGCAATTAAAAAATTGATTGGAATGTTTTAGCTGCTGATGTCGAAAGGGGGTACATTTTTTCGACATGTTGGCGATCTTTGTTGGCGGTCTTGATTCATATTGCCTAGCCTCTGCATTGGTGAGTACGGTAGGGTCTCACCACTTAAATTAATGTAATTCTCAATTGTATTGGCAGAAAATTAATTAGGGGTCACCAGTATGTAGATATTATAGATTAGCCGATTTTGTTTTTGCTTCTGTCGTTAATTGCCGATTATGACTCATCATCACCCCATAGTTGCAGACAGGACCGAGCATATCAGGAACCAAGAGACTGCAGTCAGTTCAAGGTGAGTTTCTGAAATTCTATACTCTTTATAAGGTCATTCCTTATTTCATTCCATTGGTTCGTTTCACCGCGTTTTCGCGTCTACTATACAGGTTGTTTTTTTAAGACATTACAGTTTTTATTTTTTTTTTTAAAGCTGGGGAAGCTACACTAATGCGGTCTGTGCAGGTGAGTTCTGTGACCAGGATGACGTCATATGGGGGTTTAATCGTCATGATAAGTTCGTAGTTTGACTAAAATTTGTTAAATAACGTTTCTAAGTATTCGCCAAAAGATATTATACTATTTCAATCAGACACTTGCTGATCGTCATCGAAAATCAATAAAAAGTAAGTTTTAGAAAGACGTCGGGTCCGTGGCAAGCGCAGTGTTGCATTAAAGTTGCCACTCGTGCGGCGACGGGCAAGGCTAGTGGTGCGGAAACGCGCCCGCGCGGTTTTTCGTCTCTTGTCATCCACGTTTTTCCGCCACCAGCTTTGCGCCCGCTCCACGAGTGGCAACTTTGGGCATCACCTCGCTCACCACACGCCCCGGATCTTTCTCAAATACTTAATTGATGGTTTTTGATGACGCTGGGCATGTTTCTGATTGAAACCATATGCCTTTTCGCCCGATTAAAATGTTAATTAACCAATTTTAGTCTATTATCCGATTTACCGTTACGATTAGCCCCCTATATGTCCCTTTAGCCGTATAACTCACCTGCACAAACTGTACGTGTTCGTGCCATCCTCACGTCTTTTTTTTTAACAAACCTGTCAAGTTTTAAAGAAATCTGTACACGGTGTTTTGTAGGCTTTGCAGATTTGTTAAAAATTAATGACGTTTACAACTCCCTGTAATTCCGAACTAGAGCACAGCTGTCGAAGAGGAGGCGGAGGAGCACTTGCCTGCACAACGGGCAGCTGGCATCTCCCCTTTCCCTCCCTCCTCCTCCTGTCCTCCTCATCCCTCCTCCTCCCCTTTTTCTTTCTCCTCCTCTCATTCCTCCCTCCCGCGCGTTGCGTCATAGGACGTCTCCCATAATGCAACGCGCGGTTACGCCGACGCCGTCGCCGCTCAAGCCGGAAACAAGCGCCTAACAGCTGCGCTCTAACAAAAAAAAAAAAAAGAAACAGCTACGCAATGCGGTGTCGGTAGGTGAGTTATACGGCTAGAGGGACACTATATAAGAGGCTGACCTTTACGATATAAAGGCTAATAAACTAAAACATTGTTAACGTTACATTAAGTGAAAATAAACGTATCGCTCGATTGAGTAACTTGCTGAGCGTCATTGAAAACCACTAAATCAGTCAGTTTTAGAGAGATGCATGTGGGAAGCACGACGGACCTCCGACGTGAAAACTCGTGCACCAGGCTGGAGGCTACCGGGGAGATAACGCCCCTGAGCGAGTTGGTAGAGCGCTCCACCTGTAATGGAGAGGTCCCGGGTTTGATACCCGGACCAGGCGGATTTTTTTCGGTCGCGCACCAGTCACCTAGCTGTGTTTGGAGATTTGTGTTTGTTTTATGACGCTGTGCAAGTTTCTAATGGGAACCATGTGTTTATTTTCGCTTATTAAAACGTAGATGAACATGTTGCAGTTCATTGGCCGACCTATCGTGACGGTGAGCTCCCTATATTTTGTCCCCCTAGTAGTATAACTCACCTGCACAGACAGCATTAGTGTATGTTTCATGGCTTGTTCTAATACGAACCTATAAAGCCTAAGAAAACATCCGGCATCTCCAGAACTCTTTCAAGTTAAACCTCGTCATGTCGAGCCATCCATAAAATTAATATTGGGATGAGCGTAACAAAATGGTTCCCGAATTCTAAAAAAAAAGCCACACATTATCAGCATCCGGCTTCTATAAAAATATTACACCATCTTCCCGAGGGGAACCATGGGGTGATGCGGAGCATCGTTCCATCACACTTCATCGGAAGAACGGAGTGAAGTGGAGTCAACAGCGGTGAACTGAACGCGCGCAGAAATTGGTTTGCTCTGTATGTTTATACAGCCGTGATGGAGATGCGCCTCAACGGGTAATCGGTCTCTTAGCTGTAGATGAGAAATTTAGCCAGTGCAGTACAACCGCTAACCTGGGATTTTTAACGTGCATCACGCAGTAGTGATCACACGAACGCGTGCCGGTACGAAACTCATCCAGACCGAAACGGGCGGGGGCGGCGGGGACTCGAACTTAGGAGGTTCCCAGCGCGAACTTCCGCTCCACGCTCTAAGCTGACGCGCGTTAGCCCACTCGGCCACTTCCTCCCCTTGAACGCGCGCAGCGCGCTACCGCTGCTTATATTCACACTTGAAGGAGAGGAGACTAGAGGAGGAGAGTTGCGCATGCGCGCGCGGTGTGAGTAGAAGCGAACGCACGCGAAGTGCACGCAGCTGGTAGAGAGAGAGCGGAGAGAGTAACGCGTAGCTGTTGGAGAAAGGGAAGGAGGAGAGTTGCGCATGCGTAGTGTGAGTGCGGACTACGGACGCCGCGGGACATAGACCCGAGCAAGAGATGCTCCGCATCTAAAAATGTTGCATTGAAGGATTCACTCCTCTTTTTTCTTCCCTAGCTGTTAACACGCTGTGGCCCAAGGAAGTTTTTAGTAGATCGTTTTTTTTTGCGTTTTCCGAGAACGATACCCGATACTCCGCCAGCGCCTTTGCTCGTGCTTTATATTGTCACGGGTGGTGACCAAAAAAACAATAAATAAACAGAAATAAATAAACGTTTAATGTGGTGAACTTGTGCCAAAAATAAAAGGGGTACAAAGGATAATAACAGAGCGTCGCGGGCGTCGAAACCGCAGGATCGAGCGCTGGGGCGAGACTGAATCCGCTCGCCTTGCGGAATCGCTTATGTACAGTGCTAATCACAGTTGTCTATAACGCGCGAGCGTGCGGCTTTCTCCGGGGAGCGCTAGGCTGGTGGCATTCGCACAAACTAAGCTAGTCACGTGGCGCAACATGGAACGGCACGCTCGAGGAATGTTTTGCCCTCTCTATCAGCTGGCGACGAACGCGGAAGGCTGCTCGCGCGCTTTTTACAAACATCATTGCTCGAACAATAAACAAACTAGAGCATGAAGGCGTATCGACGATGTCGTCACCAAAAAACAAAAATATATCGTAAAGCACTTTACTTTTATCACTTATCAAGCTGATAGAGTGGGCAGCACACCCCTCGAGCGGGCCGTTCCATGTTGCGCCACGTGACTAGCTTGGTTTCCGCGAATGCCACCAGTCTAGCGCTCCCCGGAGAAAACCGCACGCTCGGGCGTTATAGACAAGTGTGATTAGCACTGTACCCTCGTGGGTTTCTGGATCGTTCGGCGTAGAAGGTTCGGCACGTAGAACATTCTCACCTCGAACCAAGTTCTCGAATTCACCAGAACATCACATTACAGTGTCAACAAAAATGTGTAGCCGCGGCCAGGAATCGAACCCTGGCCTTCTGCGTGTAAGGCAAGCGCGATAACCGTTAGGCCACGCGCGCGCTGCCTACTTGGGCAGCTGCGCGCGCGCAGACAAAGCAAATAAACAAAGCAAATAAAAAGAACTGTAAACTAAAGAGTAATTTGGAACACATAAGGTCCACAGTCCTATCGGGCGTAGTACGGCTTCAGTCGCACGACGTGGACGACTTCCGGTCGTGGAGGGCGGCGTGACGAAGGCCGTGTTCCGTCGGGCATCACCTCGTAGTTCAGATCCCCTAATCGACGAAGCACTTTGTAGGGTCCAAAGTACCGTTTCAGCAGTTTCTCACTGAGGCAGCGGTGACGGATGGGCTTCCACACCCACACCCTGTCTCCGGGCTGGAAGTGAACGTCCCTGCGACCAAGGTTGTAGCGGCCCGCGTCGACGCGTTGCTGGTCTTGAATCATGAGTCGGGCGAGCTGGCGGACATCTTCGGCGCGTTGAGCAACCGCCTGGGCGTCGTCGCTCTCATTGTCAGATGGCTCATGGGGCAGCATTGCGTCCAGCATGGTCGTTACCTTCCGACCATGTACCAGCTGGAACGGGGTGAATCCAGTGGTCTCCTGAACCGCCATATTGTAGGCGAACGTGACGTAGGGCAACACCTCGTCCCACGTCTTGTGCTCTACGTCGACGTACATAGAGATCATATCGGCGATTGTCTTGTTGAGTCGCTCGGTCAGCCCGTTGGTCTGCGGGTGGTATGCAGTGGTTCGACGATGGCCGGTGCCGCTGAGACGAAGGATCTCTTGCGTCAGCTGGGCCATGAACGAAGATCCACGGTCTGTGATGAGGACTTCAGGGGCGCCGTGCCGGAGGACAATGCACTCGATGAAAAACTTGGCGACTTCAACAGCCGTGCCTGCTGGAAGGGCTTTCGTCTCGGCGTACCGTCTGAGATAATCGGTGGCGACGATAATCCAGCGGTTTCCCGACGTTGACGGCGGGAAAGGGCCAAGTAAATCCATTCCAATCTGCTGGAACGGCATAGACGGGGGAGAAGTCAGATGCAGAAGTCATGACGGCTTCGTCCGCGGTTTCTTGCGTCGCTGACACTCGTGGCATGATCAAATGTATAGGTGAACGGTTTTCGGTAGCTTCGGCCAGTAGTACTTTTCTCAAATCCTGGCGAGCGTCCTGCTGTAGCCAAGGTGTCCAGCCGTTGGGTCGTCATGGCATCCTTTGGAATATTTCGTCTCGAAGGCTGGCAGGAACAACCAACAGCCATGCTGTGTTGTTGTGGACGAAGTTCTCCTTGTACAGCACCCCTTGCCGCATGGAGAATGTATGCAGAATTCTTAAGAAAGCACGGGGAACCGAACTCGCTTGTCCCTCTAAGTGCTCGATGAGCGCTCGCAGTTGAGGGTCGTCTCGTTGGAGTGCTGCCATGTCGCTGACGTTCAGAGTGCCGAGGAAACACTCATCGTCGTCGTCTTCGATACAGGCAGGACCGGCCTCGACAGGAGCTCTTGACAGGCAGTCGGCGTCATTGTGCTTCCGGCCGGACTTGTATACAACGATCATGTCGAACTCCTGCAGTCGTGGGCTCCACCGGGCGAGGCGTCCGGAGGGGTCTTTCAGATTCGCGAGCCAGCAGAGCGAGTGGTGGTCCGTGACCACGCGAAAAGGACTTCCATACAGATATGGGCGAAACTTTGTTATCGCCCAGACGACAGCAAGGCACTCCTTTTCAGTTGTAGAGTAGTTCCTCTCCGCCTTAGACAGCGTCCGACTCGCGTATGCGATGACTCGCTCTGCCCCGTCCTGCCTTGGAACTAGCACCGCGCCAAGTCCGGTGTCACTGGCGTCCGTGTGGATCTCTGTATCAGCGAACTGGTCGAAATGGCCAAGAATCGGGGGCGTCTGGAGTCTTCGTTTCAGCTCATCGAATGACCGCTGGTGTTCGTCTGTCCATTCGAACTTTATGGCGTCTTTCGTGAGGTGCGTCAGCGGTGCGGACAGCTCTGCGAAGTCTCGAACAGATCGTCTGTAGTAGGCACAAAGTCCGAGGAATCTTCTCACGGCCTTCTTGTCAGACGGCGGCGTAAATGCAGTTACGGCGCGGGTCTTCTCAGGGTCAGGGAGAACACCTTTGTTGCTCACGACGTGGCCAAGGAACTTAAGTTCACCATAGGCGAATCGACACTTCGTTGGCTTGAGTGACAGGCCGGCAGTCTTGATGGCTTGAAGCAAGGCTCGAAGTCATTTCAGCTGCTCGTCGAAATCTCGTGAAAATACTACGATGTCGTCGAGGTAGACGAGGCAGCTCTGCCATTTCAGACCTGCCAGCACGCTGTCCATGACACGCTGGAAGGTGGCTGGTGCTGTACAAAGCCCGAACGGCATCACTTTGAATTCATACAGTCCGTCGGGAGTGACGAAGGCAGTTTTCTCCCGGTCGCGTTCGTCGACTTCAATCTGCCAGTAGCCACTCTTCAGGTCCATTGGCGAAAAATATCGGGAGTGGCGCAGTCGGTCTAACGTATCGTCGATGCGGGGGAGCGGATAGACGTCCTTCTTCGTCACAGCGTTCAGTCGACGATAGTCCACGCAGAACCGCAGGGTTCCGTCCTTCTTCTTTACAAGGACGACTGGGGACGCCCATGGACTTCTGGAGGGTTGAATGACGTCGTCGTCGAGCATTTCTTGGACTTGATCCTGAATCACCTTCCTTTCCTTTAAGGAGACTCGATACGGCGACTGGTGGACAGGGAGCGCGTCGTCTTCGGTAATAATGCGATGTTTCGCCATTGGTGTTTGGCGAACTTTCGACGACGTTGCAAAACAGTCACTGTATTCGGAAAGGAGATCAACCAGTTGCCGGCGCTTAGGAGCTGGGAGCTCGGGGTCGATGTCGATCGGCGGCGGCGGCGTGCTGTTCTGCTGTGACGACGAGGTTTCTTCGGAGATTGCGGTGACCATGGCTGGCGCCTGAAGCTCCTCAATGTGGCCCACGGTGGTACCCTTCGTTAGGTGCTGCGGCTCCTCTCGGAAGTTTGTCACAAGAACAGTTGTACGTCCTTCTTGGAGATCCGTTACGCCTCGTGCGACGCCAATTCCTTTTTCAAGGAGCAGTTGGACGCTGCCTTCCAGAAGAGCTCCACCGTGCATGGCTGCGTCGGTTATGACGGTGACGAAAACACTCGACCGCGGCGGTAAGTTCACATCGTCGGTGATAACTCGGATCGCGGTTGACGTTGTGGTCTCCACCGGCGGTAAAGCAGGCTTTCGCAGCGTCAGCTGGTTTGCCCCGAGGTTGATGACGGCGCCATACTCGCAGAGAAAGTCCATTCCGAGGATAACGTCCTTCGAACAGTCTTGCAGAACGACGAACTTCACAGGGCACGTCTCACCGTGGATATCGACGCGAGCAGTGCATCTCCCGACTGGCGTGCTGAGATGTCCTCCGGCGGTTCGTATTTGGGGTCCATCCCACGGCGTCATGACTTTTCGCAAGCGGCGAGAGAGCCTCCCACTCAAGACTGAGTAGTCTGCTCCGGTGTCCACAAGTGCCGATCCGTCGTGGCCGTCGATTATAACGTTTAGGTTGTTGGACACCGATGCAGGGACGTCGTTGTGATCCGTAGCGTCGAGAGAGTGGGAGCGCTTCGTCGTTCTTGGAGGCTCTTTACTACGGTCGTCTTCGTCAACGCCACCTCCAGGCGTTGCCGCACTTAGTTTTCCCGGCGACGCAGGGGAGACACGCTTTTCGGCGGGGTCATGACACCGGGGACGCTGAACGTCGTGGCGATGGGGGGAGCGGGCTTCACGGCGGAGAGACGACACTGGGGAGGGCGAGCGTCGGAGGTACTCCTCGATGTCGCGAGGGCGTTCGCCGTACCTTGGACGTGGGTCGTTCGGGTGGAACCACGCAGGCCCATTTGCCGGTAAGGACAACGGCGGTAGATATGGTCGGCCTCCCCGCAGTGGTAGCAGTGGGTCGTCGATCCGCTGTCCTTCACACCTCGGTTTTCCTTGGCACCGGCTGTTCTTGGCGGTCGTACTGACGTACTTCTTCGTTGCGTCGGGGGTACGCCTGCGTTGGTGGGTCTCGTCGTGGCGCCACCGTGTAATGTTGAGCAGTTGGCGGCGGTCGTCGGGCCACTGCGGCGTAGGTCACTGTCGGCTCATCGGCTGCAGCCACGCTGGCAGGAGTCTCCGGTTGAATTGCCCGCGGAACTTCTTCGCGTACCATTTCGGCTATCGACAGCGAAGCCGGCTGGTTGGCAGTAGGCAGCAGCTTCCTGAGCTCTTCTCGGACGATGTCGCGGACAATTGCACGAAGATTGTCAGCGCTGATGCCGCCCTCGTCGAATCGGGAAGACGTCAGCGTCGAAGCAGCAGGCGTGCCGGCGAGTCGGTTGTAGTGGGTGGCTCGGATTGACAGGGCCCGCTCGATGTTAGTTGCCTCGGCAACGAATTCATCGACAGTAGTTGGTGGGTTGCGAACAAGGCCACTGAAGATGTCACTCCTTACTCCTCTCATCAGGACCAGCAGCTTTTTCTCCTCGGTGGAGTGAGGGTCCGCGCGGCTGCTCAGGCGGAGGACGTCTTCAACGAAGCTGGTGACCGTTTCGTTGGGCCCTTGAGTTCGTACTTGAACGAGGTCTTCCGCTCGCTGTCGCCGTGTCTGGTTTGTGAATGTCTCCTTCAGGCCAGCGATACAGGTGTCCCACGACGTAAGCGACGCCTCGTGGTTCTCAAACCACTGCCTCGCGGTACCCTCCAAGGAGAAGTAGAGGTTTTGGAGGCGCTGCTCAGTGGTCCTCCACGTCTTCGTGGGTCTCGCCATGGAAGGTCGTTGGGGTTCGCTGGGCAACAGGCAGGTAGATGACGGCGGCGGCGGTTGGGGACTGCGATTGCTGGTCGTCCATCGTTGGCTGCTGGTACTGGGTGGCAGAAGTCCGTATTCCGGGTGTAGACCTTGGGTGCGGCGACTGGTCCGAGTTTCAGGTTCCGCGTTGAGTGGTCTTCTCACCGGGCTTGGAATCGGGCTTGCACTGCGGGCCCTGGGAGGGGAACGCTGCACGGGCATGCGGTACTCCGCACCTCCACCAAAATGTCACGGGTGGGGACCAAAAAACAATAAATAAACAGAAAGAAATAAGCGTTTAATGTGGCGAACTTGTGCCAAAAATAAAAGGGGTACAAAGGATAATAACAGAGCGTCGCGGACTTCGAAGACGGCGAAACCGCAGGATCGAGCGCTGGGGCGAGACTGAATCCGCTCGCCTTGCGGAATCCCTTATGTACCCTCGTGGGTTTCTGGATCGTTCGGCGTAGAAGGTTCGGCGCGTAGAACATTCTAACTGCAGTAAAGTGTAAAGTTGGGCTAGTTGGTAGTTATTCATCTTGGTTTTAAAAGCGCTCCAAAGACGAGGACAGAGTAAGAAACACAAACGAGCGCTCGTCCGTCGTTTGTGTTTCTTACTCTGTCCTCGTCTTTTGTGCGCTTTTAAAACCAAGATGAACATTCTAACCTCAAATCAGCGAGACGGTTCTCGAATTCACCAGAACATCACATTACGGTGTCAACAAAAATATGTAGCCACGGCCAGGAATCGAACCCTGGCCTTCTGTGTGGAAGGCAAGCGCGATAACCGTTAGGCCACGCGTGCGCTGCCTACTTGGGCAGCTGCGCGCGCGGCAATATCGCTAACGGAGCGCAAAAAACGATCGACTGAGACTCCACACTGGTGAGCTTTAGTAGTAAGGTCAAAGCGCAGTCGTCTCAAATCCACGCTCGGGTGCCGTCCGAACGGACTGTTGCACGCCGTCCAATCTGCCTGTCACGGGCTATTTTATTAAGGCGAAAGCCTTACTTGTCCCATTGAGCGAGAAATCGGACTAAATGGCCCCGAAAACGTGGTTGCGCGGCACGCGACGGCTCAGTGGGCGGCTTACTTGCCCCATTACCTTGGCGTCGTCCTTGCGATCGTCCTTGAAGTCGTTCTTGACGTCGGTTTAGGGGTCATCCTAGAAGTCGTCCCAGACGTCGTTCTTGACGTCGTCCTAGAGGTCGTCCTCTAAACGTTGTTCTCGAAGTCGTCCTAGACGTTGACCTCTAGACGTCGTCCTAGACGTCGACCTCTAGACGTCGTCCTCTAGACGTCGTTCTTGACGTCATCCTAGAGGTGGTTCTTGAAGTCGTCCTAGACGTCGTCCTTAACGGGTTTTCGCCTTTCTACGCGTAAGCATTCTCAACCGCACTCGTGTAAGTCTTCATTTTCTGCGACTGTCCTTCTCTATTGACCCTCACGGGTGCCTCTTTTAGACGCCTATAGACCTTTCCAGGGCTTATCACCCGGACAAAAAATGCCGTGTCATTGAACTTCGGACGCGTGTGCAGCGTCTGATACAGCGTCTAAACAGAGCGGCATCGCATTTTCAGAAGGCGTTCCACAGCCCAGCCGACAAAGATGGCAGCGCGGACAAGGCGATTGTTCCTAAAGTGTCTAGACCAGGCGTGGCCAAGCTGCACCCCCTTCCCCCCCCCCCTCCCCGCCTCCACTCTTTCCCGCCTCCCTCCCGGTCACATGAGCACTGCCCAAAAAAGAGAAATGGAACGCGTTTTAAATCGAAAGACGGGTTGCGGTTTGGTAGTCATGTGCTACTACTACCTTACGGTGACTCGTATAAATTGAAAGTAGTTCGAGTTTCGTTTGTTTCTCTGGGAAACGGGTAACGGGTACTTATTTCAAGTAACAGATAACGTAGTTACGTTACTCGTAAGTTTTTCCAAAATGTTAAAAGAAATTACGCTTCAATTTTCTGTGTGTGTGTTTTAGGCGCCAAGTTATGTGAATTCTTGCACTCATCCCTCATTCTTTTAAAATCAGAACGGTATAAAATAACAGTTAGTTTCTCTATGTTAATTTTCTGCATGGACTTAATGTTTCTTGAAATATGGCACTTCTGCACACCTGTAACGTGAACACAGTAAAACTTTTAAATTCAGAAATAAAAGTAATGTGCGTAACTTTTTAACGGTAACGGTAATGCGTTCCTTTTATTTAAAAGTGACGAGTAGATTATTTCGTTAGTTTTTCTTTTTTTTTTTTTTGATAGTTTGATAGCGCCTACAGTTTTTCTTTTATGGTAATTTCCTTGATTTCTTTTTAATGATAATCTACGCGCTTTGAGTTGTAGAAATAGTCTTGTAAAATCAATTTCTCGGGATACATGAACTATGCGCAAAACGTTTATTTTTTTTTTCTTGTTATAACATTGCAACGAGCAGGGTGACTTTCGCGCTCCACTGCATCGTATGTTTCATGTCATTGCTGCTTCGTGTCGTTAGCGCTGCGCACATGTACCTGAAACTGATAAGTTTATTTAAGTTCTTTTTTAAAATATCTTATTATGAATTCGAATGTTCCATCTCTTTTATGCTTTTTTTCTCGTTCACATAATAATACTATTGTTCGTTGGAATGAGGAGAAATTTCGATGAGAGTCTGATGTTACAACGACTTTCCAATCTGGCAACGCTGCTGCTCACGCCGATGGCCCACGCTTGGTGTGGACAAACGTGGACGTGTTTATGAACGGCGTGTTCTATATAAAATACCTTTCAAGGCCAAACCTATTTTTAATCCAGTGATCACGTGCATTTAAGGACGCTTACGTTTCTTCTTTTTATTGCTTGCTAGCACTCCGGATGCAGAACCCGAAGCTCCCAAATCCCCGGATAATCTGGGAGACTACCTGGAACTCGAAGCGATGGAACCGGATGACCTGGACGAATCTTGCCTCAAGAAAACCACGACTGATCTCATGAACGAACTGGAGGACATGCTTCAGTGATCTCCCTTTGCTCCGTTGTCATGTCCCTAGACGGATTAATTAGGCACTGAAAAAGATTTCCTTTCGGTATTTGGACACCAAAAAAGGCTGGTTCACACCGTTGCGTTTGAGTGTGATCGACCGCGCCACCACTACCCGTGTGGTCTCTTGTCGAAAGCCGTCACAAATGGTCGTAGTGTAATCGATCAGAGTCAAGAGCAAATTATGTAAACCAGTTTTAGAATCTTCGGTGAACGTACTTAAACACACACGGTGGACACGGATAAAGCTTTGGGGATCATGAGCTAAATTTAATGGCTCATAAAAGAGGGAGAAGAGAGCGTTAGGGGAAGCCTATCTCAGGGCTAACTACGTCTCCCCTTTCTACTGACTGCTAAGTTCCAACGTCCGCTGTTGTTGTCCGTAACAGCCACGGGCGGACGATACCAGTTAAGAGTTCTATCTGCGTGTGCCCATATGTATATTACAGCACTTTTAGTATTTGCTTCAGGGGAAGAAATTTCTCCTTTTCGCGCCTAAGCATCTGGACTACTCCTGTACGCATTCAGGTGTTGTGCGGCCATTAGAGCGAAGTTTATACACCATTACACATTGTCATTGAAATTCAACCTGACATTCATCCATCCACACCTTTCAGGCAATTCGTGATGCCATTTCTTATGCAGCTTTCTTCAGAAAGTGCTCAAGATAAGTTTTTGGAGGAAGTCCTCCGATGCGAGTTTGGTATTACAAATGTGATCGATAATATTTTTTGCGCGTGGTTAAAGTTAGTTGCAGTGTCAAATTGTTACGTTGTTTTAGATGCTGATACAAGCAATGCTGCTAGGATTGAAATGTCAGGATGTTCGCTGCAATTTATATTTTTCTACATTTAGCCCTTTTAGTGTCGATGTTGCCTAGAGTTAGGCAACAAATGGAAAACGTCCGGATGTGCCTTGCCTACTATTTTTGGCTCAACTTTCTATCACGTGTATGTATTCCCGTAAAGAATTTTCTTTTCCGACGGTTTTTTTTCAAAACATTCCTTGTTCCGCCGCAATAAAGTGGATATTGTTGAGCACACCGTGTGGATGTCGCTTTTCCGTCAGTATGGATGATAAAACTGAAATTCGGGTAGCTCACATTCCTGCAGGTTGTAGGAATGAACTTGAGCATTGTGCGGCAGGTGTTCAAATGCTGTGTCGCGCGAACTTCACGACAAAGGTAGCGAGAATAGGACCAGTTTTCCATTCCGAATTTTGCTTCGACAGGGAATTGGCGAGCAGCGAATGTTGCCACCTAGGTAAGTCACCCGAGGGAGCACTTTCGGCCGGGATGGCGCCACGAGAGCGAACGACACGAGAGCGCACGACAGCAAAGCGCCGCGACAAAAGAACACCGCGACACGAGAACGCGTGTGAATAGGCTCCTTGCTCTGACGTCACATCGCACAGATTTGAACACCAAGTAAAAGGAGGAGAAAGAAGCTGCTTTTGTAAGAATTTTGTGTGACAGGTTAGTCTTCTGGGAGGAGAATAGCGACGCCTGCGCTAATCCGGGAGGCACAAAGGAGGATCCTGATAAGAGGGGAGCTCCCTCTTCCCCTCTTCTCTGGAGGGCAACGGAAATGACGTCCTGTGCAAGCCACGTATAGGTGGCTTGCACAGGACGTCATTTCCGTTGCCCTCCAGAGAAGAGGGGAAGAAGGAGACCCCCCCTTATCAGGATCCTCCTTTGTGCCTCCCGGATTTGCACAGGCGTCGCCATTCTTCTCCCAGAAGATTATAGAAGATTAACCTGTCACTCAAAATTCTTACAAAAGCAGCTTCCCTCTTCTCCTTTTACTTGGTGTTCAAATGTATGCGATGTGACGTCAGTGCAAGGAGCCTGTAGACCGTTTTACTGAAAGAGGGCGAGAGAGAAAAGGAGAAAGGGCTACCGGCGCTCTCCCCCTTTCTGATTGTGTAGAAAGGGTGAAAGTCCCGGATGAGAGGCTTCGCCGGTGTTGGGTGTCTGCTGTGCGCGAACTTCGTTCGCGCTTTCTTTTCTGTTTTAAACTCGCAAACTTAATTAAAGCTAGTGGCTTCGATGGCAACAGTCGCCCGGTCATCGAGACACCATTGCTGGGTCATAGGGTGCACGAATAAAAACAGAAGGCACAGAATACTGTCCGAGGACATATGTAGCATGCAAGGAATCCAGCAAGGCGAGAGCGGCTGCAATGTCTTTAAACTCCATCGCTTTCCACATGACCCCTGTCTCCGGGGGCAGTGAATTGCGTCCGTAAAACGAAAAGGCGTTTCCTCAACGCCATCCTCTCGACTTCGCTCGGAACATTTCGTGAATGGAGCGCGCACCGAACGCTGTACCGCCGATAAACTTGGGGTACGCTCGCAATGTGCGTGCGAGTTTTCTCATGATAACTGCTGTTTCAGCTTGTAAAATTTCGTAACTGAATTTATCTTAATAGTGATAATTCGCAGTGGTGACTGAATCGATTTTATCATCTACAAGACTTAGTTGAAGGCTTATTTCCGCCGCCGGGTGAGGCTGGAAATTGTTGAAAACGTAGTTCTACTGTTTTTGTGTTGTTTTTTTTTTGTTTTCTTTTTAATCGCGATCTTCTGCACGATACCAGAGAGCCGGCAAAAGCGCTCCTTGGAGTGCCACTGGTGGGTTGTTTCCGTTGACTAAGGCGCTTTGAGGAGCTTGATAGTCGCTGCAGGGAACGTCTCGTGTGTTGCGATCTGCGTCTTCGAGCCCAGTGTGCACGTTTCTGTGTTTGGGTCATGGCATCCGCCAGTGTGGCGACGGGGGGAACAGCGACAGCGAACGTGCCAGCATTGGAGGCGAGTACTCAAAATATTGCATCAAATAGTAAAATAATTCGTGGCTGCTTCGAGGCTTTCTGCGGTTCGATAAAAGTACATCTAGAGCGTCTTCGTCGTTCATTCACAAGGAAATATAAGAACAGGGACACGAAGATAAAAATAGCACAGCAAGACGATATGTAGCAGCTCCGGGCGTTTACAAAGTTAATTGAGGTTCCCGTTTCGTGTATCGCTTGTTGATTGCAACTAAAAGCGGCTACGTTGAAATAGGCCCATTGCAAGCAAAAATCTATAAATGTTTCATCATTTCTAGTCATGCGGAGAGCAATGGAGCTTAAAAACATTCCAGCCGTACTTGCCTTGCCGGATTCCATGCAAGCTACATAGGTCCTCGGACAGTATTCGACGCTTTCTGTCGTTATTCGTGCACCCTATCACCCAGCAATGGTGTCCCGATGACCGGGGAACTGTCGCCATCAAAGACCATGGCTCTAATTAAGTTTGGGAGTTTGAAACGTAGAAGAAAGCGCGAACGAAGTTGGGGCACTGCAGACGCCCAACACCGGCCAAGCCTCTCATCCGGGACTTCCACTCTTTCTACACAATCAGAAAGGAGGAAAGCGCCGGTAGCCCTTTCCCCTTTTCTCTCTCGCTCTCAAAATGGCGCTACCCACGATAAAACGGTCTATACGCTCCGTGCGGGAACTATAGGGGGCGCTTTGAAAAACGCGCGCAGCGCCGCTAGCGGAGGAGCTGGCGTTCGACCGTGAGGCGCGTTCAACAGCCTGCGGCGCCTTTTCGCATGCCAAGCTGTGGCGGCGGAAGCGCGCACGGACGAAACTTTTGCTTTTTGAGCCGATACGTTGAGGGTGACGTTGCATGAGCGCTGGGGCAGAAGGGCATTTAGCTGTTCTCCTCTTTTTATATACTGAGTTTTAGTCGTTATTCGGGGGAATTTCTCTAGTTGCGGCCAAAAAAGGAGTTGGAGCAATTTTCCGAAAAGCAAGACGGCCGCCACCATAATTGCTTTGAGTGGGAAATTTATTTCGCTCGTCGCTGTAAACCTAGGACTGCTGGAACGATAATATTTGGAGGCGAGTGAGATGTCCACTAAGTTTCTGCACGAAGTGCGCCAAGTTTCATTAAGACAGCAGGTGTGAAAGTTGTTTCTAACGAATAAAGAAATAAAGCTGTACGGTATATCCAATATTGGACCCAAAATGTTGTGTTATAGCGGGCTGCGCAAAGTGCAGATTTGGGCACACAGGTGCTTGGACTTGACAGTAACATGACACAGTGCTTATTATAAAAAAAAAAAAAAAGGTGGCATAGGGAAACCAGGTGAAAATTTAATTTGGGCGGCGTAACTCAATGGGAACCGGTTATGACCATGAAAAGGCTGTCAAGAGAATACCACTGGTCGGGGGAGGTGGAGACTTTAGACGTAGGAAGGGACTAGTGGACTGTACTTCCAATTGAAACCACTTTACGAAAGGTGATTCCAAAGCCGAGAAATCGAAGTTGTCGGCCAACACACGGTTTGGCCGCCAAGGGCTTTTGCGGTCAGCTGTTGTGTAATAACCTGTCGTGCGAGGTGCTGATTTTCGGCCCACAGGTACTTTGACATGACCGTCACTTGGCACAACACTTATTATAACAAAAATATTTGGCATAGCGAAACCAGGTGGAAATTTATTTTGGGCGGCGTAACTAAATGGGAACTGGCTTTGACCGTCAAAGGCTGTCAGAAAATACCACTCATCGTGGGAGGTGCACACTTTACAGGTAGGAAGGGACTAGTGGACGGTACTTCCAGTTCGAACCACTTTGCGTTAGGTGGCTCTAAAGCCGAGAAAAAAAATTGTTGTCTACAGAACTCGGGGTGTCAGTGTTTCCACATCCAGAAATAGGCTGATCAAGAAAGAAAGCACACCACATAAACTTCCATACTGAAACGCCGATTCTCCAGATTCTCCAGTGATTCCGAGTTTCATGGTTGTTTTCTTTAGATTTATATTTGTCACTTTTTTTTACCGTTCAAATCTTTCTTAATGAAGTACAGATCGTGTGCTATATTTGTCCGGAAATATCATCGACACATACGATGGGGACGAAACTTCTTTGGAGGGCATTCCTCCAACGAAATTGGCACTGTATACCCGCGAGTGTGGGATGGCATTTCAGTTCGTCCCATCGGCGCTGACACATGTAGGCGTTACTGATACGAAAACAAACTCAGAGCTCAGAGCGGCAGTGTAGAATATGTCAGCCGTGCCGACACAGTGGCAGACATGATCGGGACACCAAATTTCTCGCGTCATACGGCACGGCTCCATCGTTGTCGCTGTCCCACAAAACATCGGCGAGGTGAAAAACTGTGAAACTTTGTCTCCACGAGATACGACGCATAACTATTGAAGCACTTAATGACGCAGCACAGGCAGCACTTCATGCTGTGAACCCAGCGCAACAGCACCACTCCGACTTCAACGCGTACCAACGTACGCGGCGTGGTTTCGGTTCCGTTTTCTCTGGGGTGCTCACTGCCTACCTTCGGTACCGGCCGCGCGGTGGCGCGCCAGTCCCGTCGCACGGAGTGTATAGACCTTTTCATCCTCCTCCGCATGGGCGCTGCCATCTTGGAATCACGTGACGCGGGAGCCATTAGGTTGCTTCAACTTGCTGCTCCGCTCTCCCCTCCGCGAAAAGGAAGAAGAAGTGTTCAGAGCAAGAAGCTCGATTTTTCGCTCCTTCTAGATCCAAACGCTTTAGGCCAGTTAATTCAATTTTTCATCTCGAACGGAAACCATCTACCATCAACAATTCTGCTCGGCGACAGCCCGCCGACCGCAAATGGAGGGCCAACCTCTTCTGTGAGTAGCAGAAAGCGTTTGACGCCCAATCTGTCTGACAAGATGGACGCCATAAGCGACCACATAAATTTCAATGGCCAACAGGAGGATGGACGCCCGCTGCTTCACCCTCCTCAATTGGTTCCTCAAGAAGTAAGTGGAACAGTATCGGACGAGAACATCCTATCCAAACGAATCCGTACCGCCGATGTCGAGAGGGACCAAGGCGAGGAAAACACCTCATGATATTCATTGAGGGACATAACCGATCAGACCGACAATGACGAACCGTACACAGTCGTGACATACCGAAAAAACCGGGCAACAGGAATTCCCGTAGTCTTCAAGCCAACAACACCAAACACGTCCTTCTGGTGTGTAAACCCAAACGTGCTTGCCAACGAGATCATAGCGGTCACGCAAGAAAAGATTGTCTCGCACAAAATCAACAAAGAAGGCAATCTCTCCGTAAATGTTTCATCCCTGGACTCGGCAAACAAGCTTCTCGCAGTCACCTCTCTCGGAGAGATTCAGGTAGCTGCTCAAATTCCGGAGGCATATTCCAGGAACTATGGAAAAGTAAAACATGTGCCACTCGAATACAGCAACGATGAGCTCTTGGATTATTTAAAAGACTTTGGAGTCACGTCTGTTCAACGTCAAGTGGCCTACCGACGCCAGGACGACGGAATTGTGGAACAACACCCTTCAACTACAGTCGTCCTCACATTTCGGACGGACCGAGCCATGCCTCAGCGCATCTACCTTGGATTCACAAGCCATCCCGTTGAAGAATACTTTGGACAGGCAGTTCAGTGCTTCAACTGCCAAAGATATGGACATCTCGCCAGGAACTGTAGAGGAGAGCGTCGTTGTAAGGTGTGTGCAGGACCACACAGCCACAAGGAGTGTAGCTCCAGAAAAGAACCAAAATGTGCCAACTGCAGCGGCAACCATACATCCACATATTCCGGATGTCCGCGAAAAAAGGCCGCCACTGCTGCAAAACAACGTTCTATCATCAACGGAAGGCAAACAAGACGCCGAGCTCCGTCACCAAATCCACAAGTTGTTCGCCGCCAAGCACGACCAGAACATCCCAACGGAGGAGCACCTACAAAGAAAACTTACAGTGAGATCCTGAAGCGTCCTCGCAAGGTTCAAAAAGATCAAAGTAATACACAAGAGGACGACTTTCTTCCCTTGGAGGAGCGTCCAGGGCGGTCGACAATGCCAACACCCATACCAGCACCTCGTCGATCTCGGAAGACTCAAGCGCCTCCCGCTGGAACACCAGCAACATACCCAATGTCAAACCAGTCACAGCATCCACGAAAACAAAAAGATCTTGCGCAGGTACTCCTACCCATGTTATTTGTGGCGTTAAAGGCTATCATACAAGAATACCCTGGGGCAAACAACATTCCAGAAGTAGAGGCTCTGCTTACTATGGAGCGATTGATAATTCCCATTAGCGATCACCGCTATCACAAATAGCGTACGTCAGTACCATGGATGAACATTACAAGAAAGCCTCTATCATACAATGGAACGCAAGAGGTTTGCGATCACGACTTCTGATTTCAGACAACTCGTTTATAAATATAGCTTCCCCATCATTGTAATCTATGAATCAAACTTACCTAAAGACATTCAATTCTCACGGTACGAAAAATTTGACTCAGCATGCACTAATAGTGCAAGTCGCGTGACAATGTTCATTCGAAGAGATCTTACATATAGCGCACACGTCGTTTCAACCCACCCGACCAACGAGTATCTTTGCGCGACGATTTCAAATGGGAAAATGAAGTTCACAATAATCGCAGCATATATACCACCAAAGTCCTTATTTGACAGGGAGCATTTGGAGTCTATCCTAAATACAATGCCACCGCCATTTATTCTAACAGGTGATTTTAATGCCCATCATCCAATATGGGGGAGCATTCGGACAAACCTGCGTGGAAGGCACTTGGCAGAATTAGCCGACGATTACAACTTATCTACCATTAATGACGGAACCCCGACGTATTTCTACGGAACGGAAGGTAGCAGCTGCCTCGACTTAACATTTGTTTCGGCAGCACTAACATCGCAAACAACATGGTTTGCAGACATTGAAACTCGTGGTAGTGACCACGTACCCACATACACAATAATTAATGGTTTCACCAATGTCCGAAAAACAAACTTCCTACGACGAACCAACTGGCATATGTTCGAAGAAGCAATGACGAACGAATGCAAAAATGTTACTGAACTATCTCACTTGGAAAAGGTCATTGTATCCTGTGCAGAAAAAGCAACACGTGCTTTTAACGTCCCATCCACGCAAAAAACAATTGACGCAGAATACGAGCGCCTCCGCGCTATACGTCGGAGGGCAGAACGACGATCCAGGAAAACTAAAGATATCAAAGATCTCCGCGAATTGCGCAGAGTGCAAAAGAAAATCTGTCGTCATTTTAAGAAGCTAGCTCGACATTGCTGGAGGACGCTCTGGGAAAATATTTGTTTTTTTTTTGTTTGTATAAGTTTATTTGAGACAGAACTTACAGAATGTCTCGGGGGACATGGCTAAAGGCACTTTGAAGTGCCTGACGAGGCCACGCCGCCCTTTTTGGCAACAGCGGTAGCAAAACAAAACAAGAGTGACATGCTTTCACTGCTATACAATAAAAAACAAACACAAAAGAAGACAAATAACAAACAACCAGGGGTGTGCAAACACAGGTGGGCCAATTATCTATAATATTACATTTTGCTACAACAGGTCAAAAAAGAAAAAAAAAACATTTTTGTGCTATTACATGCATTTATCATTCAAGAAGTTTAGGACATATTTTTCGTTGTTTTATTCATCCGTAAATAAAATTTCTTTCACACTTTTTTTATAACTAAGGGGTGACCTGGCGCTATTTAGAAAGTCTAAAATAGTTGTGTGTTTGTTCAAAAAATCTGGTATCTGAAAACTTAGCTTCTGATCTCCATAATTTGTCCGTGAACGAGATTTCATTAGTACATTTTTTCTTAAATTGTACGGCCCAATTTTCACGGGGTACTTTGTATGGAACAGCCATTTGTCAGCATGAAATTGCCGCCAAATCTCGAGGGACAGTTTATATTTGTGTAGATCTCTTAAGTTTAATATTTGGTATGTTCTAAAGTATGGTGTGGCACTCCTAAAAAAATTTATGTTTCCAATTGCTCGTAATGCTCGCTTTTGTATAGATAAGAGACGATCTAAGTTTGTTTGGGACGTACTTGACCACACTAATAGACAATAACTTATGCGGGAGTGTATGAGGGCGAAATAAATTTGACGTTTAGCTTTTTGGGGGAGATAATACCTTAATCTATTCAAAAGACCAACAGCTCGACAAAGATTTCCTATGATCGAATCAATATGGGGTGCCCATGATAAGTTTTCGTGGAATACAACTCCCAAGAAACGAATAGTTGAAGACTGCTGAATGAAAGGGTCCTGGAATTCTAATTTAAAATTTGACGGTAATGTCATTCCTTTCGGTTTAAATAGTAAGTACTTAGTTTTGTCTACGTTTAAATAAAGTTTATTTGATTTAAGCCACATGTCTAACCCCCTTAACCACTCGTTTGCCCTACCAAAGAGATCGTGTATGTCTACACCGGAGAAGAAAATATTGGTATCATCTGCATATAATACTATATTTGAACTACCATGTATGTTTACAATGTCATTGATATATACAAAAAATAGTATAGGTCCAAGAATAGATCCCTGGGGAACTCCATATCTGATGCGTTGAAAGTCTGACTTCACTCCGTTTATGATTACATACTGAGTTCTGGACGCGAGATAGTTTTTAAATAATGATAACGCAACACCACGGACTCCATACAACTGAAGTTTCTTTAAGAGTATATCATGTTGAACGCAATCGAATGTTTTTCTAAGGTCAAGGAATATGCCTAGCGTATATACTTTTTGTTCTATGTTCTCAAGGATTTGTTCTTTTATTCCAAGCAGTGCAACTTCTGGTGACTTATTTTCTGAAAACCGAAATGCTCCTTTACTAGAATATTATTTGAGGTCAAAAATTTAACAAGTCGTTTATTTATAATATTTTCAGCTAGCTTCGAAAAAACTGAAAGCACAGAAATAGGTCTATAGTTGTTTAAATCATTAACTGGTCCACCTTTGTGTATAACAGCCACACGTGCATGTTTCATTTTGTCCGGGAAGACGCCTGTAGATAGAATGAGGTTACAAACGTGAGCCAGTGGAAAGCTGATTTCTTCACAAACGGCCTTTGAAGGTCTAGGCTTGATGTCATCAGTACCGGAAGCGCAGTCATCTTTTAGTGCCCTAATTAGGTCTATAATTTCACACTGATCGGTCGGATATAAGAAAAGAGAATCTAGGCAATTTGTCCTTATGAACTGTTCACATGGTAAATCTACGCGGCCATTTGAAGGAGTACCAGCAGTAACAAAGTGGGCGTTAAACCGGTTTGCTATCTGCTCTTCCGATAGCGCCTCATCGTAAAATGGCACTTTTCTAGGCGAGACGTTTTTAGAAGTTAACTCATTTACTGTTTGCCACATCAAGCGGGGATTCCCCATAACTTCCGAAAACTTTTGCATGTAGTATTCACATTTTGCTTTTTTAATATCAGTGTTTAGTTTATTCCGTACTTTTTTAAACATGCGAAGGTCAGTTTCACTCCTTGTTTTTAAAAATATCTGATACAGCTTGTTCCGGTTTTTAATCCTTTGATATAATTCGCAAGATATCCATGGCTTGCGAGTTTTCTTATGTTTTTTTCGCACCTTTAAGGGAAAAAACGTGTTATACGCGGAAATAAAATGCGATAGATAAACGTCATATGCCCTGTCTGCATCGTTTTCTCTCAAAACAATACTCCAATCTTGACACGAGATAAAATCCTTAAACCGCTGAATATTTCGTTTAGAACAATCCCTGAATAACGCTTCTTGTTTATAGCCGCGTGGCTGCTTACAAGGCAGAAGACAGTATATTGGTAAATGGTCACTTAGATCGCACATCAATGTGCCTGATCTCAAATCATCAGAAGGAAGATTTGTTATACAAAGGTCAAGAGTGGTTTCTGTTGTCGAAGTAATCCTAGTTGGTACATTTATTGTGTTTGTGCAGCCATACGATTCAAATATTTCTTGTAAACGCGTGTAAGATACATTGTCCGTGCCAGCATTAATGTTTAGATCTCCAACCAAGACAGCTTGTAACTTCATCGATACGCTTTGATCAAGTAACGTTTCTGAAAAATGAAGGAAATCACTCACGGATCCTGATGGAGGGCGGTACAAAAGAGCAAACAAGATGTCACAGCATTGTAATGCAACGCACTCAAAGTTGTCATCTACAATTTTGTATTCGGAAATTATGTTATATGAGAGCTCTGAACGAATATAAATGGCAACCCCACCACCACTCTTTTTTGAGCGGCATGCAGACACACAATCGTAGCCATCTAGCGCAACACAATCATCAGATAAGAACCACGTCTCACTAAAACAGATAATGTCAAAATGATGGTTGAGTTCGGATAAGAACAAGTTCACCTCATCGATTTTATTTCGTAAGCTTCTGGCGTTTAAGTGAAAAAGTGAAAGGTACGGCCTTTTCAAAGATGCAATGTCACGAGAAAAGTTTGACATAGAAGATAACAGTGTTCAAATGATACGTCCTGTGATTTATTTCAGCCTGGCAAGATCCTCCTCACCGCGAACGACAACTGCTCGGTCACCGTTTTGTTTTCGAACTAACACTTTCCCATTCGCGTGCCAAACAATCGCGTAGCCTGACTTCTGCGCCCATTCCTTTGTTGCTGACAGAAGAGTGCGGGTGAGCCGTGTCATATTTTCACAAATGTACATGTTGTCTTTTCCTTTCTTGAGTGCCTGTTTTTTTCGGAGCCAAGAATCGCGAAGCTCCTGACTTGTAAAACGAACAATGACTCCTCGATTTTCGCCCGGTTTTGCTGGAAGTCTATGCAAAGCTGAAATGTCATTTCGGGCCACAGGCGGCACCTCCAGTTTTTTTGCCAGTTCATTTATTTTGTTCATCAAATCCTCGTTTTGTGTTTCTGGGATGCCATGAATTTCGACGTTCAAGCGACGACTATGCCACTCAAGATTATCCAAATCTTGCCTAATTTGAGCAAGTTTATTGGGTGAACCAACGCTCTCCAGCAGATTTACTCGTTTCGTCAGCTCCTTAGTGGCTTTTTCCTGTTCAAGTAACCGCCGTTGGAAGTCGTCAAACGTATCCGAGAGTACCTGTACAGACCTCTCAATAGCTCCGATCACACTGGGCAAGGTCATGAGCGAGTCAAGCTTGTTACTTATTCCCAGCAGTAGTAATGAGAAGTCTACCTCCGATTTCTGCGCTTTTGTTTCATTGCACCTTCCTTTGACCCCCCTGCACGCCTCACATTTCCACGTTTTCCCAACATCCTCAGGTTTTAGTTTCAGCGTTTCTTCGGTTTCACCAGAACAAGTGCCGAAATGAAACGTAAATTTACATTCAGAGCAACTGATCGATGGGCCATTATCGGGAACAGATAACCGGCATACGCAGCACCGTGACATGACAAATGCACAAACACGGGGTACACTATCAGGCACCGCACTTTGGCAGCAGCGGCAGAGAGAGTAAAACTAACATAAAATTATAAAAAATATTTCAACCAACCTGCAAAATACAGAAGCAGAGATTCAGCAGACGTGTCGACAGTTCGCTGCCGCTGCCGCCAAATGCGAAGAAACGCCCCGTAGAAACTTTTAGCGATGAGTGATGTCACTGGCGTCGCTGATGTCTTGGGCGATTTTGCTGCACAGAACAGCTTGACCTCTTGGCTCCCGCGATGAAAACTAAAAATCTTCGGTTTGACTTGACAACTTGAAAAGATGTCACACTGGTAACCGGCCCTGGAGAACTTATAACTTGTGGGCCACCAGGCTTTGGCAGCTGCAAAATACAGAAGCAGAGATTCAGCAGACGTGTCGACAGTTCGCTGCCGCTGCCGCAAAAAAAAAAAAAAAACCCAGAAAGCCATTATGTAAAATATGGAAGATCTCACGAGGTCTCAAATCTTCTCCTTCGCGACTGCACCCATTTCGCTCTCTTGGCGCTATCAAGAAATTGTTCAGAGAAAGAGGTGGCAAGCCAGTACTGCATTTTGTTGACAACATACACAACCCTTTCGAGCCAACCTCCATCTCGCATCACAGTTGAACCAGTACTTCGTGAAGAAGCTATGAACGACCTTTTCACAATGAGCGAACTCGGTGCTGCACTGTCTTCAGTGAAACCTCACACCTCTCCGGGACCTGACGGCATACAGTACAGTTATTTGATACATATGGGGAAGGACGCGCGAAAGCTTCTTTTGAATATATTCAACTCTTCATGGATCAATGAAAATGTTCCTGGCTCGTGGAAAGAGGCGAGGATTGTGCCACTTCTCAAACCGGGCAAATCGCCACTTCAATTAACTTCGTACCGTCCTGTCGCGCTCGCGAGTTGCATTGGAAAAATCATGGAAAATATGATTCACCGCCGTCTAGATTGGTATCTTGAGCAGCAAGGGATATATCCAGAAATCATGCAAGGCTTCCGTCGAAGAAGGAGCTCTATCGATGGAGTCCTTGACCTTGTAACTTACATACAACAGGAGCGAGCACATCGTAAATTCACAATAGCGGCTTTCTTAGACATTAAAGGAGCATTCGATAATGTCACTCACGAAGCGATATTTCAGGCTCTCAGCGAAATCGGGATTGGGGGACACTTATATAGGTGGATAAGAAGCTACCTCACAGGAAGATCAATTTTTATGTCTACAAAAGAAGGAAATACGCCTTCATATCCGGTGACCCGTGGTGTCCCTCAGGGGGGGCGTCCTCAGTCCTATATTATTTAACATCGCTCTCATTCGTCTCGCCAAAATACTGCCCCCAACCATCCTGGCATCATTCTACGCCGATGATATCTGTATATGGGCTTCTGGATCTACACGAGTTCAAGCAAAAGCAAGGGTTCAGTCTGCACTAAAGAAAATGACAACTTATCTTAATACCCGTGGACTCGAAATTTCCATTGACAAATCAGCAGCTATTGCTTTTACCCGCCGAAGAATGGACAAATACCCACTTAGGATAGGCGAACGAACAATACCGTACGTTAAATGCCACACATTTCTTGGAGTAACCATCGATAGGGGTCTGACCTGGTCACCTCATATTTTGTACTTGCGGAAAAAGCTTGCCAGTTTTAGTGTTCTTGCCCGCTTCATCGGTGGAACCACGTGGGGCGCGACAGTAAGATCACTATTACAGATATACGTGGCCTTATTTGTCGGCTTACTTCGATATAGCGCTCCCATTTTACATGGCACGTGTCAAACCAACATCAAAGCTCTCAGAGCAGTTCAAGCACGTGGCCTCCGTGGCTGTTTGGGCCTACCAGCTTGTGCCTCGACTCTGGGCACAGTTGCCGAGGCAGGCGCCACACCTGTAGAAATACTAATGCTGCAGGAAACATTGAGAGTTCATCTGAGACATACTGCTAATCATAGTCATCACTTACTGGCTGATCTTACTTATAAGCGACCTCACTCAGAATATTCGATGGCACTATCAAAAATGGAGCAATACATCCCTGATTATATAAACTCGTTTAATCTTCCAACTATACCTCCATGGAGACTCCCTTTCCCTGTTGTGGAACTTGGCATTCAAGGCATCAAGAAGAAATCAAATACACCATTGCTAGTGCTTAAACAACTCACTTTATCAACCATTGCCTGTTTACACGCGTCAAAAACTCACATATATACGGACGGATCATGTGTCAAAAACAGTTCTACCGCAAGCATTGTGATTCCATCGTATGCCACAACAAGAAAATTCAAGCTTAGCCACAAGACATCTTCAACAGCGGCAGAACTTGTAGGCCTTCATCAAGCCCTTCGATTTATATTGACAAAGCCACCTCAGGCATGGACGGTGTTTACAGATTCTAAGCCTGCACTCCAAAACATCTGCACATATCTGCGACGAAGTGAAAATGGACAAATTATTTTCAAACTTCTATGCCATCTTCAGAAATGTATTGATAGGAGACACTCTGTCGAGTTCCAGTGGATTCCTGGACACTGCAAGATACTTGGAAATGAAGCTGCGGATGGTGCTGCGACTTCCGCCCATACCATATTTCCCAACGTCGAAATACCCTACTCCAGAAGCGACGTCACTTCTTTGATAAATCTCCACGCCCGAAATGCAACACAAAGTCTCTGGAAGAGCTCTGCACACCATTACCCTCCTCTATATCTACTGGATCCTGACCTAACATACCGTGTGTCACGTAATTTACCCAAGCGAACGGAAGCTGTTATACACCGATTACGTCTGGGCGTTTCCTACCGACAGGAATTTCTGCACCGAATCGGAAAAACACACACGCCGAACTGTCCAGGATGTGATTGTGTGGAAACTATATTTCATTTATTATGTGAATGTGCACTTTACGATGCAGAAAGAGAACTCCTAAAGAGGATTCTTTCACATCTAGACGACCGGCCATTTTCTACGTCCAAAATACTAGGGGCCTGGGACTCACCACTTAAAGAGGAGAAGGCCGCAAAAGCTCTTCTGCGATTTTTATCAGCAACTCGCCTCGAGTTCTGTTTGTAAAAACTTCTCTAGTGTTCATTATCTGTTGTCGTATAGAGGGCTATCCATTTTATAATTCCTGTAAGTGTACACGTGCGCAACTAGACTTCGCGCTGGCGCGTACAAAAACTCGAGTGTTTTGGGTGAACATTGGTGACAATCCAGCACGCACTTTCAGTCTCTTAGTTTTAGTGTCATATTGGAAACTGCGGCATTTTCTTAATTATTGATTCTGCCCTCACAGTGTTAACGTGAGTGCTAGTGTGTTACCTTCATCCTCCTCTACTTTTTCTTTCCTCCTTCTTTTATCCCCTCATCCCCTTCCCCAACTCAGAGTAGCCAACCGAGGCAGGCCGCCTTGGTTAACCTCTCTGTTTTCTCCTCCTGCCCCTACCTTCTTCTTCTCCCCTCCGCGCCTTGGCGGATGCGTTGTATTCGTATTTTTCGTCGCGTTTCACCGCGCTTCTTGCCTTACTTCTGAAACTCTAGTCCGATACGTCTACTCGACGACTAAGACATCGTGCACGAGGGTTCAAAGGTCCTTATGAAATCGAGGTTTGTTTACTAATAGTGACGGAACATTCTCAGTAAGAAGCGCGTATATTTATATCGCGCATTTAATAGTCATCGCAAGGAGTCTATCTGTATTTCCTGAAAGTATAGTTCGTTGTATTCATGAAATATCGAAAACAGTTTCTTTTGATTATGTGAGGAAACTCGCGGAGGGGATAGACACCGAACGTTTAAGGGCACAGGGTAAGGTAAAATTGAAAAAAAAATTCGATTTTAGTTTTTTTCGCAATTTGAAAAGTTTAGTTCTTTCTGCCCATTTTCCATTGTCCCAGTGTTTTTAGAAAGCTATATTTCGGGCTGAAAATCACTTCTTCCGAAAGCAAGTAGCAGGTGACCACGCCTCCTTTAGGGATACACTCCCTGTTTATCGATGAATTCTCCAACAAAACAAAATCAACACAAGACCTAAAAACTTGTCCAGTAACAGATAATCTCAAAAAATTATTTCGCAACTATTGCATAGCTTTTTTTCAACCGAGACAATCACGAGACGCTGTGCACGTTTCTCCCATGTGTGTACCGTGTGTACATCCAAGCGTTTGTGTTTTCGTAACGACGAAATGGCGCCATTGAATGCTGTTCCTTTATTCAATGGTGGCAGCATTGCACAAGCCAATGTTTTGAAGTTTTGTGGATGAAACCCTGTTTGGAAAGCCATCAAGTGGTTGAGGGAAGTTGAAGTCACTCTAATATACTTTACGGACAAAGCGACATGGCAGGTCACAAAAGAGGCCCGGCAAGCAAGGCGATAAGCCTAAAGGCGAAGACATGACTTTAGCAATGCCTTTCAAGCTGGCGGCTATTGAAAAAATGACTCTGAGGCTGTTGGTGCCAATAGAAATTCGTTATTCACCAGTTTTTTTGCTTTAAACTCAATTATCTCAAAACAGTGTTTTTTAGTACATAGGTACCATTTTTTCCTTAACCTGACATTATAGAGGGTTGATTTTTTATTCCTACCCCATACATGGGTGTTCAAAAATACTGAACTAAAATTAAAAATGTGCACCTAGCAGTTTTTGAGTTACGAAGTTTTTAATAGATGAAAACAACTAAAATTTCGGTACTAGAATAAAAAAATACAAAAAAAAACTTACTTTAGATTGGTTCAAATAATTCTAGTTCAGTGGATAAAACACAATATTTCGAACAAAATGATATTTACATGACAAGAATACTCCCAATAGTCACCGAGAAAAATGTTCCTCAACATGGCCTCAAATGCATGGGGAGTATAGGACTTACCCTGTGCCCTTAACTTGTATTTTATCTGAGGATAAAAGTAATGGTACGTCAACATCAGGCGATTTGTTTCTTTCTTAATATCATACATACTTGTGTTTGAGGTTCTCAATCTTTTTGTGACGTAAACATTCGGTTGGTCGGATTGCCTATGAAGCTTACAAAATTGTATACTGTGCTCGCTCCCATTTCGACAGTCGTTTAAGTGATTTATTAGTTATATTTAGATAACCATAGCCATTTACTTAATTAATCTTAGCACAAAGGTTGAGCCTTCCCGCGGAAGAAGTACCAGAGACACTTAACAGTAGCGAGTTTTAGGTTAGCGTGCACAGAGAAATAGCATCGTTTCTATTTGCAAATCCAAAACGCGGTTTCGCTTCAGCGCGTGCGCAATAAGGACAGCGCCATTTTTTTTTCTTTGCGAACGCTGTTTAATTTTTTGCCTGTATCTAAAGCCCGCAATAATTGACGCCGAAAAAATAAAATAAAAGAGCCGTCTGCATAACAATTACTTATGTCCAGGATTGTCGACGGCGAATAGAGGTTTACCTTTTGTGCCTGGCGACGCCAAAATTTACAAAGCGAATCTGTTCAAACAAATAAATATTTGTACACACAGGTCCGCTAGAATTCAGCCGAACTTTCCGAGGTATTTCACCTCATGCGCCCTTTAATTTTATTTATCCAATTTTACACAAGGCAAATGTCAGATTTAATTTGACGGGACTGTCACTTATTCTTGAGTAAGCAAATGTTCATATAAAAATAATTTATTTCATATGGCCAATATCGTGAAATTCTGCTTATGAGCACTTTAGAAGGGTTGATAATGAAGAAATTTCCTACTCGGCCTGTCAAAACATAGTCGAGTGCTGAGTTTGAAGGAATACTACGACGAAATTTCGGCGCTCATTTTTTGGTCTATATGTGTTCAAAAGAGCAGTATCACATGGAACATACCAATATCTTGTTAGAAAAGTCTCGAAAAGGAATTTTAAAACGAATTAAACGATCAGCAAAGAGCACCTGGTGGATGTCGCTAACGCCTCGTTTGTAATGCTCGTCTAGGAACCTTGACAGCTAGTGACGGAGGTTGTCTCGTCTCCGGCCACGACGAGAGAAGGGGGAAGGAGGAACTCCCCTCTTCCCGAGAATCCCTTTTGTGTGTCGCAGAAGTCGCTATTCTCCCCCTAGAAGATTATAGAAGATTAACCCGTCGCTCAAAATTCGTACAAAAGCAGCCGCTTCGGTGGCTGGAACGACTAGGCCATCCTCTCGACGTTAGCCTCGCCGTAGCTTTGCTCGTCTTGAGACGACCTACGTCACGATTGCGTTGGATGTCACCTGCTCTAAGCTGGGCCTTCTCCGAGCGCTTGCCAGAGTGGGCCGTTTATAACGAAAAATACAGCCACCAGGATCAAAATACAAACGTGCGATTGTCATTTACGGATATTGTGGATCATATTCAACCTATTTTTGAACACGACGGGGATATTTCAAATTTCGTTGAAGTATCCCTTTAAAAAAAAAAAAAAGAAAGGCCGAGACGATACTAATTGGTTATATCAATTATCTGCGTCACCACACGAAACGTTTTAGTCCGCGAAGTCTTCGTCACCACGAAAACCAAACAGTGAGTAGTAAACTCGCGAGTTCACCTGTTCTGGCCGATTTAGCACATTGCTAATCAAACTGTCGATATGCTTCTTTACATTCACGTGTTAGTCTCTTCATTAATTTGTTTTTCTAGAAACTGGTGTCATCGCGCACGGCCGCAGACGACGGTAATCTTCCCTGTACGACAGTCAGACGTTTTGCAACCGGCCATAATCAGATACACTAAAGGAGTTGGTCAAAAAGCCCGCAGTTTAGGCTAAAATAGAATACACGTCGTAGACCTCAAAGTGGTTCAATACCACTGTTTCATTGGTTGTGTGCTACAAAGAAAATAATCGTATCACAAAATTAAGCAAAAACAACGTAAAGCAGCAACATAGCCGAGTCCACGTTGAAACCGAAACCAACCAAACTGAAGCAACCTAATGGCGCCGAGTGCGTCAGCGCCCTCTATCCGCCGGTGAGGCAACTACTAAAATGAAAAGGTCTATAGGGCGTTTTCGTAGACTGTGTTTCCCCCTCCGCTAACCCTCCTCAACGAAGAAACCGCCACTGCGGCTGCGTGCCGATGGCCTTGGCTGTAGGGTTCCGGGTAGCGGTGGGGCTTAGCGGAGGGGGACACACGGTGTACAAAAGCTCGCTATTAGAGCGCGCGTCACGAAAATGCTAAACAGCTGCAATCACTACGGTACTTTTGCCCGTGGCAGAATGTTCAAGTATCCAATGCCCTTCCCTAGTAACTGGGTTGTTGTTATACATTTAATTAAATGTTACGCGGCAGCCAGCACTGCACAATATCAATGCAACTTCATACTTCGTCATTGAACTTTTTTTTCGCATATTAATATGCGAATTGAATGTTCGTTTCTGCGGGACAGAAATGACAAGTAGAATTGTCTCGAGAGCGAGAGTAGTGGCCAATTTCAAAAGGAGCACTCTACGAGCGGCAGCAATGACACCTCCGCGGTAATGACTTCCCCGCAGGTCTGCGTACTCAGCCGATTCAGTGACAACAAGTGTTCGAAATCCGACTCCCTTTGGTGTCAAAATTTTAGCTCCGTGGAAACATATGTTTGAAGATCCCAATATAGATCATTCCCAAAGCGCCCACATGCGCTCTCGTATCGCGCACTTTAATGACATGCGCTCTCATGTCGCGGCGTTCTGCTGCCGTGCGCTCTACTGTAGTGTGCTCTTCCGTCGGCGCTTGTGTCTTGCGCTCTCGCGTTATACAGTCCCTTCGGCTACACCAATATTCGTTGAAAAGAAGCTTAAAGAGGTATATATATATATATATATGTATATATATATATATATATATATATATATATATATATATATATATATATACACATTAAAAAAAAAACGAGTTTGAGCCGAATTTTAGAGTACTTTTATTCCGTGAATCTGAATATTACGTTCGTTTTCCCCGAAAACGTAACTAAACACAAGAAAGCACGAACAACCTCCGACCAGTCATTACTTCATACCGTAGCCTCCTCTATGCTCACAAAGCCTGGCACTTCGACGACGGAGCCATAGAGTGCCCGGTCGCAGATTTGGAGCGCGAGGATCTGGTAGCACAGAGCAGCAGAGAGCCATTTCTCGGGCAATCTAGACGTCAGTGTACAGCTTTTGCAGCGGCGAGGACCCGAAACACACTTGTTTGCCCGAGAGAAGGGTGTTTCGGCTTCTCGCCGCAGCGGGGCGCTGGGCACGTGGCTCCTGCCGCTCCACCTTTTCCATTTCGGCGGCCGCTTCTCGTAGCGATCTGCGAGGCTTCGTCAGTATATAGACCTTTTCCGCTTACTCTCGCCCCCTACCGCCAAGTAGGCATATCCGGTATGGGCGACGAAAAAATATCAGAACGTTTAACCTGCAAATAGTAAAAAAATAGAGGGGAGGTAAAACGAGAATGTATGACGGTTACGCTTATGTCCTAAATGCCTTCTATTGGCGTAGCGACGGCAAAACAATGTTTTTGCCCATACTGGAAATGACGTCAATTCAAGATGGCGGCGCCCTTCCGAAAAAGGTCCATAGGAGGCTACGATCATACCCACATCTTTCGGCTGCCAAGTGCATGTCGGTGATGTATGCAGCGCGTGCAATTGCAAGCTTGCCAGGTATATTTCCCCGCACGTGCACCAGTCGTGACGACGTCTTTTTCTGACCTTTTTTGAAAATAGCAAGTGTGCGCGTGCATAGCTTTGATAGACGCTCAAGATGCGCGAGAGCGGAGATTCCGAAAATTCTAGATACGACGCCATGCTCCGGGAAGGAGGAACTTTAGCGTACTTGAAAATCATTTTCTACAGCCTGTGTGCACCAAATTGAAAATGATCTCGATATTTGTGATCACGGAGGCCAAATCAAGGCGATTTAAGAGTTTTCCTCCGAGCGCAGAACCGCGCTTCGGTTTACTTTGAAGAGATCACTTACATTTACGCAGAAATATAGGAATACCCCACGATTGCTTGTTCCTGCTAAGATTGACGTGCTCTGTACCTCCAGGTTTGCGCCACAGCACTGTTAGGTGGTCAGGCGATGTGACCAGTGGCCCTTCCGGGAAAGTACTCCACGATTCTTAGCATCTTACATTCTCTTGCATTTAGTCAATGCATATGTAGTTTCACCTGTCTTGTGCTAAAAAAATTAATTCAATTTACTTTTTTTTAATAATGGCAAATTTAATAAAGCTGCTTTACTGCAGGGTCGTCATGTTATGCATATGCGAATACCTTAAATTTACGCACAATCGATTTCAATAGCATAGTATTCGATTCCATCTTCTTTTCTAACACGGCCGCGTATACTACAATATTTCGTAATACAAAACGGTGCAGCCAATACTACCCATTTATCCAGCAGTCGAGTATGGCCGTTCCCGTGATGTCCGGCACTTTTGGAAGGTCTGCTGCCCTCCGTCGGAGTCTTGGTTCGAGGATTTTTTGTAGAAAACCCGAAGAAACAAAGTCCGGCATTAGGAAGAGGATTGAAGACGCTTCTTCGTATCAACTCAGAGCGCGAAAGATAAGATACAAGGGGCACAGAATAAATATTTCGGGAGATAAAATCTAGTTTACCTGAATGGAGCTAACGAAATCTATGCAAAGCGTAAGTCAGCCGGCTTTTTTTGCAGGGACTGTGGTGACGTCAGAATACCGAGCTCCGAGTGGATCTGATTGAAGGATAGCGGATAGACCTCAAAGCAAGCTGTCTTGACTACCCTCTATACTTCAGTCAGAGCCAATCAGAGCTCGGTATTCTGATGTCACCACAATCCCTGCAAAAGAAGGCAACGAACTTGCGCTTCGTATCGCTTTCTTGCTCGAAGGTATGTTCGCGCTCGTCCGTGCCATGCCTGTTCAACTCCATGCCGAGAGTTTCTGAAATCGAGAGTTCGGAATATTGGCAACGGGAAGCTGACGGGCAGAGAAGTGCGTGCCGCTTCTTCGGGATGGCGCCTGCCGATAGCCCCACTCATGCCATCTAGGCCAACTCATGTTTGCGAACAAACCGGAGCGCCTCTAGCAGACGCCACCGGCGCCGCGCATGCGCAATGGAGTGTGGGCAAGAAGATCGCCGTCGCCCATAAACCATTGGAATCTGATGTCAACGTCGGTGTGACACCCCGTGCTCTCTGCCGCGTTGGAAGTTTTGATTCTATGCCTTCCTGGTAGTGTCTGACTACTCTAGCGGCCTCAGCGAAATTAACGAGGCTCGTTACACCGCAACACTTTGCGTGAATAATGTGACATACGGCGATTCATTCCGCGTGAACGCCGCAGAATGGACGCTAAAGCCTGATTCGCATGATGAGATTCTGCTCTGTATTTTCAGTCATGACTTCGCTCGGGCTGCAAAAGCGTCAACTTGACATGGTCGACGTCGATACTGAAAATTGCAAGCAGAATCGGACCGAGTGATCCAGGCATAACAAGTCGGTGATGGCCACTGGTAACAATTATTAACTTCTCCTCGTATCTATTGTTTACACCGAGCCTGCTTACCCCAACCAACCCTCACATTTAAAAGTCTGTTGAGGCCTGCACCTACTTCTTATCGCGATTACCAGGTCAACGTTTGCTCTACGGGCCCCGTGTCGTATGAACTTTGAACGAACGTCAACACGCAGAAACGTTTGAAAGAGCAGACGACAGCTTAAACGATCAAGCGGCCGTTTAAACTCGAAGACGCACTGTGCGCAGTCTGCAGGTGGTGGCACAACTTGGCGGTTTTCCCGCGTTCATGCAGGAACAAAGCAAACACATCTGACGGCTTGAAGTATCCATGAATGTAACCGAAAGTGCTTCCCGCACAAGCAACCGTTGTCCGACGGCGTCTGGTTTCCCTTTTCACGGCCCCTATCTACGTTCTCGGACGAACCGAGCATCTAGAAAACACGTGAAAACGAACCTTCAAACGTTTCCCGACTCTTTTGGTACAGCTCCAGTCACGGCGTTTTGACGAGAAGGCAGGCTTCTGTCTGGTTTCGTCCAAAGCAACAGGAATGCACGTCCCGCATGGTGACTTCCGCCCAAAGCCCCAGACCGGAAGTACGCCCGACGTGTCATCACCGCGCCGTGACGTAACAGAGCTGAGCTCGTGAATGTAACAATGAACATCTTGCTGACATCTGAGCGCATGCACGGAGGTAATTGGAGCTTCAATTTTGTTCACAAGCTCTGCTGGAATTGTGTAATGCGATCTTCCATTCTATTTTTTTAGAGCGAAGCTGTTTATGGCTAGGTCCCCGTGGATTTTTCGTTTGCGGTAAGAGAAATGACGACATGGCTTCGTGACGTCACGACTTCGTGTCACGTGATGTCAATTTCCCCGCTAACTTTAGGAGGGAAATTTTTCCTCTAAATTTGGGGGCGAAATTTTCCCGGTAAACCTCGCGAGTCGCGGGGAAATTGACGTCACGGGACCTCAACACCAATTCAGTTCCCTCGCAAAATTTAGCAGAGAAAATGACGTCACGACTTCGTGTCACATCACCCATAAACAAATTAGCGGCAGGAGGAGAGGAGGAGGGAAGCGCACTGCCCTCTTTTTGTCGTCGTTTGAAGCGCTTGCGTGTCTATTTTCCTTTCCTTCCGCCGGGTGGCGGTCCCGTCTCTCGTGTCTAGTTTCCTCCGGCTCCTCGGGGCGGTATTAGTCCTAGACATGTGTGTGCGTACCATTCGTCACGGTGATCACCGATCAAGACAATAGAGAGTTTTAGTAGATCGTTCCCGTGACTCTGATAACGATACCCGATACTCCGCCACCGCCTCCCTTGCGCATGCATAGTATCGTTATCGGAGGTATCGGAACGATCTACTAAAACTCTCTATTAAATGTGTTCGCACCTTTGTTCAAAATTTTGTGTCGTGTGCTAAACAGCTTCGCTGGTCATCCACCTCCACAGAGTGGAATGGCTCATCATTTTTATACACTCAGTATTGTTCCCATGACACACATAGTCACCGTGCGGGACTCGTTCGACAAAAGCATATGAACATATAAGCTCCCGCTCGTTCTCAAGTCTTGCACGCCTGCCTTGCGTGGCCTAGTCAGTAGCCTCTCTGGCTCGCAGCCTCAAATTGTTAAAATTTTTCTTTAAGGCAAATTCATTACTTTATAAACTGAAATCATTCGAGACATGCAGCGATCTTTAACTCGCACTACATGCCATCTTCCTTAATCACTATGATTCCACGCGTGACGTCACGTTTTACGTAAGCGTTGTGGGTGTTAGAAATTCCTGCGCGAGGTCATGTGGCTTTGACGTCATGACCCTATCGACCAATCCTGGATTTTAGCACACGCCACCGACGCCGGCTTTTCTGCGACACGAGCTCCTTTGCACTATCCTGTTAAAACGGCGGAACAAACTTGGAGCCCAAGTCTTACTTCAAATATATGTAAGGTCGAGCTGCAGACGCTGCGAGTCTCGGACCTCAGTCCCAACGTTGTCTTTGATACTCACCACTATGCTTTTTTTTTTTTTGTGTGTTTCTTCCTATAGAATTTGAAGTTTGGAGACAGATGTACGTCACAATTTTATCTCAAACTTGACACCATGTCTGGACCAATATATCTTTGAGGTACTGATGCGTACGATCGTGAGCAAAAGTCTGAACAAGACGGGAGCGCCGATCGAATTGCATCGCCGCGCTCCCTAACGGCGCGGCGCCTGGCGCCGAGACCCGCGCAATGCGCGCGCGCGTCCTTTCTTATATGCTGGCCTATTCGTACGCTCGCTTCAACGCGATGCGCTCCTGAGCAAATAAATGGGCACTAGGTGCCGCCCCGGGAACAAAGATTCCCAGAGCCTCGCTCACCGCTCTGGACGAGCTCGCGTGCTCCGCGGCACGCGCCGTTCGCACGTATCTTTCCCGCGACTCGGCGACGCGTTAAAAACTGTCGCTTCCCTCCATTCGCTATTTTTAAGCTTCCCACCCCAAATTTGCCCCGGCTACAATGCAAACAGCTGCTGCTCAATTTATTATGCACGCGTTGTAAAGGGTCAAGAAGTCAATTGAGTCGGCTGCTGTCTGCTGCAGCTCGACAGAAGCCCAGTTCACACAGCGCGTTCTGTCAGCGCCCTACTGGAGGACCGTGCAGTCCGCACGCTGCAGTGGCCACCAGTCGGGCAGAACCCGAACCCCATCGAGAGCGTGTGGGGGTACATGAAAGGCCACCTTGCAGCACAAAGCCTTGGAAGCGCTTCGTGCACAGCCAGAGTTGGTGGCCTGACTTTATGATTTTATGCCACGCCGTGTGGCAGAAGTGATTCAGGCTAACGGAAACATGACAAAGTATTCGACACCCAAACTGAACCAGCGCCTCTTTTTCCTTCCGTTTTGTTTCTTGTTTTTTTTTCTTGGGAGGGGGGTTGAATAAATTTTTCTTTTTTATTTGACGTTTTATTGTTGCTCGTCATTCACCACTTTACCGCGCGTGCATGATCACTCGGAAGGAAGCTCAAGGTTGCCTCGAGTACGCGAATACAAGTTCTACAATTCATTGCGGCTGCATCAACATAAGCGACAGTTTTTAACGCGTCGCCGAGTCGCGGGAAAGATATGCGCGAACCGCGCGTGCCGCCGAGCACGCGAGCTCGTCCAGAGCGGTGAGCGAGGCTCTCGGAATCTTGGTTCCCGGGGCGGCACCTAGCGCCCATTTAATCGCTCAGGAGCGCATCGCGTTGAAGCGAGCGAACCAGTGGGCTAGCAGATAAGAAAGGACGCGCGTGCGCATTGCGCCGGTCTCGGCACCAGGCGCCGCGCCGTCAGGGAGCGCGGCGCTCCCGTGTTGTCCAGACTTTTGCTCACGACAGTACTTCCAGTTGAGTTATTTAAATGAATCAGACGAAGCGAGCAGCGCCAACGAGAACGCAACACTTTATTTCTGGCAAAAGGGCGTGTATCGTTATATGACGCAGTGTATGCCAATAAAAATAGCCATAAATTCATCACCTCAAGAGCCAAAATAGGTCTCAGACGCAACCATTTTCGACATGTTGCTTTTGCGATCAGTCGCTTTCTGTCCTACCGGCGCTCTGTTTCAGAGACTGGAGCTTCCACCTACAAAACGAACTCTGTACAAGAACTTGCATAAGCGATTCAAGAGATTTTGGGTAGAAGCAAAGCACCAGTCCCGTTGTATCCGGATGGCCTCATCGACGGTTACATAAGTTCGGCATGGCCCATACACCAAGAAACCAGGAAGACTGCAGCACTGAGGCTGCAGACGCTATTACGACCTCAACGAATCCGTGGACAACGAGTGGAGCCCTGAATGCATCTTCTAGCAGGGCCTCGTTGCAATTTGAATTTAAGAAAAAAATGAGGCAACTCTAAAAGAGACACTACGCAATGTCTGTGTCGAGCACCGAGACTCGAGAAGTGGCACTTGGCGTGGGCTTGAGTGCTTCTGCTGTTGATATCGCTGCTGCTGTTGCTGCTGCTTCTGCTGCTGGTGCTACTCTAGCTGCTCCGGTTGTTTTAGCTGGTTTTGGGAGTCTTTGTGGTGGAGAGATGTGACGGAGAGGCCTAGCGCTTTCCGGGTCCGTACGGGTCGTTGGCTAGCTTGAGTCCCAGGCGGGCCTTGGCGGCTTCGGCTCCGGATGCTCCGCGGGACAGGCCGAAGTCGAGCAGTCCACCGGCCCGTTTCTGCTGCTGCTCCAGCAGGGCCGGGCTCAGACCAGGGTGGCTGCGAGAGAGCGGTAGGGTTCACGCTGTGATTCTTCTCCAGTCGCCGTATAGACCATTCTAGTAATCAGTGGTTGTGGCACATGCTTCCCAGTGACTCGGTATTTTTTTTCGCCGGAGTGGTAACCGTTTCAGAGGTGTTTAAAAAAGACTGAGATTTCGAGTCATGGAAGAAATTAACGATTCTGTGTCTGGAAGCGTTTCTAATGTTACAAGGAACAAGACTCTGGTCGCGCGCCGTACTTTTGAAGAGGATGCGCAAAGCTCGGCGACAGACAAGGCAGAAAGTACGTTTTGACTAAAGAAAGCAAGGTATTAGCTTTCATGCATTGACATATGGTATTGTCCGACTACGCTGCAGGAGCTGTGTGAGTGCCACGGGGCCTTGAGCAGCGACGCGCTGGGCGCAATGTCACGTAATACGCTCACAGCATTCGGTTGCCTGAGATGGCTTGTTGCGTGCACGGTGGCTCATGAACGGAGTATAGCACTGCAGCCCCATTTCATTCAGAAAAGGCACTACACTCGTTTTCACCTCAAGAAAAACGAAAGTTTTGCGCATTGTTCATACGCCGCACGAAGTAGTTCTACTAAACTTGGTTGTCGGAGGAAGAAACGATGCTTTTTGCGTTTGAAACGTGCACGTGTTGATAAGATAAGATATATCTGCTAATCTAAAAGGCACCTACACATATCTGAATTATTTGCATACAAAGCCAATTTTTTTAGCAGTTCTCCGTAAAAAATCGGCCATTTTTTTTACTAAGGTCCTAGAGGTAAAAGCAAGTGGAAAGTGGATCTTGCATTCCTATGATTCAGGAGCTATGAGACGAGGAAATTTCGAAGGAGAGACACTGATCTATGATACCTAGGTTTCACAGTCAATAACGTGTCCCAGCGCCCCCCCCCCCCCCCCCCAAATATAAAACAAACAAAACAACAAACAAACAGGCCTTTGCATTTACAATTTCACAAAGGCCTCGGTGGTCCAATCACCACAATCTATGGGTCGTATCCAGCGACTCACGAGCCACAATGACGGCACGACTCAAAAAATGCATTTTGCGCGAGGATAACTTAAGCGAAGCGTTATTCCCTTTGTGCGTACTCAGATTCCGTTTTCGATCGTAAGCCATTTTTCCGCGCCTTGTCATGGGCTGACAGGCTCTGTAGACTACCGTGATTGACGAACCCTTACAAGATAAGAAGGCCCTATAGTACTAGATTATCTACGTTACCCTCCGAAGGCAAGTGCGGGGCAGTGATTGAACACGAGTGCTGCGGCAGCGTTCGGCTGGGACTCGTGTCTAATCTGTGCCTCGTGGTGGCCTCTTTTACTGACGTAGACAAATATAGTACTAAGGCTTTCTTATCTGGCAGTTGTTTAATCGGCTCATCACACGCTGGGTGGGAAAGCAGACGAACAGGTTTTTTTAACGTGAGACGTTCTTTATCTAGGCGCTTAGCCTTTCGTGAAACCTGATATGCGTGGCCGCAAAGCTTGATACTGATTGGTTAACGGGGGAGGTCACGTGACCAGAGGGGTAGGCGAGGAGGAACTCGACCATCTATGCGCACGGAGTGAGAGCATCTCGAGAGTATAAAAGGCTCTGGAAGATCGACCACCTATGCGCACGGAGTGAGAGCATCTCGAGAGTATAAAAGGCTCTGGAAGATCGACCACCTATGCGCACGGAGTGAGAGCATCTCGAGAGTATAAAAGGCTCTGGAAGATCGACCACCTATGCGCACGGAGTGAGAGCATCTCGAGAGTATAAAAGGCTCTGGAAGATCGACCACCTATGCGCACGGAGTGAGAGCATCTCGAGAGTATAAAAGGCTCTGGAAGATCGACCACCTATGCGCACGGAGTGAGAGCATCTCGAGAGTATAAAAGGCTCTGGAAGATCGACCACCTATGCGCACGGAGTGAGAGCATCTCGAGAGTATAAAAGGCTCTGGAAGATCGACCACCTATGCGCACGGAGTGAGAGCATCTCGAGAGTATAAAAGGCTCTGGAAGATCGACCACCTATGCGCACGGAGTGAGAGCATCTCGAGAGTATAAAAGGCTCTGGAAGATCGACCACCTATGCGCACGGAGTGAGAGCATCTCGAGAGTATAAAAGGCTCTGGAAGATCGACCACCTATGCGCACGGAGTGAGAGCATCTCGAGAGTATAAAAGGCTCTGGAAGATCGACCACCTATGCGCACGGAGTGAGAGCATCTCGAGAGTATAAAAGGCTCTGGAAGATCGACCACCTATGCGCACGGAGTGAGAGCATCTCGAGAGTATAAAAGGCTCTGGAAGATCGACCACCTATGCGCACGGAGTGAGAGCATCTCGAGAGTATAAAAGGCTCTGGAAGATCGACCACCTATGCGCACGGAGTGAGAGCATCTCGAGAGTATAAAAGGCTCTGGAAGATCGACCACCTATGCGCACGGAGTGAGAGCATCTCGAGAGTATAAAAGGCTCTGGAAGATCGACCACCTATGCGCACGGAGTGAGAGCATCTCGAGAGTATAAAAGGCTCTGGAAGATCGACCACCTATGCGCACGGAGTGAGAGCATCTCGAGAGTATAAAAGGCTCTGGAAGATCGACCACCTATGCGCACGGAGTGAGAGCATCTCGAGAGTATAAAAGGCTCTGGAAGATCGACCACCTATGCGCACGGAGTGAGAGCATCTCGAGAGTATAAAAGGCTCTGGAAGATCGACCACCTATGCGCACGGAGTGAGAGCATCTCGAGAGTATAAAAGGCTCTGGAAGATCGACCACCTATGCGCACGGAGTGAGAGCATCTCGAGAGTATAAAAGGCTCTGGAAGATCGACCACCTATGCGCACGGAGTGAGAGCATCTCGAGAGTATAAAAGGCTCTGGAAGATCGCGAGGCTTCTCGGGCTAGGCTAACCTAGGTGACGTAAAACCTAAACGGCGCACCACCACTACCGCCAGGCTTTTCAGCTCCACATACGTGAAACGATCTGGATGAGCATCGTACCGGCGCGCGGTCGTGTATCCCAGACCCCAAGCTAGCGATTCTACTGAACTGGGTAAATTTCTCATTTACAGCTGGGAGACTCGTCGCCCGTTAAGGCAGACTAAGTTCTTCGCTGTATAAACATACACATAGCCTTTTTTTTACATACGTGTAACAGCGTAAACGTTCATGATACTAGAATGTTTCACGTACCCATCACAACTGCCCGGCAATTAGCCATAACTTCTTTTTGTTTTTATGGGCACCGATTGTGAATTAGCGTGGATAAGCAACACTCACTTGACTCGATTCCGGAGGAGGTTAAGAAGGTAGTCTTCGCCGGCATCCAGGGAGGAGTCGTAGTACACGTCCCGCTTTGGCCTGCGCGCGATCCGAAGGACGAGTGGCAATGAGCCAAACAGGCAAAAAGACCACTGCTGCAGCTTTCAACAGAGATTCAAGACGTTATGTCTTGCACGCTATATTGAGGAATTTTCGCAGCATCTCAGCCTCGCTGTCTGACCCCCCCCCCCCCCCCCCCCCCCCCAGCGTTTTATATCCTCTCCGCTTTTTACCTTGTCCCAACTTGGCTTTTTCCCAGCTTAGGAGAGTTACAAAATGATTATTTCCCTGCAGAAACCAAACTTGTACGCCAACCTTGGAAAAAAAAACAAAAAAAACAAACAGGGCGTGGCGAGTTCCGATTATCTTATTGTCTTACGACAGCCAAGAAGACTGGTGGAATTTGCCGATAAAAATACAGAAGAACGAAGCGAAAAGCCTGAGCATGATAAGCCACACCTTGTGTCTCTTAAGCTCTCACTTCAAGTAGGACCAACTTCTGGCTGTCTCGATTAACATTCCCATACGATGCCTGGAACGGTTAGCCGGGTCCAAAAAAAAAAAAAAAAAAAAACAGGTCCCTCAATTTTCACTTGATGACGCCATAGAAGTGTCACGCTGTCGCCTGCCGCGATCCTGGAGGCGTCACAGAAGCGGTGGCGTACGCGACAGACGCCTGTTCTGCTACGGGTCGCTCTCCAGCAATGCGCAGAGAATTTCATCTGCTCTTTGCGCAGGAGTTGCGGTGACGTAAGAACGACGCCGAACTCTGATTGGCTGATTGAAAAAAACAAAAATAGTGGATAGACCCCAAAGCATCTAGCATTGAGATCTGCCCTATATCTTTCCAATCAGCCAATCAGAGCTCGGCGTCGTTCTTACGTCACCGCAACTCCTGCCCAAGAAGCAGACGACTTGCTCTCCGCATTGGCATTTCACGGAAGCTTCAGCAGCCAGGAGTTGGGACGCCACGACGACAGTGCCACTCACGTTCCCTCGTGCTTTTTGAAGGAACTTGTGCTACCAACCGCCAGGATCGCGATATCCGACAGCATGACACTCCGGCTTTTGCGTCGTCCTTTGTTGCCACTTGGGGACAGCTTTCGACGCGCGGACAAAATAGGACGCTAAACAGACCAGTCAGACACCACGCGTTCCAGGCGACGTAGCTTCGCACGAAGGGTTTGATTAGTATTATAAGGTTTGATCTCGTTATCCTAATAAAGTTACATCATATAGAACTTTGAACAATCCGTCTGTCTCTACAGATATGAGAATCTCAGTCAACGTAAACCCGTTTTTCTCGATGCAGTATTCGTACCTGAGGTGTCCTTGAGAGGAAGCTGACGTCACGGCCATGGCGAGGAGAAGAGTTGTGGCGAATCCGACCAAAAGCGACTGCATTCTGTGAAAAAAAAAAAAGTATGTACATATGTTTGTATTTCCTTGACAGTGAATGATCATGTACTTCAAAATAATCAGCATTGTTTGGGTTGCAAGACGATCTGTTATAGAATAGAATGGAGTTTCTTCACGGAAAACAGTAGATGAAAGTTGTACTGGCCTACGAAAGCAAAGCCGGCTTGTGTTTCAAAACAGATAACCACCAGCTGTCCATACACATAATGAAAGATAAACATTCTGCGTTTTGAGGGTAACAAGTGCTAAAAAAACAATGGACAGGTAAAAGAGACCAACACTACACAGCGCTTGCTGTCCGTTGTTTTTTTTTTAGCGCTTTTACCCTCTAAACTATGAATCAACAACTAGCCCAAACGCAAACCCTTCTAAGCATTCATCGTTGTCCGCAAAGCATCGGTGAAGAACTAACAAACTAGGCTACAATAAAAGAAATCAAACGTTTTCGGGTAAATATATAGCCACCAAAACGTTCCAGAAAGTAACGATCAGTCCGAAAAAAATAATAACGCACACTCTGCAGTGCAAGAACAGAAGTCAACAATTGCTGATATTATAATTCAAACAAGTGTCACACCCAACGAGCAGGCCATTGAAAACGTAAACGCTCATTCGTTATCCTCCAAATTCTTTGGCGAAAATTGTTATTTGGAGGCTTTATACTTTTATTCCCGAGGATTATTACCACGTCTCGGAAAAGCCCAAGTAGGTTTGAGGCCAATGCGGTAGAAGTAGTGAGGCTCACGAAACACAGTTTTATTCAAAGCTTTCTGATTGACCGTCATTTATTTTTTGGCATGGAAGTGGACAACTAATGATTATTCATCGTGCCAGCAACTTTTCTCGCTTCGAATCGCGATTGGCGTTCTCGTTGTCCTCTGCTGTCACGTGACAGTACAAGATTAAGACTTTCTGCTCATCATAACAAAAATATGTGAATTCCGAGCGAAAAACGGACCATATAAAAGACATTTCCATCCCCCTACGGCGTGGATCCAAATATTTGTCTAAGAAACTGGGAGGACACCCTGGCACATTTTCATGCATGTTATAAAACGAGAGAAAAGCTGTGGCTACTTTCTTGACGCACTTCAGGCATTATTATTAGCTTGAGTATTTAAAATTCTAATTGGCTTTTTTTTTTTTTTCAGGAACGTGAATTGGTTATAGCGTTTCTTTTTCAGGAACGTGAATTGGGTATAGCGTTTCTTGTAATCTCATCAGTAATTACGCCCGGCAAGAAGTATCGTTTTAATGCTGCTTTCCAAAAATCCAATTAAAACGACCAAATGAGCTTACTTACGGTATCTCGTAATTGGATTCTCCGTGTAGGCCTGAGAAGAACCGCGCAATGCCTGATTGGTGTATGCGCTTAATCTCTTGGAGTCACGGCTTTTGCTAATCCGTGCCCTCAGCCACTTTTCTAGCAAACCAATTCAAAGTAAGCCACGTAAGACTTCCGGGGAATAATCGACATAGACCTAACGAACCTTTATTAAAACAGCGACACAACGAGACTTCCAATTTGACGTTGCGTAGCCTTATTTCTAATTTAAATTAAAAAAATGTCCCATTGTTTCTTTCAAACTTTATCCTGAAGTGAGCCGAGATTTTTAGATTTAGTCCAGAACTTGTGCCCGATCTATTAGTTCTAAAAAGTTCCGGCAGTCCCCGCTTGATTATTTTCGTACTTCAGGGCGTCAGAGAATTAATGGTATGTACCAAACGCGGTCTTTGTCCATGTATAGTGAAGTATGCTACCGTTTAGCTTTGAACCAATTGACTTTTTCTTTTTTTTAAGCTTCTGCGCGTGCGTGAATTCTCTCCTCTGGCTCTGCTTTCCGCTCTCCACAATTTTCGGGGGGCAAAGTCTCGCACGATTGTGATATTCAGCGCCCATCCTTGCGCCTATCTCGTATTTTCCGTCGATTCTTTTCCGAGTATCGGTATATAGTATGGGGCATAAAACATCCCCAACTTTCTTGGACATCAAAGCCTCGGCGCGTGCACTAGAATGAGAATTGCAATTGAACAACAACAAACAGCGCAATGTTCCCTGGGAATATCTTAGATGATGGTCATAAGATATCAATAAGCAGAAATTAACTTTTCGACACCTATAGTTTCTATTCCACGGCACTACAAAGTGTTTTGCATCGAATCCTTTGGGCCGCACGAACGAACTTAGCGAGTTCTGCTTTTTCTTGACAAAAGATTGTAATCTTCCCGAGTAGTGTAATTGCCGGGGTACATCATAAAACGCAAATCAATTCTAATTTTGTTACTTCCTTAAAAATTCTTATTCCACGGAATATCCCAGAGAGTTGGCCATGAGCAAGAAAGACCCATACAACGGCACGATGCCAATGTATTTTCCCGTCGGTCTTCAGTTTGTGGACAACTCCCCAGACGGCGCTCGTTACTAGAAAAAAGTCCAATGCTTCACTCGATTTAAAGGAAACAGCCTCAAATCATCATCGTCATCATCATCATTAAAGGAAACAGACTAGTCTTCACCATTATAGCCAGCCGACAACAGCCAGGCGGCGCCAGCAGAGAAAGAGCCCACGTTATACCCTGTCTAGTTGTAACTTGGCAAAGGGTGAACGCCAGGCCACATTGCATGCCGACGGCTTCGATATGCGCTGGGTATACGAGCGCAACGCACATATATTGGAGCATGACGCAGCGAAAAGCCTAATGCTTCATCTCAGTAAAAGCGCACTCAGGTGATTTGTAGTCACTTTCCGATTGGCTCGCTAGGGCCGTGGCTTCCGCCATACTGGAATAAAATAACACTTTGGTTGAAACTAGGTGGTTTACATCGATTAAAAGGTTGAAAGGCGCGAACAAAACAGAACGAAAAAAGACACTTACTACACAGACAGGCGCCGACTTCCACATCCTAGACTACCCAGTAGTTCTTGTTTCGGACACTACGCTAACCTGCGCCATCAGAGTAATGGCTCACGTTTGAACAATGCAGCCGCCACTCCCAGGCATACCCAATGTTTCTTGCTTCAGTCGCTAGATAGTGAAAAACCAAACAGCATTGCAGGTTGCCTATGAAGTCTAGGCTACCTTTTTGAGGGGACGCATTTAAGGGGGAGGGCATATGGATGACCCGGGGGGGGGGGGGGGGGGGGCGCTCCACCGAAAAGCGACTTTTTCATGAAAAAAAAAAAAAAAGAAACGACACACACAAGTTTTTTTAGCGAACGAATTTGTAGTATTTTGGTGATATTGGAATTATTAAAAAATATATTTGGGTAATGCTTCCGCCGTGACATCACGTACGTTCGTGAAGTCAAATAATCTTAGAACATCAAATCCGCCCCAGCCTTGCGCGCCGTTCAACGGCTCTACAAGTGTTGATGAATGCACGTACACGAAATTGCATTGGTGTCAATGAATAAGCCTGTGTTGGCCTCGTAGGTTCCTTTAAGCAAAATAAAATGCAGCTTCTCAATATTTTGTAGTCATTGTATTTGGGCGACATAACTAAATTCCTAAAAAAAGTATTCATTTCTATTACCAAGTACAGCTGCCTCAATACAAACATACCCTAAGAAACATCGGTTACGAAGACAGCAAATCACGGCGAAAAAAAATTATCCCTGCAAATGACAAATCTGAACTTTCGATGGCATTTAAAAAATTCGATGTGCGCAGACGCACTGAGCAAGTGAAACGTCATGCGCACTGTCCCCGCGCCGATCGAATTTTTCGCTTTAATCGTATTAATGACTTTGACATTAGCAAAAATCCTTTGTTTTTTTTTGTTAAATATTTTGCCGTGAGTGTTGGTTTTTGTGTCCCACAGGAAAGTGAGCGCACAGACGTTTATTGGGTGCATTATAGTTTAATTGATGTGATTCTCAGCTAGGTGGCCTCATCTACATGACATGCGTATTATTTTGGTTCTGCCAGAAGAGGAAAATGCAGCAAAAAATTTATTTGACAGGCTTTCGTCCTTTCTTTGGTAGGGACGCCAGTTTTAGGTTGGTTAGACGCAAGTGGTTTTTCCCAGAAATGATTCCCTACGCGAATTGTTTTTTTTTTGCTGCGGGAATCCTTCACGACTCTGAAAAGAAAGAGTTTTAGTGAGTCGTTTTAATGCGAACCGTTCGATCTACGGCACTTGAACTGACCTGAACGTGGGTGATTCAAAGTGCTTTAAAGAGACACTGACAGGGTCTTTATGCTCGCCAAGATTTTTATTTGTACATAACACATTAGAGCCCAACTACCCTGAACACAATTTTCGGCTCGAAATTCGTTTTCTTTCCGCCCGAAAACCGCCGATTGAGAACCGGGGGGTTTGAGTCGCGCTCAAACTTTTCTCCGTGATCACGTGCCGTTTCCATGGTTTAGAAACAACCACCAAGGATAATCGTTGTGAGTCATCGAAGGCACACAGCCAATATTAAAAACAAATAGAAAACATGATACCCATTTTTTGCGGCTTCTAAAAAGGTGCAAATACGTTGATTGAAAAGAAAAAACACAGTCACGTGACTTCCGCCAACGCTCTGCTCCTCTGTATTTCTTCTTCCACCCCAGTTCATTTTCGGTTTCGAGCAGTTACTTTTTTGTCTTTATTAAAATATACGTGACGCTGTCGCAAAATATTAGTTGGGTAATTTTCTGACAGAGTGTTAAATTGTCAGCCAAAAAAAAACAAAAAAAACATTGGGGGTGTTAGTGTTCTTATAACACGGCGGATGGGGCCGGACAAGTGATTGGATTCTTTTGTGGACTGCAGCAGGCCCGCATAAAATCTCGATAAAGAAAAAAAAAACAAAAAACAGGTAAACATATTCAGGCTGCCAAGAGAGGCCTTTGCTTCGGATCCAAGCGAAAAATTTGTCTCCGAACGGTTCACGGAAGCCACCGCGTGTGCCATAAAGTTCATATAAGAAGAGAAAAAGAAAAAGATCACGCCCGCCATTTTTTTTTATGAATATAATGCATTAGGACACCTCGGAACAAATGTACACAAAGGCCACCATCTCTTGTTTTTGGTTGGGCCGAAATAGACAGTGGCGTTTTGAATAAAAGTTAAGAATCGGTAAACTATATCGCTCTCCATTTCGTTACATAATCTAGTCCCTGATAGCTCCACAAGCGCGGGGCGTGCTTTATTCGGAGTATTTCATGATCACTCAACAGCCAACGAGGCTGCGGCATTAGCCGCTAAGAACGTCGATGAAAGAAGCACGAAGCAAGAAGCGTAAACCTCATCAGCCAAGTCCTGTGCTTCATGATCTCAGGGATTTTAGTAATTTTCAAGCCTCGGTTCAGGAAAGTACCGGTGCCAAGCATCCTATACATAAATAAGATTAAAACGTATAGGCTACGCACCGTTCAAAAATATGCTGTGTCTCTTCGGAGATATAAATACACTCAATACGGCAGAACACAAGTAAACAAAAGATGCACTTTGGAACAGAATAATTGTTCACCGCCCTTCTTTTTTGTATTCTCTCTCACGGTTCTTGAGGGAATCCCCACAGAACTTTTGGCGTTTCTTTTCGACTCCGAAGGAAGAAATTGCGCAAGCTTTAATCAATAATGAAGTTGTCTCTTGTCTTTCTGCGATTGCGAAAGAATTCAACAAATACTTCCAGTCTGTCTTTACGGTGTCATGTGACCCACCGGTAGACCCTGTCGTCGTACCCAACGACTCACAAATGCCGGAGTTGGTTTTGTCTGAAAGTGGTATTTTTAATTCACTCTTGAATATAAACGATAAAAAGCATCCGGACCAGCCAATATCCCCAACGCATTTCTGAGAAGATATGCAGAGTGGGTTTCGCGGTATTTATATTTAATTTTTCAAGCGTCCCTTCTTCGGAGCAAGTTACCGGAAGACTGGCCTTGTGGGAAAATTGTGCCCATTTACAAGTCCGGAAACAAGATGGACATTCAAAATTATCGCCCCATATCATTAACAACGACATGCTGCAAACTTTTAGAGCACATAATTTCTAAACATATAAATAAATACTTAGAGGAAAATAACTTGCTGTATGAACACCAGCACGGGTTTCGTCAGGGTCTTTCGACAGTCACGCAACTAATAGACGAGTTTGCATCAGCAATAAACGAACGAATTCAGGTTAGAAGCATTTGACCGGGTAGCCCATGACAAATTAGTACAAAAATTAAACTTATTGGGATTAAATCAGGTTTTGATATCTTGGATACGTTCTTATTTAGAAGGAAGAATGCAGTATGTTAGCTGTAATAAAGTTTGCTCTCCTCCTTTAGCAGTTTACACAGGAGTACCCCAGGGATCAGTGTTAGGGCCCCTTTTATTTATAATTTATATAAATGATATAGCAACAAATTTCCCTCCCTCTGTTCAAGTTAAATTGTTTGCAGACGACAGTATGGTCTTTTCAAAAGTGGCTAGAGTTCAGGACCAGGAAATTCTCAACCAGTCCCTGGAAGACATCTTCTTATGGAGTAAGAAATGGGGTATGGTAATTAATTTTTATAAAACTGTCTCTTGCTGTATTGCAAATAAAAAGAAGGTCTTAGACTTCCGCTATTCTATAGGCGGCATTGAACTTAATAAAGTAGAAGAATTTAGGTATTTAGGAGTTATTTTAGCTAATACCCTGCGCTGGAATAGTCACGTGGATTACATATGCGCCAAGGCTTATCAGGAGTTAGGCTTCCTTAGAAGGCATCTTAGACATGCAAATAGAGATGTTCGATTAGCTGCGTATAAATGTTATGTACGTCCAATTTTGGAATACGCGGGGTGCGTATGGGACCCATACAGGAAGCAGCAGGTTGCACAAATTGAACGGATACAGAATCTGGCACTTCGGTTTGTTTTTTCTGAGTATAGGCGCACCGAGACAGTTACGGCAATGAGAAATGAAGTGCGGCTTGATTGTTTAGAGAAAAGAAGGAAAGTGTGTAGATTAAAGGAATTATACGCGGTGGCTAATGGCTTGACAAAGATTAATCCTGAAGTGTACATTTTACCTTCAACATCACGCTCCAAAAGAACGAGCAATACTAAAGCAATTGCTCCCTACCAATACAGAAATGATGTCTTTAAATACTCTTTCTTTTGTCGGACTATTATTGAATGGAACGCCCTGCCAGAGCAAGTTGTCAATTGTTGTAGTCCTGAATTATTTGAAGCACACCTGAATGAATTGTTGGGTTAAGTTTTGCATGTGGAAATGTATAATTTGAGCATGCGTGGGTAGCTGCAACCAGGCTGCAACCTACCTGCGCTCGCTTCACACGGTGAGTGTATGATTGAGTTACTTATTTTCTGTGTGGTGTTTTTTACCCTCCTGTGTAGACCGACAGGTCCACAGTATTTCAAATAAATAAATAAATAAATTACCTAATTGGAACCTCACTGCAACTTTTCGATATCGCTGATAGTGTGCTGGCTGACTATTAGTTGCCGCGTTTTTTTATTGTTTTTATTGTTATTTTGTTTTTATGTAGCATGTCACCTTATTCCTGATCGATTGTATTCCTATGTCTCAACTCTAAGGAGGCAGACGATCTGATTTTGCTATGTTTTAAAATCGTTATTACTATTCATTGTCAGGGCAAACTCCGGATTGCGTCTTGTGGAGAAAAAAAAACACGAATATTAAGCTTTTTCCATGGAATTTCAGCCTCTCCCTAACATGCAACCGTCCTTTTGCGCAAAAAAATTTTAAACTCTAACAAAAAAAAAGTACGTAAGTTTACACTTTGAAAAAGAAATAGTTAGACAGCCAATAAAAGGAACAACATAAAGATGCCAGCGGATGCCGAAACTCGATATACAAGTAGACAAAACATTGCGATGTGTGCAGGGACACCTGGGCATGATGTTTCACTCGTTCGATGGTTCTGCGAAAATAACTTTTTCTTAAGATTTCATTGTATTTTGAGCTTCGTTATAATTGTTGGGATTCGTACAGTACTCGCCGTGATTGCTTGTTTCCGCGTTCTGTAGCAAAGTAAATTCAAAACCTTTTTTGTGTGTGTGAGTGTGTGTGTGTGTGTGTGTGTTTGTGTGTGTGTGTTTGTGTGCGTGAGTGAGAGAGAAGAAAAAAAATTATCCTGATCGGTAATACGGAAAACGCAATTTCAAAGTAAACTAACGTTTCACAACAAATTCTGATATCTTTTCTTGTCAACGCACTTATCCAAAGTTGTGCCTTGCCGTCTACAGAAAACCCGCCACCTCCCTCTCGTGCTCTATACTCTAAGAAATATATACTGGTCTTCCCCTCAAAAGCCGCAGTTAGAAAAAAAAAAAGAAAAGTCCGGTTCCTTGCGGCGGATTAACAATTTCCCCCTCTATACAGATAATTACGATATATTTATGCGAAGTTTAGATTGGATGTACTTTATCTTATCAGCAATTTTACCTTTCGAACGCTAAAAGCATCGCTTCTGCCTCCGATAAATAGATCTTGTAAAAACTACTTCGCGTGGCGTAGGAGGAATGCGCGAAACTTTATTAATTTTTTTCTAGAGGCGACAACGAGTACAGTCGGTCTTCGTTTTCACAAATTACTTGGGAAAAGAAATGGCTGTGATCAACGGCGGAGGTTCGGCCAATGACGGAAGATAAAAAAAGTTTAGACCTCAAAAGAAATTAGCCTGCGCTGATGACACTGAGCCCACCGTCACAGCGCAAACCAAAAATGGCCGCCTACGCTGTGACAAACAGGGCGAACCATTTTATTCGATCTAAACGCATTTCTAGCTTCGTTACTCGGCGAACTCTCTAAATAGACTGCAGCTGTTTGCCCTTCCAGGTGCTTTGCGGTAAAACTAAACGCACCCAATTTTCTAGAGAGAGTCTACAAAACACTGAGAGCTTAAGCGAAGCACAAGTTAGCCAAACTTAAGAGAGTCTTTCCATTAGGTCTTTGGGTCTTGCTTCCTTTTCGACTTCGACTGACGCTTTGGCGACTCGTCGCTGGTATCCTTTTGCCGCAGTGGTTTCTTCTATAGACCAACACACTGTTTCAAAAACACGCCCGCGTGTGCTCACACCAGATGTGGAGAACGTCCGTGCGCAGAAACCCTATTTGTGTGAGAGGAAGCTTCTGCGCATGCACAGTACCGACAGCAGCGCCACTGCGCGCTTCTAGCTACGTGATTGGTTCTTCGGCCTTGTTATCGGATAACTCTGCAGTCTTATTGACGGAGGAGCGATGCCTTGAGGGTAGACCTAGATGTCTCGAGGGTGGAACTCAGGGCATCTAGCATTGAGGTCTACCCACTATCCTTCCAATCGGAGCCAATCAGAGCTCGGCGTCGTTCTGACGTCAGCGCAACTCCTGCGCAAGAAGCAGACGACCTGCTCTTAGCATAGCATTCTGCACGTCGCCGGACTCGAAGTAAGTATATTGCTAAAGCGATGAGCTTCGTTTCTGACCAGAATTCAATAGAGTCGTTCGTTTCAAGAACGGTAAAGCACGCGCTCTTTTGGAAACCGCCCAAACTCCAGAAAACTTGATTACCCAAAACCAATTGCTGCGGCTGTTCTTGAGTAGAGAGGCGAAACAAAGAGAAATCAACGTTCTTTTTCAATTGCCCCCCTCCCCCCCCCCCCCTACCCCTCCCCCCGAAAACACACACACACAGATACCACTTCAGGATGAGAGAAGAAAAAGAAGCGGGAAATAGAATTTGGAATCTGCAAATTTGATATCAGCGCGCTGTTGCAATATATATATGCGGGACGCGTCTGGGGGCCCGACCAAACAACGAAGGTGATAACAATGATCGCAGCTTGTACGAGAGTAGTTCAAGGTTGACCGGGACATTTATTTCTGCGGCGGAAACGAATAATCCGACAAGCAGGAAACTACGTGAGGTCTCTAAAGTGATTCCCACGGAACGTCCAGGCGCCGCTGCCATCGTAATTAGCTCCCGGATTCCTTCGGCGTAAAAATAACTGTTCTGCGTGACTGCAGCCGGGCAAACGTGTCCGTCCGGTTCATTTGTCACCGGCTGTCGTTCTTCGCCAAACTCTCGGCACCATTCGTACACTTTTGTCCGTGATATAGTTTGTTCCTCATACTGTGGTTGCAGTCTTCTAAAGATTTTATTTAGTTTAACTTTCTCTTTTGTCAGAAATCTGATTATGCTCCGCTGCTCTACTCTTACAGACAAATTGATTGCCTGTAAGTTGATTGTTGAAACTACTCCGCGTGCTTCGAATACGTCCTTCCGGGCGCGGAATATTTGAGAAGGCCTGCGGAAACGTCTTCTGCAAGTTTCGTTGTGATACACTTGTTCAGCAATGTCTTATGCACAAAAGAAGCGTCCAATCATCTGGAGGTCAGCTTCACTGCGCGCTCCTGTGCGCCATTGATAATCACTCAAACATACAAAATTAACAAATAATAACTTTTTTCTTTTTTTGCGTAGCCTGCATTTTGTTTTATTCTAAGCTGGCATTGCGGTGTGACTGCGTCACCGACGCGCTTTCCCCATTTTTTTTTCAGAATACAGATGGCGCGCAAGATGTTGCTCAGTTAAAGCCCCTCGATGTGTTTGCGCTTGTCTTGCAAGTAGCGTCAAATGCGCGAGTGCACGAGGCCCATGTCTCGAGCGGCCCTTGGAAGCAAATGGCGGCGCAGCACTGAAATGAGCGGGCCTTGGAAGCGAATGGCGGCGGAGCACCCGCTCATGGCACGTGTCAAGAGCGCTTCCGCAGCAATGGTTGGCGGTACTTGTGAAAAACGCTTTTATCAAGGGACTTTATGCTCGGTCGTTGACTCGTCACGCCATCTATACCAGTTGTGATGATGTGACTCTGTGTGCAAATGAAGAAGTGCAAGTCGACCATGGATCGGCTCAGAGGGACAAGGTAGATGACGAAGAAGAGAAGAGATTGGTAGGGCGTGCATGGAGAGCGTGCAAAGGACTGGCCGGGAGAAGGTGCTGGGTCGGAACGACACCATTCGACCAGGGCAATGGGCGGTTCGCTCCTACTGTCTGACCGGCAGCCTGTTCCAGCGAGGGCAGCGCATTGAAACCACCGTGGAAACCTACGCTGCCCGGCTTCCTACTGCGCGAGCACTTGGTGCGGTGACTCTTGGGTCATCGACGGAAGCCAACCGCTCCCGCTCCTGACTGCCTGCCACAACCGTGGGCCGACAACGACAGCTCCAGACACAAGACCCGCTGCTGCGCATGGTGATTCAAAGACATGGTGCTTGTTGCGTTTTCCTTTCTTCCATTTTTTAACTAAGTTTTCTTTTTTTCTTTTAGTATAAGCACATGAACTCTTTGATTTTTTTTGTAAACACATGTTTTAAGAAAAAAGAAGGACATTGTATCTTGTCAATTATTAACCCCAAAGAACCTCGCAACACCAGTTTTCACCCCAGGAAAAAGGGAAGTTTTGCTCAAAGTTCATACGTCGTGCGAAGCAGTTCTCACAAGATTTGGTTGTCTGAGGCAGAAGCGGTGCTTTTGGTGTTTGAAACGTCAACGTCTTGATAAGGTAACATATATCTAATCTGAAATGCGCCTACATATACTATCTCAATTCCCAGCATAACGAGGAAAATTAGTAATGCTCCGGCTAGAAACCGTACTTCTTTTACTAGGGTTCTTGACTTAATTACGACTGTGCGAGCCGGTCCGCCGTCTCCAAGTGGCAGAGCGCAAACTGAATAAGGACGAAGAAGCACACACATATAACAAAACTGGCGTTTTCTTATGAAAAAAAAAAAAAAAAATTAGACCCCTCAAGCGCACGAGGGACCTCTCCCTCTTTCTAGCGCGCGCATTTGCTGTTTGGTGTGGCCGCCGAAATGGAGATGGCGCGGCAGTCAATGTGTGAGTGAAGAGTCGAGTGACTGGCGCCCCGCTGCGGCGAGACGCCGAAACACACTTCTCCCGAGCGAACACGGGTGTTTTGGGTCCTCGCCGCTGCGAAAGCTGTGCGCTGACGTTCAGGTTTCCCGAGAGAGAGAGAGAGAAAATCACTTTAATTAGAGCACAGATTAAGTACCCAAGATATCCTCCGCCTGAAGTACCAGGGTGAGCTGATCTTCCAGTTGCGGCGACGCCAACCATGCACTCCAGGAGGGTGGTGGGGGGTTAGGAAGAAATGAGGTGGTGTAGGCGACCGGGCAATGAAGGAGACAATGTTCTTGATTGGCATAGGGAGCTGGGCAGTTGGGACAGGAAGGGTCTGATCAATAGCGGAAGAGGTAAAGGCGAGCAGGTGTGACGAGGGTGTTTGTCTGGATTTTACGGAGAATGTGGGTCTGCGCGACACTAAGCTGTGGATGTGGTCGAGGTAGAAGTTCATGAGATATACGGATCTGTTTGTAATGTAACTTGAGTGTTTTTTTGTACTCTGCTGCCTCGTCATTGGTCGGGGGGCTTAGCCAGGGGATTGCAGGTGCCCGGCTGTGAAATTCGCGGGCGAGCTGATGTACCAGCTCATTACCTGCTATCCCTGCATGACCAGGGACCCATCGAATCGTGACCGAGGATGAGGAGAGAGTGTAGGGCCATTTCAAGGTCCTCTCGAAGATCGGCAGGAATTTGTCTCTGTTGCAAGGAGCGTATAGCAGCCATAGAATCAGAGTAGACAGTGTAAGCGGACGTGCGCGGCAATTGGGAGAATGATATGATGGCATGGATAATGGGGACAAGTTCTAACGTGGTGATTGACGGGGGGTCGCTGTATGGACCGCACGTGTGAAGAATAGGTAAGGAATGTTTAGGTATGTAGATTGCGTACGCAGCCGTGCCGGTGTCCAAGATGGAAGCGTCGGTATAGGCTACCGTCTGTGTCTGAAATGGTGGATTATGATGCAAGGCCTGAGCATCTCTGCGACCGTCGTCCAGGCCCGGAGCCATGCGGCGGGGCAGAAGAGCGAAACGCAGATTAGAGGGCAATGGCGAAGCGGGTAAGTGCAAGTAAAAATCAATTGGTGAGAGTCCAGCTTGTTCTAGGATCCAGCGCCCTTGATGTGACCCCGAGAGGCGGGCTAGCTGTCGGTCACGATGGAGGTGTAGGAGTGAGGAGAGGGGAAGGAATAGGCCGGTCTCGTAGAGTCTTTGCGTTGAGGTGTGGATTGGAAGGTTAAGGGAGGCCTTGTACAGAGTGCTTAATGCAGAGCTGAGTTTATTAAGTTGCTGTCGTGTGAGCGTGAAATATGGAACCGAATAAAGAATTTTACTAAGAGCCAATGCATGAACCAATTGACTCGCTTGTTTTTCATTGAGGCCCGCACGTCTTTGCACGACTCTGCGGACAAGATGTGTTACCGAGTGGCACGTGTTTATCGCCGGAGTGATGTTAGCCTGATTTGATCGATCGTGGAGATGGATGCCGAGGACCTTGCATAAGGGTACTCGCGGGATGGTCTGATGGTCTAAATAGAGAGAAATGAGATGGTTTACAGAGCGCTGATACTGGGTTTGAGACAGCAAGAGTAATTCCGATTTTTCTGGGGCCGGTTTCAGCCCTGCTTGGGTTAGGAACGCAGTTATGGTGTCTAGACCTTTCTGAAGAGTAGATTCAACTTCCCCTGGTGATCCGTGAGTGCACCAGAGGGTGAGGTCATCAGCATAAAATATGTGGGAAAGGTGGGGTATCTGCTGCAGGCAGCGAGCTAGCTGGGCCATACCCAGATTGAAAAGAGTAGGGGAGAGGACAGCCCCTTGAGGTGTACCTCGTGTGAGTGAGAGTGGTTGGGACAACTCGCCCCCTATACGAAAGCATGCAGTGCGGTCCTTAAGGAAGTTTTGGATGTAGGTATACAAATTTTGTCCGCATTCTGTTTCTCGAACTGAAGCGAGTATGTGATCATGACTTATGTTGTCAAATGCTTTGCGAACGTCTACTGTGACGAGCGCATGCACCTGACAGGAAGATGGGGAGAGGAATGTGTGCTGGAGTAAAAGGAATAGGTCTTGAGTGGAAACATGGGAACGAAAGCCGATTTGGGTGTGTGGCAGGAATGCAGTGGCTTCAAGATGTTCTTGAAAACGATCGAGGACCATCCGCTCCATCGTCTTGCCCACGCAAGAGGTTAAGGAAATGGGACGGAGGTTATTAAGTGATGGGGGTTTTCCAGGTTTGGGGATCATGATAATAGTAGAAGATTTCCATTCCTTTGGGTATGTACCCTCCGACCAATGTTCATTTATGTAGGTCAGGAGCTGTTTTTTATTCGCTTCTGGAAGGTTACGGAGGAGGCAGTACGTGATGGTATCTTCTCCTGGGGCTGATTTTCGTGAGTTTTTTGCTAGGGCCAAGTCTAAGTCTGCTAGTGTGAAAGGGCTGTCTAAAGTCGGGTTTTCAGGGCCCGAGTAGGAGGGGTAGTTTGAGGTCAATGCTGGAGGGATGTATAGGTTCTGTAAGGCTTGGATAAGGTCTGTGCTACCTTGTAAAGCTAAGTGTTTGTCTAGCGTGGGAGCGGGAGGTGGCTGAGGCCCTAGAAGTGAACGGAGGAGATGCCATGCGGTCTTTTGGTGGAGGGTACCGTTTATCTGATCACATACTCTGTTCCAGTTCGAGATGTCGAGAGTGCTGCAGTGTGTAGTAATGTCTGCATCTAGGTGTTGTAAACGTTCTCGGAGTTGTTGATTGTGGGGTTCTGTGCTACCATATCCTCGCGCTCCAAATCTCCGACCAGGCACTTTATGGCTCCGTCGTCGAACTACCAGCCTTTGTGAGTATAAAGGAGCTTATGAGTGTGGATTTGAGTACGGCATGTTTTCTAGGCACGCGGGAGGGGTGGGAAAGACGGGCGCCGTCGTCTGAAGCGCGTGTCATGAGGGGGCTGAGTTCGCGACCTCTGTGCTGGGCGGTTGTGCGGGTGGTACTTGTAGCTGCTCGTAGGGCGCGCTTGGAAACCTGTCTTCGACGGCGTAGAAACATGGTGTTTCTGTTGTTGTTTTGTTTTGTATTGGGTGCTAATTAGAAGAAAAAAAGATAATCGGTTGCATAATGTTACCACTCACAAAGGGTTGCACGTGTGTGTGAACACACTACCCGAAGGATTTGCCGTTTTCCGACTGATCGCAAGCGATCTCTGCGTGGGCAGTCGTAAATATTACTGGTTTCTACGGAGGCTTTGGAGTTGCTTGGTAGCTGCAGCATGATTTTCAATCAAGTAAAATAAAAAGGTGTTTCCCTCTTTTACCGACTTTGTAGCTTCGAGTTGTATCTCCAGTGACGTACAGTATATCGGCTTTTCCGAAGCGTACTTTGTCGCCAGCGATTGGGAGTCAGTTTGGTATTTCATTTTGATTACTAGCTACTACGCGCTCGATGAAGACCGTAGCTCTTCACGCAAATATCTCCCTCCTTCAAGCGCTTTGGAGGGGCGCAGAAAAGATTTATTTGGAAACTGTTGCATGCGCGTGACCGTCGGTTGGAGCAATCTACTCTTTATCTATTTCAACGCAGGACAGCATAGATTCTGTGGGTAACCTTAGTTGGGGCTGAAACTACAGGTTGTGAGCTCTTCATGTACGTTTTCTTCGAATGTGAAAATAAACAAATTATATCTCCTGCAATGTGCAAGAATTGCTGCGGCCCAAAGAAATGTTACGTTAGCGTCGCGTCTGGCGGCGCTTCGCACGCTGACTCGCGATTGCAACTTCATGCATGTGTTCAGAATGAAGGTTTGAAAAGCTTTCCATATCATAGCTTCACTTTGCTACCGTCCTTTAATTACTGGACATAAATGTAGTCATTTCTAACCTACTTCGTTTTTTTCAACTGAAAATCAATTTTGTGAATCTATATGTAAATCACAGAAAATATCGTAATGGTTCAGGCGAGCTGGTGAATATTAAGCATGTTGAATTAATTGTCTATTATTGTCTGTCTCTTCTACGTTTTGATGTTTCTTATCTGCCCAGTCTCAGGTTGATCCTACATGTAAATCACATCTCATCATCAGTAACAATTTTAATTCAATCCAATTTTATTTATTTCTCTTCATACAAGAAGCTGATACCTAATCGTCTGATTCCAATAGTGAGACATTTTACCAAAGCTTGAAACCGTGGCAGGCATAATCGCGCTGACGAACACTTTTAGCACTGGGTGTCGAAGCGCTGGGATGGCGGTGTGCAGTTTTCTACTTAAATACAAAAAGCTGGTTGATGAAAAGAGAATATTCAACGCTTTACCCCACTGAAACATCTACCACGGCAAATAGGGTGTGATTATAAGTCAATTAAATGCGAAGGTGCAAGCGCGCTGGACGAGAATGACGAAAATAATCCTTGGAGAAGGGGAAAAAGAGGGACCAAGGACAAACCTGATTCAGATAAAATAAAACTGAAATAGGAATGTCTCACCAAATTCAAAGTAGGAAGGCAAAATTCGAGAACTTCTCGCGTGTGTAGGGAAAGCGACTACGTATATCCTGTTTGTTCCAATGTAATAATAGTAATCATCTTTATTTGGACTCCTCGAGTCGCGGGTGGAGGGGCAAAAAGTAAACAATTTTACGTGATGAGGCCCCAATGTTCTGTGAGTGCTGGTTTCTTATTAGGTTGAAGTTTATTCCTTTGTGAAATTTGTAAACTAGTAAACAAACATTTTCTCGACAATATTGGCATAAAGAAGCGGTGGCTGGCTTCCGGCGTCGTTTCCATCAACCCTCGCTTATTCACCCGATCGACGCGAAACGTGCGAGACCACTCGATCGAAGCCTTAAATCTAGTAAGTAGGTGACACTTCAGCGACCCAAATAAATTAGGTATAGACTGACATGCGGCGCGGCTCTGTCTACAAACACTGCCGGAAGGCCGCGCATGCGCAGAAGCTATGTGGGCAGAAGCGGCCAGGCTCTCCGTGTTTTCGCCATTGCGTTCTGTGGCGTGCGATCGTTATTGACGTTGTAGAGACACTTCTAGCTTTATTTGTGCGTCGTACTTCCTGCCGGCGTGTGTCGTGCGTTATACCCGACTATTTGAGCTCGCTACTCGAGCATGAACGGCAGTGGTATCGAGACAAACTGTGCGTGGACGGCGTTGCCTTCGACAATCCGTACGCCGTAAGCAAGGCCTGCTGGACTTCCGACGTGAAGTTGCTGCCACAGACGTCGACGGCTCGCGTCGCCGTTTATTTAGCTTTTTCGCCAAGCCAGTTCATGGCCGTCACGGTGCAGGCGTACAAGTCTCGCGAGTCCTACGATTTCTTCGAGCTGGTTTCTGCACTGCCGGCGAGATCAGCAGACTGTGGGTCTGCTAAAGTGTATCGATTAATTGATTGAATGCACACAGCGTATCTTCGAGTCAAGGCATGATATTTTTCCGATTCTCACGACCAGAAGGCACGACAAGCGCCAACGCTTTGTCCGTTCTGTCGCCGATCTACTTCCGCTTGGCAGCACGGGCGTAGGGAGCCACCGACGAGCGCCTGGCCGGTGCTTCGTGCGCGAACACCGTAGGAGCAAAATCTGGGTGATCTCGATCAGACGACGGCTTCCCTGCACATAAGCAGGCCTCGGGACGGAGATTGAAATGGAAGCCACACTTGCCTTTAAGGAAGTGCTTGCCGCACAAACGGTCATTCGCGCGAAGCGACCATCTTTTTGTTTCACTGATATTATCCACCTTCTGCCCGTATCAGAGTCTGCCGGGACCTTGTGGAAACTCACTCCACTAGTTCTTTCTGAACTTTTTGGTGCAATTAACGGCTACAGAGCTGTGCGGCATGCTGAAATGCTATGACGCCCAGTGTGAAACGTGCGCCCTTCTGCCCATACCACCCGGCCCCCGCGCGATCGCAGCGCCGCCGCAGCTCCGTGACGTCAAGCCCGCGTGTCGGTCTATACACCTGATACAAGTCACTACCGTTTGTATGTTTAATTTTGCGGACCCAAATGAGCTAAATATTGATGCGCTCCTCAGCGAACGATTTTAAGTTTGTAAACAATTCTTAGTAAAAATTGAATAGAACCAACAAACTGGTCAATCGGCTGACTTTGCTGGGCCATATCGGATAATTTAAGAACTTATGTAAACTTCTGCTTGTCTTTCGAGCAGAAGTCACGATGTGACAAACATTCTTGCCACGTATTCAACGCGGGCGGAGCTAGGCGTCAGTTGCTGACGAGCATTTGCTCGTCAGCGACTCTCGAGTCACGCTGTCCTTATCGGCAAGCTCGATGTAGCTAAAACAAATGTGCAGCACTTTGCAGCACAACTGTGCGCACGTATACACCTTTTCCGCGTAGTCGTCGCCATCTTGCGTGTTGCAGCGACAGCCGCGCCGTCTGGCGTACGGTTGTTGTGCGCCCATTTTGGTATGCGGAGAGCAGTGTTTTTCCTAGCTCCCGCGTTGTCCCTATTGACCCCGTGCATCGTATCTTCATTGTTTTCCCTTTAGTGAGTTCCTAATTTGTTTGTTATTGAAAGTGTGAATTATTCTGGTGTTCTGGCGTGTTTATTCGCCTTCATGGCACCCGTTGTTGCGTCAACAGCGCCGAGAGGTTCGTCGCCAGCGTCGCCGGTAATCGAAATCGGAGGCATGTTCACTTTTCCTGAGGACGTTTACCAGTGTTTACTCTTCGCGCGTTGTTGTTTGTGAAGAATGACAGCCTTCTGCGAATGACTAACGGAGGGTTTCTATGCGCGAGCGAGGGCGACCCTGGGCATAGAAGTATCATCGTTTAACCGTAGAAATACTCACAATGGGAGTTGGCGACGCGGGCCGAACGGTTTATTGTTATGGTGCACCGTTGAGGGTACGATCGCTAGTTACCGCGACATCTCTACTTCGTATGACGCCCAGATGCGTCGGAACTATTCAGGAGCTGGGGGTGAAAGGGGGGGGGGGGGAGGGGGCGGGGGGGGGGGGGGGAGGGCGACGACGATTTTGCGCTTTCTTTTCGTATTGTTTCCATTAACGTATTATAACAGGCGTCGCTACCGAGCAACACACAAAATTATAGTGGACATCCTCGTAGGAATGAACGGAATGAAAAACAAAACTTGAGTAGCCAATAACAATCATTACACCCAGGGTCTTACATTTGCACCACAAGCTGGAAAATTCGTTCTACATTTGACTTTTCGAGGCCTATTACTGCACTTGTAGATGTCCGTTTCTATACAGCCTATTTGCTTTTTTTATGTGCTGATATTGCATCGCTTCCCCGCTGATATCAGCGGGGAAGCGATGCAAAGTGTACGTTATAGCCGCATTCGCTTCGCGACTTCTTGTGTTCGGTGCACAATTTGCCGCGCGCTATCTTCCGATTTCGGAAATTGCTGCTGCAGTCAACGACTGCGCAGTGGCAGCCTGATGACCAAATATGCGCGGACATGATACATAGACGTATTAACCCACCTTATTACAACTCACTTCGCTTTCAAGGGCTTCAAACCCCATTTAACGCGCACCACTTCAGCATCTTGCCAGCCGGCTAGGCCTGCTCCCGCATACCGGAAGTGTTAGAACCGGAAGAACTATTCCCGCTGTGCGCCGAGTCGCCGAGTCGAGGCTATGCACGTTACGCGCTGGGTCGAAGTTAGTCGGAAAAGGTGTATACAGCTGAGAAGACAGCACGTCACTTACTCTGGTGAATGAAAAACTTTTTTTCAGCGAGGCTGTTTCTGGCTAGGATTCCGTGAATTTTCCATGTGCGTCAACTAAAAGTCTACGCTCGCACCGCCGCATGCGGGCGCATTCCCCGTATAAAAGATTTGAAGTAAACAGCCAAAGTAAAGTGTTGACGAACGCGCGTACATGATGCCATTTGTTTTATGTTTTTGCTTTAGAACAGTTACTGCTGCAGACGCCGGCACGTGCGGCGCGTGGGTCACCATTTTATGCATTCTCCTTGATGCTTGGGTAATTTAACAATAGATCTATTCAGTAAATTTGTCTTCAATAGGCACCATTTTTAAGATCAGTAGACTCTCAGGTAGATAATTAAGGTTTCTCGAAGATTTGCTGCTGTGCGACCCGCGTCGACCATCTCTATGCTCGCGCCGCCCTCTCTTTGTCATCGTTCCAAGCGCTTGCGTGCCTAGTTTCCTTTCCTTCCGCTCTCCCGGGATGGCGCTCCCGTCGCACGTGTCTACTTTCCGCCGGCTCCTTGTGGCAGCGAAAGTTCGTACCTTTGTTCGAAATTCTGTGTCACATCTGTGTCGTGTACTAAACAGCTTCGCTGGTATTCCACCTTCACAAAGTGGAATGGCTCATGACTTTTTTTACAGCTGCTTTCACAAATCTAAAAAAAACGATCAGAGAGGCTGTGAACAGCCCTGACGCACGCCGCGCAAGCTGTAATGTAAAGCTCCAGGCGTGTTTTTGAACATTTGGAAGTATTTTGTTATAAAATTCAATTGCGAGGGTGCCGCTGTTATTCAATATAAACATCACTCACAAAAACGTCACAGACGGTTATTTTTAAATAAACGGTTTTAATCGGCATAGATGCGAACTAACATAGCCATTCGTGTGCTTTGACATAGCGAGTCGTCTGCTCACATCCAACAACCTCCGTCACAGGAGGGCGTCCGCGAGGTGGCACCACCAAAACATCTTGTCGCCAATAATGGGGTTTCTAAGGTGGGCACCCCCTTAAAGGTGTACGTGCTCCGGTGAATTTTTGAGCTGCCCAGATTAAATACGTTTTCCGAATACCCGAATTTCACTCTTCCCGAAGTGATGTTTATTATCTCTGATGTTTGGATAGCTACCCAGAAAACGGCAAATGAAGGCGATGCCGTAACCGACATTCAGATATCTCCCCGCTTTTCAATGCCGTGACGTCGCATCTTGGAAAACTTTCACGTCGAGCATGCAGTCTAAAAGAACAGCACAGAGTAGGTTGAGAATCGTTTTTTCTGCCGCTGAGCGAGCGCTGGAGTGAGCTTCGACAGCACTAATTTCACAAACATTTTGTAATCCGTGCTGGTGGTGGGGGGAGGACAAGTTCTGCGACTTAAATAGTGAACTTGTCCTCTCTACCGGCGTCACTTTTAGAGCGCAGCTCTTAGGGGCCCGTTTCCGGCTTGAGCGGCGTCGGCGTCGGCGTCGGCGTCGCCGTCGGCGTCGGCGTCGGCGTAACCGCGCGGTGCATTGTGGGTAAATTTCCCCGCTAAATCTAGCGGAAAAATTTATCCGCTAAATCTAGCGGAAAAACCCCCACTAAATAGCGAAAAATATTCCCCGCTAAATCTAGCGGAAAAATTTCCCCGCTAAATCTAGCGTAAAATTTTCCCCGCTAGATTTAGCGGAAAAAATTCTCCGCTAAACCTAGGGCAACAATTTTCCCGCTAAATCTAGCGGAAAAATTTCCCCGCTAAATCTAGCGGAAAAATTTCCCCGCTAAATCTAGCGGAAAAATTTCCCCGCTAGATTTAGCGGAAAACAATTCCCCGCTAAATCTCGCGGAAAATTTTTCCCGCTAGATTTAGCGGAAAAATTCCCCGCTAGTAGCAGAAAATTTTCCCCGCTAAATCTAGCTGAAAAATTTCCCGCTAAATCTAGCGAAAAAATTTCCCCGCTAAATCTAGCGGAAAAATTACCCCGCTAGATTTAGCGGAAAAAATTCCCAGCTAAATCTAGCGGAAAAATTTCCCCGCTAAATCTAGCGGGAAAATTCTTCGCTAAACCTAGCGGAAAATTTTCCCCGCTAAATCTAGCGGAAAAATTTCTCCGCTAAATCTAGCGGAAAACATTTCCCGCTAAATGTAGAGCAAACATTTTCCCGCTAAATCTAGCGGGAAAAATTCCCCGCTAAATCTAGCGGTAAAATTTCCGCGCTAAATCTAGCGGAAAAATTTCCCCGCTAAATCTAGCGGAAAAATTTCCCCCCTAAATCTAGCGGAAAAAATTCCCCGCTAAATCTAGCGGAAAAAATTCCGCGCTAAATCTAGCGGAAAAATTTCCCCGCTAGATATAGCGGAAAAACTTCCCCGCTAAACCTAGCGGGAAAATTTTTCTGGGGGGTCACGTGACCCCCCCCCCCCCCCCCCGAGGTCACGCGACACCCCCCCCCCCCCCCGCCCCGAGAACACGTGACCCTCAGTACCCTTCCCTCCTCCTCCTCAAGAGCTGCGCTCCAACTCGGTGTTACAGGGAGTTGTAAACGGCTTTCATTTTTTACTTGTTTTTCAATAGAGACTGTCAGGATGAAAGACACGTGAGGACTACATTTAAATATTCCTTAACTTTGCAATAAAAATTTCTGTGCCTATTTTGTGACTATACAATAGTCAGTGACAGGTTGAGAGTGAAGTGGAAGCTCCACCCACCTCTTTCCATGTTAGTAGAGCGAACGCTGGAGAGGAGGCGACCTCCTCTCCACCGTTTGTTCTGCTAAAGTGGAAAGATGTGGGAGGAGCTTCCACTTCACTCTTAACCTGTCACTGACTATAATTAATCCGTGCAATTTTTTTTTACCAGTTTTAATGTAAATTGTCGATCGCTGGAGTTTCCCGGATTTCTGAATACTTGAACTCAAGAATTCAGAGTTCGATACTCTGTTTTACTTTGAGACCGAACGGATCCGCCGCTATACTGTCCAATGGAGTCAATCATGAACGGACAAAAGTGCATCGTCACGGCGCAAAATTGTCTTTGTGCGCTTAATTTTCACCTATTAAGCCAATCACGCACAGTGAATGTGCTGCGCTTTTTTTTTCCAAAGACAACAAGCGCCGGTTCAAGTGAGACGGAGTAAAGGGGATCATCCCAACAACCCCGGTAACGATACCCGATACCGCATTTGTTCCGGTAATGGACGCACTGTTTATGAACGAGGTTTTGAGTGTCCGCCTTTTTACGCGGAGCATGAGGATAGTCGATCATCGTGAGAGACTGAAAGATGGCAACGATTTATGGGACAGAGATATATCCACTCCACGCGCAACTGTGATCTACGGAGGACGAATTTCTTTTTACGGAGAATATAGTGTTCGAAACCTCGTTATTCGTGAGGTTGCTTGTGCAGAACGCGATCGTTGGCTGTACGCTCGCGCCTTGCGGAAACGTAGACTCGAGGAGCTTGTTTGTAAGTATACAGTGCGTCTATATAGCTCGAGTAAATACGGTACCAGTGCCGGCGCCTTTGCGCATTTGTCGCCTAGCGTTGTCCCGAATCGTTATTGGAGTTATCACAAAGATCTACTAAAAAGTCTACCATTGACTAAAAGCGTTAAAAACACCACACACACACAAAAAAAAAAAAAGGTTTTGTTTTATTGGGTACGTTATTCCGGTGCTTTGAAAGCCACGAACTTCATCGAGACTGTCCGATTGCCGGTCGATCGAACAAAGCGCGAAAATTGGTCTGGACGGTCCTGGTATTTCCCCATATCGAGCCCCGTTTCCAAGGCAAGGAGAAGCAAACTCGTCTGCAAACACATTCTAGAGTCCATAGGCCCACCAAGGTTCGATCGGCCTTCCCCTCTATTTGATTCTGTGTGCGGACATTGCCTATACTTCCTGGGTCAATCTGTTGATCCGATTAGATGCTATCGGTCAGCCGCTCCGCGGGCCTGGGATATCAATACAATGTAAGACGATCTCTGCGGACCCTAAACAAGAGTGTCAGATTTATTTCGTTGTATGTGATGCTACTTATTTCTATGGAGGCTTGGAACGAAGGGCTGCCGCACAAGTTTTATTTTTTCGCGGCTTTAGCAAAGTATTGCGAGAAGCCAGCATATTTGTGAAACGAATGTGGCATGCCAATAAATAAGAAGCGTATGCCTTAAAGATTACATTGCAATATCAAAAAAGTATATAATAACTTTTTTTTATCTTTATGGTTATTAAAAAAATTAGTCTACATTTCATCGTCTTTGGAAATTGATTATAAGAATGGATTCAGGTCTGTTTCCCGCAGTGCACGTAATGAACCAATCACAACAACTCATGGAGCGTGTCTCGCTGGGAATGATTTGAAAAACTGAGTGATTGGCTCAGACACAATTAGCGAATTAAACATCTGGTTTATTGTTTTTCTGCAGCATTTGCCTCCTAAAAGCGTCGTGATAACTCGAGTAGTTTCTGTTTCGCCCTTATTGTCTGTGAACCAAAGTAGCGAACGCGCCAGACATGGATAAATTATATGGTGGGAACGTAATGTTGTTGTACTTATATGCATCGTTTGCTTCATCGGTCATTTCAGGCAGTTAGAATTAAGGGTTGACTAAAACAGATTCTATTTTAATTACGTATTACCCGCATTATTTAATTATTTCGCTTTATGTCAACATAAATTGAGCTGCAATGATTTATGTATCTGTTAAAACTGCCTTTAGCCATTAGAAGTATGCCTCTATTGATCATTGCTTTAGGTTCCGCTAAACCGCGTTTTACTTTCGAAACGGTTTGGTGACATTAATTTGTAGTATTTAGTACCAGTATCATACGATGCCGAGATTTGAATACCAAAGAAGTCGGTTGAACAGCGACACCCTACAAATTAAAGAAGCTCCGCGTTTAATTTTAATTAAATCAGCCTGAGAAAAAAGAAAGAAAGAAAGAGGGAATCCTTACAGGAGTTCCGGTATCACGTGACAAGCACGTGCTGCGCAGCGGCTATATAGACCTTTTCCGCTTACTCTCGCTCCGACCGCCAAGTAGGCATATCCGGTATGGGCGACGAAAAAACATCAGAACGTTCCAACCTGCAAATAGTAAACAAATAGAGGGGATGGCAAATCATGAATGTGTGACGGTTACGTTCATGCCCTAAATGCCTTCTATTGGCGTGGCGACGGCAAAACAATGTTTTCGCCCATACTGGAAGTGACGACAATTCAAGATGGCGGCGCCCTTGCGGAAAAGGTCTATACCCCTAGCGTGGTTGTCACCAAAACTTGTCAAACGGCCATGGCGACGGTGCTAGCACGGTCAGCGCGTCGGAGGAAGACGCGTGACTATGCTCTTTCTCACTAACTGCGCGTAGTGCTGTCGAAGTCACGGACGGGAGAGAGAGGAAGTCGCTTTTGTACTAAGCTTGGGTGACGGGACAATAACGACCTTTTTGTCGCACAAGAGAGGGCCCGTTCAAATGGCGCTTTCACACTTGCGGATTCGCGGGCGAATCCGCGCAGGAGAAAAATTATTATTTTTTTTTTACCCGGGTGGGCGAAATCGACTCGTTGCTGGCGAAAAATCCGGACATGGCTCCCGGACTGACCCGGGTTTTTTCGCCACCGACGAGTCGATTTCACTACTCGGCTTCAAAATCTACTATCCGCCTGCGCCGATGCGTCCGCGAATCCGCAGGTCCCAACGCTCTACAAAACGGGAGTTCCATTTCCCCCATTTACTAGGATTACGCACTTGCCCCTCTTTAGTGGAAGCTGTTACGCGCTTCGCCTCTGTCGCTCTGATTAGCTCGAAGGGGCCGCAGCGGTTGCTCTTGCCGAGCTACTACGAAACGAAGTGTGGTAAATAATATAGGATGCAGCAAACCGCACGGCTGTGGTTACTCGGCACACATAGATACCTGCTGCTCGCTCATGGTCTCTCGATTGAGGGGCTAGCCGCATTAGTGATGCTGGTTGACTTTCACCTATTTGTGTATTTTCGTCCCCAGAGGGGCTTGTAATGCGTGCACTACTTTGTTCTTGCCTTTATAAGTATCTATAGGTTGATTTCCTATAGGGAATGGTGGCGTATTTTATGCATGAGTATAGAAAGGAATCGCAGTCGATTCGGAATCTCCATCCCTGGCTGGGGAATGTGTGAGCCTATATTAGGCACGGGGAAAGAAAGATAAGGTAAAAACAAAATAAAATGCATAATTTAAATTAGCCTTCATACATATAGTTGTAGTCGGGAGAAAGCGAATGGGGAGCACCATGTTTGGAGCTGCGCTTAATATTTATTAAGGAGTGTTTTCTGACCTCGAACCGACGCTAATTCAGCTACATTTAACGAGAATAATTTTCCTGCTAAATTTAGTAAAAAAAACTGAATTGGTGCGTACGTAATTATATGCCAAATCTGAAAAAAGTTAGCGCGTTACGCTTCTGCGTTATAGTTCAGTTTTATTTTACTAAACCCTATTTTTCATGCTCGTTCTTTGTAAAAATTAGTAAAAGAAATGCCATCGCCTCTCTGGAACATGGTATCAGTTCTAAATAGAGCCTGTGAAAGTGGTCCCGAGAAAGGTCAGGAGCTGCTTCGAGGGCCTGTCACACTTTCCTTGGAGGCCTCGCACGAACAAGTCACGTCCCTGAACATGAACCGCGCAAATGCACTGCTGTACAACGTACTCAAGAGATCCTTCTGGGAGCCAGTGATGGGTGGGCGGAGTTGCAAGAAATGTGCCAGAGTCCTAGACCTGAATTATTTTGGGCTGCAGAGTAACGATTATTCTGCTACACTGGTGCTTAAAATCATGGTTGCCAGTTATCCGCAGCTTTACCTGAAATTTCATGAAAGCGTGTTTCTGTCTTCGAGAAATGTTTAAAGTTTCCGGTACCATGCGAAGCGACGTCGCCTGAGCCACGTAACAGTCTCAAAGCTCATATGGTCGTATTTTCAATCGTAACTGTTTCCTATTGCGCCCACTCTGCGCGCCAAAATGGCGGCGCTTATGATAATTGTGGAACGGAGATACTGTAATGGTGCTTTACACCTGCGAAAAAATCGCTGCCACCGAGGCGAATTTGGCGGGGTCGGAAAACAGGAGGCGTTTACATCAGTCTCTGCCAGCGGCGGTCGTTTTCTCCTCTGATCCGGGGCGTCGCGTCTGCAACGACAAGGCGCGAGATTTCTTGTCGTCTGCGTGGTCACGGCTGAAGCGGAGGTCACGACCGTTCATTTCCCGTACGCACTACTTGCCGTCATGTAGCAGGAGATGAAGAGCACACCGAACAAGCAGCGGTGCCGTTGGCAGCGGTGATTCGTCCACGCTGCGAAAAGACAGCGCGTGCACGCCTTCCTCGTCCTGGCAGGTGAACGTTTAGCGAGCGACGCCATTCCTATACACAAACAGGAAAACAACCAGAAGGATGCATTGCGCAACGCAACCTCCGGCAAACGTTGATGGGCCCGCGTCAGGCGAAACGCCTCGACTCGCGCGGGCAAATTCGGTCCCTATACCAATCCAGATTTTCCGCCAGGGACGAGCGGATTCCGTTTGTCGCCGGCGCGAATCCGCCCGTGAATTCGCGAGTGTAAACGCACCATTGAAAGCCGCCGTCGCACCGCTTATAGATCATCCAAAAGACACACTGTTCGCTGCCGACATCACGACAGAAGTATCTTCGGACTCGTGTCAGCCAACTTCGATGCATAATGACTTCACACGTATGTACGCTCTGAACATGTCTGAAGGCACTTTCCGAATGACCAAGGAGTCGTCATTCGAGGAAGAAACACGCTTCAGATGCACACAGTCTTTAGTACGATGTGTTAGCGCTGTGAGCGCGGCTAAAGCGTAGCGTATATGCTCTGCGGAGCACCGTTCAAATCGGAGACTGCAAATCACGCACTCGTTGGCAGGATTCTTGCCTCAGCACGCGTCCAAACAAGGCCCATGAGTCGGCCGCCTCGCCCTTCATGCCTGAGCTGAATGGCCGCGTGCGGTGCAACGAGGAGCAATGCCGCCGCCACGCCAAAGTGGCCACTTTGCGTTCCGCCCTTGATTCGTGACTCATCGGAGGCCAGACCAGGAGGCCAGCGCACCGTGGCCCGGTCAAGGACGACCCCGCAACCTTCCGGGAGGGAATACCATTCCGCGTCGTAAACGCGCGATTCGAGGTCTCGGCGAAGCCAAGCCGATATATGTCTGGCTGGAAGCAACCTCCCGATGTGCATGGGACGCGTCTGCAACTAGCGTGTTTACTGCGTCCTCATTTGTGGTCCTGTAATTTCCACCTGATGACGTCACGCAAGTGTCATGATGTTGTTTTCCGTGATCCTGGAGGCGGTACAACGGCGGAGGTGAATGCGGCCGACGCAGCTGTTCTGCTGCAACATCTTGCAACTCATCGCAAGGTTGCTGCTCGAAACCATGGAATGCACGCACCAGCCTTATCGGCTGGTGCGTGCATTCCATGGTTTCACAAAAGAACAATATGGAACCAATCGAAATGCGAAACGCGCCAACAATTCCGCTGGGTTTAGCGGCATTAGGCGCACTCCGCTTCAGTATGGTCTCGGTGTGCTTTGTTAGAATTCCAGTTAAGATGAAGGTATCGATAGTCAGACTTTGGTGCTCATTTTGTTGCTTACACCGCGAACCTATGGTGTTCAAAGTGCTATAACAACGTCTATTTTTCGTAGTATGGTTTGCTATTCACTGCTTGCAAAGACGTCACGTTAGCTGCAATCGTGGTGGCCTTGCTGTTGGACGCGTACCTTTTTCAACATCAATTTCGCGCAACCAAGTTTTTTTTTTTTTTTTTTTGAGTGCAACAAGTAGGAATTGGTGCGATGGAGTCTCGGGAAAGTCACGATTATGTTTGGTCCCGATGTGGAGCAGGGAAGTCGCAATATCGCGAAAGTGGAGAGCGAGGGGATGTATGCGCTGTTGCAAGAGTGCTAGTGAGGTATTGCCCTGCTGGCAAGGGGATCACACGCACGCCGACATTTACTAGTAAATACCAACTCATTGTTGACATCAAGCGTGGGGTCATTTGATAGCTCCGGGGCTACACGCGGGCAGAAAGCTAAATAGAAAGGCACGTGCCAAATGGTTGTACTGTGCGCGTAAAACGCCGGAAAATGGCCCCTGCCGGGGTAGTCCGTAAAGATATGAAAGACGAAAAAAACGTCGTTTTATTTTTGTTCTTTTACGGTCACTCCGCCGTACGGAAAGTGAGCGCAGTCCATTGCAAAGAAACGCTCTCGTCACACGAATTTACTATTTAGCAGCGCTACCGTTAAGAGGGCTAATATAGTTAGAGACTAGCTGTTGGTATTAAAAACAATCGCTAGGTGACTCAAGACGGCGCCCAATTAAAGGGGTTTGTCGTATGCATCCATCTACATTTTTTAAAGGCTCCGGGTACGAACAAAAGTGCAGGTTTTCGCGGAGCCGTACTAGGAAATCCTTCAATCGATGAGCCTGAAAACCTGAAATCTGGAACCTCCCTGAGGGTCACTGCCAATGACGTCATATGCCGCCAATTAAAAACGAGACAAAACAACAAAAACAAACCTTGTTTTTTTCTTTTTTTGTTTAGTTCGCTTTTGCACTAGTTTTCTTTCCCGTACTAGACTGTCAGCTCGAAATCCCAATGCACTCCTCGAAATGAGCTGCTTCCAGAACTTCCGTTTTCGCTTTGTCGCCCCGTATTCGGTCGCCCACAAAACAGAGCGGTAACCGGCAACTCAATATCACACACAATCGAAACAAGAAAGCAACGTTGGACTTGCCTTGCGGCGGGTGTTGGGTGGTTCACACAACAAAGGACGAACGCGGCGCAGTTTCTTTTGCTCGCTCGAGTTTCACCGCAGCTCTTGGTCGTAAACAGGGTCGCGTTATAGACAGCGCCCGACTTGGATTGATCCTTGCGCGTACACTACCATCCGAACGGAAGGAATCGATGTCGGCGCTGTTTGTCGGCCTGCTCGAATGGCTTTGAGACGGCGCGAGATAAGGAAGAGGGACCGGCTTCCGAAGCCGGTGTGCTGCACTTTTAAAGACATCCCGGCGCGCGCAAGAACTGCGTCCTTTCTAGCGGCCTCTACTGCAAGCGACGATGGTAGTCCAGTGGTATGTGCCGAAAGAGTGCCTAAACCGCCCGGACTTGTGACCAACCAGCACGTCCTGTTGTCATCGACAGCTTCAGAAACGGAGGGCGTGGCGGCTCCTTCCCACTTCTATGCGGAGAGCAAGTCGTCTGCTTCTGGCGCAGGAGTTCCAGTGACGCAAGAATGACGCCCAGCTCTGGTTGGCTCTGGTTAAAAGAGAGTAGGTAGACCTCAAAGCGAGCTGCCTCGAGGTTGACTCCCTATCCTTCGATCAGAGCCAATCAGAGCTCGGCATTTTGGCGCCCACGCTACCCCTGTAAAAGAAGCAGACGAACTTGGGCTCAGCATTGCTTCGGGTTTCGGTCTTCGGCGTTTTTATCCGAGATCGTGACGTCATCTCACTTGGTGAGAAGTGATAGTGCGGTGCTCGGGACTCCGCCAAGCACTGCCTTTGTTAAGCTGCGAGGGATTATGAACCAGCGCGCTGATTACAAACAATCAGCGTTTAACCACACCAGTTGTATGCAGTACACGCGCGCAGAAACCAGATTTCAGTGAGGTGAAGCGTCTGCTCATGCGCCGTGCTGACAGCGGCGCCACCGGAGCGGTGTGACGTCATAGCCGCTCGTCAGTGTTAAAGAAAGAAGGCCGTAGTGCAGGACGTTCTACGTCAGCTACCGGAGGCCAGCGCGGGGCACAGTGGTCATCAAGCGAACACGAAACGGGAGAACTGTACCTCGCAAGAGCGCTATCCTGGCGCCTGCTGAAAACGGCTCCTTGATGTAAGACTAGTAATGTACGAATAGCGGATCTTCAGTTTGAAGCGAATTCGCTGCGAAAGAGGGTTTCGCCTAATATTGCCGAAACCAATATCGAACGGTTTTGAACAGAAGCATTTTGCTACTGTCCAAGTCTCCACTTCTCCATTTAGAAACTAATTTTATACACTCTTCCCACAGAAAGTTTGATGCCTCGGGATGGCAAGTAAACGACGGATTTCATAAAAAGATTAGGCGTAGAGAAATCCCCAGCTATACCTAACAGAGTGGATTTACAAAACTTGCTATATGCAAATTTTATTTCTTAAATCTAGAATTTAAAGAAAAGAAGCATGAATGGTGAACGGAAGTTGCCAGGGCATCTCTGCTTAACATATACGCTCGCATAACCACCGCAGTTTAATTTGTTTAAAATTTTACTGCAATATAGATATCAACACTCCCCAAGTTTTCGATTCCTTTTAAATATACCAGGCGCGCGCGTGCACCATGCCGCTTTGAAAGTGCGCTTTTCTCCCGAGAACGCAATAGACGGTATTCATACATTTTTAAGTGTTGTTCGTGACGGGTTACTCCGTTAAGCGTGCTTCTTACCTAGCACCGGTGTACTGCGGAGAAGCAACACCCACAAAGCTCACTTTTGCGTGTTTTGCTTCTCCTCATTGCCCCTGTGCTCGGCGAGAGGGCGCATTCAGCGGGGCTAACCCACGGCAGAGCCGTATATGCAGAGAGTTTGGACATTCGTTGGGAAGCATAGGAGGCAAATCAAGAGGCGCCATTGGTCGAAAGCGGGCTGGTCGTGTTCGAGGGCGTCTTCACAAATTCGAACGTGGCCAACCAGAAATCAGAAATAATATCCTGCCGGTGGTCGCGAGAAACAAACTTAATAAATGCATCGGAGTAAGTCTCGGTGATTGAAAATATGGTGCACGTGATGCTTCATTCATGGTCATCCAAAATCATGTTGGAAGAGTGCGACTAGCGGAACGATCGACATAACCCGTACGCCAGGCGCCGAGTGCCGGGAACATGCCGTCTGAGCGGTCACACTGTGTCCGGGCAAAACAGAGTTGAGCGGCATATTCATTTTTTTCATCTTTCCGCGTGATCGTGATCGAAATATTACGTGCACCATATTTTCAACCATGAAGGGTTACTTCATTTAACTCTTACGCGCTTATTAAAACGATTAAAACTGTTTCTCGCTACCACCGCTAGGGGATTCTTTTCGGCCTCCTGTTGGCCTAGAGAGCATGTCAAGCCCTCTCCCTGCGTCTGGTGTACGTCCTGGCTCTGCCCGCGCCTCCCACTGACCAAACTCTCTCTATCCACGGCTCTGACCCACCGCAATCGACACTTGGAAGCATGCGAATATCGGAAATCCTCTCGAAGTGAATTTCGAATAGCGTATTATTCGAAACTGCCATTTAAGGTTTTTAACAATCCCAAAACACTATGCAGCACTCGTTTGAACAGCCTGGACAATAAACGCATGGGCTTGCATGGGTGAGAGAAAAAGGGATCAATTGAGAAGAACGAAACTACGAACACTCCAAGGAGAATCGAAACCTGGACCCGAGGATTTCGTGCCTGATGAGCAAACGGTCTGCTAAGAGGAAGTTTCTTTTTTTTTTTTTTCTACTGGAAGCAATAGATATATATGTGCCGTTCTCCTCTTTTTATGGCGCGAGTGCGCGGGTCGCGAGATTGGATGTGTCGCAATCTTTACAATAGCTCGCTTCAGAGCAAGGAGCGAACTCTACAGGCGAGAGCCAAACAAAATCGGCGACCTGACAAGCGATACTCTTCGAAGCACCACGGAAACACGGTCCGCCTTTTATGAAGTGTAGTTTCACAATTAATCCGCATACCTCGGTTCGAATCTTGTTGTAATGTAAACAAAAAAAAAAAAAAAAGAGACGCGTACAAAAGTAAAGTAAGGCTTGTATTTCTAAAACGATCGGTGATTCTACATAAGAAGCCAGAATGCCGGTATAATAAAAGGGTTCTTTAGATGGGAGGAGATCAAACTATCAAATGCGGGAAAACTAAATACGCGAGGCGACTGAAGTTTACTTTTGCTCTCTCAAAGCCTTCTCGTTTCCAACACGTGGTTATCGGCATTTGGGAGGAAAGTGCGGAAATGGATTGGTCGGGTCGAGACGCGACATGCCGGCTGGACGTAGACAGAATTATCTACCCCTTTAGCGCGTGACAGGTAGTAGGCGCCAATCGAAATCAAGATATTTCCGAATTCAGGTTTACCGGCCGAACGCCGGCGTCCTGCGTTCCAACTCTAGACTCGGCGCGTGGAGCAGACGATGCCCTTCTTCGCTCTGATTGGAGGGAGACAGTGAGTGAAGACAGAGGCAGCCATCATTTACATCTGCCCCCCTATCCTTCCAATCAGAGGTCGCCTCCTGACGTCACCGCAGGCTCTCATATTCCTCTATCTCTCTCTCTCAGTTTCTTTCTGTATGGCCTTGGCAGCTTTTTACCGGTGAAATCTATTTCCCCAGAGTAGTGCACTCGCATTGAAGTTTTGATTAGGGCTACGTAATAAACTTACTGAGTAATCGTCCATTTTAAAATAGAAACTGGCACAATGAGAATAATAATGTGATTGTGCTATGTGGGATCCTTATGCGAACTGAACAATGCAGTAACGTAGAAATGATATCTTCTATCTATTTAGAAATACAAATAAGGGAAAAAATGAAGAGTATAGCAGCCCAGTTAGGAGCATCTAGATTATCCAGAGGGCTCAAAAAAGTCGTTTGGGGTGTTTTTTTTTTTTTTTCTGATATACATAAATTTTTCTAAGATACATAATATTTTTCTTACATTCGAAGTGTACAGACGTAGGCTTCAAACTCTTTTGAGGACATATTTTCGTATGACCAATCGACCGTCGTACTGAAAATAATCTCGCATCAGACAGTTTTTTTTATGATGAATTGGCAGTGTGGCCGCGGTGGTGTCTAGACTGGCTTTTGAAGGGCTGGTGCTTGCAAACGTCTATAGATACGGTTCCACGTGACGCACTTCCGGCCCGGACTGTGGCTCATATCCACACAAGTGAACCGCAGTATTCGAGCCTGGCGTCCTCGTCAGCTGCGCCAGCAGAAGTGGACTGCGACACAAAAGAGCATATCCGCCGGCAGTCGGCTCTTGGGTGACCACAATGGCCCCCTTGCGGATACCACGGTGGGGAAATGATGGAGTAAGCGAGAGTTTGGGCGACCCACATACGTCCCCGATTGTGTTTCTTGAGTTCCGTCTTTGCCGGAACTACGGGCCCCGTCTACGAAACTTACACAAGCCACGACGCAAGCCATGAGAACGAGCGATCGTCTTTTATGTTTTGTAACCACAAGACCCAAGAAAGAAGGGAGGAAATTTGAGGGACCACAACATTGCGCCATGCTTTCCAGCAAAGGTAGTATCAAAACCACGAACTACTAAAATATAGAGAAAGAGTGAATATAAAACTTTCAGTTTGCCGGTGGAAAGTGAAATTCGGAAGCAAATGGCGGCGGAGCACTCGCTCTTGGCACGTGTTTGGCACGTTCCCACACTAACCATAGTTGTCGGTACTTGCAAGAAACGTGAATCGAGGCAGCACCAGCGCTCCGGCATGTCGTCAGAGCTGTGCTTGTTTGTGATAAAAAAAAAATAAGAAAAAATAGTTATGCTTTCTTCAAACTCTTGTGAACAGAGGATCCGTCTCCGTTGAGAGGGTATTAGGTAATGCTCGAACAGATGGATTGCCCAAGTCTATAGGGGGAAAGATATGTACGCTGCATCCGTGGCACTACATCTGTCCGCGACGTCACAACTCTTCTCAGAATCATTTTCCTGCTAATAAACGGATATACTTCGTAGAAATAGCAGAAACGTTTATTTCACCAGCTGCACGATCGCTCTTGTGGGTTACTAGAAATGCGAGTTCGCATTTTTTAAAACCTCTGCTCTACACGTTCTGCACATCGAGACACAGACGCGATATCCTAGTGTTGAAATAGGCTTTGTTTGCACGATATTTTACGCCTGGAAAGACAGCTGAGGAAGCCATCGCGCTCTCTCAGCTTCCGGCATCGTTGCTCAGGAACTGTCGAGGTGAAGCATGCGACAGCTTCACCGCGAAACTCCACAAACAAAACCCGTTTCTTTTTTTTTTCTTTTTTTTTATATACCTGCGTATTTACGCTCATGTTTTATCCACCTCTTCCGCATCTCTGAGGTATCGCGTATTCTGCCAACGAAGCTCCGCGACAGTGCTCTGGGGTGTTCCGGCGTACGGGATAACGTTTAACTAGAGGTTCTAAATAACGGAAGATTCATGCACAGTGGCATTGCATATGCGAGTAGCCACTAGTAAATTTTTTCGCGAGTGTCCGCGAACCTATGACAAAGTCTGGAGTTCCGCATGCACGCTCGTCCGTAGAAAAAGATAAAAAATCAAAACACAAGCCCCCCCCCCCCCCCCCCCACCCCCCGCCAAGAAAAAAAAGAAAAAAAAAAAAACAGAACGTGCGAATTTTGTTACGTCTTATTTTCTTGAACCTGACGGGTTAAACGCATATTTCTGATTTCCATACCGTAAATACCGATTCGTTTCTTTACCTTTTTTAAAAGATAAGGTGTGGATTTATTTTTGAAGCTTTGAATTGTTTTTTTTTTTTTTTGCTCACAATGGCCATAAGTTAGATTTAAAGCGGGGAAGGGGGGGGGGGGGATCAAGATGTTGGTCACCAGCGTTAACTTCCGGTCATGTGACTCATCGTCTGTTAGCAGCAGCAAATTTGGGGATGTAAAATGAACTTCGCGGAAGCCTGCGGACAGCATGCGATCGAACTATACCGGTTGTTCCTGCTAAACATTTTAAACATCCTTATAACCAAGGTGTTCGAGGGGGAAAAAAGGAGAAACTATTTTTGGGAACACTTAACCTGCCATGGCGGAAAACAAAGACTGCAAACACCAAAACAATTAGCAGGATAATTTCCTAAAATTAACTCATTCACTTCATTAATTATTGAAAATAAGCGATTATATAAGAGATGGTTTTTCAATAAATGTTAGTGCCGAGTGCGCCCAGTTTTCGTCCCCTTTCTTATTTTTGTATAGTTTCTGCGCTTTGAACGTGATTCCTATTAGAAACCTTAGGAGTGTCATTGAACAACCCTAAATCATTGAATTTTACAATGACTCGAAGCACTTGGGAAGTGAGGGATGTGCTCAAGTTGCGACTCGAGCAGCAGGCGAAACGGTGGCGACGCGAAAACGAGAATCATATCCTTATCGTCTCTTCCTTTGATTTTGGAACGTCATAAAATGCTGCCCCTGCTTTATATCTCTCTAACATTAATTGATTTAGTAGTTTGCCATGATACCAAACACGTTTCTCATTAAAGCCATGTCTTTTAGCTAATTAAAATTTTAGTTAGTATATTCTATTTAATTATCTTGCTAATTAGTATGCTTTTTTTTAGAATCCTTGACGTCCGCCGTGGTTGGCAGTTTGTTCCCTGGAAAGAGTTTCTTCTTTTCTCAACCAACCTAACTTTAGGAACTTTTGAAAACCTTCGCTGAAACACCCTTATATATTCCACAGGTACGTACGCTCAGCTTCATTCAGCATCTTTAATGGAATGTGAAGGAACATGTCAGAGCTACCAATGCCAAAGATAAAGTAAAAAAAAAAAAGGAGGCAGTTTTTTAGGGGGTTTTGGTGCAGACCACGTCGAAATGCGATAACCGATTTGAACGTTTCTGCTACGAAGGCCATATTCCATGGATTAAATCGAGATGCACCTCGTTCCCTCACTCACCTCTTTGTCGAATAAAAACGAGCCCACCTTGTTTCTCTGCCCCTAGCCAAACGTTTTTTTTCTCTTTCTCTCTTCCTATGTTTCATTGCCACAACGAACACGCCAAGCCTAAGTAGGCCGCCGAATTTGTTTAGCGATGTTCCCTTCAGCACAACGAGATTTATCCCTGGAGAAGAAGAACAAATGGGACAAAGGAGAAATACAAACCTCCAAACACAGCTAGGTGACTGGCGTGCGCCCGAAAAAATCCGCCTGGTCCGGGTATCGAACGGAGGAGCTCTCCATCTCCAGTGGAGAGATCTACAAACTGAGCTAACCAGCAGTTAGCTCAGTTGGTAGGATGAAATGGAGAGGTCCCTGGTTCGATACCAGGAACAGCCAAATTTTTTCGGGCGCGCACCACTTACCTAGTTGTGCTTTAAGGTTTGTGTTGGTCCTTGGTTCTTCTCCAGGGTTTATTAGCGTTATTGTCTAGCCTGCTTGCACCTTTACATGAAATGCATTATCATCAACCACGTCGCTTTCTTTTTTTTTGTTGATAAAAAAATGTGAAGACGACCAGAACACTTCCAACAAGCGCATGTCTTCTATCATAGGAAGTATTAATGAATGTTTGGTGCTGGCTTTGTATCCCTATGTGTCGGGCGGTAGCTTGCGCCACCTAGGCTAAAAAGATTTGCACCCGCTCGCTATTTTGCTATAAACATGTCTCTCGTTAAATCATCTACCCCACCAATTTTCTGTATTATCACGCTTCTCTAGATTTCCTCCAGCAATCTTCAAATTTCCTCTTTGTGAATGTAATCCTTTTCTCCCTCCGCTCTTACACCTGCGCCAGCGAAACCCAGTGCTCATCTCAGAAACCGTTGCCCATAAGGGGAGGGCAGGGCCAAGCCCCGTGCGCCTTAAAACAACACGTTCTAGCGGTACTGTCGTTGAGCTATGATATATATATATATATACATATATACATCTCGCAATAAAGAAAAAGAGAACGCACAGTAGCGACGCCTTTTTACTAACTAAAATCCGAAAAAGATAAACAAATATTTTTGCAAAGTGTGTCTTTAGAAAGGTGGCAGTCGTGCAGACGCGGCTTATATAGTAGGGTGGTTTCATATCAACTCAGCACGGATTGGGGGTCGAATTTTTTATTTTGACGAAAAAAAATATATGTCTTCGGAAAAACTCTTTTGTGACAGGGTTGGCAAACCGCAAGTTCGGACAATTTTTTTTTTTTTGTTCTCGAGTTCTGGACATTTTAAGCAGCCGAGCCGCAAACCGACCTTTTTCTGGCTTGTCGGAGGTGTCATGTTTCACTCCTTTCTACTTTTTGCCTTTTGTCGGTAGTGCAATGTAACTTTTTTCGGCCACACTCAGAATAGGGATTACCAATGGTGAATAATTTTATTGTAATTATTTATCTTCACTTTTGTTTTAAATATTGTCAAAGTGCGTCCCTTTGATAAAATGTGCCAAAGTTTGACCAGCTCTTCCGTGCGACCTATTTAAGACATCGTAACATATTTAGCATTTTCGGAAAGCTGAAGGTATACTCTTTCTATTGATAACAAATTTAATGTTGTGTGTAAAAGAGAAAGGCCACTGTACACTCGTAGAGCAAAAACTATTTCAAAAGGTTCGCAAATTGGAGGTCGATTTTCTGAAAAAAAAAGACACCTTTCATTTGGCTCCTTTTTATATATAGCTAGCTATTGCAGTGCTTTATAAAGTATTATAAATAGAAAATGTAATATGTGGTTTGTATGGGAGCTACAAAAGCTTGAAGTTTGATTTTGTTTGACTGTTTTGTCAGTAAATCAACCTACTCGCAAAAATACACTAATTCAAAATTTGCGCCTCTTACTTTTTTAATAGATACCTGTGAACACGCTTAATTTCTGATAAATAATTTTACCGCAATTATTTATATGAAGTATATTTGAGAGAGTATTTTGCCAATATCACGTTTTTGGACGATATTTGTCAAAGTTTAGTAGCTCTTCCGTATGACCTTTTATGAGGCGTCTTAACATATTTAGTATTTTCAGAAAGCTCACAGTATAATCCTTCTAATGATAGCAAATTTGATATTTTGTGTAAAATAGAAAGGGTAGTATTTCTTCGTAAAGCAAGTCCTATTTCAAAAATTTTGCGAATCGGAGGTCGATTTTCTAAAAAGACTACCTTTTATTCGGCTAATTGTTTTTCTCTGGCTACTTATTGCTGTACTTTATAAAGTAAAAGCTCACATTTTGTGTTGTGTTCACTTGTCGCTCAGTAATACAAGTGACTCACAAAAATACAGTAACTCAAAAATAAACTCCTCTGGAATATTTAGTGGCTACCTGTAAATTCCTTGAATAAAAAAGGATGCAAACGGCGAGTTATGCTAATGAAGAGTCTATGTCATAATATCTTTAATGTTTGTTTTTTGATTGTCAAGCCGCCTCTCTGCAATAATATTTTACGAAGTTCAGCAAGCTGTGGTGCGTGACCTAATCAATATCTTTTTATTTTCTTTACATCACCGTAAAGCTCCAATTAAGCTCTTTCTTTTGAGTATTATTTGAATATTTTGCGCTAAACATATAACACGAAACATTTGCCTGAAAAACGAATATTTAGAAAACCTTGCAAGTTTGAGTCGATTTTCTAAAAAGAAAAATGACTTTTATTTCTTTCATTTTTTATTCGCAGTTAGGTAATATAGTAGTCTGTCATGAACTATTAACAGAAATGGTAATACATTGTTTGTATGGCCGCTATTAGTACTCGAATCTCGTGCTATGAGACTTTTGAACGGGAGTTCGCATAGACGCTCAGCTGAGCAAAAGTTTGACCGATGTAAGGTTTTCTATTTAATGTTAGTACTTGCCTCAATATCTGAGCGTAAAAGCCAGTGAACCAAGAATATTTATCCCAACAATATTTATTTACTTGGCACTGGGGTGATTTGCAAGGTGTGTGAGCTTCGCCCTAGGTATGGACGGAGAAGATACGGAACATATAGGCTCCCGGACAAACTTAAGCTAAGAGGGAAAAGTCTAAGTAACCCGGCATGAATCACTGAACATAGAAATGAAACCTAAACACATGACTGACACATTTGAAGCCTTACACGCTACGAAATGCTCGTTATTTTACGAAAGAGTCCGTATGTGCACAAAATAAACCGTACTTTCTAACCGTCAGATACTAACTCGTACATGTGTATATGCACTAAATATCTGTTTGGCATAAGAAAATATGACAATTACATATCAAGTTCGGTATTTCAAACTCAAAGCCGAAAGCAAAAGGCTCCAGAGGGATTCTCTAACGATCTGCATTCCACCGAATTGGGAGGAAGTAAGCGCTGGGGGGTGCCGCACTTGTGGATACGGACTTCTAAACTTTTTTTAAATGCACTACTCCGAATTCCATTAATGTTTATGGTTGGATATTGAGATAACTGCTAACGATAAATAGAAAAACTTTATATAGGCCAAAATTCTGCCCAGCAGAGCGCCTGTGCGAAGTCCCCTTCCAAAACGCTCATAGCACGAGATTCGCGTCTTAATAGCGGCCATAAAAACAACATATTAAAATTTATGTTGGTAGTTCCTGATAGACTACTATATTACCTAACTGTAAATAAAAAATAAAAGAAAAAAGGTGTTTTTCTTAAGAAAATCGACTGCAAACTTGGCTATTTTTTTTTACATATTCATTTTTCAGGCCCATGTTGCGCATCATATATTTAGCGCAAAATGTACAAATTATACTCGATAGAAAGAACAAAATTGGAGCTTTACGATGATGTAAAGATCATAATAATATGTTCATTAGGTCACACAGCACATCTTGCTGAACTTCGTCAAATATCATTGCAGAGAGGCGGTTTGACATTTAAAACAGAAACCATTAAGAACCTTATGACCTAGACGCTTAATTATCATAAAAGAGCATATCTAGAGAGTGTTCCCTAAAAGTTATATTGATGTAGCGTAAAAAAAATGGAAAAGGGATGGAGTGAAATATGGACACCCCCGATAAGCTGGAAAAACGTGTTTCCACCTTGGCCCCTTCAAGGGTCCATAACTTGAGAACAAAAATCCGACGAACTCGCCGTTTGCGTCTTTTTTTATTATAGAAATTGTCCGAGAGCATTTTTTTTTACAAAAATAAAAAAAATCGATTCAGATTTGTGCCTCAGTTTAGATGAAATCACCCAGTAGTATATCACGGTATACTACAGAACCTTCTTTACGTCCTATGGGAGACCGCTTTTGTTACAGCTGCTATCTCAGCTGCAGTGCCGTTGAACGTGACAGCGTGCGTAGGTTTGGAAGAGCCGGCGTTTGCGCAGTTGCAAGATGATTTTTAAAATATATATACTTCGCTGTCAGATAGTTTGCCAACCCCACTAAATATACGTGTTTGCACGATGTCGCTTTTTACCCGCTCTAAAGTAGAAAGCTGACTGTGTGACGAAGGATTTCAATTGAATGTTGCATTTAACACGGGCGTATTGATAATAAAAAAAGTCATCATAGTATCCGGATACTAAAACAAAACAGTTGAGGTTATCAATGTATGTTTATATAAAAAAAAAAACTTACGAAAATGTTCGGAACAATAAAATAATATGTACATATTAGGCGCATTAATTGTTTTTCGTTTTTTGATTTGCGTTTTAGTTGACAATTATACTTAGTTTCGCTTGAAGTGCAAGTGGATCATAAATCAAAATAACTCGGAGGGCTAGAACGACAAGAAGGTCCTTCAGTTGTTTCATCTCCATCTCGAGCTACTGCCTCGATAACTCCTCAGCGTCTCGAGCTTTCATAGTGGGCAGGCGCAGCCCAAAGCGCGGCAAAATGCAACGAGCGCGTGCTGAAGGTCGGGCATCCGAAAGAGGCTACCTGCCGTTCTCACCCTGCCAGTGACTATACATAGTCCGGGAACCTCTATCATCGCCGCCCCAAATGTGACCCGACACGAAGAAATGCAGCGCGTGTCAGACTCACTCGTTCAGCGTTCGTCGATGGCTCGCACAAGTGGGGTCCAGTTCCGTCGGAGGCCAATCTTGCCATGAGGTCGACTCCGGCTTCGCGCTTTTAACGGCGCGCGGACGGACAGCGCTCGGGAGCTCCGCCAATCGGAGGCCGCCGTCGGAGATGACGTCAGCGCAGCACGTGACGCGCCTCGGCGGATGCGATCAAAAGGATGCGGAAGAGCGATCGGAGGCGCCGCAGTTTTCGATGAGTGTCTTTTCCCCCGACCGCAAAGGGCATCCGCCACTTAAAGCGGACAGGCTGGTTTCACGAGAGACAGGTTCGTGCTAGCTGTCTTATTATATATATATAAAAAAAAGCAATTGCTCGGCCTGAGATTACATTGTAACTGCGACCGCGTAGTTGATGTGGATATAGCAACCCGACGTAACGCTTTATTCCATCATCCTAATCTACACCATTAGGCAAAAAAAATAGAACACGATTCTAAATTACTGCTTCTTCTAATCAGGTCGCCTATGTACTCAATTTTTCGCGATTTATTCGTGTTGCCCCGCATACTTATTAACTTTGTATTCATTTTGAGGAAACAAGAATTATCGAGACGGACTAGTAGAAAGATGAAATGTTGAGGCCCGCCTCTGTTGCGAACTGTGAAGATCTACGTGTTGTCAAGCTTCTCTTCTACATTTGATTAGATTTCTAATGCTTATTTTAAATACTATGTGCTCCGGGTAATATCCTTAGAATTCGTATTGGAAATGTAAATATGTTTACAACAGAAGCTCGAGTACGCAGCGCATTCGGGCTGATGCAATTGTGCTTTTGCTTCTTGCATGCTTGAGGCCATGTTTTACTTATTTATTTCCCCAGACACGGCAGCCCACCTAACCGCCATTACAATAACGAGTGTTACTATCGACGATGCATGCATTTTAATTAGCTGTGAAAATTCGACGGAGTATCCAATCTAGAAACGTGGAAGTTCCGTTTTGGCGGCATTGTCCGTCGGCGGTGTAAGATGTAGGGCTAAGAAAATGATCGATTAACCTCCGGATTGATCGATGAAGGCCTTCATCCCGATAACTTTTTTTAAGCGTTAGTTTCCGAGCTAGACATTTCGAAAAAAATAAAAATTTCGTCTTTGCCACGTGGGACGCATCTATTTTAGGAGGAAGCATAATTGTATTTCATGGAAAAGCACCTTACACAAGTCATTAAGAGTGTCATTCAAAGCATAAATTTTTAATTTAAAAAATGTAAATAAATTGTGTAGTAAAAGATTGTTCGCCCGTGTCTTTCTTGCACGGGTGGCAGGAGCGTCATGTTACAGCTCTATACAGGGTGTTCACAGGTGAGCAAACGCAAACATGGCCAAACTTCGGGGGGAATTTATTGTTTTTGCTTTTTTTTGAGACCTGCAGGGAGTAGGACGTACCTTAAAAGTCCCCCCTCCCCCAACGGGACAGCCATAAGGCGGGATGCCTCGATAGTAATAGGACAAAAGTTTTCATCCTCCTTAAAGGTCTCACTTCCGTGGACCAATTGTGGTATAGACCCTGAAATTTACTGATATACGATACGTACGCCTTCCTAATCCCTTGAATAAAAAAAAATAAATAAAATAAAAAAAGTACACGCTCCTCAAGCAATTACAAATCTGCTGAAGGTGCCGTGGGAGCATTTTCGCGATTACCTATTCGGTATAGTCGTGAAAAATACATCGTGCAAAATATAATTTCCACGCATTTTCCGAGGTGTGTTTTTTGAATGGCGGTCCTGGGTCGGTCCGTATCAAGCAATTATGTCAGCAATATTAGAGTTTCAAACAAAATCGTTATCGAAATTATTCGAGCTGATATATTTTCGTTAGGCAATCGTAGAGTAGTAAGAGAAAAAAAATAGTACGAAAAATAAGACCAAGAAATATTCTATATTGAATCGAAGTCATTAAGTTCAAGGTAAATCATATGCGATATTCTCGCAGCTTGAATTCCGTGCACACAGGCTGGCTGTTTAAATAACGAAAGGAACCAGATTTAACTCGGCAGTTTTATGTTAATTGCAGGCGAATACCCGACTATAAAGACGCGGCAGGCCAAACAAAAACAAAGATGTCGATGTAAAAAGACAATGCTTTCTTCGTAAACATGTAAACACATCCAGTGACGCCGGAAGTGTTCGGAAAATGGATCGTTTCTTACTGTGTTCCGGATTGAGTCGTTTCTTATAGAAGGGCCATTCAAGTTGTAAGGTCCCCCTTTTTTTTCTTCTCTAGACCGTAAGCTGCTAGGGACATGGTCAGCGTCTTAAGCTATCTGGAATCGTACTGGAAGTTAGTGAAAGTCACAAAAATATTGTTATAAAGACTCGAAACAATTTTCGTGCCCCTGGGCTCATAAGTGTTACAGACACTAAAAATGGCGACGTTCACCTTCGGAGAGCAGTGTGAAAATATTATTTGTTTTTTCTGCACAGGCGTACGACCCGAAAAATGTGTCGTTCGATAACGACATGAATGAGGGTTTAATCTGAGGAAAGGTCCTCTTCTGGCGGCAGATGCAGGTATTTCCCGAGAGGAGAGTCGGCGAATCAGATATTAGAGAGCCACCCCCCCCCCCCCTCCTTTTTTTTTTTCTCCCGCCTTAGAATTTTACTTATGCGGAATTCGAGGGAGGGCTCAGGACCCCCAGACCCCGCCCCCCTCCCCTCCCACACCCTCTGGATCCGCCACTGGTCCCCTCCGACGAGAGATGGGTGTCGTTTTTACATCCCGAAATCGAACGCCAGTTGCAACAGTGGGAGCGCCCCGACTCCAGGCCAGCGAAGTTTAACGCTCCTACCAGTGTGCGGAGGAGACGGATAGTCATGTTCTGGAAGAGTGAAGGCGTCATCCTCAATTGCTGCGTCCCGAAAGGCACGAAAGAGACGACTGCGTCATACTGAGACGTTATGGAGAAATAAATTGTTTTTACTGCACAAATTAAACAAAAAGAAAAAAAAACAAGCCGCAGTTGTGTTGTGTTGTTACGACAGTGCTCCGTATAATCGGGCGTCACTTGATAAATGCTTTCTTCGCAAGATCAACTTCAAAGTAACTCCTCACGCTCCCAATTCTCCTGACATTGCTCCAAGCCATTTTAGGCGGCCTCGGACAATGAAGGTTATGTCCGTGACAGTGTCTTCGAGGCGCCCGGTTGTTGAGTCGACAATAACCCAGACTCCCAGAAAAGTCCTCGCAGCGACCATGCGATTGTGGCGTCGACTTCTTTAAACATTTATAGAACTGAACAGTGACTCTGTAGTGAAGTGACGTAGTGTCTGCTTTATGTTGCATGTAATTTTTTTAAACTAAATTAATAGGCGATTTTAGAACCTAAATGCATCTCGTAGTTCGCTTCACTTGAGGAGCGAGCGAAGCCAAAAAACCACAGCAGTGGCGTCGTAAAAAAAAGGGTTGGGGAAAGGGAAATGATCCCTCACCCCCCCCCCCCCCCTCCACCCGGACAATAGACATTATCAGAGCCGCGTATAGAGAAAGTTTGGACAATGGGAGGCGCGGGCAGAGCCAGGGCGTGCACCAGACGCAGGAAGAGGACCTGACATGTTCTCTTGGCCAACCAGAGGCCGAAAAGAATCCCCTAGTTGTGGTGGCGAAGAACTGTTTTAAACGTTTTAATAAGCGCGTAACAGTTAAATATACTAACCATTTCTGGTTGAAAATAGGGTGCAGATGATGTTTCGATCATGATCACGCAGAAAGATATAAGAAACGAGTGTGGTCGCTCATTCATTCATTCAAATTTGTTTTGCTCGGTCACCGCTCGGATGGCAGTGTCCCGGCCCTCGGCGCTTGGCGTACGGATTATGTCGATCGTTCCGCAAGTCGCACTCTTCCACCGTGATTTTAAATGACCATGATTGAAACATCACGTGCACCATAATTTCAGTCACCGAGAGTTACTTGGACGCACTTATTGAGTTTGTTTCTCGCGACCGCCGCCAGGGAAATATTTCCGGCTTCTGGTTGCCCACATACGAATTTGTGAAGACGCCCTGGAACACGTCCAGCCCGCTTTCGGCCAATGGCGCCTCCTCCTTTGTCTCCTATACTTCCTAATGAATGGCCAAACTCTCTACCTATACGGCTCTGGACATTATTCATTATTAGCGCCATCTCTCGGTGGACGCGCGAGCTATCGTGCCTACACGCCAGCTTCGAGGCTCCTCCACCGTCATAACTCTGCCTGCATGGCGTCCTCGGGGCTTGTTTATACGAGGTCGGTCTTCTGGGATGTGGTGGAGGCGTTAGGTACTCAAAAATAAATTATATTAGCGAGCCTGATTCTGAAAATTGCATTGGTTTTGTTCAGAGTGACCGAAAGGACACCAAGAATCTAGTCACCGGGAAAACTTTTTGCCGCACGCAACGTGACAAGCGCGAGAAGTAACCTCGTGAGGGAATCACGAGCGGCAGTTGTCCCGGTGTCTTTATTGCTGCCGTCGTTTTGGTGTCCGTGGACACAACCGACACAAATCTGGGAAGCATCCTTAACCAGCCATCACTTCAGTAATCACGAGCTTCATATATCGAGAGAATTCGACAAAGCCCGCAGAAGAAGCGGGCGGTGCGGGCCCTGGCATTTTACGACTTGGATAGACCCAGTCAAGCGCTACAATTATTCCAAGGTTCGCTGTAAGAAGTTTAGGTTAAAAAAAAAAAGCACGAACGCACGCCATATATTTACTTTAGTAGGCTTCTCATTCCTCTGTCGATTGCGCACCGAGACATGGCAGTGGTGCGGCATCACTTTGACATGGCAGCGTTCTGCTCGTCACGTCAAACGTGGGTCGCCATATTTGAGACTACGGAAGAAGGTTGGGGCGACGTCCGGCAAATGGCGTGCAAATCTGAATAAGGCTGAATAGGGTATTTCCAGACATTTCTATGTGAATATTCGGAGAAAGGAGAGAGAAATCCACATCCCTGCGCTATGGAACAGGAGATCGAACTATAGCGGCCGCTTTATGGAGCTCGCTGTCCCCACCGCAAGGTGTTTACTAATACAAAAAAAAAAAAAAGAATTTTACCTCGCCTAGCAGGTATGGGCACGAACGCTTTGCTCTGACCACTGCTTTAGTCGCGCAAGGAGTGAACTTCGAGCCGTCATATTCTTTTTCTCTGATCAAAAATAAGCAAGAATATTCAGTTGGTTGCCCCCACAGCTGAAGTGTACCGCTGGAGGCGTGACTGTTTGTCCCCTGTATGATACCTTCACTACCCTAGTCCGCGAGCTCGGCAAGGACGCTGAAAGTCCGGAGCTCGCCCTTGCAGCTCGTTCTGCTCTCGCACATAGAGTGAAACGGAGTTTGGGAATGTCTTAATTAAAGACCGACGACCAGTTCGCACTTTCCACTTTTCCCCGCTTCTTGCTCTCCACCCTTATACCCTGTCCACCGTTGCCTCTTTCCTCCTCCCCAAGGCGAGGAGGATTTTCTGCCTTGCAGAATCTCGACTCTGGTCGTCGGCCTTTAAGTGTCTGACCACCCCCCTTTCCCCTCCCGTTTTGAAGCCACTGTACGTGCACATCCCATGCTAAGCAAATATATGGTCAGTAAGTACGCGTAGTCATGTTTATGTATGTAAAACGAAAAGAGCGAAACTGCCATTGTATTCACAGCTTTGTTCCTCCCTTGTTCCTCCCCACGGCAAAACCAAAAAGTACATAAAAAGTCTATGTTTTTTTTTTTTTCCGGTTGACGGCGTTTTTTTATATTGGATTATAACTTTACTTGCTTCATGACCGTTTGCGGGAACCCGCGTACTGTATTAGGGTTACGAGCCATTCCAAACAATTACTCCAACGAAATTGAGGATCAACTCGCCTGGAGTGGTGGATTAAGACGGGCCTAAAACCGAACTGGGCAGCGGGATTGCGCCGACACGGAGACACCGACTGCATTACTAGCATCTCATTACACTTGTTATTGTCGTCGTGTCTTGTCGTTTTTCCTTTTTTTTTTTTTGCCATCAGCGTGGGTGAAACGAACGTGGGCTGGGCATTCTGGTCTCTCGTGCACATCATTTGCGTCAACGATGAGCCGCCTAAGTGCAACGAGATGATCGGCTTATAAGCTGTGTTCTGAATCTTACCCGAGTAGATCTGAACATCGCCTCGTATACAATGGAGGTTGAAATCACGCGTATTCCGATCCGAGGCTGATCCGGTCACCGAAATTAGGATTGAGAGAACGACAGAACATGACAGAAAGAAATATATAAGGGTGGTGGTGCCCTCACAAATACGCGCCCACTTAGCGAAACTTTCTTCTTTACTTGGGGATTTCTTGCAAAACAAAAATGTTTACCCGTCATCCCTCCCCACCTACGGTTGACTCTACTTTCTCAGTCGCTTGGCGCATCCTCCTACTTGCTCCTACTTGCACTGGAAGAATATGAGTAAGACGTAGAAAGAAACTGGTGAGAAAGCCGTTTTTATTATTTCTTCCGCAAATTGCAAACCGAAGAAAGAGGTGCTTCTGTGGACACTACGATTCGTTAGTTGCGCTGCCTTCGAAATAGTGCCACCCTGCCTGCCGCTCTTCCTCCCTCTTTAACCACGACCTAGCAGTCTATTGGTCTGGTGTGAAAGGCTCAGGCCTGCCCCCTATGTCGGAGGCCATAATCCGAGTTACTCCCGCAGGTCGTATTCTGTGGTAACATAGAGAGAGACACGCGCTGGATGCCAGTAGGTTTTCGAACGTCAATAAACAAAACCTATATGTACTCCGTTTAGACGTAACACAACTCAGAGACGGCAGGAAGTAAAATACGACCCAAAACACAAAGTCTCTACCTGCAGTCACGGGTAGTGTTTTGTCTAGTCATAGCCTCCTATATACTGACAAAGCCTGGCAGGTCGCCACGAGAAGCGGCCGCCGCAATGGCAAAATTGGAGCGGCAGGCAGTATGAGAGAAGAGCCACGTGATTGGCGCCCCGCTGCGCGAGACGCCGAAACACACTTCTCCCGGGTGAACAAGTGTGTTTCGGGTCCTTGCCGCTGCAAAAGCTTGCGTTGACGTCCAGGTGCCCCGAAAAATGACTCTTTGCTGCTCTGTGCCACCCAAAGTCAAAAGTCAAATTTGAGGGTTTTACGTGCCAACCCAACGACGGGCATCTGGCACGCCCCAGTGGAGGACAGGATTAATTTAGGCCACCTGGGGATCTTTTGACGTGCAACCGAAAGCTCGGTTACACGGCGCCTCCTCCGCAATAAGCCTCCATCAGATTGCGGGCACCTCGGTCGGGATTCAAACCCGCCATATGGGGATCCGTAGGCCAGCGCTCTCGCCTCGGAGCCACGGAGGTGGCTATCTCTGTGCCACCAGATCCTCGCGCTCCAAATCTGCGACCGGGCACTCTATGGCTCCGTCGTCGAACTGCCAGGCTTTGTGAGTATAGAGGAGGATATGCCACTAGTCCTTCCAATCAGAGCTCGGTGTTTTGACGTCCCCGTGCGCTCTCGTATCCTCCTCTCCCCCACTTTCTACTCTGGAGTGGAATTGAGTGAAATCTGGAACACGGTCGTAGTTGTCCGAGGGAGGCTGACCTATAGGGTGGATCGTGGGTGACCGTTGTTTTTGGATTCTGTTTGTTTTGAACCGGGTACGGGTTTACACTTTTAAACAACGCTGTAGCCTGTGACATCTAGGGATAGGACGCTACCTCGAAATTTAGACGTATTGGAAGTAACATTGCAAAAGCAAAAAAGTAGTTATATCAGCTTGAAGAAATCTCGAAGGACGCTATCGAATTGTTTTGTTCTAAAAAGTAATTTATTATATATAATGTCTTTAACGGCACCATCTAAAGTGAAGAAATTCTTGGAACTCTCAAACGCCATTATTTCAGTTTCAAGTTATGCCATCCAACCCCTGTTTTAGAAAACTTTTATTTCATAATATAATGATCTGTGGAGCTCATTCTTGGAGTTGTACTAATGAAAGATTTTAATGAACGTGGCTGTAAACTTGCTTCCTAAATTTTCGTGCTCTTTTGTCATAAAAGTTGCAGTTCCTTTAACCTATTGCCAACACAGACACAAAAAAACGTCTTTTTCACGATTGTATTTGCCACCGCAAATTGCCTAATTTTGTATTTTTGTTGGTTAGTCGTTTCATAAAGGTGTAATGCTGCGTATTTCACCAAATCAACTCACCATCACCATAACCGTTTTGCAAACATAGTTTGCTGAGGGTGCAGCGCCTATTTGGAGCAATTTTAGATAACTATTCGAAGGAATGATAGATAAGCATGATACCTCGTATGCGATCCAATTTCACGCAGCTACGAATATGCTTTGCGGATTACATACAAACCAGACACACGGTTGCGAACTCTGCCTTTTCAGAAGACGCATGTTAAACAAGTGCATGTCGATTCAACGTGCGGCTGGGTTTGAAGGCAGCAAGAAAAGGACATCGGGGTGGTCGTTGTACATAGTCCTTCTTGGAGTGCTCGTTGCTTTTGTGGCTTGGGTTCGGAGTTTCCGGAAATTTTTTTTCTTTAATAAGTTTATTTTTTCGTTTAGAATGAAAGTGTTTATAACTTTTTAGGGAATATGTATGTGCACAAAAAATAATGTTTGTCGCTTTATTTTCCGGTGATACGTACAGCATCTTCATTTAACAGAAGGTGATATGACGTTAGTGTTGAGTTTTTGTGAACATTGGACGTTTGTTACTACTGCCAAAATCCAAATCAGAAAGAAAACTGGATGAAGGTATTTTCCGTCATTTGCTGTGCACTGTCATTTTTGTTACATGTTAGATTTATTGTAATTTGCATTTTTAATTGTGTATAGCTGAGCACATTGTCTGGGTGTATAATTTTTTCACGGGGCCACATTACCGACCGTGGGTTGTTTATGAGCACAAATAAAAACACGATGATAACGATGATGATGATGATGATGATGATAATAGCAACCAGTTAAACGAGTGGTAGTGTTTAGGGTGTTGCTTTAGCGGGGAGTATGCAAACTTCCTAGCGAAATTGTGGCCATCTGGCAGTGTTATACAATATAAACAGAGGGTGTCTCTGGAAAAGGTTTATCGTGTTTTTTTTTCACCGCCAAAATAAAATACGAGGATCGTCCAACGCTCAGTCTCTTCCTAAATTTAGCATTAGGGGTCCAGACCAGATGACAAAGTTTCAAAAATTTCCGTTAATAAATCGAAAGTTACGAGCGATTTAGAGAATTGTTTTAATATATGACACGTCCCATGGTAGCCCACGACCTTTATCTCTATGTATTCGCGGGCCTTCTCTTCCGCTATCTTCTCATTGGAAATTTCTGAAAATCTCTTAGAAGTCATAACTTTTCAATTAGTAACGGTAAGCTCTGAAACTCTGACACCTGGTCCGGATCGCAAATGATACATTCGGGCGGAGGCTGCGTTTTGGGAGGCGTTTTGGGACGCCCAGGGTGAAATAAACGGCTGTTTATGCGTCAAAATGCACTTTTTGGCAAATTCAAGATTTTTGTTTACTGCGAGATATTTAATTGAGCGGTTGAAACATTTTTCCCAGGTTATATACCTGCAGGGCAGCCGGTAAAAAGTTCTATTAAGTCCCCAGAGCAATTAAATATATTTTATTAAAATAGAAAAATCTTAAAATTTTCAAAACAATTGCGTTTTTAAAAAAAATATTTGAATTGAACAAAACTGCACAAGGCCAACCACATTTCAAGTCGAAAGCCGTGCTGATTTAAGAAAAAAATATTGCTGGGTGTTTTATAAACAAGCTGATTTTTTATAAATTATGGATTGATACCTAGTTTCACGCTATTTTTAAAAGTTAAACGAAGTGTCTAGCGATACGTCCGCCGTAACCCCAAGTTACGTGCAAATCTCCGCCTTCCCTAGGTTCACGGGGGAGAGAGAGGAGGACGGGGAAGAGGGTTAGGTGTAGGCGTTTCAGTGCTCCGTCCTCACGTAACGCTAGCCACAGCGAAAGTTAAAACCACGCTCACGCCATCAAAACATTTTTTTTTTCGTCAAAAATATTTTGGGGCATGGCTACAGACAATCCGGAAAAAGGCCATGATTTTTTTTTTTTTTTTTAGGAATCGAAGGTGGTTGAGCGCATAGTCTGGGACGTTTGACATGGAATGACCCTTTCAGACAATGGGGTCTCACGAAAAATAGCTCGTTTGTTTATAAATTCCAATCTTTTTCCAACCTGGTTTATTCGGTATTGCACCTTCCAACCTGCCTTATTTACAGATTCCAAGCCTTGAACTTTTAGATTAGACCTGAATTACTTTCCGATGCAGTGGCTTCAAGCAGTTTCTTTCGAAACGCTGCACTGTCTGTCATGGTCATGCCGATGTTGACAAAGAATGACCGTACAACCTTCTCTATTACAGTCCTAGAATTCTTTGTCTCATGGTCATATCTTGTAGCACAAATAAAACTCCAAATCAAATTTCGCTTCGTGCAGAAAACAAAATCCCTGATTAAAAGGAACCATGCTGTATTTTTTGTGTTCTGTTTCCGCACGTTGTTTGACGCAGCTTTTCGATCCTGAGCACAAGGTTTGATACTACAAGAGTGCGCTCCTAGTGTCGTTCTTCCTTTCATATTTTGTTATTATTCATTACGTAAATTATGCAGGTCATATTGCTGTTTGCTTGTACTATAAGCACGTTTAGGGCAAATATTATGGCGGTATTATGCGAGTCAACTTGGGGATGCAGGCACTCGTATGTACACATGGTTTACGTCGGCGAGGGTGCGCATTGTGTAGGCGCGTATGTGTGCGCGTTCATGGGGGGAAGCGATGGTATGATGGCGGCGGCGCCTCCGGGGATGAAAGGAACGCCGCGCCGCTAGCGCTCTGGAAGAGCATTCGCTGCACACGCACCGAAACGTACAAAAACATGCACGTAGACACACATGCTTCCGCATCTGTTTCTCCCCCCACTGTGGTTCCCCTCCCGACCCTCCAACGCGCTTTCAAAGAACATGCTGGTAAAAAAAAAAAAAGAAGTAATGGCCGGCTTGGTTTGCCTTGTAGACTTGAACGCAAGGCCAGCCTGTGGGCCATGGGCCGGGCGGGCCCATGACCCGCAGGCTGGCCTTAACAGTGCAGATTTGTACCTACGACGCACGACGCTGACGGCTCGCCGCCCTGTGATGAATGCGAGAATATCGCCCCCTCGCGGCGAGCGACGGAGCTAGCGGAATTAAAGGGCACTGACAACCCCCCCCCCCCCCCCCCCCCGCCCCAAATTGTTTTCCCCATTTTTTTTGTTAGTCGAATTTTTATGGTGTCAGAAATTTTTAATAACGAAAGAAAGAACAGCTCGGACCGAATTTGAAACTGGACTGGGGAGGAAGAAGAAACATAGGAAGGAGAGAGTTGGCGGAAGTACCGGGGCTGTGCAACTTTTTTTCTTCAATCAACATATTGGCGGCTTTTTAGAAGCCACGAAAAATGGGTACCATATTTCTCTTCTATTTTTAATATTGAGTGTGCGCTCTCGATGATCCTCGACTTTGGTTATATTTGGTGGTTGTGTCTGAACCATTGAAAACGGCACGTGACTACGGAGAAGAGAGTGAGCGCGAATCAAACCGGCCAGTTCTCGATTGGCGGTTTTCGGGCGGAAAGAATACGAATTTCGAGTCGCAAATTGTGTTGTGGGTAGTTAGGCTTTCATGTGTCACGTGTGTCATATGTTACATGTTTATTGCCGAGCATAAGTACCCTGTCAGGGTCCCTTTAAGCTCGCTGGGGAGCGAGTCGATGGCCGGAGAAGGCATGCGCGCGCTGGTTGGCGCGCGCGGACTCCGTGTGAACGCAATGACACAAACTCGCTGGTTCGCGCGATTGTTTTTGTGCCGCCGAGTTTTTTTTGCGTTTATTCACCCCGTTTGCGTGCAAGATGCCTGGCTATTTCGTGGCAGAGGGCTGCGACAACGGCGTCCTCAACTGCGAGACGCAGACTTACGGGTTTCCGAACGATGAGAAATTCTGAGTTGTGTGGATCCGTTTCGCGGATCCGTCGTCTCTCGAGCGCCGGTGAAAACCGATGTCGCATAGAGTGACCATTTACGCGATGAGGACTATGAAAGGCGACCTACTGGTACTCAGGAGCCCGGGTCTTCCTAGCAAGAATATTTGGTTGCTACCAGTGGTCGTGCCGACTATTTATTTCCAAGAAAAGAAAAGCATAAGAGCTCAGCGAACCGCTCGAAAAGCGAAGCAAACTGGTGATAAGCACGCTGTCAATCAAACACCTAATAGGTCGGGGTCGCAAAGGCATTTCTCGACGACCCCGACCCCCTTCAGATTTTCTCGGAAGGACTTTGAGTCTGTCGGATGGTTCGTACGGTTCTAGCAGGAATGGCTCGTCCGTCACCATGAGCGAGAGTGACTATAGTCGTCCACGCTGACATCTTCCGAGTCCTCTCGAGTTCATAGATCACGGCGGAACGCACCGCGGACTACAAGGGCCGAAATGAACACGTCACGACGGTCATCGTGTAGGTGCAGTCGTCCGCCACTCCGAAACGCGAGATTGTAACACTCAAAAGCCACCGCGTGGCAGCGCTCATAAACACGCCGGCTTTTGGCTGTGCTGAGGAGCCTGACGTCACGATTACGGCGGAGTTCCCATGACGCATCGCACGCCTCGATGGCCGAAGTCGAAGTGCTCGCTAGAATCGGACGCTTGAAAGGAAAAATATAGCCATCCGTTCAAAATACGAACGCCCGATTGTCATTTACGGATATCATAGGTCATAATTTACCAATTTCGAAAAAGGTTTCCGTATATCGTGATTTGCGTTTATGCACCCTTTAAGGAGCTCGTGTCGGAGAAAAGCCGGCGTCGGAGGCGTGCGCTCAAGACCAGGATTGGTGGATAGGGTCATGACGCCACAGCCGCATGACCAGGGGAGGGAATGTCAAACAACCCATAACGCTCACGTGACTTCACGCATTGAATGAAAGTGATTAAAAACATGACACGGAAGGCGAATTAAAGGTCGCCGCCAGTCTTTAATAATTGCACTTCATAAAATAACTCATTGCCCTTAAAAAAAACAAAAAAACATTTGAAGACTTTTACGCGGGATTTGAACCTACGACCCTTCGGTCGCGAGCAAGACATGCTACAGACTAGGTTTTTTTCTTCTTTATTTCGTACGTAAAAGCAGACTCCCCGGGTCCTTTGGGCAGCCGTCGATTAGAAATCTTTCATGGAAGTCGGTTTGTCTAATACAAGTGCCCATTTGGGCACCATCATCCCCATTCATATCGTGTACACTCTTCACTTGGGTAACGAGATCAGTGAAACACATAGGTGCAGCTTTCGGGTTGGGCTCAACATGGCGTACCGTCATTCGTGATTTCCGAAGATCGAAGGGAGGCAAAACCATCAGGGAACGCCGTCATTCGCGTCTACAGGCAGAAAACGAATAGATTGCGCAGTTAAACAAACATTTTTTTTTTCAAAGTGCGTTGAAGCACATCTTCCATAAAGACCGCATCCCAACAATCAATGACCATATCCTCAATAGTTTCTGGTCTTTTTGCATAGCAGGAAATAAACACCCCGTTGCGCCGTTATACCCCTTTCTCCCATCCACACTTTAACATGTAATGTTGCGCTGTGCAGTCGGAAAAAAATGATTTAGCAGCAGGGGGTATGCCCATATTTTTTACTTGGACTAGAACATCCTGACCTTGCCCATCTGCATACACTGTCCGATACAGCGGTGTAGGAAAAAGACTCTCAATGAGATCACGCGACAGTTTTTTTGCGGTTTACTGCAGACAGGTACTCAAGCGAGTACCGCACCGTCGAAAATTCAAAAGCACTCACAACTTCTTTAACAAAGCCAACCATTCTTGCAGGGGGACCAATTTGTGAAGAAACAATGAAGGTTGGCAAACGCGCCGCCAGTCTTGTCTGTAACATGACCTGAAGAAAATGGGTCTTTCTGGTCCCTCAAATAAAGAAAGCGTGAGACAATCTGTCGAATTAAAAGGTGCGTCAGCCCTGGTCCAGCTTGTGAGACTCGCCGAAAAAGATTGCCTCGACGCATTGGTTCTGCGACACTTTTCCAGATGAACACTGTGAAGACCCTGTGCATTTTTTGAATACTGGTTCGAGCGCAATGTAATACTTGAAGCACATACCACCACTTCGCGACCAAAAACACATTACAGACGGTGGCTCATGTAAAGATTGACATATCGAGATTGCACTACTTTTCTGCTCGTTCTCTTAAATCGCCTGCCAGCTGTGTCCAATATTCATTACTGTTTTGCATGCTGCTCGAGCGGTGCACCGAGGAATTTACCGGGCGCGGATCTCCATTGTATTCCTTCAAAAATTGACGGCGTTGTGGCCCATTCATTATGCCATACAGCAGAACATTTGTTTTCATTTACTACAGCACCATTTGAGTCGCGAAAAATGTTACACAACTCTAAGGCATTTGTGACACTTTCCTTGTTGCTACAAAAGACAGCCACGTCCATCCTTGTGAGCTATAACTTTTATTTCCAGGTTACCCATATAGAGGCACCTCGTACTCGCTTAGACCGAATAACGCTCAAACACAAGGGCCCTAAGTAAAGAGCGAGTGGGGACAGTGGGCATCCCTGCCGCATGGAAGAAAGAACGCTTATCTTACGAGTCATACATGGGTAAATTACTTTCAAAATGTAATTTAATTACAATTACAATTACTTAGCTCCAAAAGTAGTTTAACTACAATTACAATTACTACTACGCAAAAGTAGTTCATTGCAATTACAAATTACTTTTTAAAAGTAATGCAATATTTTACAATTACTTATTTCTGAGAGTTACCCCCCACATTGGGCCATATAACTGTAAACGAGTTATATGGCCGCTGTATAAATGTCACGCATTGTACTTTCCTTTTATGAAATTTGTTAAATGGATTATATAACTTAATAGTTTGGAGTAATGAACTCCTGCGTTCATATATTCTCAAAACATAAAAAAATGGCGACAAAATTCACAGGTGCGAGGTGAATCTCCTTAGAGCTTATGCAAATGGGATCCAAGTCAAACCAAGAAAAAATAAACTTAAAAATAATACAAGGAAACAAATATGCGATAGTACTGGTATCATAAAACTCACGTAAAAATGGCTAATAAGAGAAACTTGTAAACGACGTCAAACATTTAAAGGATACGACAACTTACGAAAACATTTCAGCCAGGATGATTCGCTGCCTCTCCCTGTCTGTGGACTTGTAACATGCCGGATGTGGGTAACCGTAGCACACGAACTGTGGTTGCTTCCACAAAACTAGTGTCACAATAGCAGCAACTCTATTGCCAGGGATTCTGGGTTAATTCAGTGCACGGTAACACCCAAAAAGCTCCTGAGATAGATAATAAATTTAGGATCGTCATGTAGCTAATCATTAGGATAGCAATGATTGTATCGATGTTATGCGTCTCATAAAGAAGACCGATTTGAATTAGCATGGCAAGAACAACCTGGAAAAATTCATGATACACTGCAAACGACTTTATTTTCGCGAATTTCGCGAATCGCCTACAATTCGCGAAAAAAAAAAATGTAAACACATTGGAGTCTATATCGCGACCGCACCGCGTCGCGAAAATTAGAATCCGCGAATTATTCCAAAACTGCGGCCTCTTGGACGCCTCGATTTCACGATTTATTTGAGCGTGTTTCAGCTGAAAGATATAGACGAGCTATTATTATTATTTTTTTATAACTGTAAGTATTATTCAAATTAACAAGAAAGTTGCCTACCTGCAAGTGTTTCCGCAAATTGGAGGTCGCCTTTCGGTTTATTGAATTTGTTTTCAGAAACGGTCCGGAGAGTTTGCTCCTCACGATTATAGTTTTTTACATTGGTGCTAATCTGTTTACAGAATTTTTCGCAACAAGGCCCCGGCAGCCTTTCCTTTTCCATTGTAGATATAAGACTGTTGCAGCTTCTCAATGCAAAGCAGCACTGCGCACCTCGGGGCGGTTCCACAGGCCAAGACGAGAGGACAACGCGTGGAGGGTCACGATAGAGGTGTAAAAACAAAGTGCAAGCCAAGCCCTCTATAAAAAAAGAAGCCTTCAACGAACAACAAATGCAAAAACAAGCTCCCTACAGCTAAAGCCGCGGTTTGTAAGTTTTGGAATCTCGTCCAATCAGGCTGACAAACGGTTGAAAGGGTTAGGAAGAGCGAACACTAAATAATGAAGATTTATACAAAAAGGTAGACGAGGATCGGGAGAAGGAAGAGCAGTGTAGCAAGAACAGTTGGAAGTAAGGCAGGGTAAGTCGTGTTAATGAGACCTGCTGCTTCTTTGCTTCTTCGCCTCGATGTTAGAGTAGCACGACTTACTGTTAGTGGCATCAACATACGAGATAGAGGAGAAGGACGTGAAAAACTCATAAAGAAAAGAGAATAAATTAATGAACAAAAAAGTTCCAAACTTGACTGAAATATGTAAGCAAATATGCTAGCGGCGAAGACGCGTAAGGAGAACCTCGAACCTCCCCGCCTCGACCGGATGATGTGATCGGAGCCAACCAGCTCGACTTCGACCTCCGATGCCCCCGTGTGGGAATGAGAAATAAGAAAGACCCCTATAAGCAGGAGCAACAGGAAGCGAACGAGACGAAGAGTCAGATTCAACTACGACAGGAACGAAAACGGACGCGAATGTAGCCCTCATTTATCAAATTATTTTTCAAATTCTTCATTAAATCGTTTTACAGTCTACAAAATCCTTCATTCCGTTCTATCCCAGCCTCTCTTTCCCATCCCTCTTTTCCGTTTTTTTTTTTAGCAGGTTGGGAGACGCTCTCTCCCCTGTCGCTTTGGCTGTGCTGTCGTCTCCGTGGCCAGGGGGGAAAAGCGCCGCCGCCACACAATTTTGCAAAAGTAATTGTAATTGTGCCTGAAATTTAGCAATTACTGACGCTAGAAAGTAATTAAATTACAATTACAATTCCTTTTAGCCAAAAGTAATTATTACAATTACAAATTACCAGGAAAAGTAATTAAATTACAGTAATTTAATTACTGTAATTGAATTACTACCCAAGTATGTTACGAGTCAACTAATTGTTTATCACTAACCGCGTTGTGCAACCATTACATGCCATTTTAATCCCTTCTAGGATAAGCTTTCCAGCATTACCTCGGATTAGAATCTCCCAAAGTTCTTTATGACATACACGATCAAAGACTTTTTCTATATCGATCTGAACCATCCCAAACGGATTCCCCTCATTAGACGAGCATTCTAAAATAGTCCGCGCGAAATGGATATTAGTCTGAATCGATCTGCCTCTGATGCCCCATTTTTGGTGCTCTCCAACCAAGTCGGTAATTACACTTTGGAGCCTTTTGGCTAAAATCCTTGCAAACATTTTATATTCCACGTTGCTCAGAGCAATGGGTCGGTACCCACTGAAACGCAGTCAGCTAACCTCCTCACTCGATTTGGGAAGGAGTACTGTATGCGACTGGCACAAAAGAGGGTGGCAACACTTCCAGCTCGTAGGCTTCGCGTATAACATAAAGGAAAACGGGGGAAACCTCTTTTTTAAGCTTCTGATAAAACTCGGCACGAAGGCCATCTGGGCCAGGAGATTTCTGGGCCGCCAAACTGTCAATCGTATGTTCTATTTTAACCAGCGTAAAAGGTTGTTCCATAGTTTTTTTACTGTCTTCCGTTAGGTCGGGTGTTACCTGAATAAGATTCCTGTTTGCTGGCACATCCTGAGGCATTTCTCGGCCCTCAAATAAACTCTCGTAGCATTCAATGAAAGAACGTTCAATAACGTCTTTATCAAGGCTGAGAATACCGTCGTGCTCAATGGCTGCTATTTCTTTCGACAAAGCCTTTTTTTTTTTTTTTTTAATCCGCTAAGGCTCAGCTGGCTGAGTGGGCTAGCGCACATCAGCTCGGAGCACGTGGAGCGAAAGCTCGCGCTGCAGAACCCAGGGATCCTGCGTTCAATCCCCACCCCTGCCCGTTTCGATCTGGATGAGCATCGTACTGTGCGTGCGGTCGTGTATTACGTGATGCACGTTAAAGACCCCAGGCTAGCGGCAGTGTTCTACCCAACCGCGTTCCAAGGAACGGCGTTCCTGGAACGCGTTCCTTTTAGGAGGAACGAAGGAACGCCGCCGTTCCAATTTGCATCGGTGGCCCCTGGAACGGGAACTCGTTCCATTTTTACTAGAGCGGAAACAGGAATGGCATTCCTTTTTTTTTTCCCAGTGGGGTAATTTGTATTTCATTTCTAAGAGGGAGATTCTAAAAAAGTATAAAACAATAATTTTACAAAGTGCAGGATCTCGTGAATTTTTTGGTTACTTATCCCATGCTTTATTTTGTGTTGCCCTCACTTGGTAACAGTCGTTTGAAGGAGAGCTAGTGGACATTTGTATATTTTTTCAGTGCCCGAGCTTGCGGTATAAAAAGCAAAACTTTTAGTCGAAGGAAAAAACGCAGAAAGAGGGACGTCTCAAACTCAGCTATTTTTTTTAAATATAAGGCCGACTACAGCCGTCACTCAACTTTCACAAAAACACCTACATTTAGAACAGAAGTACAGGTTACTTGACATCGTACACATCCTTTTATACTGAATATTGGCCACTTAAAATAAAAAAAATTGTTTTTTCTAGCCTCGTCCCCCACCTTCAAACTGAACGACGAATCCAACTTCGACGAAGGACTTGTAGTTTTCAACACTGACCTTCTAAAAGCCACACCCCCTTCTTCAATTGCTCGTCTTGCAGAAAGCAACGTCGAGAAGCAAATGTTGTTAAGTTTGAACAAGGGGATTTATTAGATTGAAACGTGCTAGGTCGTTGTAAAACGCTCGTACGATGTGGAATAACAGTACATTTGGCTCGTTTGAATCGTCTACCGTAAAATATGGTTGAAAGCTGAGATTTTTAGAGGTAAATATATCAACAAATGAAACCCTGTTTCCACTTGTCTTCTTCTGGTGCCCTTTCATCAAATCATTCAAAATCGTATGTTGCCATTTGATGGGACAGATAAAAAAAAAAAGAAAACTTTGCCAGATCTAACTAAATATGGTAATCAGCAAAATACAAATGTAACGTAAATGTAACGATCCGTTCGATCTTTTTAACTGTAACGGGAACAAGTTCCTTACTCTCAGATGGAACTTGTAACGGAAACGCGTTCCAAAAATCACAAGGAACGAGGAACGAGCTTTCGTTCCTTTTATTGAGGAACGTGTACAGCAATGGCTAGCGATTGTACTGCACTGGCTAAATTGCTTATCTGCAGCTGGGGGACTCGTTGCCCGTTAAGGCAGACCAAGTTCTAGGCTTTATAAGACATACACACAACCCGATTTTTTTTTTTTCAAAAGATACAAAGAAGATTTGCCGCGGGCATAATGACATAATTATGTGCGGACACTCCTCAAACTTGTTCGATAGATATTTGTTTGCTACAAATGTATGCTTGAAACATGTCTCCAAAGAGTTTTTGTATGACCAACGTGTCGTGGCCGCCATGCAAGGAAAGCCTGAGACAGTGTTTGGAGTCTGTCCTTTGTGTGATGTATTGTGAAAGCGGCTTTAGGTCTACCTGTCCTCTTCTGTATATAAAGAAGAGGACACGTAGACATTACTAAAGCCGCTTTCACGTTACAAGTAAACGATTTGTATACAAATTGTTTACTTTCAAAAGTTTCCTGAGGGAGTCCCTGCAATAATATTTAGGCGTCTACCTTCCTTGCGGTTTCCACACCTCTTGGTGTCCGGGCAAGCCAGCGGGCAGGGAGAGAGTAAGTAAATATCAGTGCGTCATATTTTAACCGGACGACGCGGAAACCTCCTCCACCTACGGGGGTGACCCGCGGTGCCGAAAGCGCGCAATATGTGAAGTCTTTGGTCCTGGGTTTACCACTGGTCAGAGCCGCTAAAAGCTTTCTTTTTAGTCGAAATACAAAATATAAATAGCGGGAACCGTTTCAATTCTTTATAAAAGTAGGTTTTGTTCAGTATTTTAAATCAGAAAAGAAACAAACGCAGTTTATAAAGTACGGAAACTAGAAATGACCCGTCGACATACCCGCCACTAAGCGGTGGAAAAGGCGGCGCATACAAGAAAGGTGCAGTGGGATCAGGCACCGACGAGCGGTGAGCGTAGAAAGGTCCCGGATGTACGCGGTGGCGCTGCGGTAGTATACCGCCTCGAGGATCCGACCGGTTCCGAGCGTTCCCAAGGCCTTCGGCGAGAGGGTTTGGCTTGCGGTTTGGCCGTTTAGCGGTATGGCAGCGCGAAGTGGCTCCCGTTCTGAACTGATCTTTACCCCGTGTTTGCTATTATTTGTGGCCAATGAAGTCTCATGCCGAATTAGTGTTTAACCGCGCAGCAAATGCAATGCGAGTCGCCATGTCTGCCCACTTCATACAGCCTATCCAAACATGCTTTAGTGGCGCCCTCTCGAGCCGTCGACACGGAGTGCGGCAGCCGTGGGCGCTCGGTGAGCTCACTACCCCTCCTCTAGTTCACGGCCACTGAAGCGACCAAGGACGTCATGAAGGAGGTTATTTTTTTTTTTTTTGTAATTTTGATTTCCCTGTAACTTTCAAAATAAAGCGAAATTCGAGAAACGAAAAGTTTCATTACTTTACTACGTTCAGTGCACTCAGGTTTGGTGCAAATTAAAAACCAGTAAAAAAGTCCTTGCAGGGACCCTTTGAAGGAGCCCGGAGGATGTTTATGAGGTCGCTTAAAAATAGCGATAACTCTCTCTGCAGGCCCTAAGCATTCTAGAAATCAATAATTCATGTCGATGTGCGGTCGGTTTCCCTGTTAAAAAAGCAATCAAAGAACGAGGTCATCTCGGACGGTGGGAGGATCATTGATCCGACAGCCAAGACGAAATGTGACCAACGAATACGTGAAATTTCGTTGAGATTGCAAACGCTCTTATTACAAAATGTGTTTACTTTTGTAGACGATAGCAACCAAATAGGAGTAGTCGAAAAATATTTTTTTTCGCGGAGAGGGAAGATAAAACCCCAATAGTAGTCTCAAAAACACTCCATATCTTTTGGATCTTTCTTTATCCAGGGGAGTCGCGTGTCCGGTCGTCAGCTCTCGAGAGCGCTCCTGAGCTCGCGCTGGCTGGATTGAAACGTAGTCCGGGCTGTATGGGTAGAGTCTCGGAGACACCCGCATTCGAGATATCACTCCGCCGTTCTACCTGTCAGAGGTGCGAGGATCCTTCGCGTGCTATTGACTAACAATAGTCCTGGTTTGAGAACATGCTCCACCCATCGGCGGAGATGACCTCGGCGTGTTGCTGTCTTTTATTGCTTTTTAATGTGGAAATTGGCCGCGTATCGCCATGATTTATGGATTTCTAGGATGCTTATAGAGCCCGGAGAGAGAGTTACCGCCATATTTGCGCAATTTCGGAAGCCTCCGCAGGGCACCTTCAAAAGTAAACTGAAGCGGTTCTGAATTTGAGGAAAAGCACTTCAGTCGGGCTTATTTCCCTGCCGAAAAAAAAAACAAAAAACAGTATAACTCTTTACTAACTGGATTATGGAACTAAAAATCATAGCTGGATTTTTCGCTGAAAACCTTAAATCCAGATTGCAGACAGTCATTATTTCTTAAAACCTGAAATCCGGTTAGAGTCCAGATAGATTTCCACATTTAAAAAAATAAAAACCAGAGACGACGGACGAAAAAGGGGACAACTGAGAGTTCCATAATCCAGTTAGCGAAAAGCTATACCGGACATTTCGGTAGAGTTGACTCCCAGGATCACGATTATTGAGAGTATTTTTTTTTTTTTAATTTTCTGCACGCAGGTTGCAGAAATTAAATTGCAAAGTACCGCTGAAGCGCCTCCTTCCGGGGGCGCGTCGTCATATTTGGAATTTTCGAAGTCCCCGCTCTCGCGCATCTACAGCTCCTAATAACGCTAAACACACGCACTCTTGAAATTTTCAAAAAGGTCAGAAAGAGGCGTCACGGCTGGTGTCAGTGCGGGGGAATATACCTTGCAAGCCATAGCCTCCTCTATACTCACAAAACATGGCAGTTCGACGACGGAGCCATAGAGTGCCCGGTCGGAGATTCGGAGTGCAAGGATCTGGTAGCACAGAGCAGCAAATAGTCATTTCTCGGGGAGCCTGGACGTCAGCGCAGAGCTTTTGCAGCAGGGAGGACCCGAAACACACTTCGGGAGAAGTGTGTTTTGGCGTCTCGCCGCAGCGGGGCGCCAGTCACGTGGCTCTTCTCTCATCCGTTGTCTGCCGCTCCGCCTTTTCCATTTCGGCGGCCGCTTGTAGTGGTGATCTGCTAGGCTTCGTCAGTATGATGGCGCATTCACACTGGAAACGGATCCGCGTTCGTAAAGCGGTTGCGAACGCGGTTGTTAAAGATCCAGTACAATTGCACGCGCATCTGATGTCATCAAATGCACGTGCAATTGTACTGAATCTTTATGCAACCGCGTTCGCAACCGCTTTGCGAACGCAGATCCGCTTCCATTGTGAATGCGCCATACAGGAGGCTATGGGCAAGCTTGCAATTGCACGCGCTCCCCACATGAGCGACACGCGCTTGGCGGTCAAAACATTCTAGTATGATGTCACGCCTGGTCGGAGGTTTTTCGTGCTTTCTGGCGTTTAGTTGCATCTTTGGAAAAAATCAACGACGTCAAGGGCCTTACACTGATAAACTGGCAGCTGAAAGTGACCTCTAATCGGCCGCTATCATGTTGCACATTTTTGACCACTAGACACGTGACCTTAAAATTTTACGTCTAGATTTTAACAAAGTATCGCGCACAGATAATTGCTTATTGATCTTTAATAACAGTACCGACGAGATAAGTTATGTGAGCCGATCAGCGCGTCAGAGAAAGAGACACGTGACTAGATACTCTAGCTCACTAGTTTCGCCCGGTACTGTCGAAATCACGGGAAAACCTCTTTTGTACAAATGTTTGATTGACAGGTCAATTTCCGAGGGAGGGGGGGGGGGGAGACGGGGGAGAGAGAGGGGGGCAGAATTGATATCAGGAACACACAAATCTGGGCCCGGGTGAGACTGGCCTACTTTCCTTCTCCGCGGCCTCCCTCATTACGAAATCACTTTTATAGTTCGTTCACCAAGCACAATGTCGTTCTCTACTCATCTTTGTAAGCTGCCCTTTATAATCTGCATTGCTATTTTCTAAACAACTAATGTCACCGGTATGTCCGCTTGGTCTCACCTTTATATAGTAAACTTTTCGGCTTAGTTTCTATTGTTCTTGGACCTTTCTATTCATACTTTCTTATATTTAAGATTTTTGAGAAAGACAATGTCATGTTGGAACAATTAACAACTGTAAGGGAAGCATCCGAAATTTTTGGTATGGCACAGTCCACAACATAACTTCTACTGGCGATACATCTGATCAGTAACCACATTGCAAAATTCGCCTCTGTGCGAGGTCATCTCACTTCGGTCTTCTTTAGAGTGCTGGTGACATTACGTTGCTCTGAGTAACGGAGACATAAAGATAAACAGAACCGCGTGTCTCTACTGCAGGCGAAATTCCTTCCACACAACTCATTCTCTGCGCTTTCCCGAAGCCACACGTAAAACTCCTGACAAGCTCCGAGGAGGTTTGGGGTTTTGAAGGGAAAGGGGAGACATCATGTCGAGAATTTTCTTTTTAATTAATAAGAAACCAATTAGAATAAAATAACTAGGTGTATAGGCATTCCCCTTATGAAATCGTAATCATTCTTGCAATATGGCCCGACGAAGCAAAAGGATATATCGCTTAAAACAAAGACAGAACTAAAAGAAAACCTGGATCGGCATACAGTAAATAGCAACAGGAGAAGTTCTAGACTGAAACGCTGACTCCCTCAAAAGAGTAAGCCCTGACGCCTCAGCCGCGGGTTCAAATAAAGAATGCATATGAGGGTCAGGTTGGAGGTAATTCGTTTTTCCAGCCCTGCCTCGTTTTTCAATGACGTCGTCCGATCGGATTTCGCGAACTTAGCTTGGGCAGCCGAGGGTCGAAGGGGAAGAGGGTGGACGAGGGATGTGAGCCGCAGCCAAATGGAATTAGTGGCCTTCGACCACGGAGGACTATATACTCCGCTCATCCGTAAGCTGACAGTACGGCGTGAGCAACCCGCTCGTCGGACCAATCTCCCGCCTCCCTCTAATCACCTGACCCGCCCTCTATTCATGGGTAGGGGCGGAAGCGTGATCACGTGGCGAAAGATGTTGACTCGTTCAACGAGCACGTAGCTTCCACCGCACTGTCAGCTTAGGTGTGAAGGGAACGTAGCACACTCGGGACCGAGGAGCGAGTGCGTGGGACGCAGGAGGAAAAGGGTCACTCATGCAACTTGCAAGAACGGTGTGGCGGAGGGGCGGCCGCGGGAGTTTCGGGACTGGAAGTAAACTAGACAAAACCAGGTGTGACGTGGGAAGTTGTTTTCGATTGCCGCTGCGCGGCCTCTCTGTCGATTTGGGTGTTTTTGTATTTGTATGCTCATTTTCGATGTTCACAAGTCAGGAGCATCAGCGTGCGATATATATAGCCCAGCAGGCACGTCTTTTGTCACTCCGGAAAGCGAGAAAACCACGTGCCTTCAAGATGTCTCCTGCCAGAAGCTCTTCTACGGAACGGTTTATACTGCCAGATTATGGAACGGTTTCTAGGTTTATGCGGAGAGCAGGTCGTCTGCTTCTTGCGCAGGAGTTGCCGTCACGTCAGAACGACACCGAGCTCTGATTGGCTTTGATTGGTAGGATAGATGGCAGACCTAAATGCTACATGCCTTGTGGTCTACCCACTATTTTCTTCAATCAGCCAATAAGAGCTCGTCGTTCCGACGTCATCGCAACCCCTGTGCAAGAAGCAGACGAACTTGAGCTCCGCCTCGGACGGACTTGACCTCCGCATAGCCCAATTTAAAGGGAACAGGCGTAAATATTTCTAGTCTAGGTGGCGCAAGCTATTACCCCATAGAAAGTGTATGGCTTGCCATCCATCCATTTATCCGATCTATGTCAGAAGGCGTTCGCTTGCGGGAAGAGGTCTGGTTGTCTTCACGAGGCATTTTAAGAAAAAGGAGCGGTCTGAAGGGGATATCTCTGAACAGAAGCGACGGCCCACGATGGCTCAGGCTGTTTGTCGTTCCAATCAGACGCAGAAGAAGAGAGATCAGGGTTTGACTAGGGACAGAGAAGCAAGATGGACTCGTTCTGCTACAATCAAGCGCTGCGTGAGGTTACGAAGTTCGTTTAAATTTATTCATTGGAATCGGGCCTTCATAGAAGTCTGCATTGAAGCAGCGCAGAAACACAGTCCCGTTTTTTTTTTTTTTGTTTGTTCGTTTGTTGTTGTTGTTTTGAGCAGGGACGTGGGAAGCGGCTCGTTACATTGGTTGCCACGCGGCGTACGAGAGGTCCTGATATGTAACGTAGTCGGAAGGAACGCCCCTTTGTAAATGAGCGGTCAGCGTACCCGCTGGATATATGCCCGCTCCGCCTGTTTACAAAAATCACAACCCACACATCCTAAATCACAGTCCAGTATGTTGCGCTTTTTGCACTCCCAGGAGACTAGGGAGAGGGAAGTGACGCCAACAACGCAGCAAATGCAGATTGGATGTTGATTTTGTTTTCTTCTGTCAACATCCAATCTGCATTTGCTCTAGTCGTTGACGTCACTTCCCTCTTCCAAGTCTCCTGGGAGTCCAAAAAGCGCAACATAGCACCCCAGCCAGCGGCGAGATGTTGTGGTGGCGCCCTCCTATGGTTCCCTCTCGTGACGTCATTACACTGCGAACAACAAGTTTGATGGTGTTTGTAATTAGCATGGGGGAAGCCTAAAATCAATGCGCCTTCAAAGCAACACTGGCAACACTGTCAACATTAACGTTCTTACATTTCTCTTTGTCTGACCATGAGAAACACTTTGCTGACGTTGTAGTCAGCATTCGGCCAATCGTCGCAGGCCGACCACAGCGACGTGGCCAATAGACCTATTGCTAAATTACCCAAGCATCAAGGAGAATGCATAGATTGGTCTTTCACGCGCCACACGCACACGCCTTTTCCGTATAAAGTATTCGAAGTAAATAACCAAAATTGAGCGTTGACGAACGCGCGTGCAAGATGCAATTTGTTTTAGGCACTTGCTTTAAAAAAGCTACTACTGTTGAGGCCAGCACGTGCGGCGCGTAGAACACCAATCCCTGCAATCTCCTTGATACTTGGGTAATTTAGCTATAGGTGTATTGCAGCCAGGCAGAAATTGCGCTTGCATCACACGCAAACTCAGCAATGAACGCGCCCTCAAACGCCTTTATGGAAAAGTGTATACGCGCAGAGCCCCAGCGAGGTTGTCGCACGGGCAGGAAGAGCAAATAGTCCTCAATGCAGTGCCGCAGCGGTGGCGGTGTAGCCAAAATGGCTAATGACATCCGTCGGCAGTGAGAAAGCGCGCATGCATAACACACGAGCACAGTAATGAAGGCGCCTTCATACGCTTTTATTGAAAGCATGTATACTCGCGTACAGCTTTATGTGGCTGTGCAGTTAAAGCTATCGGCGCACGTGCGCCCGAGTATCTTGAGCGCCCATGAAGGCTGTGCAAGCGCACACTTCACCACTTCTTAGATGCCACAGAATTTGGGGAGTTGCGTAAGTTTGGTAATAAAACCTTAGCTGGTGTGTAAGCATGCACCAATTAAGTTTATGAAAAATTGGTGCATAATCGGTGCCGCGGTAAGGTGGACCGAGAGCGCACGGCTTGACGGACGTCTGAAGGGGCGCGAACAGCACTAAATAAAATAAAATAAAATCACGTTGCTCGCTGTCACATGGTGGAAGCAGGTCACAACCGGGGATTGGGAGAAAAGTCTGCTCACTAGCATGTTGACGAAGCTGCCAGCCCCCACGCTTACATATACATTTTGCTATCGAAGACAGGTTGTTTTCCTCCCCAAGAGGGACGCCTTCGAAGTTGGAACTTGCTTGTTTTGCACATTCTCGTCCAGGCTCTCCGCAACTTGATTGCCAAAGAGCGAACGCAAAGGTGGGCCGTAGACCCACTTTGTTCGGAAACATGCAAGTTCTCTTCCACGCTCACACAGACGCCGATGGAAGTTTCCCCTGTAATCGATCGCATTATGTCGTTGCAGCTGTATATAACAACCGCTACAGCTAACGGCCGGAGTCGTCTCAACTATGTGGACAATGCTCGCGTGCGGCGCAACGCGCCTCTCCCGTCTCCGATGCGTCGTCACGACTCGGTCACTAAATACCCCGTTTTCGCTGTACGGTGGATCACAGAAGACGCTACGTGCCGTCCCAGCCAACCCACTGCTGTAGGCGCGTCCCGTGAATGCGCGCCTTGCGCGTTGCCGCACCCCTTCCGCAGGTCAGGTGACGCCTGCACTGCATTGGATTGCTTCCGACGGTCCGTAGCGTCCTCCTGCGCTCCATCTTAGGCTGGAACGAAGAGTGGACAGCCCTTGGAGGTCAACAGCTTGTACCCATCAATGATGGAGGTACATCAATAAATGCAGCGCGTGGACCGCTTGCGTGGCTTCTCCATTCTTCGTTGGGCAGTTGGTGTTTGGCGAACGGAATGCCGATATAGTTATGAGGTCGTCTGAGCACGCGGAGACTACCCTTACAAAAACGGGTCTCAACATTCTTTTTAATTTTTTTAGACTTCTTATTGACTTTCCGCGATCCTACTGAATTCCTTTATAAACGCACCTTGTTTTGACTATTGTCAAAAAACTTTCAAAAGAAAAAATATAGAATTTTTTTAGACTTATTTATAAAAAAATTAAAAAGAACTTGTAAAGACGTTTTTCTATAGGATATTTTCTAAAAAAATTCAAAAGGAAAAACAATAGATTTTGTTTTGTAGACTTATTTATAAAAAAATTAAAAAGAACTTGTAAAGACGTTTTTCTGTAGATTATTTTCTAAAAAAATTCAAAAGGAAAAACAATAGATTTTGTTTTGAAGACTTATTGATAAAAAAATAAAAAGAAGTTGTAACAACGTTTTTTTGTAGCTTATTTTCTAAAAAAATAAAAATAAAACCTATTGACATTATTTCTTTATAATATTTTATCAAAAGAGACATTTTTTTATTATTTTATTTGGTCTGCGGTTGTGTGCGGGGTCCGATATGACGGATTTTTTTTTCTACTTTTTATTGAAAATGTGTTGACTTCTTGTTCACTTTGATTACTTTATTTTGACTGACTTCCTGTTGACATGGTCAACAAAAAGTTTGTTGATTTTGTGTTGAAACTTTTTTATGATTTTCTATTGACTTTCTATTAACTCTACGTTGGATCTTTTTTCTGTTGACTTCCTGTTGAATGTGTTATCAGAAATACTGCAGACGTTCTATTTACTTCGTGTTTAAATTATTCAGTTGACTTTCTGTAGCCAGTGTCAAAAGAAAGGCTACAGACTTTTTGTTGACTTTTTATTGAACATAATACATCTTGACTCAATGTCAAAAGTCACCAAGTTTCTCAATAGTCTCTGACAAGTTGAGAACCATAGGGAGGAGCTTCCGTTCTCCTGCCTCCAGCGCGAGCCTTCTATCCTTGACAACTCTTCGACGTCTCGCGCCCCTCGAGCTCGACTGCGCAGTCAAAGCACGACGGAAGGCATGGGGCGCGTGCTGGAGGGCAGGCGTTCGAAAAACACGCCCTGCCGTTCTCACTTTGTAAATGACAATCGTTGCATTATTGACCCTATTCAACTAGTAAAGAAGAGCAAAATAACTATATTAAAGTGGAGCAACCGCCTTGACTGGCTTCGTCCCGAGTGGTGCTATTCAGAGAAGCGATAAACATTTGTTCTATGAGCCGTTTTTGTGGATGTTGTTTTAGCGACTACACGAAATTATTATTAGTTGTACCAATGCGTTTTAGTAAGAGATAGAGTCCACGAACTTCGAAACACTGTCTTTCCTTGGACAGACTTTCGAGAAGGAGACCGGAGACTTGGAAACTTAGTAAGTGCTGAGGTGGTCACTGGCCAAATGATTACCTTCAATATGTAGGCTATATAAGGCTCTGGTGCTGTCAACAGGACTGTGTTTCTGGTGTTGAGTGCTTGATGGTGTTTGTGTTTGTTTACATTGCTTATTTGTGGGATGTGTATGTATCAAAAAGACACCATTTCCAAACGAAATTAAAAAAAATATATTAAAAAATTTAGTGTTTTTTTTAAACGTTAATCTGCGGTTTTGTCAAAAGGAATTCAACAAAATTTATGTAAGAAGGAATTCAAAAGAATGTATGTAAGAAGGAATTCTAAAAAATTTAAGTGGCCAATTTTAACTAGAAGTTAAATAAGTTGTCAAAACAAAGTCTAAGAAAAATCAAAAAAGTTTAAAAAGAAATTCAATAGGACTCCAGAAAATTTTCAACAAAAATTCAAAAGAATTTAACTACAGATTTTTGTAAGGGTAGGCAGAAAAACAAAAATGAGACGTTCGTGCTTAGATTGCGCAAGGTCGGTATGCCGTTGAGGGGCAGCGACATTGGTTTACGCTGCGGATGAGAAATTTAGCCAGCGCTGTTTTCATAGAGCCTGCGACCTCCAACGTTCCCGCTAAACCTAGCGTAGAAATGTCTCGCTAATATAGGAGGCAAAGATTCCTCGCTAAATCTATAGCTGTAAAGTTTCTACGCTCGATTTGGTGAGAAATCGAAATGTCGCGCGACATGACGCCAGGTGACGTGACGCTGTGGCGTCACAGTGTCACTAGATCCTGATTGGGAGCAAAAAAATTAGCGGAGACGCTGTCCCGCTAAATTGAGCTCAGGACAACGTATACGTGCGAAAAAACACGCACAGAATTTGCTGGGAAACTGCCAATTGGGAATTGTCGTATATCTCGATCGTTTTCTTTTTTTGCCACGCCGTTCTCCGCAACAATGGCGCGGCCATACTGCGCTTGCGCGCCGCTATGGCCAGTCGTCTGCAGAGGTGGGGATCTCGTAGTTAAATTCGGCAAAAACCCACAGGAGACAAGGCCCGTGTGTGACGTCATCGTTAGTGGACCCCCGGCCCGCCCCAAGCAACAAACATGCCGAATCTCGACGGGAGATGCCGGAAAGCGGCAGACGCGTGCGTCTTGGCGTCGCTGCGTGCAAGAGTGTCGCGCATTCTGAGGCGTTGCACGACGTCCTGTCGGCGATTGCATCGCGAACTAGGAGGCTCTGCTGTGATCCACTAGCGGTGACGTTTGGGGGCCCAAGGCGTAGTCGGCCTTGTCTCCTAAATGGTATTGGTCGCGATTTCGGTATCGGTTGCGATTTGTTCTTGGATGTTCTTCGTAATGGCTGCCAACGATAATAACATGCTCGGGGTCCACCGTATACGCCCTACGTTTCTTAAGCTCTCAGTAATAATAATAACGGCTATTACCGTAACAATAATGTACGTTTCATCGGTTATAGACGTCGAAGGTTCATTCTGGAACCCTTGACGTCCATAATCCTCGAAACGTGATTCATGCTTCAGCAAGCTGAACTTCCTGAAACCGTTTCGCTCCAGCCAGCATCTCTCTCATTGGAAAAAAAAAAAAAAAATTTGAATAGTTATTTAGTTGATTTTTTGAAAGTAAAAAAAAAAAAAAAATACTGCAAGGTCCTTTTCAAGCCCCGCTTTGTCAACTCGACGATACACTTGCTCCAAGGAACTGTTTTACACCTCGTTGTACAAGTTATGCATGGTAACTATAATATGTATTGTAGCAGCGTGGCGCTGCAAGTCACGGCGCACCACGGCGCATCGGCTGTGCGCACCCCGGTCACGGATGTCACGTGACAAGCGCCTATAAGTATAGCACGTTCAATAAAGAAGCCCTCTTTGCCCGTTGGAATGTCGTCTGCTCAAGTTATCACATTGGCGACGAGGATGACAACGCACCCGCGCTGCCCAGCGGAAGCGTCGCAGACGGCAGCAGACGAGCACCATACGAGCGGGGCCAACTGAACGGACAGCTACAGCCAAAGCAGCGCAGTCATCGCATCTCAAGCGGGCGACGGACGGAGCGGACACGACGGACGGAAGCCAGCAACCGATAAGTACACCGTCGGTTTGCCGAAATATGGCACCTCTTGGAAAGCTTGACGAATACGACGAAAAACAACAGAATTTTGACTCGTATTTAGAGCGTTTCGAGCACTTCGTTAGCGCAAACGACATCAAACCAGAAAAGAAGCTAGCGGTGTTCTTGACCGTTATAGGACCTCGAGCTTACGAAGTTCTGAAAAGCTTGGTCGTACCGGCAGTACCGGGAGATAAGTCGTTCGAAGAAGTGAAAGTTTTGCTGAAAAACCACTATAGCCCGAAGAGCTCGGTCATAGCGGAAAGGTGCAAATTCAACAGACGTGTACAAGAGGAACAGGAGAGCGTTGAAGATTTCATTGTAGCGCTAAAGCATTTGGCAAGGAAGTGTGACTTTGGCCAGTTCTGCAAGATGCTCTGAGGGACAGGCTTGTGGCGGGAATACGGCGCGAAGAAACGCAACGTGCGCTATTCGCCGAAGAAAGCTTAACCTTCGAAAGGGCATGCAAGATCGCATTGGATCAAGAGCAGGCGGCACGACAGACAGCGTTACTACACGCCGGAAGCAAAGACGCGTCGTTGAACGAGATAAGAGCGAACCAGAAAGATAACGTCAATAAGCGTGACGTTCGAAAACACAAGCAAAGCAAGAAGTCTTGCGAAAGATGTGGAAGGGCGCATGCGGCAAGCAAATGTTGGTACAAGAATGCTACGTGTCACAAGTGTGGCAAGTTAGGCCATTTGCAAAAAGTGTGCTCGAACGAGAAAAAGGGACTCAAGAACGCGAATGCAGTGGACTGCTCGGAGGACGATTCAGAACTGGACGTCTATCACTGCCTTAACACGGTGCGTTCGGGTTATGAAGTGAAAGTCAATGTTGAAGGGGCGGACGTTTTCATGCAAATTGATACAGGAGCGGCTGTAACAATTGTTCCTGAAAGTGTTGCGAAAACCGTGTTCCCTCATGTCAAGTGTGAGCCATCTCGGGTAAACCTAAAAACGTACACGGGTGAACGAATCCCGGTAAAAGGGCAATGTGACGTTTCCGTCACATACGAAAACCAGACTTTGAAACTGCCCGTTATCGTCGTCGATAACCAAGGCAAGAAATTGCCGTTGCTCATGGGGCGAAACTGGCTTGAGAGGCTCAGACTTGATTGGAAAAGCGTGATGTCACTGGAGCATGTAACTGATTCACACCGAATAGAAGCGCTGCGTAACAAGTTCCCGACAGTATTTTCTAATCAGTCTAGTGTCACGAACAACTATCAAGCGAAGATAGTTCTAAAACAAGATTGTACGCCGGTTTTTTGCAAGGCGCGACCGGTGCCTTACGCGTTACGCGATAAGGTTGGAGAAGAGCTGGACAGGCTAGAGAAGAGCGGGGTTTTACGCCGCGTAAGTCACAGTGAGTGGGCGACTCCGGTAGTTGTAATTCACAAGAAAGATGGATCACTCAGGTTGTGCGGGGATTACAAAGTAACGATCAACCCTGTACTAAAAACCGACCATTACCCACTGCCGCGACCTGAAGATCTGTACACTGCCATCGCAGGTGGCAAAGTGTTTTGCGTGCTGGATCTTTCTGCTGCGTATCAGCAGGTACCGCTGGCTGCCGAGTCCAAACCACTTTTGACTATAAACACGCACATGGGGTTGTTTCAGTTCCAACGCCTACCGTTTGGTGTGGCCAGTGCGCCAGCCATTTTTCAGTCCTTCATGGACGAGGTGCTTAAAGGCATACCTCATGTGGGATGCTACATTGATGACGTCATCGTGTCTGGAAAGGACACCCAGGACTGTCAAAAGACGCTGGAATGCGTCTTGCGTCGACTTCGTGACTACAATGTCACTTTGAAAACGGACAAGTGCCGTTTTTTCCAAAGCTCGGTGACCTACCTTGGTCACACGGTGAGTGCCGATGGCATTTACCCGACAGAAGCAATGACAAAGGCTATCACGGAAGCGCCCGAGCCCACCTGCGTAACGGAACTGAAGGCGTATTTGGGGATGCTAAACTTTTACGCTAAGTTTCTCAAGAATGTTTCGTGCGTAGCTGAACCGCTTTATCGGTTGTTGAAAAAAGGTGAAAAGTGGTCGTGGACTCGGAAGTGCAGCGAGGCCTTTGCTGCTACGAAGCAGTTGCTCGTAAACAGCCAGGTTCTTACGTTCTACGACGTAGACAAGCCAATTGCATTGCTGTGTGATGCTTCATCGTACGGGATTGGTGCTGTCATTTTTCATGTAACACCAGAAGGGGAAGAGCGCCCAGTGGCGTTCGCGTCGCGAACGCTCACGTCAGCGGAAAAGAACTATGCGCAGTGCGAGCGAGAAGCGCTAGCTCTGATGTTTGGTCTGAAAAAGTTCCATCGCTACCTGTATGGTAGGGAGTTCACTCTCTATACAGACCATCAGCCACTGCTTGGGATACTGGGGCACGATAAGCCTGTACCTACGCTAGCGGCAGCTCGAATGCAAAGATGGGCAATGATTCTTGCAGCCTATAGGTACAAACTCAAGTACCGTAAAGGAAAAGATGTCGAGGTGGCTGATGCTCTGTCTAGACTCCCACGACCGATGACAACAGCTGACGACCCTGCTGAGTGTCTTTTGTTGTTTGACAGTACTCCCTTGACCGCGGAAGACGTAGCTAGAGCTACAAAACGTGACTTTACCTTGTCTCGCGTAGCTAACTACGTTCTGAATGGATGGCCTGCCCAAAGTAGCGAAGAGCTAAAACCGTACCATGTACGACGTGACGAGTTGTCATTTGAGCAAGGCTGCGTCACCTGGGGCTCAAGGGTGATTGTACCTGAAAAGCTGCAGTCACAGGTTTTGGCACTGTTGCATGAGGACCATCCAGGTGCTAGCCGCATGAAAATGCTTGCCAGAAGTTTTGTATGGTGGCCAGGGCTAGACCTAGAAATCGAGAGCTACGTACGACAGTGTCGCGTATGTCAGTCTCTTCAGAACGCTGCTCCACCTGTACCGTTACAGCCATGGAGCTATCCAACTAAGCCGTGGCAGCGAGTACACGTGGATTTTGCTGCTAAAGAAGGCCATGTCTTCCTAGTACTGGTGGATGCTTTCTCGAAATGGATCGAAGTGTGGTCCATGTCTTCCACCACTACTGGTAAAACACTCGACAAATTGCGAAGTGTATTTGCGGCTTATGGGCTACCAGAGGTACTGGTGAGTGATAACGGACCTCAGTTTGTTTCAGATGAGTTCTCTGAGTTTATGAGGGTGAATGGCATCAAGCACGTTAAGACGCCACCCTATCATGCTGCCTCCAACGGCGCAGCAGAGCGTCTCGTGCAGACCACAAAAAAAAACTCTGTTGAAGCAATTGTTAGACGAGAAACAGAGTGGCAAGAAACACTCTTTGCTCGAGCGTTTGGATAGCTTTTTACTGAGCTATCGAAACACCCCAAACAGTACCACTGGTCGCACTCCAGCCGAGCTGTTTTTGAAGCGACAGCCACGAGTGAAACTTTCTTTGCTTAAAGGGCTACTCCACCTATTTTTTCATTGTCTCCGATTTGCTTGAAATTTTGCTAAACTAACCAACAAATATCGCGGAAATAGTATCCCAAATATTAGGTCAAAATATTGTTTTTTCACGAAGTTATTGAATTTACAGTTTTGGTCCTCACCGTGCTTTTCAAGCTCGAAGTCTCTACTGGCAACAATGAAAAAGTGACGTCAGTGGAAGGCAGGGGTTCACTCTTTGGGCTGTAGATTTTGTTTTAAACTGATTCGAAGCAGTTTCATGGTGTCAAATGAATGCTTGGGAAGCTCGCTGCAGTACCCGCGCTCCAGCACGGAACAAATGATTGGCATATTCTATTTTTTGGCTGCTTGCTCGACTGGCAAGCCTGCCTGCCACTGACGTCACGGCCCTGAAAAGCGCGCGTATATTTGAATGTTGGTTTTTGCATCATTTTCATTTGCCGATTTCGCAATAACTATTATGAATTTCGCGATTCTAAATAGCATACCGGAGAGAGTAAAGGCCGGGGAGTCAGAAAATATAGTTAGTTGAGGTAGCTCAAAAAATCGGTGGAGTACCCCTTTAAACCCGATTTTGTAAAAGCCATGCAAAACAAACAGCAGCACCTGAAGGAACAGAGTGATGCGTCGCGTGGTGCTAACCGGTCTTTTGTTGTGGGTGATACTGTGTTGGTCAAAACGGTGCGAGGCGAGCTAGTGTCATGGGAAGAAGGTGTGGTGACTCAAGTCGTCAGTCCTGTGACATATTTAGTGAAAGTGGCGCAGGTTGTGCGGTTCACACACGCCGACCACATCCGAGACCGCCTTGCAAGCCCGACGTCCCTTGCTGCACCGCCTACGCCGGAGGAGCCTACGCTTCCAGATGTTCCGGTGCCTCGAGAAACCCAGCCGATAGTGCCACAAGTTGCTTCTGCTGCTATGCCAGCGGACTCTCAAGCCGGCAGTCAACAAGCTACACGGACGCGTCAGCAGCCGCTTCCACCACCGAGTTCCACAAGTGCGCCAGTGACGACACCGGAGCCTTGTACTGAGGCACCGACTTCCAGAAGAAGTACGCGAGTGCGGCGTCCACCGGACAGGTACAAACCGGAGGACTTCCGAAGCTGATGTGAGGGGGAAGGAATGTAGCAGCGTGGCGCTGCAAGTCACGGCGCACCACGGCGCATCGGCTGTGCGCACCCCGGTCACGGATGTCACGTGACAAGCGCCTATAAGTATAGCACGTTCAATAAAGAAGCCCTCTTTGCCCGTTGGAATGTCGTCTGCTCAAGTTATCACATGTATAACGCAGGGTTAGTCGTTTTTCGGCGTTCTTATCGGGCTGCGCATCGATAATGAGATGCTGCAGAAAGCAGCTAAGCACTCGCCATCATTCGTGGGGTCGGGAGAAAACGAAAGAACATGGGTGTTTTTGGCGGGTAAACAGAAGCACGATGTACGCAAGGAGCGGTCGAACTTGCACGCCGTGCGCCAATGTGGCAGTAGAAAATGGGCGGGCCGTCCAGTTCCGGCATCTTACCATCGCCCCTTAGCAGGGAGGTAACAAGAAGAGGAGGCGACGTACCGGTTCAAGCCATCAGAACGAGAAAATCCCAGGATTTTCCCGTTTGTCTGGTTCAAGCTAATGGCGCCAAATTCGCTCTTCTTTCCGTCCAATAGCGTCGTTCGGTTTTGTTCGTTTTCGTTCGTCATTGGGAGCGACCGTGTCCCTCCAAACCGGAAGTCTCCCCTGGGTTTATTTCTGGTGGTGATGTCGCCTCCAGAAGTTTCCTACATCCATGCTCCTAATTAGCCAACGAGATTGTGCGGCATTATGCGCGCACATTATAAGCCACGCCCTACGTTTCTTAAATAGTCAGTGACCATAGCAGTCATATGGACGTAGAAAGCAGAATGTCATAAAAAATCGAGGGTCGGCCCGGGGTCGATGCGATGCGGCGTTTCAAGCGGAGGTCCCATTTTCGCAGCCGTTAGGAACAGGATTTTTTTTTTTTATTATTTCTCCCGTGCCACGTCAACACGACTTAGACAGAAGGCCCCCGCACGCGTCATCACAGTCAGATCGATCGAGGCGTGAGATTGGGCACGAGTGCTGCGTCAGTGTTCGGCTGGGGCTCGTGTCCAATCAGCGCGTCGAAGGTCCGGCTCGGGCCCAGTAGCCGAGTAAGCCGACTTTGATGACGTTTCATAAAGGGAGAGGAGACCACTCGGAGGCCTTCTGTCTAGGTGGTGTTGGCCGCGTACGCAAATTTCTGGTTTTTTTTAATAGTTTTTTTGTTTGTGCAATTAGTATTCTCAATGACTGTCTCGTGAAGCTGAGCGATCTCGAACACCGCATCCTAGAGAGAAATTGATATTAGAGGAAAGGCGAAAAGGTTAACCGAGCTGAATGACGCTGGCTCGCTTATTCGTGTGTTGGGGAACGAGGAGACCGGATCAATAATAAACAAAGGCACGCAGAGAGGAGATGAAATAAATCAGAAAGGAACAAACACTCAAATATAGAGAGTAACACGTTCCTGACTAATGGAATTTGTAATGGGACGTAGAACTCATTTCAAGAAGCTTTTGTGTTTCTGCTTCCGAGGGGCACCGTTCCTGTGCGGATTACGACTGCCGTTCCACTGGGTTTCAGCGTAACTTGGCGCGAGCATGAAGCGCTGATCGCTCCGAATCCATCGAGGGAATTCCACATAACCCGGCGAAGAGCGCCCGTGATGTCGACCCCTCTGCACTGCGCTGGCACCGCCATCCAGGCGTCCGCGCCGCGGGTGACGCATGACCCGGACGATGGACTTGACGTTACAGACGCTATTTGCCGGCTTAGTTTCGTTTTGAAGCGTACAAGAATGACAGTTCTTGCTCCGTAATGCTCACTATACAATTTTTTTATCAAAATTTTACGTTACGGTTAGTTTATACACATCGTCAATTCTTGAACTGCAGTCTAAGCCACAAAAATGATGAATATAAAAATTCCGTTGGAACTTTTATTTGATTAGATAAATATTTAACCAATTTTGTCTTCTAGTGGCCCCATGGCCACCATTATAGCCCTAGGGGTAAAAACAACAATAAAAAACTCTGAAGCTAGTTACTTTCTTTTTTTAATTCTGGTCCCCTTAAAAACACACTGTATCTACTATAACGAGCGTATACTCTGTTTCACTTTAAGATGGGTTTCAGCAGATGCTACGAGTCGTCTCAACCAATCACAGCGCTCCTGCCGAAGGTCACGTGACACTGGCACGGCATTGAATTGGCTGACGTCACGTCGCTGCGGTGGCGCTACTGTCGGCACTGCACATACGCGGAGGCTTCATTCCAATCGAATTTGGTTTCTGCGCGCTCGCTCTGCTCGCACCTGTTGTGGGCAAAGCTCCGTGACGTCACCGCAGCGTGCTGGTGGGTATTCGCTCTTATGCTTGCCGAGAAAAACAAATTTGATAGTGTGTTTCAGGCTGGCACTTTCCTGTTTATGCAACCCAACCTACGCCCTAGCGTCTACTACTCCGCGCTGCACAACCCGCCTGGCCCTGCCTGGTTCACTCAAGCAACCCAACCCCGAGGATCGGCGACTCCTGGCAGACTGTATCGCCCGCGCGCTGGAGCTCTGCCGAGAGAAGGACGCCTTGGAATAGGGGCGTTTCCGGTCTGTTTTAAGACAAATAAAGCTCGTATCGTCGTCAGAAGGAGGTACGCGCTCAGCAGCAAAGAAACCACAGCCGATGTAGTGGCGTCAATCTAAGCCATGTAGAGTCTTGTAGCATGGTACTTGGGCTCATGCATAAAATAAATAAATAAAAAAACACAGCTGGAATGTTGAGTGTCGCAAATGTAGAGCTTTCGCCTCAGAAAAAGTTAACCAACGTCTCCTGTTCGTTCTCAATGACAGTTTCCGTACCATTAGCATTAAGAGACATATCTACGAGAAGGAACGCTTCCTCGCTCACGCGAACGTGTATTGATTATCATTCGAAACCCATCTGGGTCGAGCATCTGTCGAAAAGCCATCACTTAGAGGCATAGCGACACAGATGTGGAGGAGCGTTTGTTAAAGCAAAGCGAAGCGTTAAACTAAAAACATCGTTACAACAACGAAAAAAAAAATTTATTCAGTATTGCTAACTTTCTCGGAAAACGTTTTTGCATTGTACTGAATAGGAAGCGGGGGGTTCTTATTCTGACGCAATACGGTCTAGACGGATACGAATGGAATAAATTGCCATTCATGACGACCAAACATTATTGTTTGATTCCGGCTGCTCCAGCAAAAACGGGGAAATTGTGTGATAATGGTCTAAAATATGACCCTTTTCAAGATACTTTTTTATGTCTTGTGATTATAACTTCATTCGGAGGCCACCTACCAGCAGTGTGTGCATTTTTGATGGTGCACGACGTTATATATATGCAAAAGAAAGCGAAACGTTGCGACAGAAAAACGACAAAATGTGAAATTGATATGAAATAAAAGTGTTAAATGTGCATTGTTCGTTCGTGTTTAAAGTTCAGTGCAACTTATTCACAATAGGGTGCGTCACTGTCCTTCTGTTTAGGGTGATGCTTTTTTTTCTTTTTTTTCTTTTTTTTTTGTAGTGCCCGATGCTGACAGCAAGCGCTCTCGAGAAAGATGCAAAGATATAGCCCGCAACCAAAATGCCGCCACTCTGTCACCGCCAAGAGCTCACGCCGCGAGACGCGGTTGCACGCGCTCCGGCACAAAAAACAGAAGCGTACGGAACAAAATGGTCAGGTGTCATCCCCCTAAGCCAGGGGTCTCAAACACGCCGCTCGCGACTCGCTCGGACGCGGACCCAGGCTCTGCGCGGACCGCAAACATCCAGCGGCTGCGCGCTGTGATCCCCCGTTCCAATATCTTGAGCGCTCCAGACACCATAGAAAATAGCGAGTTTTAGTAGACCGTTTTCGCTTTCTCGCTCCGCTCTATGGAAAGCGGAGCCGCCATCGCGCATGCGTGACCCGCTCTGAGTTGTTGTTGTTGTTGAGTGTTGTTACACACGGGAAGAGGGGATGCCTGCACGTAATGTTAGCCTCCTTGGGCAGGGGCCAGACTCGCACAGGCGGGGAAAGAGGGTGAGAAAAGAAGAGAAGAGGGGTTGGGGGTGATTTGGGTCACCAATCTCTGGATGAGTAGGGTCGAATCAGGAGGCTATTTTCTTGAGGGAGAGGGGACACTGCAGAACTGTCTTCTGGTATGTAGATCACAAATTAGTCGATGACAGTTGAGACGAGAAGGCGTGGCTGGTCTAGGTGGCGGGCCGGTGGGCTAGAGGTGCGTTGCAAGTCCAGCGGCTTGGAGGTACTCAAGAAGAGATTTATAAACAAGTTCTCTTCTTCGTCGACCTCCGGTAGGGAAAAGGATTTCGTTCTTTTGAGTCACAGTTGTGCTGGCACTTAGGATGGTGGTAAAAAAAGGACCGTCGAGCTTGATCGTAGTGAGGACAATTTAGGAGGACGTGGTCAAGGTCCTCTGGGACATTGCATTTGGCACAGTTGAGTGTACTAGACCTGGAGATCTTGTGAAGTGTCGTTGATGTGTAGGCGCAGTTCGCACGAAGGCGATGGAGTAGCGTGGAATCTGATCTGGTTAGTTTTGACTCGGGGAGCGATGGAGGAGGTTTCCCGCTTGCAACTTCTGTATGGGGGTGACGCATTGTGGTAATTAATTTGCACAGTCTGCGCGCTTCGCAATAACGTGGGATAAAAAGACTGGGTTCTTCTTCCTTGTGTGCCTTTGAAGCAAGGGCATCGGCGCGTTCGTTGCCGGGGATACCCATATGTGACGGAATCCATTGAAAAGCCAACTGCCACCCTGGCATGCAAAGTTTTCGGGCCTTGTCGGCCACACAGTGGGCCAGAAAGGGAGCTTGGTCTGAAGCTTCCAAATTGGATAGCGGACTTCGAGAGTCGGGGAGAATAACAGTCTTGCAAGGATTGAGGTTGTAAAGCGCATCTAATGCCGCTGATAGTGCAGCCAGCTCCGCTGTCGTTGACGTGGTTGCGAAGTTGAGGTGGTGTGATGCTTCGATTCCGGCATCGGGAATGACGAATGCCGCTGTAGATGTTGCAGTTGTGGGATTCGTTGACCCGTCAGTAAACACTTGGAGCCAACCATTGTACGTCCTTGTCAGTTGGTCAGCTACAAGCGACCTTCGAACAGTGACTGAGATAGAATTCTTCTTCGGGAAATAAGGAAGCGTTTCTTCTACAATGTACGGCGGTTGGGTTATGAAAGGTGCCGGAGGAAAGTAATGGCTATTAGGAGGTCCAATTTGTAAATTAAATTCTTGTACACATCGACCAATCTGCGAATCAAAACGCTCTTTAATGTTGGACAGCAGTGATGTCGCAGATCGTGCTCCATACATACGAGTGATATGATTCATTGCTCTTATTCTTATGTGCATAGCTACTGTTTGATCCTTGGCCTCTACGAGTGTCGCCGTATTGCCCGCGAAGCGTGGCAGTCCAAGGCACTGACGGCGGGCAACACGGTGAAAACGTTCGAGTGTGGTCATTTGATGAGCCCTGATTGTGATGAGAGGTAGGCTGTATAACATTCTTGAGAGGATAAGGCCACGATAGAGTATCAGAAGTCCCTGAGGAGGCAGTCCAGATTTCTGGCGATGCAAGTGACGGAGCACAGTTAATAATTTAGTGCACTGCGTTACAAGTCGTTTTATCTCGGGTCTCCATGTAACGTGGTCATCTATTTCCATCCCCGAGTATCGGTACGTTGAGACTCTCTGGATCGGTATTCCTTTGATGGCTGACGTATTTGCAACTTTGCGGTTTGGATGTCGACCAGGGCGGTAACAGAGGAAGGCTGTTTTGCTTGTAGATAAAGTACGTCCTAGTTCTTCTAGAGTAGAAGTCGTGCTGTCAAGAACATTCTGAAGCCTTTTGCCGATGGTCCTTGACAGTCTGGATGGAGCGACACACCAAATTGCCACATCATCGGCGTATATCGTCATGTGAACTGTTGTCCTGGACGTTTCTGTGGAGTTTATGTATAGCGGAAGTTCTGCCATGGTAAGGTTAAACAGAAACGGGCTCAGTACACTTCCTTGGGGAACGCCTTGGGTCACCGACCGACGAGAGCTAAGACATTAGGCAACTCTTACTGTTAGGCTGCGGCCAGTGAGGAACGCGGCGATATAGTCATATGTTCTTCCACCAATTCCGTACCGTGTAACTTGACGCAGAATAGTATGGTGTGGCGGGGCATCGAAAGCTTTGCATATGTCCAAAAATATGCAGTAGACTGTTTGGTGAGTTGAACGTGCATTTTCAAGGCTCGAAACGAGATCAGCAATGGCGTCAAAGGTGCACCTCCTTCGTCGGAATCCGCAGAGTTGATCTGGCAGTGCTCCTTTGGATTCAAGCAGCCACGTAAGTCTTGAAAGTACTGGTCTTTCCATTAATTTCCCGACACAACTGGTCAGAGATATTGGCCGGTAGAATTCAATCCGATCACCGGGTTTTCCTTGCTTTGTGATAGGAACCACTACAGAGGTGAGCCATTGTGCAGGGATTTTTGCCGTTCTCCATATGTTGTTGATAGACTCCAGTAAGGCCTCTCTATGCGGGAAAGAAAGATTTCTCAGTACTTGAAACGTTACGCCGCCCGGTCCCGGAGCGGTTCGACGGTGCAAGCGTCGGAGGGCAACATCAAGTTCAGTGATGGTGAAGTCAGCGTCCATTTCTAAGCAAGGATTTGTTATTCAATGGAACTGGAGGCTTGTCCCTGTATCCCTGTGGTGGCGGAATTGGGGCAGCGAACGCATCAGCAAGAAGCTCCGCGGTTTCTTGAGTAGCCCGGCCTAGGGCTAGCGCTAATCCTGCAACGGGATGCTCGGGTTGCTTTTTATCTTTCAAGACTCTGACGATCCTCCATGCTCTCGAAATACCCGTTGGGGAACCAAACGACTCACATAGTTGGTTCCACTGTAGGCGTTGGAGGCGCTTAGTATATCGGCGAAATTTGGCATCGATCTTGCGATGTTCAGTCCAATCATCCAGATCATCTGTTTCTCGAGCTCGTCGCTGCGCGCGGCGTCGAGCAGCCCTTAGGTTTAGGTACATGAGGTCGGGAACAGGCCGGGTGTACGGTACTCTAATGGTCTTTGTTGACAGCTGAATGGCTCGTGCAATCATGGCTGTTGTGTCTTCTGTCGTGCTGCCAGCTAGAGCAAAGTCCTTGTGAGATCAGAATACATCCCAGTTGGTAACTCGAACCTCTCTGTAAGTCTTGTTTGTCTTTTTGGCAAACTTGCTGCTAATCATGATCGGTATATGATCACTGCCCCAGGAATCGGCTAGCACATTCCAATCTGCCAATATATCCGGGGACAGGAACGTCAGGTCTAATACACTGCGGCCAACTCCAGGTCTGATGAACGTTTCCGCACCGTCATCAAGGGCCTCTAAATGAAGTGAAGATGTCATACTATCAAGATCAAATCCTCTTGTATTTTTGCGGTCACCCCATATCTTGTTGTGGGCGTTGAAATCTCCACAGAGTATAAGATGGCCTCTGCTTCTCTGCTTTACATCGGAAAGTTCTCCGACATCCCATTTGCAATTTGGAGGGACATACACTGAAACGACTGTGAAGTCCACGTTTTTGTATCTAACAGATACAGCAGCATATTCAGCACTACTCTTCGAAACTGAAGATAGGTCTACTGGCGATTGAGGAAGGCCGGCGCGAACGAAGACTACAGGTCGTGGCTTGCAGTCCTTCCTTTTTGTAGAACTGTAATAGGCTACGTAGGGCGACAGGCGGCAGTTGGATGGATCGTTGTTAGGTTCCTGAATCGCCAGTATATCAATCCTAGTGGAGAGTAGATACCTCTGAAGATCTGGAAGGCGGGGATTTAGGCTGCAAGCGTTCCACTGTAGTATTCTTGGAATTTCGGGTTTATCGTTTGTACGTTTCTTGAAGTTGTGACTTTGAGCCGAGGCCATCCGCTCTTAGCGGTGGAAGGGTCCTACTTTCAAAAAGGATTTCATTGCAAGCAGGGCTTGCACTTCCGGTAGGTTGTCTGAATCAGGGATCGCTTTGATGATGGCCCTTAGCGCAGCAAAAAGCATTGGAATAAGGACGCTACCAAGGTCACTAGCCTGCTCTTGTCGTTTGCGCCTTGGAGCTGATGATACCGACGTAGGTTGTCGGATGGTCGTCTGAGTGGTAGGGGCTGATTTCAGTAATTGCATAGTTGATGGAATTCCTCTGGCTGTCTCAGGTGCGTCTTCATGTGGCCGAAGTTCTTGTGTTTTTCTTTCACTCCATTCGTCGTCTTCTTCAATGCGTCACTGTAAGTTGGCTTTTGGGCTCGCTTATCCGTTGGAACCGGGACAGGCAAGGGGACGCGCACAACTTCAGGGTTTAAGGTGGCGGCAAGCCCACGATTTTCCTTGCCATTTAAGACGTCCTGTCTTCGGATAACCGAGGCAGTCTTTCTGCGTTGACACCCAGAGAAGGTAGCGGCATGCTGGTTACCGCAGTTTGCGCACTTGGGATCTTGCCGATTGGTGCAAGTCTTGTGGTGGTGCGGACCTGCGCACACTTTACAGCGCCGTGGTCCACGGCAGTATTGCGCAATGTGTCCGTACCTTTGGCAATGATAACACTGCACTGGAGGACCAAAATACTCGTCAACAGTGTGACTTGTGAAGCCTAAGAGAACGCGTGTAGGCATTGGTTGGTCTGGGCGGAAGTGGAGGAGCACGCTTTCAGTCTTGCGGTGTTCCACGTTGCCGTCCTCTTGTCGTCTATACGAAATTTGCCGTTGAACAGAAATAACTCCAAGATGTTTAAAATAGTCTAGTAGTTCTCCGTCGGTATACTCGATCGGTACCCCTTTGATCTTTCCCAGATTCCGTGAGTAGGAGTGGGGTACACTTGTCGCCACTGCAATAGAGCAAAGGGTCGATATGGCCAGTAATCTGTTGGCTGCTTGCAGAGATGCAACACTCACGAAAAGGCTCCCGTCTTTGTTTATCCTATGTGAGAGTAGCTTCTGCTGTGCAACATCAATTATCTCTTTGGCCACTTCGTTAGGATTCACCCTCCACAAGGATGCATTGGAATTGTTGGGTTTGAAAACCACTGGAATGCCCGCAGGGCGGTTTTTCTTGTAGTGGACTGAGGTAAAGGGCCGATTATCTTCGTCGGCTTCCAGAACTTGCATGGGATCTTCTGGAGACTCGTCTTCATTGGAATGTAAGATAGCATCTTGAACGGAATAAGTAGAGGTCTTTTCATCATCATAGTCGTGATATGAGTCTGTGTCTGCACATCGTCTTTTGATGGGAGCTTTCTTGAGGTCACCGGGGATAAGGGTCGACGGTGGGGTGGCGGTACATTGAGGTGGAGACTTGCCGTGTGATGGTCCAGGATCCCCTCTTTCGGGTGTTTCAGCTGGTGGCGGTTGGTCCACTGCGCAGGTCGTCGGTCCGGTGTTTACAGGGAAAGGGCGACCATACGCCGCGTCCGGGACCTCGCCGCTTGACGCCAATAAGAAAATCTGACTGGATAATATCACGAAACTTTGAAAAGTCCTATTTTTCCAAAAGAGCAGAAAGAATGGCGTTGATTGCCTGAAAACGTCGTCGTCTTCCTCGACCCGCTCTGGGATTTGAGCGTGAGGCGTCAGCTCCGCTTTCGTCGCCATTTTGAGAATCACGTCCCACTCTCAGTAAAGGTTCACTAAATGATGTTTTTCTAGAAAGGAATTCGAAATGAGTGCTCGTCATTTGAAATCATGCTTGGGAGCGCGCTTGACCGTTATGAACCTCGCTGCACTAAGATGGCTGCGCAGACTTTGTTTGAAACGGCGTCCCCCAGAAAACGTCTCACGGTGGTCAAGAACCTCTGGCTTCTTCGAGAAATCGCTGGCCGCAATCCTTTCACGGCCCCTGAACGGTGGGAGGTCTCGATTTGTTTTTATGCGAGATGACGACACGGACGTTGAGAGGATGACACACCGGGCGACGGCGATGCCTCGATTTGAGCCCTGGGCCTCGGTTCCTCGGAGGCGGCAGCTTCTACTTTGGCTGGGCTACCTCCTTGGAGCATGATGCTTTGACCCCAGTGAACCCCAGTGAGCAACAGCGCCATCATGTTCCTGGTGCTCCTTCATGCACTCATCGAACGGCGTGCAAGATCCTCATGGCTCGCCAAAAATTAAAGGCTAAAGAACAAAGACTAAAGCAGTCGGCAAACGGACAGATATTTTGTTTGGTTATTTAGGCTTCAAGACAGTGAAAATTAGCGAAAATGAGCGCTCCATTTATATCTCTTTTTTTCCCCCCAATGAAATGAGTCCTTTCTTCTTCGTATGCTTCGGTTTTTGATAGGGTACCTTGGTGTTTATGTACACTACGCGACACTGTTAGCGGGCACAATCAATATCCTGTTTTTGTTTTTCACCTTAAATTCGAGGGGCTGACATCAGCCTGTTGGTGTGGAATAAAGCGCTCGTTTGGGGCACTAATCTGAGCGACAAATTTTCAGCTCTTTCAATAGCTGTCAAAGAAATAAACTGAAAATAAAAGCGATTTTTTCGTTTTCGTATTAACAGTGGAGCGCAGTGTATGTATCTGCCTTGGGGGGTGACATGAAACCACTTTGCTTGACTACACTTCTTTTTTTTTTTTTTTTTGTGTGTTTTTGAAAGTGCGTTTTTCAGCTTAAGCTCTTGCCTAGTTTCAGCCTCACTTGTGCTGCGGTCTTTTCTTGCAATAGAAGGCCACGCAACATAGGCTACTTTTACAATGCTGAATTCAACACTAACACTGTAATTTGATTAGATGCGATATTCACACGCACATATGAGAAGTAAAATGGGAGTCGTTAGTAAACGTTTTTTTATTAAAATATTTCTAGATGCCTTTCAGCCTAGTTGGACAGATATTTCGCTCAGTACAAACGCTTGAATATGATTTACTGTGATAATTTTATGCATTCTAATATTAAACAAACAAAAAAATGCCCATGGTCTTTGTAGGTTTCATCCAGTCGTCAAATTATGCCGTCTGCGCACATCACTGCCTGGTGCATCACGACGAGCACCCTCTTGTGGTCCTCTTCTGATTTTTTGATGGACGGCATATGGGCATGCTGTGCGGTCAACAAAACCCCAACAGTTGTCCAGGGGTGTTCCCTTGTCCTTGACGGCCTAATAAAAAAGACAAAAAAAAAACACTCTTACAACAGGGCAGTATTTAAACACTACCAAAACATGTAATATGGGACTTGTTCCTCCTCTAACATAAAGCGTGTTTCCATTGTAGGGTTGTAAAAAACTGGGTATCGTAAATTAATATATATACATATATATATATACATATATATAGTTGTTCCTAAATTCTGCTAAGCTTTGAGGCCGTCAAACTGTGCATGCGAGGCCCGCTACGCCGGAATTCAAAACGAAACTTCTGAAAACTGTTATAATCTACCACCATTGCTAAGAACTCCAGCGTTGTGTTTGCTAAATTTTGCATTGTTTATGCCTGTCTGGTTTTCACCAGACAAAAAATTGACGTACAATATTCTTTCGACCCGTTATTGGTAACTCTTTTCAAAATACCACCGGGCACATATTCGGCCGCCATATTTTGGGCATCGATTTTAGTGCGAGACTTGTGACAAGAACCGATTTCATATTCAGTATTGACGCAGCATTCGTGTCTAATACATTTAGACTCGCATCCGCGACAAACAATGACGTAGCTCTCTTGCTCCCTAGACACTTGGCCAAAATAAGGCGGCCTCGAAGACTAGCGCCACCATGGGTTGCACTTTTAAAAAGGCTGCATTCAAGTTTCTATTATTTTCTAAATCTACCAAGGAAATCCAAGGCGAACATTTTCCTGAGAAAAGTTAAACAATTCAAAAGTTGCGAGCGAGTGTGAATAAATAAAGCTGAGAGGAAATGGTTTCTTTGGTGCAGCTTGCGAGCGCTATGCTCGTGGACAGCTTTCAGTGGCATTTTCGACAGGAGGGCGCGTGCACAGGTATAATATGCTTTCGAGCACGCGCACCCGTACATCTGACTGCATAGCCATAAAACGTCCACAAAAACGCGACGACTTTACCGACGCCGTGCTGGTTGCAAAGTGATACTCGTTCACTTTGTTTGATTATATGCTCTGTTGTGTTACATAGAACTCAAATCGAATGGTTTACTTTTCACGCGCGGGGCGTACGCTTTACTTCTTGATTCGACCTCTTTCAAACTGAGGTCACGGTGAAAAACATCGACGCGTATTGAGTAAGTGCAGCCATCTTGAGATCTAAGCGATCACGCTAAGGACGCCGAGGGCAGTCCGCTCTACAACTTGTGAAGCGGAGTGCACGCTTACTCCGCTAACTATACGCTCCAACTCACAGCGGGCCACGCATGCGCGGTGGGGACGATGTTTCTCGCTGAGCGTAAAGTACAGGGTGTCACAAAAGAAAATTTACACGGTCTTTTTTGCCGCAAAAATACACTAGGCATCGCCGAACGCTCATTCTCCGCCCAAAGGTAGCTCTAGAGGTCACAACCAGATGCCAAAGTTCCAGCCCGATCCGATAACTTAATCAAAAGTTATAAATGATTTTCTGAAAATTTCAATGGGAAAATGGCGGCCGACGGAGTTTTCTAACACATGGGGCTCTATGGCACCAGAGTCCGAAAACAGGCAAAAATGGGCTCCATTTTCCCATTGAACTTTTCAGAAAATCACTTATAACTTTTGATTAAGTTATCGGATCGGGCTGAAACTTTGGCACCTGGTTGTGCCCTCTAGCTCTACCTTTGGGCGGAGAATGAGCATTCGGCGATGCCTAGTTTATTTTCGAAGTAAAAAAGACCGTGTAAATTGTCTTTTGTGACACCCTGTAGATCAAAGAGGGCTCATAAAAGTGGCCTACTAATACTCACAGATTACGAACGCGCTCGTCGTGACTTGTCCTGACACTGCCTATGTACACCTTTGGCGTATAAAAAAAGTAACTTTTCACCAGACAGAGCAGCTGTGCTAGAAACAATGGAAACGCGAAATTTACACAAACCATCCAGGGTCTCACCTGTGAGCACAGATCCAGTTTCGCCAGGGTCAACCACCTATGTTTGTTCATGTCAGCGAGCAGGTGGCCGAACCTCTCGTTGATGTGACCCACGATCAGGTTCACAGAACTGAAGTACACAGACAAGTTCTGTCCAAACCAGGGTGTAAGATAGACAGGTGGGGAAACGGCCCATAGAACCCTACCGCAGCGCCGTGACCGGATTGTGTACTCGTCTGCTTGCGGGTACCCCCGATTTGCGACAGATGGCGCTGCGGCGAGAGGAAAAAAATTGGAATCGAATTTGCATGGAACTTTATGGGAGAGTGCGCAAAATAAACCTAGAGCACGACATTCCTTCATTGAAAATCCACGAGAAATCATCTCCGTCAGTTTAGCCGGTCGCCACCGGTCGCCCACCCGGAGTGAGAGTTCGCAGTGCTCCACATAGATGGCGCCACAGAAAAAGAGAAACCCGAGGGGGACACAATCCGGTCGCTCATTTGGCTCTCGTTTCTCCACCTGTCTATCTTACACCCTGGTCCAAACGCTCATCCAAGTACGAACAGACGGTTGGGATAGGCTAGTCGAGGAAGAACCATGCAAAGCGTCTCGCCAGATGGGCAACACCCTGCGCCGATCTGTCGGGTGCTAGTATTTGGAGGCCCGCATGCAGAGCAGCTAGGTCCCTTTTTAAGCAGGATAGCTTCCTAAAGGGTTTTCTCTACGTTGGAAATATGCAGCAAACCGCGTTCGGAAAGGAAGCTTCGGCGCATGATGGCACGAGGGATACGAATCATAGATTCGATGTCTCGCCAGCTTAATCTCGTTAGTAGAAGTCTCCTTCCTTGAGAACAGCGGGGATTCATCGTGCAGATGCCTTGCTATACTTCGTCCCACCCTGGCATGGACTAACCGCGAAGGCTGTGGTAGCGCGAGCGGCCAGCCTTGACTGCCTTGACTAGAGCACTTGCTGCACGAGCGCTCGTGCAGCCGCCGCGGCCTCATTCAAAGCGATTAGCTCGCGCTTTTAGCACGCGCGGCTAACAATAGTCCATACTAAGGTGAGACGAAGTATAGCCTTGAGCAACACTGTACTCGTACTACGCAAAAGGATGTGCTCGCAATGCGCAGGAGAAAGAAGAAGCTGCCGAGCAGTTCGGACGCATTTTTCTTGCTCTTAACCTATGGCCCCTGAATTTCTTTTCGGGGGACATGGCGAATCCTGTCCAGTTCCCGGAACTCACCCCACAAGCTGGGCCTTCGACGGAAGAAGGTCCTCCGCCTTTTGCAAGCCAGGCAAGTGAGGCTACTTTCAGTAATATTGTAGCACCTGACGCAGCCCAGGTCAGAGAGCCGAGGATCGGGCTGTGGTCCGAGGTCATGGAGGTTACCGAGAATACGGAAATCTCCGAAGACCACGGAAACAGGTCTACACTACAAGGGGCTCAAACTCAGCCATCTTCAAGCAATGTAGAATTGTCGGCAGAGACCGGGATCAGAAGATTGCTCGAGGGATTACCCCACGAGCTTCAACTACAAATTCTCAAGAAGCTTCTCGTAGAGAAGCATAACGAGAGTACGAGCAATCCCAAGAAAAAGAAGAAATCAAAGAAAACCATGGGTGCTCCCCAAGGTCACGGTAGCGTGGCTGCGAACCAAGACCGTCCAGATCAAGGAACGCAAGCAGCGCAACTACCCAATACGAAGCCATCAGGTGATGTCGGCGGGTGCCCCGTCGACACCGACGGTGCAACACCTGCAGATGGAGGCCTGACGTCACTCAAGGAAGTTGCAGAGATGGTGGCGCAAGATTTTGCGTACCGCCAAGCACCGCTAGAAAGAAAAACGGAGGAAGACACCGGAGATCCGTGGAAACACGTCACATACAAGCGCGCGCCTAAGCGAGTTCGCGAAGAACCTGCGGAGGTACTGAAACCACCAAACAAGACCTTCAATCGATTTTTTGAACTGAAAGTGAGACTTACCAGAAGCCAGACTTCGATCAAGCCATACCTCCAGTCATTCAAGATGCAGTGCTGTAAATACCTGCCTGACAAGAAAGTCGCACTCACACTCTACCTTCTAGAAAACGCCAACATCCTTTCGATTCGTACTGACTCCGAGGAAGTGGCCCGCCACATCCAAGAAATCAAAACGATACAAGCAGAAGACCTCAAGGAGCTCCCCGTGCAAGTGTTTCGCACGTACGGCAATACGTATGTCAAGGGGGTCATTTATGACCTTTTTTCCTTAACCCAAGACAGAGACGACCACACTCTAAACAACGAACTAGAATCGAATAAGATCCAGATCGTTGCAGCGCGCCGGCTTGGCAAGACCAACACGGCAATCATCACCTTTGATGGTGATCAACTGCCGCGATCGATCCTATACGGGAATATTTACAAGCGGGTTTTCCCATACAAACCAAAAGCGGTGGTGTGCGCCAACTGCCACTGCCTCGGCCATAAGGAGGACATCTGCCCCAATTCAGGGGTATGTACGACGTGTGGCCAGGCGAAACATGCGATGGTTCTCGTCCCTGACACTGGAGGGATGCAATGCGCTGGAGACACACCCTTCTGTCAGGGATGCAAGAAAGCAGGACACTTAGCAACCAGCAACAGCTGTCCCATAAGGAAAGCAACCAACATGAAGATGCGAGAGGAACACCAGCGATTTCGCAAGCAGCAGAAACAGCAAACACATCTGCACCCCGGCCCGCGGGAACGACTGATTAAGATTCCAGTACCCCCGAGTGGAGGAAGTTGGGCAGATAGAGTAAAGAACGGGAAGCAGTCTTCTGATTCCTCGAAGCCCGATGGAGCAGCACCACCAGACTTCAGGAACCTCTATCTTTACCTCCGAGCAGAGACGGAAGCCATTGCGAAGCATACTGAAGAACAACTAGAAAGGCAAGCACGGAATACCGCCGTACTAAAAGCCTTGCAAGCATTCATTAAATGATAAAAGTCCTGCAATGGAATTGTCGGGGGCTCCGAGGCAGGGCGGCGGAGCTCAAGGCAAGGTACGTAGACAGACCATCAGAACGCTCTGACATCCTGCTGTTGCAAGAGACGAACACAACGAACATCGTACTCCAAGGGTACGAATCATACTCAAGTCCATCGATACCAGGGCGGGCGAACGGACACCTCGTTGACCCTCCCGGGATGGCCTTGGTGTACGTTCGCCAGGACTGGCATCGGCACCAAATAAACACTACAAAGTTTTGCACTGAAAATCAGGAGGTGGTTGCCATCAGGGTATCGTACCAGCTCCAAAACCTGGTAGTCGTCTCGGCGTACTACAGACCAAGGCGAGGAGGAGGTACTCCACGAGACTACGGCTGGGTGGCCTATCTGCACAACTTGTATCCACGGGACCACAAGTTGTACGCAGCAGATTTCAACGCACAGCACACTCTTTGGGGTTACGCAAGCAGCGGAGGCGGAGCGGAAAAGCTCATCGAAGAGATGAGCAACTACCAGATGCATCTAACTAACAAAAAAGGAATCAAGACGAGGATCGGTGGCGCCGGCCAGAAGGACACTACCCCGGACCTTACTTGGGTAGCGAATCCTTACATAGAGCATCACAAATGGAAGTGCCTTCCAGACAACTGGGGGAGCGATCATTTTCCAATCACTTTTCAATTTTCGTTGACTCGGAAGGCACGCGACGGGCCAGCGCAGAAACGACAAGTTAAGACAATATACTGGGATAAGTTCAGGCAAACATTGAAGGACGAGACTATGGAGGCCGCCCCCCTAGATCTAACACTTCGGTGCGCAATTGAAAAAGCCACAATCAAGACCAAAGTGGATGAAGACGCGCCTACACCCGATTTGGGCCTGCTGCAGCTCTGGGCTCACCGCCTGCGAGCGGTGCAGACTTACAGAAAGGGACCACGCACTCCAATCGAAAGACGCAACATTGCGCGAGCGACGGTTGAGGCTAAAGTCTACGCCCAGAAGCTTGGGCTTCAGCGGTGGTTAGATTACAGCTCGACGCTTTCCGAGAAGACGTCAGTGGCTCGACTCTGGGCCACCAGCCGCTCCATGCTTGGAAAAAAGAGGACAAAGGCTGCTACCGGCACCCTTGCACTCAAGATGGGAAAGACGGAAGAGGAGCTGACGGTCATGGCGGGGGACTTGTTCTTTCCGCAACCGGCGGCCGACTCCTCTGACTATGACTCCTACGCGCAAGAAGTGCTTGCACCAGACTCAAATCTGAACAGACCATTCACAAGGGGAGAGCTGGAGAGCGCCCTGCACTCTGGGAAAGCCAACACCGCACCAGGGCCCGACCAAGTCACCACGAACATGCTACGGAATTTACCTGACCACATCGGACATGAGCTTCTGTGCCAGATCAATCAGATCTGGGAGACGGGACAACTACCGCAAGATTGGAAACACTCTGCAGTGATTCCCATTCCTAAACCAGGGAAAGACGAAGGTGACCTTGCAAACTATAGACCCATCTCCCTCACGTCGTGCACGTGTAAGGTCATGGAGAGAATGGTTCTGCGGCGTATCGAATGGCTCCTTGAGACGACCGGGGCTTTTCACTCCGTGCAGACGGGATTCCGGCCCGGCCTAAGCACGCAGGAGAGCCTAACGCTCATATCGGCGGGAGTCATCACAACAGCCACACGCCAAGTCGTGCGTGCCATTGTTACGGTGGACGTCAAGAAGGCGTTTGATTCGGTTCCCCACGCCGCAGTCATTCGCGAGGCAAAACAACTCGGCCTCGGTGGGAGACCGCTCAACTTTATCCGGGCTTTCCTTGCGGGAAGAACGTACTCGGTTCAGTGTGGCTCTAGTCACAGCGGACCAAGGGCGAACCGGGTAGGGGTACCTCAAGGATCTGTATTATCGCCTATGCTATTCAACATAGTCATGGCAGCACTCCCACACGAACTTGACAAGGTGCCACAACTTGGGTTTACGATATATGCAGATGATATATCAATCTGGACGAGAGAATCGAGCCTATCCCAACAACAAGACACGCTGCAAGCCGGCCTTGACACGATAGAGAATCATCTTCGTCGCGTCGGGCTACAAGCGTCACCAGAGAAGACCAGTTTCGTCGTTCTTGCCCCGAAACGGTTACGCGAAGCCAAGATTTCCGACGCCTTCAACCTGGTGCTGGCAGGGAAGAGGATCGTCGCAGCGCCATCAGTCAAGATCCTAGGGCTCCTAATAGATGAGACCGGTGGAGCAGACCTCTGGCTTCGACAAACTATCAAGCAATGCAACTCGGCCCTGAACGTTATTCGCTACATCTGCTCGGCACAAGGAGGAGCAACAGAAGAAGTGGCCAGGCGGATGGTCAAGGCGCTCGTGGTGTCACGCGTCTGCTACGGCGCGACTCACTGCAGGCTCACCAAAGCACAATGGAAAAGACTGGAAACGCTAAACCACCAAGCGATGCGCGTAATCACCGGTCTACCGGCTTACACGGCACTTCCAAGACTCAAGGAGAAGGCTCAACTCAACTCACTCTACGACACGGTGCATGCGCGAAGTCGGGCCCACTGGGACCGACTGAAACACTCTAGACAAGGCAGAGAGATTCTCTGCCGACTCGGCAGTAAACAAGAGGATTGGCCAGCACTCCCGGAACAGCTTCCCCCCTGGGAGGATTTGCTGGACATCGTGGAACACAAACCCCTGGGGAAGCTCAGGAAGGGCGACACACAGAAGCAAGAGAGACTTGTAAAAGCCCACAACAAAATGGTCGGATCCTGGACAAATCCAAGTACCATACTCGCTGCATACACAGATTTTGCTTTCGGCAACGACGGCCCCGGGGCGGCAGTAGCCTGCTTTCCGGAGATCCAGGCCGATGCGAGCACGCAGCTTCCAACAAGCATGACAGTTCGAGGAGGGGAACTAGCGGCCATTCAAGTGGCCCTAGAATCTGTCCTGGCGAACTCCACCACCAGACCAAAAGAACTACACATCTTTTCCGATTCTAAGGAAGCAGTCACAGAATGTAAAAAAGCCAACAGCCCGTGCCGAAGGGTGAGGAAAATAAAGAAAATTGCTGCTCGTCTCCTCTTGGAGGGGACGAAGACTATTATCAGCTGGGTTCCGGGTCACGCCGGAATCCAAGGCAACGAAAAGGCACATCAGCTTGCTCGCGTCGCCGTTATCTCCCTCCGCGAGCAATCCGCTTTGCCCTCACACCAGCTGGACCACGGCTACTCCATCGCTTGTAATCAAGCACAGGAGTCCGCGGACGAAAACAACTACGACCCCGGTGAAGAAAAGCTTCGCATCAAAGAGCAATACAAGCATCGCCTGTGGGAAAGCCTGCCCCCAGATCCGGATCCCCTTCCAGGGGGATTAGGACGAAGAGGACGAGTAATCCTCACTCGCATACTAGCCAACGCCAATCCCACTCCGGCCCGGATTGCCCGGTGGGGTAAAGGACGATCAGGCACATGCGTAAAATGCAACGGAACAGCAAAGGCGGACACTGTCCACCTTTATGGAACTGTCCATTCTACAAGGACTTGAGGACAAAGCACAAGCCCACAAACATCACATCGCTGGAGGAATGGGTGCGCCCACCTCCAAGACCACCAGACAGCGTGAACATCCTGAAGAGTCTCTTGGACTTTATCTTTGAGGCGAAACTCGACGTTCACATGTAGTGTATATAGTATGTAGCATAGTGCCAAGAGTGTCCAGGTCGCCGTCACCACCGTCACCGCCCTTATTCCTCATCCCTTAGTTTATGGCCAATAAACGTTTTCAATCAATCAATCGCAATGCGCAAACTTCGTTCTTTTCTTTTATTTTTCTACTTCGAATAAGTAAATCTGTTTCATTTTTAATTCGAGTGGAGCAGAAGCAAGCTACAAGAGCGAGTGCCGGCCTTTCAGCGTCCTTGACCAGCACGCGCGCTCGTGCAGTGCAAGTACCGTTTAGAGCAACATGCTCATGCTTATACCTTCGGCTTCACTCGCACACAAGGTGGAACGATTATATTTATATTTTATAGCTTAATATTTTTTTCAGGTGTGCGCCTACTCTTTTGTGTTCATTATTGTCGCCTTCGTTTTTACTACCTCCACAAACACGCTCCCTTTCACTTTCTTGATGTTAACGTTTAGGTTTTTTTGTCTTACTAGTGCTATAAACGTCCACTTGTGGGGCTACGCAAGCAAATTTTTCGAACCCGCTCAAAACGCTCTTACGCTGAAGAAAAACGCTCTACTAAAACGCGTTTTTTTACCTCCGCCTTCCATTCCGGCGAAGCAGGCCGCGCATGCGCAGTTTGGCACCCTTAGAGCGGAGCGGAAAATGAAAACGGTCTACTAAAACCATAGAGATCATATACTAAATCTAGAGGAAAAGGTCCGCCATTTTTCCATACATTCTGGCTGCCGCAAGCGGCGGACCATGCAGGCAGACCCTCTGGGTCCCAAACACGGTTACATCATCAGAGCAGTTTCGTGAACTTCAACAATCCACGAACTTACCGATGGAAAAATACTCGCGTTCCTTTCGAAGGTTTCTTTTTGCATAGCGCGCAGATGTACGGCCTCGCGTTAACGCTAAACTAAACCATATACCCGGCTTCGCTGGTGGGGCGCGGCTGGGCGCGGTTGAGGAATACGAAACTGCGCAACCACCAGATTTCCGAGATTTCGACAGAAGGGAAGTTAATGCAGCGTAATGACTTTATTGCTTTTTATAAGCGTTAGAATAGCTCAGAATTTGGTTTACAACGTTAAATTATCCCTGTTTATATTGCTGAGAGTGTACACTCCTCGCGTTGACCGCGTTTACCATGGCAACGTTGCTTTCTTTCTCTCGTGTTCTGTCGCTCTCTTTCGCGATCGTTCACTCGGGACCCAGGATGTCGGCGCACGGGATTTGCCACTCCTCCTCACCCACCTTTACCCCCCTGACTAAAACCCTCTAATAGTTTCATGTTCATTTCCGATCGAACAAGAGCTGTGTCCATATAAGGTGTTAACATATTGTACAATATTCTCTTCTTTTTTTTTCACTGAGTATTGCTTTGTTTGTGCTTCTCATCCTTTTCTCATGTAAATGCACCGGAACGACTATACCACCGTATACTAGGCTACAAGCGCGAGCTTTGCACAAAGAGGCACCTCGGCTGCATGAACTCTCGCTCAACAGGAGCAACTGCCGAAGATAAAAATATGTGCTCGGGCTTCTGGCGATGAGAAAATACCTTTAAAGTACAAGCATTTTCTTATAATGCTGCTATAACAAATTGCGAAAAAAGTTTAAAAAAAAATGCCGTATGAGGATATATTTGTTTTGTTCACTGGTGAGCCTAGTGAGTTGTGCGACCGGGCAACGACAGTGTAATTGCTCTTGTTTACTTAAAAACTGTCGGCACGTTGCATTTTTATACCTTATCACATAAGTTCTGGGCCAAAAGTGGACGTATATGCAAATGAAAGTAAAAGATGTCATTGGCAAAAAGGCGAGCTTACAAAAAACAGAGAGCACGTGTCCCTTCTCTAGAAAGTGGGGGGGATCGGTGGCCGAGTGGTCTAGCGCACACCAGCTCGGAGCACGTGGAGCGAAAGCTCGCGCTGCAGAACCCAGGGATCCTGGGTTCGAGCCCCACCCCTGCCTGTTTCGATCTGGATGAGCATCGTACCGGCGTGCGGTCGTGTATCACTACTGCGTGGTGCACGTTAAAGACCCCAGGCTAGCGGCTGTACCGCACTGGCTAAATTTCTCATCTACAGCTGGGAGACTCGTCGCCCCTGTGAGGCAGACCAAGTTCTAGGCTGTATAAACACACACACAACCCAATTATTATTATTCTCTAGAAAGTCCCTGAGGTTTTGCTGGAAGAGTCGGCTGCTTTCCAACATGAAACAGCATTGCTTTTTTTGCCCCAAAATACCAAAAGTTTGCCCCGCTTCCTTCCCCCTTCCGGTTCGCCCTCAAGCTTTCAGATGTGGGCTATATGATACCAACAATAGAATAAGTTCAAGACCCCTGCCCTGTGCGAAGCGCACATGAAGGGCCCCTAATTCACGGAGGAGAACGCTTATAGTACCCATGCTCAATATGTACTATAGGAAACATATTGCTACGAGCCTAATTGTAGAAATGTGAAAAATTGCAATCCGAAATAGCCATAGCAAGCAGAGAGGAAGTCCCTTTGTAATAGCGTGAAGAGTCTTTCTTGCATAGAAGTTTAAAAAGAAGTATATCTATTTATTTTATTTATTTCAGAAACCCCAAGGGCACAAAGGGGTTGCTGCAAAAGCAATCAAACAAGAAATTCAACACAAAGCAATAACATCATACAAAATCTGTCAAAAGCACACAATGAACTACCATAGAACATACTAATAAACAAAAAAATCCTCTAAAAAAAGGGGTGCTTCGATACGTTCAATGATACAAACCGTCGGTTTGTAAGCGCAGCTAGTTACAGTTACCGTATATAGCATTGCACTCAGAAAATATTTTACTTTAGACATGCCTCATATATTGCAGGAACTAAAGCATTTTTGCATTAAATAAATATATCACGACTTACTGCACTGCATAGTTTTATATGGCAGAGAGAAAAAAGTGAAACTTGACGTTGGATGTTTAGACAGCGTGATTTCCTTATGCCTTTGGATGATGGCGACATCATTACACTCTGACGTTGAGAAAATTAGCCAGTGCAATATGCCCCATAGTCTAGAGTCTTTTAAGGTGCGTCACGCAATGGTGAAACGCGACCGCACGGCGGTACGATGTTCATGGAGACCGAAATTGGCAGGTGCAGGGATCGAAACCAGGACACCTGGTTTCTGCAGCTCGAGGTTTCGCCACAAGTGCTCGAGTTTTGGCGCGCTAACACTTCGTGCAACGCGTGTACTCTACCCGTTGTAGCCATCCCTAAGGGCGGTTGCTTAATTAAAAGGTCAGCGAAGCAGGTTAGTGGACGCATGCGTCGCTGTGGTCGCGGCGTCCCAACTTGTGAGCATAGGTCGGCATTTTAGAGCCCCTTCATTCACCATCACATCACGAACAATATGACGTCTCCAAATTCATTCGCATTCACGTCACAAGGTACTCCGACCTCCCAAAGTCGCGGCCCTTCACATCCCGGCGTTCAACCGCGCCAAAACTTCATCCCCTTCACATCACGGCTTTCAAACTCCGCTGAGAAATCATCCCCTTTACATCACGTTGTTCAACCGCGCCGAGAATTCATCCCCATCAGATCACCGCCGCCTCCAAGTTCTCGGAGTCATTCTCCATCACCCCAAATTCATCGGAATTCACCATCGTGAATTCATCGAAATTCACCATCACATCATGAATTCATCCGAATTCACCATCACTTCACGAATTCATCTGAATTCACCATCACTTCCCGAAGTTATTCACCATCACGGTCAACACGAATTCACCGGAATTCACCCTCACATCATGAAATCCGCATAATTCACGAAGCCATTCAGGTTCATGCTGACTAAATTCGACTTCACGGCTGGTAGCCCTTCACGAGTTCGCAGTTCTTGCGGAATAGGACTGTGGCGCCTTTTTGTGTCCGCCACTTGAAACCAGGACCTGACTCGACAAAGGGCCACCACGCTGAGGCGCGCACAGCTACGCAGCGAGGCTGATGCCTAAACCGCTGAAGTCGAATGGGTTCCTGTCGTTTCCGGTAAAGGATGAAAACAACCAGCAAGCAAGCAAGCACCCGCGTTACATGTTTTCCACCTATTCTGAATTCATAACCGTACTCCCTATCACGTCGAGAATTAAGTTTACGGTATTACTTCCCATCACGAACTTATTAAGTTCACGAGCCACTTACACCACAAATTCATCGTGTTCACGAGCAATTCACCATCACGTCACGAATTCATTGAGTCACTCACATCACAATGAATTCACTTCACGAAGTCACTCGCAATCACGACACATCATGAGTTCATTCAAATTCTCGAAGTCATTCACCATCACATCACGACTTCATTCACCATCACATCACGACTTCACGACTTCATTCACCATCACATCACGAATTAATTCGAATTCACGAAGTCATTCACCATCACCATCACGAATTCATTCAAATTCACAAAGTCATTCACTATCACATCATGATTTTTTTCAATTTTAAGAATTCATTCAGAGCCATTCAGATTCACGCCGGGAATGTGAATGGAGGTGAATGAGCGAGTTCATGAATGAATTTGCTGAGGTATGCTTGTGAATGCTGGAGTTTCTGTGGACTGGCTAACTTCAGAAAGAACTAAAATATGACACTGGTCTGTCATGTTCATTACCGCTACTGCGCCACCGCCATGATTAAACGTAAAGCAGCAATACTCACATATGGCGTCGCCAGGCTAATGCATACATAAAAAAAACGCGGTATACACACTAGTTACAGAGAAGGAACAGGGTGTATACTTTAGTGCTAGATTCTCTGTGCCCTGTATTCTGCAGTATTTCGGGGATTTCATATAGAACGCGGGCATTAGGAAATTTTCTAACGATGTTAATCGCGTAATGTTGGCAGAAAAATTTGACCATTCACTTTTCGAAACTTGTGTTGTGTATACGATGACAGGCATATATTTCCGGCCGGAGCCCGCCTGCAAGCATGTGCAGCATGCTTGCGAAGTTAACTTTGGCAAGTCTTGCTGTCGCGCGATCTTCTTAACGCGATCAGAGGAATAGCACCGGCTAGAACCCCCTCCGTAATTGTCTAATAATTCGTGTCTGTATTTAATGTATGGACGGAAAGATTATCTCCTGCAGTTTTTCTTCAAATTCTAAGAGCATTGTGACAAATCTCCTAGTGGATCTGGGGCGATTAGTAGGCTATTCTTGCTCGCGTGTAGCACAAGAAACTTCGAATTTACTAGCAGATGTTAAACTATATTAACGACGCTTATTGTTAAAAACAATATGTATGACAAGGTTAGAGGTTAGGTAGTTATCTCATTGTCTGTCCAGTTCTGACAAAAAGTATGCTTCCAGTGGTGACGGTGATACCATATATATCGTACTGAATGACGCCAAGCTTGACCACAACTCTGCAAAAAAACAATGAGATACATTACAGAATTTCGTGAAAGATTAAATATCTGCATAAAAACGGATAAAATAGAATCCAGTTCGATATGATTGAAACCCAAGTTTCGGGACCTTGCATCTTGTATGTGTAAACAAGTACCGCATTTCCCATTCCCCTTTTATTCTTCTTCCAAGTGTCACGAATGACAGTTGATGAGGCGATAAAAACTGAAGAAACTAAACGTTAAATGGGGCGCACTTGTGCCCAAAAATAAAAAGGGAACAGATGAAAGCAGAGCGTCGCGGGCGTCGAAGTCGGCGGGACAGCAGAGTCGAACGCTGTGGCGAAACTGACTGCGGCTCAGTCAGTCAGAGTCTTGAGAGCAAGGAAATCAAAAGAAATGTTGCTGAGCCGGAAGCTCAATATGTCACATTTGATACTGCGGCTCGCCATGCGAGCCCCTTATGTACGTACTAGGGTGCCTAAATGACCTTCTGTTTAGAGTGATGCCACCTTTTGTAGTACCCGATGCCGACAGCACGCGCTCACGGGGAAAATACAAAGAAATCGACGAAAACAGAATGTCGCCATAGCACAGTCAGCGCCAAAGACGCGTGCAGGGACACGCTCTTTCACGCGCTTCTGAACAAAAAATAAATGTAAAAGTGGGAACAAAATGGCCAGATGTCTCCACCCTAAGCAAAGCGCACATGAAGGCACCCTAGTACGTACTGTCGTGAGCAAAAGTCTGGACAACACGGGAGCGCCGACCGAATAGCATCGCCGCGCTCCCTGACGGCGCGGCGCCTGGTGCCGAGACCCGCGCAATGCGCACGCGCGTCCTTTCTTATCTGCTGGCCCACTCGTTCGCTCGCTTCAACGCGATGCGCTCCTGAGCGATTAAATGGGCGCTAGGTGCCGCCCCGGGAACACAGATTCCGAGAGCCTCGCTCACCGCTCTGAACGAGCTCGCGTGCTCCGCTGCACGCGCCGTTCGCGCATATCTTTCCCCCGACTCGGCGACGCGTTAAAAACTGTCGCTTCCCTCCATTCGTTATTTTCAAGCTTCCCATCCTAAATTTGCCCCGGCTACAATGTAAACAGCTGCTGCTGAATTTATTATGCACGCGTTGTAAAGGGTCAAGAAGTCAAGACGGCTGCTGTCCGCTGCAGCACGACAGAAGCCCAGTTCACACAGCGCGTTCTGTCAACGCCCTATTGGAGGACTGCGCAGTCCGCACGCTGCAGTGGCCACCGGTCGGGCCGGACGTGAACCCCATCGAGAGCGTGTGGGGGTGGATGAAAGGCCGCCTTGTAGCACAAAGCCCTGGAAGCGCTACGTCGGAGACGCTCTGGAATGTTGTCAAAGAGGAATGGGAGGCGCTTCGTGCACAGCCAGTGCAGAGCCATATATTGGGAGAGTTTGGCCAGTGGGTGTTGCGACGAAGGCGCCGGAGAGGAGAAAAGTAAATGAAAAGGGGGAGAGCGCCGAAGGAGCGAGAGAGAAAGAAGGGAGCAGAGAGGAGACGACCGCCATTTTTTAGCAACGCTGTCGGAGACTGGTCGGAGAAGAGCACTGCTGGGGCTGCGCGTTGTCTGCTACGGGCCGACTTCTTTTTCGCCTGAATAAAAGTTTGTGGCCATACGCCGAAAAATCTTCATTTATTAGCTTTTTAACCCACCGAGGAATAACAGAATGTCATTTTCTTGCCAGAGCCAGCGACGTAAAAGGCAATAATTGAGATTTAGATGCCGATCCCACGCATTCTGCCGGGAGAATGATCGAAGATGGCGGCCCTCCCCACTCAGGTGGGAGCAGCCGGGAGTTCACGCGCATGCGCTCATGCCTCTCGCTCTACGCCGCGTGCTGACTGGCTCACTTGGGAGGAGAGCGTTACGGCGGCGAGATCATAGACTGACCATACTCTCCCCATATACATAAGATCCACAGTCCTATCGAGAATACGGCTTCAGGCGCACGACGTGGGCGACTTGAGGTCGTGGTGGGCGGCGTGATGATGTTCTTGTTCCGTCGGGCATCACCTCGTAGTTCTGATCTCCAAGTCGACGAAGTACCTTGTAGGGTCCGAAATACCGTTTCAGGAGTTTCTCGCTGAGACCACGGCGGCGAATCGGTGTCCAGACCCATACCCGATCTCCGGGCTGGAAGTGGACGTCCAGACGACGAAGGTTGTACCGGGTAGCGTCGACACGTTGTTGATCTTCAATTCGGAGTCGGGCGAGCTGGCGAACTCCTTCAGCTCGTTGAGCAACCACTTGGGCGTCGGGGCTCCCATCGTTAGCTGGTTCGTGGGGTAGCATCGCGTCGAGCATGGTCGTTACTCTCCTGCCATGCACCAGCTGAAACGGTGTCACCCCGGTGGTCTCTTGCACGGCCGTGTTGTAGGCAAAAGTAACGTACGGCACCACCTCGTCCCATGTCTTGTGCTCCACGTCGACGTACATGGAGATCATGTCGGCGATGGTTTTGTTGAGTGTCTCCGTCAGCCCGTTTGTCTGCGGGTGGTACGCCGTGGTGCGCCGATGGCTGGTGTGGTTAAGACGAGGGATTTCTTGCGTCAGCTGGGCCATGAACGATGATCCACGGTCTGAGATCAGAACTTCGGGAGCACCGTGCCGGAGGACGATGGACTTGATGAAAAACTTGGCGACTTCCACAGCAGTCCCTGAAGGAAGGGCTTTCGTTTCGGCGTACCGCGTGAGATAATATGTGGCGACGATTATCCATTTGTTTCCTTGCGTCGATGCTGGGAAAGGACCAAGTAGATCCATTCCGATCTGCTGGAACGGCGCGGTTGGGGGAGCAATTGGCTGGCAGGAGACTGCCGGCTTCGTCGGCGGTTTCTTGCGTCGCTGACACTCGTGGCACGAATGTGTGGAGGTGAACGGTCTTTGGCAGCTTGGGCCAGTAATACCTTTTACGAATTCGGGCCAGCGTACGGCTGTAGCCAAGGTGTCCGGACGTCGGGTCGTCGTGGCAGGCTTGAAATATCTCCGCTCTAAGGTGAGTAAGGATTACCAGCAGCCATGGCGAGCTGTTGTCTCCGAAGTTCTCCTCGTAAAGTACACCTTGTCGAAGGACGAAGGTCGGCAGGGCTCTCGAGAAGACACGGGGGATAGTACCCCCTCGTCCTTCGAGGTGTTCGATTAGCACGCGCAACTCAGGATTGTCTCTTTGACGTCGTGCCATGTCGTCGGTGTTCACTGCGCCAAGGAAGTACTCGTCGTCATTGTCGTCGTTGATACCGGGGGACGTCTCAACAGGGGCTATGGACAGGCAGTCAGCTTCGCTGTGCTTGCGGCCTGACTTGTAGACCACAGTCATGTTGAACTTTTGCAGTCGGAGGCTCCATCGACCGAGGCGTCCTGAAGGGTACTTTAGGTTCGCAATCCAGCAGAGTGAGTGGTGGCCCGTGACAACACGGAACGGGCTCCCGTACAGGTACGGGCGAAACTTCGTGATGGCCCAGACGACCGCAAGGCATTCCTTTTCAGTCGTGGAGTAATTTATCTCCGCTTTGGACAGTGTCCGACTTGCGTAGGCGATGACTCGCTCGGTGCCTTCTTGCACTTGAACCAGTACTGCGCCAAGTCCGGCGTTGCTTGCGTCCGTATGAATCTCGGTTTCCGCATCTTGATCGAAGTGTCCAAGAACTGGAGAAGTCTGGAGTTGCCGCTTCAGCTCGTCGAATGCCTGTTGTTGCTCCTCGGCCCATTCGAATTTCTGGGCGTCCTTTATCAGGTTTGTAAGCGGTGCGGGAATCCTTGCGAAATCGCGAACGAAGCGCCGATAGTACGCATAGTCCAAGGAATCTTCGCACGGCCTTCTTGTCTGTCGGCGCCGGAAATGCCGCGACGGCGGGAGTCTTCTCTGGGTCTGGGCGAACACCGTCCTTGATAACCAAGTGGCCTAGGAACTTCACTTTGTCATAAGCGAACCGACACTTCTATGGCTTGAGAGTGAGGCTGGCGGTCTGTATCGCTTGGAGAACAGCTCGGAGTCGTCGCAAGTGCTCGTCGAAGTCGCTTGAAAACACTACGACGTCGTCAAGGTAAACGAGACAGCTCTGCCATTTCAGCCCAGCCAGTACGGTGTCCATGACACCCTGGAAAGTTGCTGGTGCCGTGCATAGTCCAAAGGTTATCACCTTGAACTCGTACAATCCATCTGGCGTAACGAAAGCTGTATTCTCTCGGTCGACTTCGAAAGCTGTCTTCGTCGACTTCGGTCTACCAGTAGCCGCTTTTCAGGTCCATCGATGAAAAATATCGAGAACGGCGCAGCCGGTCTAGCGTGTCATGGATGCGGGGGAGTGGATAGACGTCTTTTTTCGTCACAGCGTTCAGCCCCCGGTAGTCCACGCAGAACTTCCGTCTTTCTTCTTAACCAGGACGACTGGAAAGGCCCACGGACTGCTTGAAGGTTGGATTATGTTGTCATTCAGCATCTCTTGAAATTGCTCCTGGATTAAAGGAAAGGCCCCGAGAATCATAGTGTCGGCTATGATTTCCACATAAAAGCTTTGTTTCACAAACTAAATTTCATGAGGATTTTTGTTTTATAACTTTAAGTTATGCCCAAAATACATCATAGTATATAAGGGAAATATAAACCGGGGGGGGGGGGGGGGGGGGGCAGCTTTCTTTGCTGGAGCACTGCCAAAAAGGAAACAGTTTGACTTGAGAATTCGTTTCAAGGCGCTCGTGTCCACGCGTGCCCACTCGCAGCATGAAGCGGGTTCGTTTTAGCCGGCACTCCACGAGTGGTTGCACCCTCCGAGTTCGTTTCAGTGGCGGCACCCCACGTGTGCATGCACTCGCTGCACCAAGAAAATCGAGCGAGCGCCAAAATGCCATCCCGTCATGCCTCGCCCCGACGAGAAGCGGGAGCAGACGACGATGGTTCGTCTGCTACGATGTGTAGTTCGTAGAGCGAAACCGAAAGGAAAAAAAAAAAAGTAGATTTTCTGATAGAAATCGTGTCCCGCGGGCAACGGAATCAAAGGCGAGCTTGAATTGTGAGCGTCTCCTATTTCATGAAGAAAGCAATTGACACCCGTTCTTTATTTGCAAGCTTTTAGTCCCTCTGTTGCCGTACAGACGCTGAAATATACCGGCGTGTAAAGAAAGGCGCAGAAAAAACGCATCAGCGGCCCCCGATATATTTATCACCTTCCATGTGCGGGTGAAAAATAGATATTTGCTGACAAAGCAGACTCCGCAAAAACCTGTAGCTGCCCAAAAAGCATCCGAGAGAGCTAATCATAGTGCCTTTACCTGAGGCTTGGTAACATGATCATGTTTAACATTTACCTACGTCAGCTATCATGCCCCGTCATATTTTGTTTGAGAAATCTCTCGTTCTCGACGCCCTCAACGAGGCAAAAATCTGATCGACCTGTAACGACGATCGAAATCGAATGTCCCAGCATACGTTTTAAAGCATATTTCAAAAGACTAGTTTTAAGCCGTACCCTTTCAGTGGTTCACGCATATAATACCATGCTGAAACGAATCAAGCTTCTGCTCGGACAGCATCATCATTTTTTTTCTGTATAAACAGTTATAAGAATTGAAAGATCGCAGCCAGCTGCTTTGTAGACAGCTGGTTGCGGAAATTTACGCCGTCTGTTAATATATCTACGACAGCCGAGTTGCCCGAAGTCATCGCATAAATAAACCACAGGTTGCAGCGACCAACGTTTATATATAAACGTTGGCAGCGAAGGCACTCTCGCATTCCCAGCCATCACATCGAACAGGAAGGCGCCAGTTTTGGTTTAAAGTCGGTACCTTGTCTACAACATAGATGGCGACAGCATCAGTCTTCTGCGCTCGTCAGTCTGAGCCCTCCTACCAGTCGTGGCCTTCAGAGGGTAAAAGTAACCTCTCCCGTCGTTGCTAAATATATCAACCTTAAAGGGGCCCTCCGGAGCGTTCTGCGATGGTCTACACTCTCAGAAAAAAAAGTGTATTATTACACCCCTTGTCCCATATAATACACCCCAAAACTTCAATTCGACGTACAGCGCCCCATAATCGAACAGGGGGCCCCAAGGTTTACGAGGGGCTTGATAGCCGTGTGGTATAACTTATTAAGATAGCTGATGTACGTATTATTGACTACAAAAAAGATTATCGTAGTTTTCTTGACCGTAGTGCAAAAGCTCCGTGTTTTCTTTCTTTGGTCTTTGATACGTACTTTAGCAATTTAAGAAGTTATATCGCACCGTTATCAAGCCCCTGGTAAAATTTTGTGCCGTCTGTTCGACTCTAGGGCGCTGCACGTCGAAATGAAGTTTTAGGGTGTATTATATGGGACAAAAGGGTGTAAGGTGATACCCTTTTTTTCAGAGTGTATTTATGGCGGTAACTCAAACTGCAGGCCCTAAGGATCCTAAAAATCATAAAATTACGGTCATGCGCGGCGGATTTCCCTACTAAAATTGCTATCAAAGTCCCCGGCACGCCCCCCTTTCTGAGATGACCCCGGAAAACGGGAGGGGCATCTCTTTACGCGTCAGCCAATAGCAAGCGAAGGATCCTGGCGTCACTGCGCGTCACCAACGCCGCCGACCGCCGAACCGCGGAGGAATCTCTCGAACACGCGCGGACCGTCGTCAAGGAAGCCGCACTTTGTGCTCGGCAGTCGTCATTCGTCGCACCGCACCGTCGCGCTGCTACTACAATACGCAGTCGCATCCCACAGATGACAAGAAAAAGTTTGACTCGTTGACGTGGAAGGATCGCAAAGCTGGCTTCGGGGTCGGGATCCACGGGAAGAAGGAACATGTGTCCTGCAAACGCACGCCTGTAGACGCCCCGGGAAGCAGACGAGCCGACGCGCCGACGAATCACCCCCTAGCAACAAGCTTGCGGGGAGAAAACATAGTTCGCTGGTTTTGGAGCGATAATTGCGGACTATGTTTCCCGCACCACAATCAGTTTACGTTTTTCTCAAACTCTAATTTACAACAAGCTTAAAAAGTTTTGCAATAATAACGTTCGCATTCACCGCGAGACGCAGCATTTTTATTGGTCAAGTTTTAGCGATGGGCAGGGAATGGGGGATTGTCTTCCAAGAGAAAATAGTCCCAATATATTTCTTCTGCCATCTGCTTAATAAACGGTTTTGTAATCTAAATATTTGTATACATATTAACTTGCACCTACTACGCAATAAAACAACGTAAACAGACGATCGCAGAAAGCTCCGGAGGGCCCCTTTGAACAACATAGATATAACAGTAGAGTCATCTAAGGAGCTGCAATATAATTTGATGTGGACATTAGTTTTCACTGGTATTTATCAGACGCTGTCGCTTTTTCTTTTTTTTTTCGTTGGTTTTGTGTACTTGCTTACGTTAAACCATTTCTACTGTATTTGAAACGATCGTTTCCGCACGTATTGCCGCCGCTGCTGAAACTTTGCGTTGCTGGGAACCGGCCAAGCAGTGTTTACAGTTTTTTTTTCACCAGCTCCTTCTATTGTGTAAAAAAGGAAATAAAGATTGATTTTATTTGAATTTAATTGAATTGATGAACGCCGATTGACGCTGTCTGTAGGTGTGTTGTCGATTGTTTAAGTCTTTTTGTACTTGCCCAAAGAGGTGAATGGACAATGATCTGAATTGTTAGATGTTATTTTTGTTGTGTGTGAATACTCCGAGCGGTAGGTAGTTAGTGAGTTTAAAAAGATTTGACGAGCTAATCGGCTGAATGTACAGAGTGTACAAAGTGATCCCTTTGTAAAAGGGTTGACCCCTTTTTGCAAATTGGTCAACCTGCGACACTCGGCATCACCAACACAGAACCGAACTCAGCACAGAAGGCACCCAGGCACCCGGCAGCAAAATCTGCCTGTCTTGGACGCAGTTTCTGCGATTTTCATAACGTCGGAAAATTCGACACAGTTCCGCGTGGTTCCGCGTGGGTCCCGCAATCCGGCAACGGCCATCTTATCCAGTACGTAGCGCTGCTGGCACTGCTCCGGAACTTCGTTGTTTCTAGTGGCTTCGTTTGCTCGTTCGATAAATTTAGTGGTAAAAATGTCAATGCCACCAAAATGTTCTGGACGTTTGGACTGGGAGACGGAATTACAGGCAGTCTTCGCTGCCGCTGCAGCTCAATCAACTCAACAAACATTTATTAAACAACGTGCGCGACCGTGCTCGAAAAACTCAACAACAACAACTCAACTCCACAACAACAGAGTGCGCGACGTGGTCGAGAAGTGAAACCGAAAGAAGATGAGTCGGGAGAACGAAAGCTTTCTCCCGTCTGCCTGGAGAAGGAGGAAAACGTCTCGTTCCTCCCTTCTTCTCGTGTCCGCTTTGGGGCGCGTCAGTAGAAGGGAGGAAAATGCGCCGTTGCTACCTTTTACCTCCATTTTTTCTCAGGGAGTGCTTCCGGCGCTCATAAAACACCGACTGAGTGCTGCGCTGTATGTGTAAACCGGCCTTTAAAGGTCCGTTTCAGAAAGGAGCTTTCATAGGTCGGTTCCTCTCCTCCGAATCTCGTAGCGGAGGTAGACGGTGCTACTGAGCATGCGCACCGCTAGTTTGTCTGCAGAATTCCAGGGATCATTTTCGGTCAGGGTAAGCTAGCGGTATGGCGAGTGTGATTGCAGCTTTCTGTGCCTTCTCGGGCGGGTTACAAGTGAACGGAATGCGCCCACATTATTTCTCTTAAATATAACATTTTATTTTTACAAGAACTACCACGATGCGTGCGCATGAGAAATGAAAGGCAGTGTTTAAAAATATTTTAGTAAAAAACCCGAGACTGAGGAATTGGCAGACGACGACAAGGAAAAGAGGAGAATGTCTGAAAAGCTTACTTGCACCCTTACGTTCTGTTCAGTGTTTAAGAACATTTTTGAAAGCATCAAAATATTTTCAATTGTTTTCTTGCTACGTGCACGGGAAAAGTATAACGTGAAAATAATTTGTGACGTAACGACTAAAGTAGTCCCTTACTTTTCAACGAAAGTAATCTATAACGGTAATCCGTTACATTTGAGACTCGGCAATTTGGAATTGTAATCTATTAGCTTTTTCATGTAACGGGCACGAATCTGGAAATTGGTGACCAACTCGAATACATGGAACTGAATAGCGGCAGTTGCCCAAAAATTGTCGAAAACGGGACCATTTTTCTCACCAACATTTTCAAAAAATATTTTACAACATTTGAATAAGACAACGGTTGGTTCCGAAAGTTTATCACCTGGTTCGGACCTCTAGGGCTACATATGGGCAAAAAATTAGCGCTCGGCAATGCGTAATTTATTTTTCTATAAAAAAAAAAAAACTACTAAGTTTTGTTTATATTTTAGTGTGTGTGTGAACATTTTGTTGAACTGGTAGATCGACAAAAAGCCCCTTCTAAAACCCAGGATAGAGGGGCTTTATGTCGATCTACCGGGTGTCTCAAGTAGCGGCCAGGCTCTTCAAAACGACCACAAAATTCCGTTTCTTAACCTATCGCGCTATCATTTTGTGCAGCGTTACCCACAGGTCGTCCATTTTTTCTATAAACTTTTCAAAGAGCGAAGTTACCTCAGGAAAAAGTAAAAAAGAAAAGAAAACAAATTAACACCTATGAAAACCCAGCGAAGCCACCGGTCTTCAATCAATAGGACGTCCTGTTGTTTGAAGACCGGTGGCTTCGCTGCCATTCCAAAGGAGTGAAGCCTTTTTCTTTTTTCACTTTTTCCTCAGGTAAGCTCGCTCCTTGGAAATTTTGTCGAAAAAATGGAGCACCTGTGGCCAACGCTGCAGAAAAAGTTAGCGCGGTAGGTTAAGAAACCGAATTTTCCGGTCAATTTAAAGAGCCTGGCCGCTACTTGAGACACCCGGTAGATCGACATAAAGCCCCTCTATCTTGGGAAAAGTGGCGCCATTCACTGGTCGTGCAAATGCTCGAGACACGTGCCATGCGCCACTTCTGGCAAGAACATGGCGTCGGAAATCTAACCCAGCGCTGCGCTTTACCGCCATGCTCTTCCCAAGGACTGCACGTTGCACGTGCCTCGTCCATCGGCGGACCTTGCGCTACTTTTGAAACATGAAGGGGCTTTAAATCGACACGGGCAGGGATGGGGATTGAAGCAAGAATCCATGGGTTTTGCAGCGCGAGCTTTCGCTCCACGTGCTGCGAGCTGGTGTGCGCAAGCCCACACGGCCACCGATCCCCAGGCGGCTCTCACTTGGAAACAGGCATGGCCGATTCATGCAACGCGAATACATTCGTTTTTTTTTTTTTCATTTCAGAATTTTTGGAACCATGTGTTCGAAAAAGGCGGATGTTCTCAAAAGATAATAGGTCGGTTACAGTAAGAAGAACATCGATCCCCGTGAGAAACCGCTCCAGGATGCGCTGGTATCGTCTGGATTGGTATTTATGCGCCGATGACGACGAGGCCGAGGCCAGCTGAAAAGAAATTTTCTTCGTCTTTGATCTGAGTGCAGAGAGCTGTGCGTCGCGTTCCTTCTCCTGGCGGCTGTAGCAACAACGCACCCGGGGGACCTAGCACGCGACCCACAATGACAGGGAGCCGTGAAACGTACCGACTTCGGAGCACGACCGGAGGACACCACTGAGGTCGACGGCAAGAAGTGCCGTCGACCCTCCCTGTGGCGCCCGTGGCTCCGCGCCGCGGTCATCCTGGCATCAAGGCCCATCAAGGCCCAACACAATGACGGAACCCCCCGGCACACAAGCCGCTAGCCTCGGCATTGCAGAGTTCTTCGCTCGGAGAAACGTCCTCGTCACCGGAGTCACGGGATTTGTCGGCAAGGTGAGTGTCGTGTGTTCCTGCGGCCTTCTTTGTGCCACGGCCTTCCGAGGATGAGGACGACGAAAGAGTACAGTAAGTCCCGTTCGAATACTCTGGACCTCGTTCACGGTGAGGTAAAAATATAACTAGAGTACCATGTGGTAATTGACTCGCCCGATTTGAACGAGAGACAACCTGAGCTTGTGTGGGATGGCCAAAGGGATCTAGGACAGATCCAGTGTCCCCCGAGTTGTAACGTACGCAATTGATTTGGTGTTTTGCCAACATAATATTCGGTGCGTCCCACGATGTTAATATATCTTAGCCACCTGATGAGTTGAGTTGCGTCTTTAGAAAATCCACGTACCCGATATATGAAATTCCGCGCTCTGCGAGTGTCACGTGGTCCTGACCTCCAGTCGTTTGCTGGGGCGCAATAGCGTGCAGCTAGCATCTAAGTAGGATTTATAGACGTTATGCACGTGTGTATACGAAAACTTTAAGAATAAATTACTCACCACCTTGCATCTATTGTCAAGCCATTTTTGTGAACCTACCGTGCGTTGGCAGAGAGATTCTGCAACCGCCCCTACTGTGCGTGCTGTGTATGACCTTAAAAGAAAAGCGAGCTTCCATTCCTTTCATTTCACATCGTCATAGTCCCTAATCTTGACAGACGACCACTCGCGCACATGCCTAATCCTAGACCGCGCTTTCCGTTACGGTCCTCCAAGAGAGGCAGTTATGATGATGTGAAACTCACGTTACGAAAATGTTGTGATAACTTGCCCGCTACAGCACACAATTAACGAATTCAGTTGTGGAAACTATAGTTTGTTTCATGGCTTGTACTCGCAAAGCCGAAGCTACAAGCACGAGCATGTTGTCCTAACAATGCTTGCACTACTAAAGCACGCGTACTTGGCAGGGGCCGATACCCAGAGCTCGTTCTTGTTTCGTCCGCTACGGTCGTACTTTAAGTGAAACGAAGAGTAGTGTCTGCTAAAGTTACTTTAGTGACCACCACCTATTGGCGAAGTGAGCGATCGAAAGCGTCGCTGTGATCGGCCCACCAATATTGGCCGAATACTGACTATGACGTTAGCAAAGGATTTCTCATCGACAGAAATAAGAGGAATATAAGAACTTCAATTTTGACGGTGTTTGCAGTGTTACTTTGAGAGCGCTATGATTACAGGCTTCCATCATGTCCATTACAAATACCATCGAACTTGTTCACAAGATAATGACGTCAGGAAAGGTAACTGAACGAGGACGCCACCGAAACAGCTCGCCGCTAAAGGCTGAACTCCATGAGACGAGTATGCTTCGAATAACCGACGAATTTTGCCCGGCGGCCTTTGCTCTGAGCGTGGATTCAACACAGTGGCTGCTACGTCGCGCGCAAAGCCAGCGTGCCGTTGGGCGGCCTTCGCCAGTTATTCGTCACATAAATCGTTCTATGGAGTTCAGCCTTTATTAGCGGCGAGATGTTTTGGTGGCGCCCTCCCATGGCTCCCTTTCGTGACGTCATTACATTGCGAACAACAAGTTCGATGGTGTTTGCAATGAGCATTGTAGAGGCTTGGAATCGTTACCCTCTGAAAGCGACACTGCCAACACCATCAAAATTCAAGCTCTTACATTTATCTTATTTTCGTCGATGAGAAATTCCTTCCTGACGTCATAGTCAGCATTCGGCCAATCACGGCCGGCCGACCACAGCGACGCTTTCGTTCGCACACGTCGCCAATAAGGGCGATGTTAAGAGCGAATGCTCAGAACGAGCTCACATTAATAGCCTGCTAAGACCGGCAACCTTGGTGGTGCTAAAAGCACGCTCCAAAAGGACTGCGGAAGCTCGCCGTCAGCACGCGCTCAGCAGCAGCGCACACGGATTCCCTATAGGGAGTATTCACTGGCGGCCATATCTGTGTGTGCGTATTCTGAGCGCGTGCTGATGGCGAGCGTCCACAGTTCTTTTGCAACATGCATTCCGCACCATCGAGAGTGCCGGTCTTAGCAGCCTATTGATGTGAGCTCGTTCTTAATATGCGCTCTAAACAGCACCCACAAATATGGCGTCTAGTGAATACTTCCTATTGGCGACGCGCGCTACCGAAAGCGTCGCTGTGGTCGGCCTCCCACGATTGGCCCAAAAGCTGACTATGACGTCGGAAAGGGTATGCCATCGACAAAAATAAGAGGAATGAAAGAACTTTAATTTCGACGGTGTTGGCAGTGTTGCTTTGAGAGCGCAATGATTTCAGGTTTCCACCATGTTATTTACAAACACCATCGAACTTGTTGTTCGCAAGGTAATGACGTCTCAAGGGGGAACCATAGGAGGGCGCCACCAAAACATCTCGCCGATAATAGGGGCATTGACTGGACGCCGTATTTGAAATTGATGCTTAGAGCGCATGCTCTGAACGAGCTCACATTAATAACTTGCTATGACCGGCAATCTTGATGGTGTTGAATGCACGTTGCAAAAATAACTGTGGAAGTTCGCCGTCAGCACGGGTATTCACTGGCGGTCATAGCTGTGTGCGCGCCTGCTGGGCGCGTGCTGACGGCGAAATTCCACAGTTTTTTCTTTTCTTTTGCAACGTGCACCCTGCACCATCAAGATTGTCGGTGAGACAGAAGGTCACAATTCACAACCCCTAACATAAGAAACCCGCTGCAGCATGATTCTTTTCCGTGTAGCTGAACGCTTCTGGACACAGACACCTACATAGTGTATTCCTAAGTAATGGAAACCAAAAGACTCGTAAACCTTACCATCGCATAAAAATATATATATAAATAAACTCACAAACATTTTACACAATGTTTTAGAGGCAAGCGGTGTTTCACTGATAAAAGTCCCAAACAGTCTGGAACATTCATCTCTTGTGCCCTCGTATGTCTAATGTCGAGATTTGTATTTATCTAACTCAACTCGACAGCAAAATTTAAAAGAAAGTATTGCAGCCAAACAACTGCATCCTTTGTTATATTTCTCGAATAATGATATACACGTCGATAATAAAATAATGAATAGCAAGTAGTACGTATCTGTGACACGCAACTTTTTTATTCATATAGGCCAGACTCTTTAAATTGGGGTTTATAAAAATTGTTTGCACCTTCTCTAATCTCCCAACGCCCCCCCCCCCCCTTCCCCCACCCTCTCCTCTCCCCTTAACGAAGAATCATAAAATTCTGATAATTGTGTTGGCTTCGGATTCATACCACGCATATCAATCGGAAGTTTTTTCTTTCAGAAAAGAGCTTCATTATTCAGAAGGAAAAGGAATGTCAAGCAGTCTTGCGCGTGAGTCACGTCAAGTCTTCAGAGGATGTTTGCTTTCAAATACCGCTAACAATGAACCAGGGAAATATCAGGGTCTATCATTATTTGTATATTCACGTGGTGAGAAATACTTCACCACGTGTGGGATCATAACGACAGTGCTCAATAACAAGCGAGAATTCACAACAAATGTTTCATAAATATTGCGACCACTTACGGAACCCGGCTTAACAATTCTTTGAATTCAACTTTCTTTTTTCTTTAACCCTCGAGACATCTAAGGACGCCGGAGCGCTCGCACTCTACCAACGCCACGCATCGCAACGACGCTTCTGCAACTGTGCCCGGCAACCTAAAAGTTGTTATCAATGGCCACGACGCATCGGTCCTCGTGGACACCGGAGCAGCCCACTCAGTCTTGATGGGAAGCTCTCTCGCTGCCTGCGAAAAGTTACGACGCCTTGGGGTAGACCACACAATCGAACCACTGGAGGACACCTTATTACGCCCGCCGGAAGGTGCACTGTCCGAGTTGAGATTCACGGCGAAATATGCCCTGTGAAATCTGTTGTTCTACAAGACTGTGCCAGAAACGTCACAGTCGGCACGGACTTCCTGTGTGAATACGGCACCGTCATCGAACTTGGAGAGAACAGATTGACGCTGCGGACACCTTTTCCTCCTCCAAAGAAACTTCAAACAACGTCAGTCGCCGTCTGAGTCGCACGTGGCCTAGAAACTTCAGTTCGTCATAGGCGAACCGACACATCGATTTCGATCGGGCAGTAGCCGCTCTTCGGGTCCATCGATAAAAATTATCGAGAGTGTCGCAGCCAGTCTACCGTGTCGTCGATGCGGGGGAGTGGATAGACGTCTTTCTTCGTCACGGCGTTCAGCTGCCGGTAGTCCACGCAGAACCTAAGCGTTCCGTCCTTCTTAACCAGGACAACTGGAGAGGCCCACGGACTGCTTGAAGGCTGGATTATGTCGTCGTTTAGCATTTCTTGCACTCTCCTGGATGACCTCCTGTTCTTGGACAATTCCGTGGCTTGAGAGTGAGTCTGGCGGCCTTGATGGCTTGCAGTACGGCATATCGTCACGCGCGATGAACTGTACGATTTTAAAATGATGCCCTTCGGACTATTCACGGCACCAGCGACTTTCCAGCGTGTCATGAACACCGTGCTACCAGGCTTAAAATACCAGAGCTGTCTCGTCTACCTCAACGACGTTGTAGTGGTCCCCAGCAACTTCGACGAGCACCTACGTCCACTTCATGCCGTACTTCAAGTCCTCAAGGCCGCCGTACACACCCTCAAGCCATCAAGGTAATGTTTGTTGCGAGGTACTTCAGTCATGAATTGACAACCTGGCCAGCACTTTGCTTGACATTATGAAAGCTACTGTTTCTACAGAGGATGTACAAAATATCTCCGCTCATATTGATAAAAAATATATTAAATGTGAGCGATAAAAATCTTATTCTATGTCAATAATACTTTTTAGCGGGCTAAGCTCCGTTCAAACATCTACAGTATGTAGATGACAAGTGTATAATAGCTGGGTTATGTAAATCCTGTCCAATAAATATACAGTTTTAAGCGGCTTGATTTCAAAGGCTTCTGGTTCAAAAAATGCTAAATTCTGTCCGCTCATGTTGATCATTTGGTATAGAGTATACTGAAATGGAAGGTCAAAAATCGGTCCCATTTGATTAGAGTTTCTAACGTCCGTACACACCTGTCTGCAACAATTATGTAGATACTCTACACAACAACGCTGGTAGGGAGAATGTCGGATAAGAAGTCGCAAGAGTCGTAAAAGTGTTCGTTAACTGTCCTAATTATTTCGTTTTGCTGTCGTGAGGACGATGGCAATTCCCTGCGGCTATCCTACGCAGGGTAAGAGAAACACCAGAAAGCGGCACCCGCAAACACTTCTAACTGGCAAATTAGCGAGAAAAAAAAAAGGGGGGGGGGAGATACTTATTTAGGTGGGTTGCCTTTTTGCTTGTTAGCAAGTCTACTTCTGGCCACTCCAGTCATGCTCCTCGCTTTCGAGCCCATTCCTTCAGTTGAAGCTGCAATTAAAATAAAACCAATGCAAAGATAAAAAAAGCGCGAGGCAGAAAGTGTATCTCCTTATTTGATTCGAGCGCTCCTAATCCCGATCACGCTGCAAGAGAACTATTATTTGCTTTGTTTGCCACGCAGACCGAACGAGTGTGAATGCGGCCTCGAACTTTACTCCCTCATCTCGCATAGAATGAGTGAATGGCAAAGCCAGCGTACCGCCTTCCCTTTCCTTCTTCCGCCAACTCCTCATTGACGGAGAAGGGGTCAAATCCGTCAAACGTACGCCCGAAGCGATTGTGGGGGAATTGTCCTTGCAAAGCGCCGTGTTTGGTGCCGAACATATTATTGCGCTCAGCGTTCGCCAAATGTACATCTTATTACCGGAGCAGGCTTGTGCGTCACTCGTCACAAGGGGTCAAATTACTTGTAATTGGTTACTTCCTGGAGTAATATTTTTATATTTCGAGAAAAAAATATTAGTATGTAATCCCAAGGGTAATTCGAATACATTTGAAAGTACTCAAATTACTTGGCAGAATTACTATCTTTTCCTCTTCTTCCTAAAGGCGTCCTTTGTATAAGTTTGCCAAAATTGATGGGCTAAGAAGGTAATTAGCTGATAATTCGGTGATTCTAATCGACTAATGGACAGTACGAAAGACCCGTGTACAAAGCGGCAGCGTTTTAAAAATTTCCAGTCATCGAAAAAGTAACGGTAACTTTTTCACCGTAACGGCCAATTACTTTTCTTCTCAAATGATAAAATGGTCGTATTTAATGCTTGTTAACCAAGTCCAATTCCGATCGATTATTTTTTTCGAGTGATATGTACGACACTGCACTGATGTATGCTAATCAGGAAACTCCTTGAACCTTCGGACATTGCGCACAACGACAATGGCGACGACTCACCGATGTACTTGTGAGACCCACGACTGCGCATGCGCGGTTCGAATCACCACTCTATATTGTGGCGCTCGTCGCGTCTCCTACACAAACAGCAGTCGCTTTCCCTAACACTTTTAGGCCAAAATATTGGACCGTTATGGTATTCTGCTCCGCAAGCGAAGCATATACAGTTACCCTAGGACCTCAAAGTCTACTCCCCGTAAGACACAAAAAAATAAACTCGATTATATTTAAAAAAGAAGAGCAGAAGTGATCTTTGGTAAAAGTTTCGTGAAGTTGGGAAGCCACCACGCTTAGGCGTGCGAGACGCATCCAATATAGACACTGGTGGACTTTCTTCGTTTACGGCGGCCTGGAGACGGAACCAATCTACGAAACGGCACCAACTCCCGCATGTCCAATTATTTGTCCGGTCACGCTCCAGCCTTCGGGCAAGCCGTATGATCACGCACATTGCACAGGCCTTATGTGCATATACTGCGCTTCACGCCTAGTCAGAACGCAGTCGATACTAGGATCGGATGGACTGGACCAAGCAGCGTCAAAAGTGCGTCGTTTCGGCACTCGCCGTCTTTGTGCGTTTGCTATATATCTGCAGATAAACCGATAAACCTAAAGTCCCTTGATACTTCTTTTACAAGTAGCGACAACCAATACAAATGACAAAGCACACCCCGCTGGAACAAAATGGCGGCATTGAACTCAAACCTCTGCTGTGCGCCGCCATTCGCTTCCTAAGACCTGCACCGTCAAGCAATTGGTGCTTCAAAGAATGTCGCTACTTGTAGGACAGAGCCGTATATGTAGAGATTTTGGCCATTCGTTTGGGAAGTGTAGGAGACAAATGAGGAGGCGCCATTGGCCGAAAGCGGGCTGGGCGTGTTCCAGGGCGTCTTCACAAATTTGAATGTGGCCAACCAGAAGGCAGAAATAATACCCTGGCGGTGGTCGCGAGAAAAAAACTTAATTAGTGCATCGGAGTAACTCTCAGTGACTGAATTTATAGTGCACGTGATGTTTCAATCACGGTCATCCAAAACCGCGATGAAAGAGCGCGCCTAGTGGAACGATCGACGTAATTCGTCCACCAAGCACCGAGGGCCGGGAATCTGCCGTCCGAGTGGTCAAACACTCTGTCGAAGCAAAACAGTGTTCGATTGGCACATTCGTTTCTTACCTATTTCTGCGTGATCATGATGAAACATCAGGTGCACCCTATTTTCAAACATAAAGGGTTACTACACTCCACTCTTACGCGCTTATTAAAACCATATACCAACATATACCTTTGATTAAAACAGTTTCTTGCTACCACCACTAGGGGATTCTTTTCGGCTTCTGGTTGGACAAGAGGGCATGCCAAGCCCTCTTTCTGCGTCTGGTGCACACCCTGGCTCTGCCCGCGCCTCCAATTGACCAAACTCTCTCATACACAGCTCTGTTGCAGGAAGCTTTTATCTAAGGACTTTAGTTGGAAACTCTTATCTTGGACTTTAAACAAAACCTACCACGGAGATAAAACAAAAAGAGAGGCGCAGAGTCGCGGCGCGTTCAGTGAACGTAGTTGGTTTAGCTGCAGCTGGCAAACGCGAAAAGTCGACTAGAGCCGTGACGACGTACTTCCGGCGCGGCTTGATCTATCGGATTCTCGGCTGCGCTCGGAGCTTGTCATCTAGAGGTTTCATTTTTTTCTCTTTCATCGTTATCTTACGCTTATTATCGGGATACACTATCTGTAGCGTGTTCCAGTCATTGACACGCTATAGCCTCTTGGGAACAGCTGCCCCTGCCTGGCTAATCTCTAATAAAGAAAGGGGAATAGTCCTACACCCTTCGTCCGATATAACACGACCCAAACTTCAGTTTTACTCACAGTGCACTCATGTTGAACCGATGGCCCCAACTTGTACGAGGGCTTAATACCGGTGCCGCATAACTTATTAAATAGCTCAAGTACGTATCAAGGACTAAAGAAAAAGAAAACACAAGTTCTGCAGTAAAGCAAAAAAAATATTTTTTTTCTTTGTTTTGTTTCAGTCCTTAACACGTACATTAGCTATTCTAATAACTGGTACCAATCGGCTATCAAGCCGCGCGTGGAAGTTGGTACCGTCGGCTTGACGTAAGTGCGCTGTACGTGGAACTAAAATGTTTGGGTTAAATATATCGTGTAAAAGTGTATTCTATTTCTTTTTTTTTTTGTCTGAGAACGCATTGTGAACGGGAGCAACAGGAGTTGGAGTGGAGTAGTCGTCCAGCTTCAGGGCGCTGCCATCTTGCTCGCTGGGATGCGCTTGGACGCGTCCTAATCCGATTACGAAGCCTTCCTAGGGCGTCATAATCGGACTATGGCCGCGCCCAAGCGTACCCTACGGGGCAAGATGGCGGCGCCCTGAGACCGGACTTGCAAACGTGTATGCACCAACTCAGCTTTATGACGTCGTGTCAGTGCAGTGGCGCTGCTATCGTCACTGCGCGTGCGCACACGCGTCATCTCACACGACCCGGCTTTGTGCGCACTCACGTGCCCACACATTGTGTGGGCACATGCGGATTTGTTTTCAGCGTTAGGTAAGTTATACATCTAAATAAGTGCTTTAAGTAAAGTACAAAGAAAATGAGCGGTTATGCACCTCAAGTAGAGTATTAAATACGCTGGGTGCGATGTACCTGGAGCAAGGTACTATAAACAGAAAGTACTTCCCAAGTACAATTCAAGTACTTTTTGACTTTATCTTTCACGATGACCTTTATTTCCCTACGCAGTGTGTTAATTTTTTAACTGGTATGCATTGCCTTAGGGGTAATCGGGGCTGCATCCCTTATATTGGGAAATGGTGCCGGTTATTCGACAGTCAAGTGGCCAGGGAGTAGGTATTTCGATAAATGGTGCCAAATTCAGAAGTCCCTCCAACTAATGCATTTGGCGCCGCTTGCACTGACTGCTTGCACCAAGGGGCTCAAACGTACTAGGAGAGAGCATAACGGCGGCCTCGTAGCTTCCACAGGCCATCTTCTCGTAGAGGAATGCCCTCTCCTTAACGAAAAAGCTGAGTGTGCAGGCGAGCTGGTGATAATCATAACTTGACAGCTGAAGCTGTGGTGCGGAAAAATAAGGAACTTTCAAGTCGAAGGAAAATAAAACACATTGAGACGCTCTCCTCTGTGGTCTTTTTCTTCGACTTGAAGGTTTCTTAATTTTTCCGCACCACAGTCTCAGGTGTTACGTTATGATAAATTGTCCTCTCCTAATGATTTTAAACTTCCCGCGCTTGCGCTTACCGAGCGTGAAGTAGCGAGAGTTCGAAAAGCTACGGGAAAGCCCCTCCAGAACAAACGAAGTGATGCGTCGCCTGCTCGCGTTTGTGGTGAGAATAGAATATCTCAACCAGTATTCCTTCGGTGTTGACCAAGCATCATTTTTGAGACACACATTTAACGAGACCAAATATGGGGAATGTACCTTGAAGTCGGGAGTTGTACACTCTTCGGAAAGAATCAGAAAAAGATACTTTAAGAAAAGTACAAGTACATAGTCAAAGAATATAGTACTTCAAGTAAAGTACAAGTTTTCAAAACATACTTAAGGTAGTACTTTGTGTATAGTGTACTTAAGTGCTTCCCAACAGTGCTTTTTTTTCCTTGTAAACGGCGTCTTCGTCTATACTTAACCAAAGATGTACTTATATTTCCGCCATGTTTCCTGAGCGTCACAGTTTTATTTATTTATTTATTCATCTTCGTACATACCTGCTGCGTTGTTGGGCATTATTCAGGGAGCCACACGAGTGTAAAAAAATGGTTCACACAATAAAGTTTTGTAATATAATGAAATCGAGAATCATTGCCAAAATAAAACCCTTCTTCCGTCATACAGTTCGAGTTTGAAATGAGATAACTAGGCACAAACCGGATTCCAAGTGAAGCCTGACTCATTAATCCCGCCCAGCAGTTTCACCATCTTTTCTCTGAGGAGGAAATAATCAAAAATATGTTGAGAAATTCAGGGTATGCCCATCAAATGGATTCATTTTTACGAAGTCGCCGAAAGATAAAGTCCTGGCGCCGACAAATATTGTGTGTTTTGTATCCGTTACAACAGACCGATCTTACGAGCCAGTTTCCGTACGCCGCTGCTTCCGGAATGCTGCGTAGTAACGGCAGTCCTTGTACACGCGCAAAAATCCCGTTGGGAATCCGCGCGAGCTTGACACCAGACGGCATTAGCTGTCTTGCGCATATGCGCCTGCCTACTGTGAACTACCGTTATGGCGGTGTCGTGCGTGCGTGGAACGCTCAGTCAGATCGGTCTATTGCCCCATTCGATCAGTACGTTTGACTCACCTGCATTTTTCTCCTCATTCAATCAACCTCACACTTATACACGAGTGTGAATTAGTGCCAAATTAAATTGGGCGGGTAAATAGTAAAAAAAAATCTAATGTTTAACAAATATATTGAGTAATTACCGAGCTCCTTTGCGGTGCTCACTTTCAGCACTACTTCACACTGTGATATTTTAAATTCGCGAAACGTACAGATCAATCAATCAAACTTCTTTAACATTTATTTAAACTTATTTAGACACACTGGCATAATTTCGCGAAGATCTGCCGAATATATATTATTTCCCTCCTTTTTCCTTTCCCCCATCTCCTTGCTATCTTCTTTCTCGGATAACAATGCACTAACATTTTTTTAATGTAATTAATATTGGACATCTTATTATTGCTGACGCCTGTTTCTTGCATAATAGGTATAGGCACACTCTACATAGTCAGTATTCTGTATTTGCGTGCACTGTTCTGTATTTTTGATTTAATATTCCTTTTCCCTTATGTAATGCCCATTGGGCCTTTAAGGGTTGAACAAATGAAATGAATGAAATGTTTCGTGGAACACGTTTTTGTGTTTCAATGTTCTAAAATGCTTCTTTTGGTATATATTGCTAAATTGTGGTTGGAAATAATATTGATATAAAGCATTTTACAAAATCACAGATGAATATCTCATCGGTCATGACAGTTACCTATATAAACAATCCAGTCATCATCGGAATAGACATGTTTTGCTTTCTTGTTTATAAGTGGGTTTGTCTTATCGGTCGTTTGTAATATGACACTTTGCGCTGTTAATACCTTCTCTCTCCCTGACTTTCCCGGCCCACAAGACATGGTCAAAACTGATTGACGCACACAATTGATAAGATTCACATATTTGATTTCGAAGCTAGTGTCAAGGCGGTTGGGACAAAAGGCGATTAAAATCACCTGAAGAGGTCTCATCCACAAATGCAGCACTCAGGCAGCAGGCTCACAAATTTGACAGGGAAACAAACGGAAATCATTACACACAGCACAAATTGTAGGTTACTGATGTAGATTACAGGTGAGTAGATAACCCTCAACATATATTCTCTTTAAAGAACACGGAAGAGATGCGATAAGTGCGAATAGGTTTGTTGGGGAAATCCGGAATTTGAAAAGATTTTTTTTATTATTTCCGTAATTAGTTTTAACTTTGAGTTTTAGAAATTGCTGATGTCTCAGGTTGTAATTTGTTTTCTTAAGGAGTTAATGCATTAAAAAAGCTAAAACAATCAGTGCTAATTTAAGAATGTACCACAATCACGACATTCTACAAATTAGGGGGTGGTTGATTCGGACCAAGGTTGATTATGAATTAACCGATCCGGTGTTTTTGATGTAAGTAATTCCTTAAAGTTAGTTCTTATTGTCCTAAACCAGCAAACAATATTATAATTTTGAGTTAATCAGAGATGTGTGAAGTTACTTTTTTAAGCACCTTGGAAGAAATTTTAATAAAAATTGTCCAGATGGATAAAAAAAACATCTCTCTTCTGAGATAACTCCCACAGGCTGCCCAGCTTCACTTCGCGTAAAAACAAACACAAAAAAACTTAAATTATTCAACGTGTTTAATACTCGAAAATTACACATAAATGTTAATTATTCTTCTAATGTATATATTCGTTGCTCTAAAAATTATAAATTTTATTTTTGACGTATTTATTAGTAGTTGATTCGAAGGTAACCGCAAGTGCTGTTGATTTAGCCAAGTATTCGCCTCTCTTTCAAGATTATCTAAACATTTGTAGGAGAAAAAGGCACTCGTATCATCCGCATATAAAATGAGGCAGTGTTTGCGGGATATTTGCAATATCATTAATCTACAGAAGGAAGAGTAGTGGCCCGAGAGTCAATCCCTGAGGCACGTCATACTGAGCTTTAGCTAGTAGTGAAGCACGTGTATTTTTAAGAACTGTATACTGAGAGCGTGATGTTAAGTAGCTGCGAATGAAGTTTAATGCGCGGTGCCTCTTATTTCATATAGTGGTAGTTTTCGGAGTGAGATGTCGTGCTTCATGGAGGTAGAAAATTCTGAAGTCTAAAGATATTTCTAGATTAAAACGATTACTGTCTATTTTGCCCAATTTCTTTTATATATATATATATATATATATATATATATATATATATATATATATATATATATATATATATATATTTATCAGTGGCAGTTCGGTTTCAATTTTTGAAATCCATACCCGTGATTTGTAATAAGGTTATCTTATCACAAAACTCAATCAGACGTCTGTATATGACATATCACAAAACTCAATCAGACGTCTGTATATGACATGTTCAACTATTTTAGAGTAAATAAAAAGAACACATCTTGGACTACAGTTGTTTATTCTGTTATTGTGTGAACAAATATTTATACATGAAAAGCGAGCTATTGCTGTTTTCAAGCCTTTGTAAGCAAGGTCACCATGTTGCGCTCCAATTGAGGTGTTCATCGATATAACGTCCTAGATGCTTTACAAAAGGAGAGCATTTGATCCTTTCGCAAGAACAGTTCGCGTTTTAGAGCGCAGCTCTTAGGGGCCCGTTTCCGGCTTGAGCGGCGTCACCGTCGGCGTCGGCGTCGGCGTCGCCGTCGGCGTAACCGCGAGGTCACGTGACCCCCTGAGGTCACGTGACCCCCTGAGGTCATGTGACCCCCCTGAGGTCATGTGATCCCCCCGAGTCGCGTGACCCTCTAAGGTCACTTGACCGCCTGAGGTCACGTGACACCCTTGAGGTCACGTGACCCCCTGAGGTCATGCGACCCCCTCTCCCCCTCCTCCGAGGTCACGTGACCCCCTGAGGTCACGTGACCCACCTGAGGTCACGTGATCCCCTGAAGTTTGTGATCCCCATGAGGTCACGTGACCTCAAGGAGTCACCTATCCCTCAGTACGCTTCCATCCTCCTCCTCAAGAGCTGCGCTCTAAGCGGCATTACAGGGATTTGTAAACGGCTTTCATTTTTTTTAAAATATTACTTACTTCTAGGGGAGTTTCGGCGTGTGTGTGTAGAATTCGCAAGAACATTATTTTGGGTAATGTAGTGGTTACGTTTTTTTAATATTCTTTCTACCGGCTACTTAGCTTGATCTTAAGTTGTATATGCCGACATACTGTAACCTCGATCTGCGCAAATAATAAACTTCCTTGGCGAATAAAAAAAGTCTTTTATATAGAGGCAAGCATGGGTAATATCCCATACATATTAATTAAATGATGCCGGACCAACAACAGACTAGACGCCTTTGTCTCGAAAAGTATTTGTGTTTTTGACCAGTTGATTACGATTTGTAACGTAATCCGTAAACTACATTAATAATTTCCCTTTCATTTCTTACTACTGCAACAGATTCCATAGTATTTTATGTCGTATGGTCTAAACTGCTCTGGTGACATCTAGAAATAATGTCAGTACAGAGCGCGACACTGTTAGCGCGGACAAGCGATTGCCACTTTTCCGTGTTTTTCTCTTAGAACGGAAAGGTTGCCATCAAACATTTCATTGTAATAGAAAGAGCTCATTTAGGGCTATAATTAGGGTTCAAATCTTTCAGTTCAAACCGATAAAAACCGATAAAAGTACGCCGAATCCAGTTTCAGAAATTCGGTTTTAACCAAAAAAAGGGCAGTTTTAAGGTTCGGCATTTTCGATTTAAACCGATAAAAACCGATAAAAGTACGTCGAATTCATTTTCTAAAATTCAGTTTTAACCGGAGAAGGTCACTTTGACCTCCCAGTCGCACCGCAGAGCCGTGGCGAAAGAGTGGAACGTCAGTGTCTATCGAAACGTGTCCGAATGTTAGGGATACACGGGCACCATCACGACGTTTTGGTTTAATGTGCGCATCATCGATCGGAACGTGAAGTCCGAAATGCCCCATGACTTCGCCATGTACGAGCGTGTTTTCAAACTCGTTGTAAGGAAGTTCCTGGGTTCGAGCCCCTGCCCGTTTCGATCTGTATGAGCATCGTACCGGCGTGCGGTCCTGTATCACTACTGCGTGGTGCACGTTAAAGACCCCAGGCTAGCGGTTGTACCGCACTGGCTAAATTGCTCATCTACAGCGTGTGACTCGTCGCAACTTTAATGGCTGACCAACTACACTCTGTATAAATATCCCCACAACCCAATTATAAGAGTGACTTGATGCAAGCTCTGCATGTTGTGTTGTACGTGCTTCAAAATGTCGGACCGTGTCTCTTTTGGCGGTAACAATTGGTTGATTGGCCGTTTTTGGCTCAGGCAGCGCTTCATCTCCTCAGCCTGCCAGTGTCCAGTGTTAGCGTTGAAAGGGAATTCTCGAAGATCCGGGTCATGTTAACAGGAAAGAAAAAGCGCGGATCAGCGAGGAGATCCTGGAAAAGTGCATGCGTGTGTGTGTACATACTGTAAAAAGATCAAGTAATCCTGATATACAGAAGGTGAAGTTCTATGATTTGACTTGTTTGTACTTCTGTGTTTTTTTTTTTTTTTATATAATTGCACCAGAAATGGACAGATCAAGTGTCCATTTCTTTTTCAATATATCTGTGCCGTTATTCTTTGAGTGATCACAAATATCAGAGCAAAAAGGATAATCTGATCCGGTGTCCGTTGGTGTTTATTCTATATTCACCAAAAAAAGCCGATAAACTTTTGTGGGCATAAATATACGCCGAAAGAAAACCGACAATTGCGTTTTAAAATAAACACCGAAAAAAGTACGCCGAATTTCGAAAAATAGAAACCGAAAACGAGAAACCCTAGCTATAATGTAAGGGGTAAAATTGTGTGCCTATTACTTTTCGTATAAAATTCAAAAAGGCGCCGATGTCGTGTTCACACAAACAGTGTCGCCATGTGTACATGAATTCTCTCACGTATAGGTTTGTACTTACGAAATCACTGAAGTTTCGGTTTGTCCTGAAACCCATATCGCGTGACCATTCATACATTGCATAATTTTCATCATCCTTACGATTAATATTATTAGCAATTTGCACGCTGCCTCGTATCGGCGGGTATGCGGAATTGCAAACTGAGCACGAACAGGACAGCGTTCTCCGGTCTTCGGTCGCTATAAAGGGCGCCCCCTAGTCGCGTCAAGACGAAATGTCTTGTTTCAAAACGAGGCACTGGGCTGTCTCCCTTTCACCGTCACGCCACTGGATGGCGCTACTAGTAGTGACTAGCAGGAATGCTTCCCTTCTCTCGACGCCGGATTGAACTTTCTTTTTTATTCTTATTTTGAGACGGCAGTCAACAGCAAATGCACGTATCGTTGTTGGAACAGTGATTCCCCGTGAATAAAGGCTGCACTCTATGGAGCAAAAGAGCGAGGAACTCCGCCCGGCGTCTGTCACTTTGCGCTTGGACTCGGGAACTGTGGCTGTTGCACCGGGCGCAAAGCAAACGTGCCGCCCGGCGAAGCTTGTCAGATGCACGCTGCCTTTTCAACCCATAAAGTTCAACCTTGAAGCGTTTCTCGAACAAGCCACCATGGGCCGAACCAGGGTTATCTGTATCGTGCTACTTCAGGGAGTCGAAGAAAGTGACCCGGTACATTTTGATCAATAATAAATGGGGCCATGATATCTGTTTTCGTTTGCACAAGGGCAAGTTCGTCTGCTTCTTGCGCAGGGGTTGCGTTGACGTCAGAACGCCGAGCTCTGATTGGTCTGAGCGGGAACATTGGGGGTCGCCGAGACCCTCTAACCGCTCATTCACACTGGAAGCGGATCTGCGTTCGCAAAGCGGTTGCGAACGCGGTTGCATAAAGATCCAGTAACATTGCACGCGCACTTGATGTCATCGATTGCGCGTGCAACTGTACTGGATCTTTACACAACCGCGTTCGAAACCGCTTCGCGAACGCGGATCGGCTTCCAGGGTGAATGAGCGGTAACTGAGCGTCGCCTGCTCCTTTGCAACGTCGTCTCCTATTCAACAGCTGTCTTACCTTTACGAGCAAGGTCGACTTCGCCTTTCAGAAAAAAACAGACGAAATAACTCGAGCGGTACGATGTGTTTTTGCCTAACAATTCTAGCAGACACGTATCAAGGAGCGAAGCCAAAGGACTCACGGGCCAGGTGGCCGACGCGCCGAGGTTTCTTTGCTAACAGCCCAGAACGAAGGTGGTTAGCGTCCGCAAGTTCCCTCCTTTCGTGTGCGGCGTCGAGCGTCTCGCGGAAGTAATATCGTAGACTCGTTGACACCAAGAAGTAATTATTGCTTTTATTTTTGGCGAAACTTTATGGAAACTTATTTTTTTATGCCCTGTTATTTAAACAGACGAACACTTGCTCGGGGGTAATCCGATGGGCTTCAATTAGCCCTCTGTACTTGCTCAAGTCCCCTTTTTTCTAAGCTTGCTGTCTTTACAGACAGGGATAAAAACACGCTGCTTCCTTCAGTGTATCGCGCGTGCGGCCGCGGACATCTAAGGGCATCACAGACCTGCTATTGCTGAGTTTCGCGCGGCTAGGAGCCGCTTGTCCCTCTAAGAAGGGTGCAAGGTGCAAAGAACCACGCACTCATTTAATAGACTAGAGTCTCGTTCGTTATCGGAACTAACCAGACAAATCGCTCCACCAACTAAGAACGGACATGCGCCACCATCCACCGAATCAAGAAAGAGCTCTTGATCTGTCAATCCTCCCAGAAATTGAAAATGCGACACACGTCGTGAATGCGCCCACCACAATTGAAGAGGCAGCACGTTTTTATTTCCCCCGGTAACACTGCCCCTTCGAGAGCGCCTGATCGGAGCCGACCTCGAAATCACACATGACAAAAACGGAACGTTCCTTTCTCCCCCTTTTTTTTTTATTTCTTTTTTTTTTTTTTTTATCCAGGAACTACGCGAAGGACTCACGGCTACAGCCACAGCTGCTACAGCACGTCCGCCACTGCCGACGCCGAGATGTTTACATCCGCGACCGAAATGGCGGCATTCAGTTCAAACCTCTGCTTTGCGCCGCCATTCGCTTCCTAAAACCTGCACCGTCACGCAGTCGGCGCTTCAAAGAATGTCGCTATTTCTAGGAAGCTCTTATCTAGGGAGTTTAAAGTATCCGGGCGCTTATCTCCTTCTGCCGCAATCCGAGGCCGCATCGGATGCTACGATTCGACCGAGCCGATCGGGCAGTGTCAAAAGTGCATTGTCATGCCAATCGTTGTCTTCGTGGGTTTGCTCTCGCAACGGTGTAGGGATGTCGAAGGCCTTATGCAGACAACCCATTGCGAAAGATTTTCTTCGAACTATATTTTGTATCAGCTGAAGTCCACATGCAGCCGACGCCACGAGCTAACGGCATCAAAAGCATCAAAAGCACAAGTCACTGTGTCTTAGCTGTTTTCGGATTGGTTCAGCGATGATGGTACACGCACAGAAACATGGTGCACTTTGCACCCTGTCTGGTTGGTTCCATCAGCTCGTAGCGTCGGCTGCGTCTGGACTCAAAGTAATCCGAACTATAGTCGAGGCTGTCACGACACGAAACGAACTTAAGTCAATCAATCAATCAATCCTTTATTTCACATCAGAAACTGATGTAGGCTGCAGGGGCAAAAAGTCAAAAGTTTGACTTGACAAGGCCTCTGCAGCCTTACAATTGGCACACGGCGACATACTACACATGAAGTAATAACATTAAGTTTTCAGCTTTTAACATTAAGCAAATAAATAAATAAATAAAAAAAAAAAGAACCAGAAGAACAGCATAAGTTAAACACGCTGTTAAAGATAACAAAAAAATCATATATATATGTATATATATATATATATATATATATATATATATATATATATATACATACACATATACATATGTATATACATACACACATATACACGCATACATACACACACATACATACATACGCATCATACACACGCGCATATACACACATATATAAGGCACATAGCATATTTAGGTACATGACAGGACTAAAAATAATAATCGTACTACCTCAAGGATAACTGAAACATACAGAACACACGACCTCACAATACAAGCGAAATTTTCGCTTGTATTGTGTCGTAAGCATCCTAAGCACACGCTTCAAATTAAACAGCAGGTACAAACACCACGCGTGGAACAGTCGGCGTTTTCTTCCCCCCTTTGTTCGTGCTTCCACGTAACTTTCGCTCTTAGCGTTTTCCACCCGAACGCAAACGAACAAATTAACAAAAACACGCACACAGGATGACAAAGCCCCCGGCGCATCCACTAGGACCCAACGAACTAAAACGTCAACAAAGGGTCTACTCCAGAGTCGAGACAATCTGGACTGCCATATATACACTGACAGCAGACTGTTCCCATACTTCGTTTCACCTAAGATGGACAGAAACAAACGCCACGAATCATTTAAGCCAATCCAATAGCGTGCGGCAGTCACGTGATCTTTAGTAAGGGCGAGGCGACGAGCGGGTCGCCTAATCACGTTGTACATTTCCAGCACTCGATTGGCCAGGATGCGTCGTGGTGCCCGTTGTGATCCGTCATAAGGTTAAGTGAAGTATCGAATACTATCCATCACGGACGGTTACAAACCGACGAAAAGAAAACGACACTGAGTCGCAACAATTATAGAGGCCCAAGAAAGAAAGAAAAAAAAAATGACGTGTCAGCCGTTTCGGTTCCCCTTTACGGATAAAAGTTGCGTCGGAAGCGAAAGTTGCATTGTTCTTTGGCGAGTCGCTCATCGGCGCGACTCCGGGATGGCATCCAGCCAGCGGCATTTCTGACCTCTTTCCACTTCGACTATCCCCGGCTGGCCTGTCCGCTTTTCCGGCATCTATTTACACTAACTCAGACACGCCAGACGAGAGGATGTTTTGTCCCAGATTGGATAACCTCGATTCGCCAGAGTCCATTCGCCCTTAAGCTGACAGTGCAGCGGAAGCTATACTCATTCCTTAGACCAATCATACGTCTTGTTGTTGTCACGTGATGACGCTCGAACCCCTACCTACGCGGCGAGATCGGGGTGAGAGGATGAAAGAGAGGCGGGTCCGGACCAACGCGTATCTCCCACCGCACTGTCAGCTTGGGGATGAACGGAGTGCAGCTGCTTTCGTACTCCCTCACCACGTAACCGCCGAACTCTGGTAGCTCTTTTCTTCGTTTCTCTCGTGCAAGAAAACAATCAAACCAAAAAACATGAACCTCCGTTATTGTCTTCCGCGGGCAAACCAATGACTGACGGTTTTCCCAATGCTTAAGGAATCGCCGTTTTCTTCTTTTCCATGCGGTATTTAATGTTCGCGGGTTGCCACGTCTAAGCTAGGTTTCTTTTTTTTTTTTTTTACACCGCTATTTCTTCTCGATGCATGTACGTTCGAAAAAGCCGATTACGCTATACTCCGCTTCACCTTAGAATGGCCTGAATAGTACGTTACGAGCCATCGAAGCCGGTTAAGTGTCATTTTGAGCATCGCTCGTCCTCCGGGACGGGGCGCGGCGGCGCGCTTGGCGCCTAGTCACGTCTTCCGTCCCGAAGCGCGGGATTGGTTGGGATGAGTCGTAGCTGTCCTTGCCGGTCCGTCATGTCCACGTATACCCAGGTTTAAAGAGTCGTCCCTGTCCTCCTTTGTTGCATTTAAAGTTTTTGCGGGTCACCACCTCTGAGACCAGCCCTCTTGTTCGACACAGCGGGCCGTCCTCGAAGGTTATTTGATATTTCGAAAAGCCGATTATGTCAGCCTATCCACCCCCGTTCATCCGTGAATCCTACGCGTTGTCTTGAGAACGTAAAGCGAAGTTCTTACTTGACGCCTGTTTACTCAATTTACCGATCATATGACCCATATCTTTCTTTTTATGAGCAAGAATCTCAATCTTCTAGTGTGTTTGTGCGTTTTTATATCTTTTGTTTTTTGTACGGTGATCTGTGCAAAGGTCTCCGTAGGCGAACATTGTACCATGCAGTTCGTTTGCTTTTGCTAACTATTACGGTAGCAGCATAGCGGTTTGGGAGGCCGCGTCTCTGCCTGTTTCGTCGTTAGTAATATGCCCTTCGCTGTATTTTCGCAACCTTATGATAGGTCTCTCATCTCGCCGTGGTAAGCCATTTTCCCGTCTTGTACCAAGGAGGCGTAGGGGTTTTCCAATAGTAGACGAGAAAGAATGAAGCGATTTCGAAGTTTGATCGCATTTAAAAATGGCCACGCGGAATTGATGCAATGGAGGTACTACATTGTGCGACACTGCTAGCGCGCCTTTCCGCATTTTACTTGGTAATTGTAGTGGCAAGCATAACATTTTAACTCCAATGTTTGTGTTCAGCATCAACACATCATAGCAAGTCATAGTTATTCTAAAAATGTCAATTCTAAAAAAAAAAGAAGGAAAAAAATATTTACTGTTTGCGTCGACTTCGTCACGCTGTGTAGTACATTCTTGGCTCGCTGGCCATTAATATTTTCTATTAAACTCACGTTCCATGAAACTTGTTAGTAACGTGCGCCTTTTCTGTACGCAATTTGTTTTCTTGCATCACGTTAATTTTCTTTGTGTGTTTATTTCTGTGCATATTTATGTGTTTTTTTTTTACATGACACTGTTCGCTGCCTGCTTGAATTTCGTAGCCACTGCATTTATTACCTAATTAAATACCTAGTCAATTACGAGTACATTCGGTTCATTAATCAATTAATAAATTATTAGACAATTAGGGTCGGCCGAACTCCCGCCGCAATTAACTTCCTGGGCGCTCTGCCAGCGCTGTCGTGCTTTCATAACAATAGCAGCGTGCCAATGTGCCTCCATTGCGAATTTTTTGAAAATGATGAAGGTACCTCTGACAAGAAGGAGCGACTAACGCAAGATTACTGACCTCGAGAACCTGCCTATGTAGGAGCTAGCTCTGGTTCGACTTTTGCGAATTTTTAATGCAAAGTTCGAAAACGTTTGACTGAAGTTCAGTTATCCTGCGCACGGGCGTAACCTATAAACTAGCAGCTGCTGCTTGGTTGAGTACGGGTGCAGCACTTAATGCGTATAGTTATTTTATTTATTTCTTGCCACCGTTCACATGGTGTAGATGTAACAGAGAGTATCAACGAAGACAAAGAACCAGAACACTCATGGTATCTACATAAGGACGGAAAAGCACATTCAACATTGTACCCACCCCATCTTTACCTTCCACCAACTAGACCAGCTGTGTACAATGTGAAACCGTTAACCCGAATTCGGGTTGTTATAGGAGTTATACAGAATTATTTAAAGCAGCACTGCAGGAAAAAAAGAAAGTTGCTTGTAAAATTGCACACAAAAAAATCATTAGTGGTTCACTAGCACAGCAAAAAAAAAACAAAGGACACAGCAATAAATAAACATCAAAACTTACGTAATCGGTTAACAAGAAATGCTATGCAAAAATAATTATCACATAAAATAGCCTTTAATAACGGTAATAAAACAAAATAGCGCGACGTTTGCCGAAAACCACTTATCGTTGGTTATCAACCATAAAAGCAATATTGTTTAATGCTAATACACACAAACAAAATATTTAAACAATTGCATGATTCACTTTATAAGATTCAACATTTAAAACAACATCATAAGTACAAACAAAGATACTGTATAAAGTATTTTCCACGAAATCTGTGTGTTTGTGCTTATTAGTCTAGCAGCACTGCTGAAGAAGTAAGAACTTTGGCACAATTCGTCGAAAATTTAAAGGTTCGTCGTACTAGTCGAACACTAAAGTTCGACTGAAATTAGGTTATTATATGCGCCTGCGTGTAAATTAAAAGCAGCCGCCGCTTCTTGGCGGAAGACAGGTGCAGCATTTATTGCGTACATTGTTACATAATTTAACATTAAAGGACCTCTGCAACAACTTCATGCTTCCTTAAATAAGCTGGTAGTCGGTGCCTGGACCTTTCTGAAGAACAAAAGACCGCTTGGCGAGCATATCCTAGTTTAGTTTAAAAATTGACAAAGATTGATGTTTTCGGCACCTCTCAACTCCTTCACCATCTTCCAAGTCACGTGCGCTGTGACATCAATGGGGGACGCGCGGGGTTCCGGGGAAGCTCTCTCTCTGAAGTCATCAGTGAGCAGAGAGAACTGTCCCACTCTCGACCACGTGACCACGTGCTTGCGCAGCGCGATCAACATGGCGAAAGGAGGAAAGTCTCGTCTGGGTTCGGCCGTCCCCCTCCGGCTTCTGTCGGCCGTTCGCGGTAGCAGATAGAGCTGACGGTCTTGTTGACCTCGGATAGATGGCGCCACTAAAATTCCGTATAATCAAAGTTTTGGCGATGATAAGGTATTGGACGGATTTGTATTTGTGTTGGAACGACAAGATTTACAGAAAAATTAATTTTTATCGAGTAAGTATTCGCACAACTTCCTATCTTTTTACAAGTCCCTCGTTGACGCCACACGGCGTGGTTCTGATGCCGCCGCTCGCGGCTGCCGGTTAAGAAATATTATAATTTTTGCCTCGCGAATACGCGGCGGATTCGCAACGTTTCGAAGGAAGGAGATGTGGTTTCTGTCCTTTGTGACAAGAGCAAAAGTTGGATGTGGAAATTCATTGAACGCTAAAATCGTTGCCAGCTCCTTTAACGTACTAACTAAATATTTAAGTTTTTGCATAAGATTTAAACGTTACTAAGAGTTTCCTACAATGTACATAAAAGTATCGTTTAAATTATATTTCGCGAGATTTATTTGAGTGTTTGTGCGCGTGAGTGTGCCTCTGTGTAAGTTTAACAACACTGCTCAAGAACCTGTCGCAATTTGGCAAAAGTTCAAACGATCGACGTTAAAGCTCAGGTTCCACAAACATTAGAGACATCTCTATGCGAGAGCCCTACGCCAACTCTCAGGAGGCCTGTTTATAATAGCCGTGACAAATGATAAATTGATACGGATGGTGTGACGGCTGGGCGTTCAGAGTCGTCACCGGCGTCAAAAAAGACGGTTGCTCTGACGAGAACGCTTCTCGCACGTTATGGGTAGACGATTTATCCCTTTCGAGAACATACCGGGTGTAGGGTGTTGTTTTTCCGATGCCTGCTTTACGCGAAACTATACATTCTTATCTTACATTCCAAGCGTAATCGTCATGCCATTTCCGTCAAGAGTTTTACAGGATTTTTGAATCATGCAAATAATCTCATGAGGCTGTTTTTTTCTTTATTTATCTTTACGACATTCTAAGACATAACTTGAAAAAAGCGAATAAAGTACCTATTTCCTTTAACCTTGACACTAACCTTGACAACGTAAAAGTAAATAGTTGACCCGAAGTGTGTACTCATGTAGTACAGTTCTGTAAACCAAACATTTACCCTTTCTCTAAAAAAAAAATGTTTGAAAAAAAAAAAAAGAAACCCGGAGAAGTTAAGGTCGAGCGAAAGGTGACCTTCTTTAGTCAGAGTCTGGACATCTCTGGCATTAAATCACCAGACAAGTAGCAAAGTTAGTGTTCGCTTCGGGTTGTTCTGTTTGCGTGCGGCAACTTTGGGCCTATAGATTGTTAAACAAGGGCCAGATTTAGGTTTCACTGCTGGCTCTTCGGTTCATGTGTGGCATCTTTGGCTCGAGTCTGGCACTTCGACAATTATGCGCCGAGCCAGAGAAAAGCCAGAAAACTGGCAAAGAAAAGTTGTCTGGCACTAACCAACGGCTTGGAGCAAAACCGAATCCGGCCGAAATTAGGCCCCTAGGTTGGTCAAGCTTGTTCCAAGTTAAGCGTTTCTCTGGCGTGTTACCTATGTAAACGCCACATACCACTACCACGTAGTGCGTGGCACGAATTAGGCAAATCTTTTTTGCAATGGTTAAACCAGCTGAACTACGAAAATAGAGAGAAAGGATTAAAGACAAGCGATCGATGTACTACCAACTATTTAATAATGATCCATCGTTTTCCTCTCTTTGTCTACTGGCGTTGTGGCTACCTTCTCGGAACTTATTCCATCATTTAATGTGTTTTCCCCTCTACTTGATCTTTCTGTGCCATCTCGGATACTGGTTTTCCGAAGGAATCTTTTTTCGCTTCCCTGTAGGGCAATAGTTGGTGAACTAACGTAGTTTTCTTTATCTTCTATGGCCAAGGCCTGAAGTATTTCGCGGGCGATCTGGTCTTTGTGGTGAACTAAGATGGTTCCCATTTCGAGCTTGGCTTCGCACGTGCATGCTAGTCAATGAGCAGCTAAATGCCCCGGCCCTGTTAGGGCTCTTATGTTTGCTGCATGCTCACGTGCTCGATCGTTCACGCACCTTCCTGTTTGTCCAATATACACACGCCCACATGACAGTGGTATGTTGTAAACTACTCCCTTTTCGGATTGGACGTACTTATTCTTATGTTTGGTGTTGCAAGTGCCGGTGTTGTTGGCCTCCGCTAGATTAACCTTCCGGCACATGGCATACCCTTGTTGGGTGCCGAGCACACTACTTTGACGCCCTGCCTCGTGGCGATCTTTTTCAACCTTTGAGTGACACCGTGAATATACGGAACCACCGCGAAAGGTGATCTAGGAACCTTTCGTGTGTTGGAGTCATTCTTTCGGCTGGATTTCTTGATGTTTTGGCAGAGTTTTTCACAGATGGAGGCTAAGGAGGGTCTCGGATATCCGTCGTCATGGAGTCTGGAGATTTGGGTCTTGAAGCTTCGTCTCATCTGATCTGAGCATGCTTTTCTGAGGCTAGCTGTGAGAGCTGCGGTGGCGACCCCTTGCTTTACATTTTTCGAATGTTCCGAGTCAAAGGGAAGGAACCCTTTCCCCGATCGCGTTTCGTATCTCCAACAAACGTGTTCATTTTGGAAGTCTAAGGCCAAATCCAGAAACCTGATAGACTTATCAGCGGGAAGCTCGTATGTAAAGGTGAGGCCCATGCAATTTGTTTGAAAATCCCTAAGAGTGGTGTCAAAGCATCCGCCTGATGTTTCATCAACTTCGGGGGTACTTAAAATAAGAAAGTCATCAACATACCGAAAAATAACTGCAACCCGTGGATCTTTCAAAGCTTGTTGTATAGCAACCCCACACGCGCCTAAAAAGACGTCGCACAAATATGGTGCCACTTTTGACACGACACACACTCCACTCTTCTGGACAAAGTGCTGATCTTGGTAAGTCACTACCGTTGCGGAGAGGTAAACCCTTAAAACCTCCAAGAAGGTATCTACGCTAACACCTGCTCCATTTTGGAACTTCGCAAGGCCTTGATTTTCAATGGTATTTCTGATGACGTGCAACAGCCTTGCTTGAGGGATGGAGTAGTACATGTCCTGTACGTCCAAGGAAAACCCTGAGACTATACTATTTCCTTTTTCATCAAGATAAGTTATTACTTGCTCTGAGTTGGGAATCCGGAATGAATCCTCAATGTGTATTTTTGAGAGATGTGCCAAAAACCTTGAAACATATGCTTGCCACGTTGTCCTCTCGGAGACTATGGCCCGAAAAGGAATGCCCTCTTTGTGAGTTTTGGCGGAGAAAAACACCGAAAGCTGGCCATTTGCCGCTCCTTTGATCTTGGTGCAAAAGCTGGCATGATTGTGGTCGAACAGGTGAATGATGGTTTTTTGTTGTTTTTTTTTGCTGCTTTTGCCCGTTTATCGTCTACTTTTATGAAATTTTTATTGATCGCTTGTTGGGCCTTTTCATCATAGATGTTTGAATTCAAAACCACAAAACCTCCTTCTTTGTCCGAAACGCAAAGTTTAAGGTCTTTCCTTCGTAACTCTTGAATGGTAGATCTGAAGCTCACCTTTGCCTTGCCGTGGTGTTTGAGGTTTTCAAAGGCTTGGATTCTCTCATCTATGATTTGAGGGCCTTTCTCTTGGGGGGCCTTGGCGGCTATCTTCCTTATGAGAGCAACGTTGTCCACCCTCCCGAGCTTGGGAGCTATGGCGAACTTAGGCCCTTATTCCAGCACCTGTCTTGCTGTTGTGGAAATCTCTAGATTGCCGATCACCTAAATCGGATGCTTCTTCTCAAGTTTAACCGTTGTAATATGTATCACCATCTAGCTCAGCTTCTACCCCCTGTTAGAATATTTTTTTTTCTTTAACATTGATGAACTGGTTTAAGAAGTAAGAGCCATAAAAATGTTTTAATATACTATACATAAAAGATAGAGACACGTGCTTCAGCTACTTCTCAAAATAATAATCCCGCAGATATAAGCAATTACCATAATGTGGCACCACCTTTTGAATGTACCCTCCGAAGAAGGCTGCCGCCTAGGTTCCAGTCATTGCATCACGTGTCAACAGGCCACAGACGTGTAAGGTGTATTGAGGAAACCTCATGAAGTATCGGGGAGGGGGGGGACGAACAAACTTCCATGATGATTGTGATTGAGGAAGAATGTCTGTCGTTAAAACTGACTTTTTTTTCTAATTGGACTGGGAAGCCAAGTGGTAGCAGCTAGGCGAATTCCCATTTCTGTGCGGTCACTATGCGGACAAGCAGCTACAGTATGTATGTGACTGGAGAGCCTATTAAAACATTTTGCATCCCTCTTCTGGGTTCACCCAGTTCGTTTGAGGTTGACTACAAACGGCCCTGAAAATTATGATGTGACTGGACCATATTGCCAAACGCGTCGCCGAGCGAGCGCGTGCTTGGCTGTCGCGCGTAGGATCCGAATTCGATTCCAGGGAGCAGCATCTTCTCTTATTTATTCTTTCTACTTGGCGTTCTCGTAAGTTCGAAAATCTTCTCGTCTGATCAAGTTACGAATGTTCTACGCGCCGAACGTTCTAAGACGAATGTTCCAGAGACACACGCGGGTGCAAAAGATGCTCTGCGCTTGCTTCGAGTGGCAGAAGAACACCAGCGGTCATTCGACGAGCTCAAACGAAGACTCTGCAGACGCCCCCGATCCTTGGCCATTTCGGCCGATCCACTGAAACAGAGATCCACACCGTCGCCAGTTACACCGGACTGGGCACGGTACTAGTCCATAGGCAGGACGAGGCAAAATGAGTCATCGCATGCGCAAGTCGGACGCTGTCTAACGCAGAGGAACTACTCAATGACTGAAAAGGAGTGTCTTGCTGTCGTCTGGGCAATAACGAATTTCCGCCCATATTGTTATAGAAGTCCTTTTCGCGTGGTCACAGACCACCACTCGCTCGGCTGGCTCGCGAATCCGAAGGACCCCCGGACGCCTCGCCCGGTGGAGCCTACGACTGCAGGAGTTCGACATGATTGTGGTGTACAAGTCCGGCCGGAAGCTCAACGACGCCGACTGCTTCTTAAGGGCGGTCGTCGAGGCCGGTCCTGCCTGAATTGAAAACGACGACGATGAGTGTTTTTTCGGCGATCTGGATCTCAGCGACATGGCAGCACTACAACGAGTTGTATTGACAAATCGTGAAAATGGGAAAAGCCCGTGCGTAGCTATCATCCGCCGATAACGGGGGAAAGACTCGCACGGGCTGGTGAGAGAGAAGTGAAAGAAAAGGGAGGAGAAGTGGAAAGTTGACTTTTATAGTGGCGGCGTTTTAAGATATTCAAATAGTTAGTTGCAGAATTGGAGGGAGGGGGAATGCCTGAAACCACGTTAAAAGAAAGAAAAAAAAAATTTTGAATGTGCGGTGTGAGTTACGATACACCGGATAAAATGTTTTGAGACACGAAGTGTCACACCAAGCGGCATAAAAGTCGGGTGGCGTATAATTTCATCCGTGTTGTAAACTACACATGCTCACACTGGAAGAGGAATTCAGGTACTGTTACAAGTATCTGCAGCAAAAAGTACTAAACTGTGGCAGAAAGGGATGACGTCACAGCTTTGTGGCGGAAAGCAATGGCGTCACAGCTGAGCTCCGAGGCCACTTGCTTCCAGGAACTCTAAAAGTGCTCGAAAGGTGTGTTCTGCGAGGCGCTTGCCCCCGTTCGGGAACACCAGTTGGCGGGGCGTTGTCACCGACGTGCGGTATGTTTGCAGGGCAGTGTGAAGCACAGTTCGAGCGCTGCCGTATTTTTGATACAACCATAGTACGTATTCGGTGGCCTCTAGGGTCCCGCAGCTGTCGCAGTTCGGACTACTTTTGCGTGAACTCTTGTGCAACGTTTTTGCCGTAAACGGGCCGCCGGCTCTCAGGCGATGCAGAAGGCTAGACTCCTTTCGGCTAAGTTTCGATTCCGGTAGGGGAAGAGGAGCATTGCCAGAGGCGACACCGTCATGAGGATGTCTCATTCTTGTGATCAGATGGACAAGACGCTTCGCCTCACTGAATCGGGGGATGAAGTACTCTGGGGTCTCCTGGCCATGAGCCGTAGCCGCCAGAGAGTCCACCTGCTCATTGCCTTTGATGCCACAGTGAGATGAAATCCATTGAAATGCCAGCCTCCATCCCTTGGCTTCAACTTTGCGGGCTACATGGGCGGCTTCCTTTGCGAGTGGTGGAGCATCTTCCGGGTTTTCAGGATGACAAAGGGCACTTCTGGAATCTGTTAGTATAACTGCCGCTCGAGGCTCAAGTACAAGCAGCGCCTCCAGAGCCTTGCGGATAGCTACTAGTTCCGCAGTTGTAGACGTTGTATGAAAGTTTAGCCTACCAGCTTGCTGCACCACCATGGACGGGAGCAGAAATGCCGCTGTAGATGTTGCTGTTTCGGGCTTAGTTGACCCATCAGCGAAGACATGTAGCCAGCCATTATACCATCTATCTAGGTGATCTATGACGAGAGAACGAGCTACGATGGGAGCGACAGATGACTCTTGCTGGAAGAGCGATAGAGTACCGGTCACATTCAAACGTGGTAAGGCTGTGTGGGGTGGTGTCGGTGGGAATGGCCTTTTGGGTGGTCCGATCTGGTCCTCGAATTCCATTGTGACAGTTCCAAAGCAGGATAGTGGCTGTGAGCGGAGTTTGGATAGAAGAGATGTCGCACTAGATGGCGCATTGCTCGTTTTCTTTTGTTAAGTGAGATCGGGTCTTCTCTTGCCTCAACTAGCGTCGCTACATTTGCAGAAAATCGTGGAAGCCCAAGGCACAGTCGCAGCGCGCACCGATGAAATTGCTCCAACTGCTGTATCGGGGTTATGGGGTCTGCCATGGTTAAGAAGTGGTACAGCGTAGAGTGTTCTTGAGAGGATGAGTCCACGGTACAGAGCTAGAAGACCCTGTGGAGAGAGGCCTGAGTTCCTTCGTCGGAAGCAGCAAAAAACGTCCATCACCTGACGACACTGGATGAGTAGTCGCTCTGCTTCCGGGCGCCAGGTCACGTCGTTGTCGATCAGGACGCCCAGGTATCGTTGAGTCGTAACATGCTGAAGAAGGATGTTACCTATCTTCGGAGCATTAGCTACGGGTTGGCTGGGTTTTCCGTTAAGACGATAGTACAGAAACGCGGTTTTGTGACAGAAAGAGTGAGTGAGGTCTTTTGCGGTCTTCAGAACCTCGTCAAGTGCTCTTTGCAGCTGTAAGCCGATACTTTTTGAAGCCCTTGAAGGACCGACGCACCAGAGTGCTGCATCGTCAGCGTATATCGCAATGTGCAGAGCTGCAGGAGACTTGGACAATGCCTTCAGAGAAAACGGAAGGGCGGCCATAGCAAGGTTAAAGAGAAAAGGACTTAAAACACTGCCCTGAGGAACACCTTGTGCCATTGAACGACGGCTGCTGACGGCGCCAGGAGCTCGTACGAAAAAGGATCTTCCCGTAAGGCGCACAAGTAGCTGTACAATCTTCCTGTAATGCGGAAATGTCGTAGCCGCTGGAGAATTGTTGCATATGGTGGAGCGTCAAATGTCTTGTGTATATCTGGGAACACATAATACACTGTCAGGTAAGATGCTCATGCCTCCTCCAAAGTGAATGCTAGGTCGCCAATTGCATCGGCCGTGCAGCGTTTAGCGCGCAATCCACCCAGTCGATCAGGCAGCGCACCTATAGTCTCCATATACCAGGTTAGCCTACATAACACAAGTCGCTCCATAAGCTTTCCTAAGCAGCTTGTCAACGAGATGGGACGGTACGAGTCAACTGATTGCGCTGGCTTTCCTGGTTCGTATAGGCACAACAGTAGATGTTAACCAGGCCTCAGGAATCTTAGTTGTGCGCCATATAGCATTAAATGCCTATTGTATAGCCGAGTACTGTGATCTGTCAAGATTTTGTAGTGCCTAATAAGTTGCCCCATCAGCTCCTGGAGTACTTTTGCGTCGACACCGACGCAATGCGAATTGAAGCTCTGAGACCGTGAAGTCTAAATTGAGAGTAAGGGAAGGCCAGCTTCTACTACTCGCACTGGATTCCCTACCACCCTGGTAACCAGGGGGTAGTGATATGGGTGTCGCGAAGTAATCAGCAAGTAGTTCAGCCGTCTCCTGCATTGTATGGCCAATAGCAATTGCTAGACCTGCGATTGGATGAGTTGGCATCTTTCTCGATGATAGTGTCTGGGCCATCTTCCATGCGCGTGAAATACCTGACGCTGATCCAAAGGAGGAGCGAAGTTGGTCTCATTGGTGCCGTTGGAGCCGGGATGTGTGCCGGCGGAAAGCCGCATCATGTAGTCTGTGCCTCATCCAATCTGCGGGATCGCTCGTTCTGCGAGCTCGCCACTGGGCTCTCCTCCGGGGCGCCCGCAATTTTAGGTACGTGAGGTCGGGACTAGGACGGGTAATAGGAACACGGATCGTTTTCGTAGCCAGGGATACAGCGTGAGCGATTGCAGAGGATGGGTCTCCTGCCAGGTTAACCACTTGTCCTCCCATGTGAGGCCGAAATGCATCCCAATTGGTGACGCTTGGCGTCGGAGATCTTGGTTCGGGTTGAGCATTTCATTCTGCTGTTATGTTCGGTGAAACAAAAGAGAGATCCAAGACACTCTGTTTAACTCCCGGTCTCACGAAAGTTTCAGTTCGGTCATTCAGCGCTTGAATGTTGTAAGGACGATGCTACAAACTCCAGTTGGATTCCTCCTCGTGTAGTCTGCCTTTCTCCCCATAGCTCGTTGTGGGCATTTAAATCTCACCAGATAACAAGGTGCGCCGTAGAGACATGTTCTATCTCTCGTAGCTCTTCGGGATCCCAGCAGACGTTTGGAGGAACGTAGACACTAATGATAGGGAAGAGTTCTCCTCTAGAGCGAACTGTCGTCCCGACGTATTCCGCTGCTCCTTTTGCAATTGAGAATAGGTTTAGGGTTTCTTGATAAATGCTTCCCCGGACAAATAGTGCCGCCCAAGACTGGCCGTCGTTTCGTTTTAATGCACTTAGGTATATCACACAAGGCGCAAGTCTGCAGTCTCCAAGACTAATACGTGGCTCTTGAAGGACCAGAATGTCTATTTCGTTTGCCAGAAGGTACTGGAGTGTCGTAGGTCAGGAAGACGAGATCTTGTGGGAACCATGTCTTCCCCGCATCCCTATCTAGGCCTAGCTCAGGCAGGCCGTGGGACGTCGCTAGGTCGGGGCGCGTCCCGGATGCGAGGGCGAAGCCGTATTCCCTTGTAGACGGCTTTCACTCGAACCTTCTCGGGTGATTTGCCGAAGCCGCACCCTTCGGGATCATGACTTGGGCGCGTTCGCCCCTCCGGGGAGCCCACCTACATCCGACCCACCCCGGGCGCGTCCATTCCTGCAGGCTATATAAGTCGGCCCTGATCCAACGGGTAGGACTCTCGATGGGGGAGGCTTTGCTCGACGGACCTTTCCTATCCTTATCTGATCCTCCCCCTCCGTGATACTGTCAATAGCGGCAGCGTGGACTCGGACTGGCGATCTTGTCAAAAGAGACAGCGCCGTCATCTCTGACATTGTTGGGCCTCGGGCAAGCGTGTGACATTTGAGTCAATAAACACGTCTTCATCCGGACCGAAGGAACATCCTGTGTTTCTAAGTGGTACCACCAAAGGGGAAACCCACAGTCCACGTACGTTCCATTGGAGCATAGTGGATAGCTCAGCTTTTCTACTTTGGGGTTTTCGACATCTTCCGCTGTGGCTCACTGTTGTTTTATTGAACAGCGGCCCAACTGGTCAATGACGAATTGGATCACCCATTGTAGGCCACATGCCCATGGTGTTTGTAGGGGTGTGAAAAAAGAGCATGCAATATGTGCAGAGGTTTCGATAATGAACAGTCAGTCCACATTTGGAGTCGGTAACGAAGAGGGCTTTGGATTTGTGACATTTCTTGTTGGAGGCTTGAGATTGCTAATGTTCTCCTGGGAAGGCGGATGTGCTTGATGAGTATCGCAGTTCATTTTCTCCGTTATGGGGTTAGTGCTGGGTGCAACAGCCTGCTTTTGTGGAAGGGACTTTGGTAGAGTGCGAGGCAACTGTTGAATTTCTTTTGCTACCATTGAATATGTAGTGCCGGTGACGGATGCTGAGGCGGGTGTTGAAGCGCTTGATGCTGGAACAACTCCGTTAACTTCCGGAACAGAAATTTTTTTTGGCACGATGCGTTTCTTTATAGTCACTGTCTCCAGAGCTCTTTGGCAAGGGGTCGAAGCGCCATCCTGCGTGGGATTACTTTTGGGGTTCTGTATAGCTGCTCGTGCAGTCCGGAGATCGACAGAGTTCACCTTCGAGTAGTGAGGAATGTCTCGTTCATTCTTCAATTTCTCGCATTTTGGGGATGTTGCCTATGCTGTTCTTCGTAGTTCACGCATTTGATAGTCGTGGAGGTGCATTTCTATTTTGTTTTTTCGTCAATTGTTGGATGCTTCTCACCGCAGCGGCTGCAAGCAACGGAACGCTTGCACGTGACAGCGTAGTGTCCAAAGTCTCCACACCGGTAGCATTGAGTCGGTCGGTGGTGGAATTCCATCACTGGATGCCGGACTCGCCCAAGAAGAACATGGCTTGGAAGCTTGCTTCCGCGAAAGGTGATCCATACGCTCTCAGAGGTGCCGAAACGACGTACTCGAGCGACCTCCGTATCAGACCGCAGTTGTCTAGCAATTTTTGTTTTAGGAAGTGCTACGTCGACGTTCTTGATCACACCTTCGACTGTGGGACCTGCAAGGCCCTCGTACGCCCTCACTGGAAGTCCGCAGACGCGTGTGCGTTTGAGTACTGCTTTTGTGGTGAATCAATTTCTCACATCCATGGCAATTAAGTTCAGAGGCTCATTTGGTCTGATTTGGACAATGCACTCGGAGCAGAGAAGGTCTATACCGTCTGACAGCTTTAGGCTGCTCAGACTGCTTATGCGGCCACCTTCTTTTGTTGGCACAAATATCACGGCGAGGCTTTCGGTCCGGAGGCGTCCTTTTCCGAGTCTTGACTGGATGTTTCCTTGTTCCGACGTTTACGGGGAGCACGGGCTGGATACAATTCGCCGCGGTCGTCAAGAGCAGCATCCGAGTTTGTAATCTCGCCGCCCGTAGAATCCTGGGCGTCGATTATGATTGGGTCAATGTCCGTAGTTGGAGGGATCTTTCTGATGATGGCTTCAAGGAAGAGCAACTTGGAGCTCAAGTTGCTATTCTGATCCGTGTTCTGGTCAGCGTCGTCTTGGTTGGCGTTAGGCATGATCGTCCGCCGGCCGATGTGGTTACCCACTCCGGAACGAGGCGAAAGACGTTGTAGAGGCCTCTTGGTGAGTTGTGAATGCTAGGATGACGAAGATTGAGTGAGAAACAACCAAAAGTGCTGTAGTCCGTAAAAGCTGGACTGCTGTCAAGGTCGTTTTCTTCTTCCTTCTTACTCCAGTGAGACGACCTTGAACTGCGAGCATTCATCGAGCACCTAGAGGGACAAGGGAGCGCTGTTCCCAGCGTTTTCATACGAACACTGCCAGCCTTCTCCATCCAACAAGGTGTGCTCTACAAGGAGAACTTCAGCGACAATAACGCGGTGTGGCTGTTGGTGATCCCTTCCAGTCTTCGAGAAGAAATATTTCAAGCCTGCCACGATGATTCGACGGCGGGGCACCTTGACTATAGCAAGACTCGTGCCAGGATACGCGAAAAGTACTTCTGACCCAAGCTTGCAAAGACAGTCCCTCACTACACGACGCAAAAAAAAAAAACTACCGACGAGACCGGAAGGACTTATTCAGCCTACTGCGCCGCCATCTGCCCCGTTCCAGCAAATCAGTATGAATTGACTTGGCGCGTTCCCACCATCGACGCAAGGAAACAGATAGATAATCGTCGCGACCGATTATCTCACACGGTACGCCCAGACGAAAGCGCTTCCAAAAGGTACGGCTGTTGAAGTCGCCAAGTTTTTCATTGAGTCCATTGTCCTCCGGCACGGTGCCCCCGAAGTCTTCATTGCAGACTGTGGATTGTCGTTCATGGCTCAACTGATGCAAGAAATCCTTCGTCTCAGTAGCACGAGCCACCGTCGAGCCACTGTATACCACCCGCAGACAAATGGACTAACGGGAAAACTGAACAAAACAATCTCCGACATGATCTCCATGTATTTCGATGTAGAGCAAAAGACGTGGGGCGAGGTGTTATACCTACGTCACGTTTGCTTACAACACGGCGGTGCAAGAGATGATAGGAGTAACCCCGTTTCAGCTGGTTCATGACCCAAAAGTAATGACCATGGTCGACGCGATGCTGCCCCACGAACCAGATGACGATGGGAGCCAAGACGTCCAGGTGGTTGTTCAACGAGCCGAAGAAGTACGCCAGCTCGCCCGACTCCGAATTCAAGATCAACAACGTGTCGACTCCACCCGGTGCAACCATCGTCGAATCGACGTTCGCTTCAAACCCGGAGACCGTGTGTGGGTCTTGACCCCGATACGAAGACGCGGTCTACGCGAGAAACTTCAGACGCGCTACCTTGGACCCTGCAAAGGGTTTCGTCGACTCGGGATTCTGAACCCTGCGGAATGCGGACTTCATCACGCCGCACTCCACAACTGGAAATCACCCATGTCGTGCGCCTAAAGGCGTACTACGATCCATAGGACTGTGAACTGCGTGTTTGTATTAGGCTCGATAGGACTCTGTTTTACAAGCTCCAGTTTCTTTATTACTTTTGCTTGTCTTGCTGCTTCATTTCCCGCAAAGCTGCATCGAGGCGATGCTCTCTTTAAAGGGGGGAGTAATGCCACACGCGGCACCGAGCGAGTGCGTGCGTGGCCGAGTGGTTAGCGTGCTTGGCTGTCGCACGTATACGATCCGGGTTCGATTATAAAGAGCGGCATCTTCTTTTATCTATTCTTTCTTCTTGACGTTCTGGTAAGTTTCAGAACCTTCTCTTCCGATCGAGTTACGAATGTTTTAAGCGCCGAACGTTCTAGGCCGAATGTTCCAGAGACACACGAGGGTGCAAAAGGTGCTCCGCGTAGCGAGCCAGGGTCAGTCTAGCCCGTTTTGCCCCAGCGCTCGTTCCTGCTGTCACGCCGCTGTCGACTCCTGCGACTCTAGCCTTTCTCTATTTTGTTTTGGGCGCAAGTTAGCCCCATTAAACGTTTAGTTTGTTTCAGTTTTCGTAGCCTCATCAATTGTCATTCGTGACAATACAGACTACATGAGGCGCCAGGGTCTTGCGAAGGAGAAGCTACGCGATATTGAAATACTTTGTAATCTTAATTTCTTTTTACAAAACGATAATTGATTTATTTAAAGTTGCTTATACGGTTTTTCCTTGTGAAATATTTCCTCCGGCTTTTAGGTTGGGGGAAAATTTTGCGTCCCCTTCAATCGATGCGTGCTAGAAATGTGGAAAAATGAAAGGTCCCACAAGCATTAAGACGGAAGATGTTAAAAAATGCCTGTCAAAGGAGGGGAAGACAACAGGCAAGCGCATTGTACTAGGGCTTCGGTTCCACGATGAACATCTTTTATACAAGGGAATTTGTCTTTGGTTTTAAGAATACACGCCCACAGGGTGTGTTCTCCTACCACTTGTATGTGTATTGTTGTTTTATCCCTTCATGCAGCATTACCTTCGTGTTATACGCCTATGTAATCATGAAAGCTGTTTTCTTTTCTAGCCATAGAAAAACATAAAACACTATTTAAAATGTGGAAAATTTGTTTCGATTTTTAATTCAATAATGAAGTAATCATTACCAAATGAAGAAAATAATCCCTGGAGAGGGGAACAAGAGGGACAGAATACAAACACAAATCTCCAAACACAGCTAGGTGACTGGTGAGCGACCGGAAAATTCGCCTGCTCCGGGTATCGAACCCGGGACCTCTCCATTACAGGTGGAGCGCTCTACCAACTAAGCAAACCTGGGGTTAGACGTCACTAGAGCAAACGGGTTTTATCAGCTGTCGCCAGTTTAACACCAACAAAGGGGAAGCTTGCAACTTAAGGTGATAATTATTATTTTTTTTTTATTTCAATATTTTTAAAGCCACACGGCATTACAGAAGGGAGGGGGAAAAAACAAAAGTACGAAAATATAATTCAACACATATTAGTTAACATAATAGTTTTCAATGGCAGACTTGAATGCAGGAGCGTCCGTGATTGTGGCAATGCAGGTGGGCAGGTGGTTCCAGTCATAAGTAGTTCTTGGGATAAAAGTATCAAAAAAGAGCTTCGTGCGACTGAAAGGAACGTTGACTTTATTGTGATGATCATTTCGATGGGATACATACGATGGTTCAAAAAAAAGCTCTTCACTTAGATGCGGGTTGTTATGATAAATTTTGTGAAATGAGGACAAACGAGATAATTTTCTACGCATGAAATATTCGGAAGATGTAAAGTTAGTTTCATGGATGATACGCTGGAAAAACGTGAGAAATTAGACAAAATGAAACGTGCGCCACGATTTTGTACGGATTCAATTTGATTAACTAGAAATTCATGGCCTGGGTCCCACGCCGAACTCGCATACTCAGGCTTGGATCTAACGAGGGTCTTGTACAGTAGTAGTTTTAATGATGAAGGAGCCCTTGAGAAGCTGCGGCGTAAGTAACCTAGCACGTGATTAGCTTTGTTAGCAATAAAATTAATGTGAGTTTGCCAGGAGAGGTCAGATGTTATATGGACACCTAGGCGCTTGTACGACGTCACCTGTTCAAGAACAGAACCAATATTGTATTCAGGAAAGTTAGTACAGGCAGCTTTCCGTGAAATTCTCATTACTTTACATTTACTGGCATTAAGGCGCATTTTCCAGGCGTCACACCAGTTAGTGATGGAATTAAGGTCAGTCTGAAGAAAAGATGTACCAGTATCAAAATAGATTACACGATAAATGACACAATTATCTGCAAACAACCTTATGGATGACTGGACATTGTTAACGAGGTCATTTATGTATATGAGGAAAAGAAGGGGGCCGAGGACGGAACCTTGCGTCACACCCGAACTAACAGGGCCGGGAAGAGAGTCTGAGTCGTTTGCAGATACAAAATGTGTTCTGTTAGAAAGAAAATTTTCGATCCATGCAAAAATGTTAGAGTCAATGTTTAGTTTTTTTTTGTTTTTTTTTTTTAAATTTTAAGCAGAGCAGTTGGTGAGGGACTAAATCAAAGGCTTTCGAAAAATCAAGAAATATGCAGTCGATTGAAAGATTATTGCCTAGCTCAGAGAAAACATCGTTCGTGAAACAAACAAGTTGCGTTTCACATGAGAATGATTTACGAAAACCATGCTGACGATATGTGAAAAATGAGTTGGATTTAAGAAAGTTAACCAGCTTAGAATAGATGATATGCTCCAACATTTTACATGGGACACTAGTTAAAGATATAGGCCTGTAATTAAGAGGAGAGTGAGCATCACCTGATTTAAACAAAGGTACCAACTTACCCACCTTCCAATTGCTGGGCAACAAACAAATATCTAGGGACTGCGAGAAAAGTTCAGACAGTATTGCAGAAGAGAGCATTCCAGTATTCTTTAGAAATTTAGAATTAATCCCGTCAGTTCCAGATGAAGAAGAAACTTTCAAATTTTTTATTATGCTAAGCGCACCAATGCAATCAATTATAACAGGATCCATAAGTGGAAAGGCTACAAGATCATATTCAGGGCAAGAAACAAAAAACAGTGGCATAAAAAACGGAGAGAACACATCATTTAGTAAAGATGAACATTCCAACTTTGGAACTGAGACTCCATTATCGTCGACTAGCAATATCACACTCTCTTTTTGTCCACCAATTATATTCCAAAATTTCTCAGTGTCATTTTGTAAATAAGGATGGTAGGGTATCATTAAAAAAATATGTTTTTGGCCTTTTAATGCAATGCAATTAAATGCGTTGCATTTTAATATTGCAATTAAATGCAAGTTTTCGTCATTCTTGTCCAGCTCGCTTGCACCCTGGCATTTAATAGCATTATACTTGTTACCAAATGTTTTGCGAAAATATTGACGTTTTATAGATATTGAGTCTTATTTAACACCAAGTGTTTAAAAACATCAACTTCTTAGCGATAATAACAGTTGACCCAACGTACCAGAGAACAAAATAGTCGCTGAAAAACATATAATTGATATTTTTAGTTTTAGAAAATTTGTAAAAAGAAATACATTTCTTATACTTTTTTTATATTGAAAAACGTTTTGAACTAAAAATTTCTAAGCGAAGATAATCATTAATCAGTTTAGTTTTGTGTTAACATCAATAACAATAAGCTCGAAAGTAATTTCAAAATTAAAAAAAGAGATTGACCAAACCCTCTCTCCCTCCGCGCTATTCACGAATAAGGGATCGCTTGTTTATATAAAACATTTATTTTTGCCTTTTGACTCATCCGAGTCTCCTACTGCTTGAACATGGCGTGTATGCACATGTGTGAACATTTGTTTTTTAAATGAGCGGGCAGAAGTACGTGTGTGTATTCTTGCCTGTCAAAGTATCCCAAAACCAATTTACAGGGTTTTTTTTTTTTTCACCGCAAAAAGCCAACACTCATTCTCCACGCAAATGTAGCCCTAATGGTCCAATCCAAACGCCAAAGTCTCGGAGCTAATCATTATCTTATTGAAAAGTTATAACCGATTTGCTGATATCTTCAACGGGAAAACGGTGGCCGATGGATCTCCTATCGCACATGAAGTTCAATTGTGTTGAATTACCAAAAACGTGCGAAGACAAGCCAACTATTACTTTATGAATATAATTTTTTTTAAAAATCACGTAAAAATCATATGAAGGGGGGGGGGGAGGAGGAGGGGGACTCGCTGTGTATTATTTTTCAAGAAATTAGGGAGGAAAGTGTTAATCTAAGCCAAGAAAGACTAGCACGTCGGTGCTCTTTCGAACTTTAATTGGTCCAGATATTGAAAAGCATCGCATGTTTTTACCTTAATTTGTGCCATAATGTGCACTTTCCAGCGCATTGCCTGTCCCGCTCACAGTCTTTAGATTCTAAGAGCACAGTGGAAACTACACTTGTCAAACAAATGTGTTCATGTAAACTGCGCCACTCTCACTTATTTTTAGCGGCAACTAGAACAACTTCGTCTGTGTTACCTAACGCGCTGTTCGTATCGACTTCGGAATCCTTAGCTACAGATTCGTGCGCTCTACTTCCGATGGTTCTTAGAATATGTGCCCCGACCTGTCGCAGTTCGTTCTGCTGGCACATTTGCTGACGTTTCTGCAGACGTCTCTGTTCACTTTTTGACTCCTTTCTAAACTTCCGGCAGCCCCATCGTAAAGAAGAACAGTATTTTATAGGACTAGCAACAATGAGACAAGCCTGACGAATGAATGTCGTACCGCAGTCTTTTCTGTCGTCTCCTGATATATATTTTTTGTTTATAATTTTACAGTATTTTTGGGCCATGGATATTGCAGTTATTACCAGACCTTTGAAGTTGCAGAAATATTTGCTCCCAGAGTCGACGCCTTTAAAGCTAATGGCACGAGCCAATAGCACCTAGAAGACAAGGCCTGCACATAAAGTTTCGTTTGTAGATCCCCGCCCCGCCCCAAGTGGCAAACAGCTGAAGCTTGACGGGGGTAGGGGCCGCGTCACAACTACGTCGCATTCCCTGGCGGCCCCAGCTGTGTGAACGACTGCTGACCGCGAGTTGATAGCGAGCTTCCAGCTCATTTGCAACGTGCATGCGAACACTCCCTTGGACAGGAGCGCGAGCTATAGCACGTGCTCCTGGCTTTAAGAAGTGCATTTCTAGCGCGCGTGCTCGTTCTGCGGAAGAAAGCTTCAAAGCACCCACCACTAGCTCTCACGCTTGGGGCGTTGGCTGCGTTCTCTGCGTATGAATGAACGGAGTATCAACAGCACCCTCAAAAATAGCGTCCAGTGCCAGCGTCCCGCGTCGAGCGAAGGGCTTTGCAGCCCTTCGCACAGCAGCAAGGCATTTTCACTGATGCATTTGACGCTCCACGTGAACGTCTCACTTGATCGTATGCTATAGCAACAGACACTCGACGTGAGCATCTGTTTTATTATCTGCTACACAAACCACTGAAGCAGCTAAGCCATGGAGCAGACGATGTAACAGACGATGGTGGTCATCCGGGCTCGCTAAGGGGCGCTGAGGGGATCTACTAGTTTTGGTGTATTTACGAGAAAAACGGGTTACAGAAATCAGCCCGGTTGGAACACGGCTGCACGCTGTCGCTCGGGTAGTCAGGCGGTCAGTTCACGCGATAGTCTCGCGCGCACGATGCACGTCAAGGCACGAGCACTACGACACACATATAACATTTCCCCCGGCGTGATTGGAGAAACCAAAGCGAGAAAAAACACACTGCACACAATGCCGAAAACGTTATGCATCGTATTTGTCTGGAGGGCGACGATGTCTTGTGGGGTAGTACTGTTGCAGAGCGGGATTGTCGGTTGCCCTCTGTGGGGTGGTTGCAAACTCACTGACCACAGGCTCGTCGACGCAGTTCTCTGGATCCCTCAGGTTGGGCAGGAATCAGTCCGATATGCCTTGCATCGAGTTTTCATTGAATTGAATTGGTTTTATTTAGACACTAGGTCAAGGGTAACAGGACAAAAGGCAAATTATCTCTGCCTGACGTGGTCCTATCACCCGTTTACAATGCTCAGCAGGCGAAAACAAGAACAATAAACATTAAAGACGTACAAGAAGATACAATAGCACATCAAAATCAATGAATACAGCAGATTTTGTACAGAGCCCATACAATCGTTAGTGCACTTAACACTTTGGAAGTAAATGAAACAGGTAATACAACTCTTACGCAATGAAAATACAATCTAAAAGTATTTACTCAACGTGACATGACAAAAGGTACCGCTTTATACTAATTTTAAAGCTGTGTTTTGATACACAATCTGAAATTATTTCCCTAACAGCGGGATGTTTATTTAAGAAATCAGGTATTAAGTATGCTAATTGGTGATGTCCATAATTTGTCCTAGACCAAGGTATTCTATAGGAGCCATGACGAAGATTGTATCGTGTGTTACTAGGAAGAAGTGCATCAAAAAAGCGGGTGGGGTCACTGATTGTTTCGTTATAGATATACATTGAAAGTTTAAGAAGGAATAGCTGACTAATGGTAAGAAAGCCGTATTTAAAAAATATATGTGCTGTGTGTTCAGTACGCTGCAGGTTTTCTATACAACGTATTGCTTTCTTTTGCAAAAGAAACAACCTATCAATATTTGCTTTAGTTTTTGAACCCCTAACTAATAAACAGTAATGGAGATGAGAGTACACTAAAGTATAGTACAACTGACGTTTTAACCAGCATGGAACCAGCGATCTAATTTTGTATAAAATGACGACGAAGCATCTGGTCTTGGTGACGGCGCCAGATATATGGGCCCCGAGCAGTCGTGACTCGAACCTGGAACGACACTGGGCCAGATTGCTTCAAAATTGTGCTGGGAATCCACTTCTCGGAGCCTCTATAGTTTCCCACAAGATCATTGTCGTTCACACCAAAAATCCTTGTTCCTGCCTTTCGCTGCGAGGTCTGGACGAACTGTTGATGTCTTACTCTTCCCCCAACGGAAGGCTTAATGGCATCGAGTCTTGTGCGAAATCTTCTGCCTAAGAACAAACTGGCAGGTGTTTATTTTGTCGTCGTGTGAGGGGTATTGCGGTACGTTAGAAGAAACGTTTGCGCCGTCAACTCCAGGGAGTCTTGCGGCCGTCCTTTTCGGAGCGCAGACTTCAATGTCTGGACAATCTTCTCCGCGAGGCCATTAGCACTTGGATGATAGGGCGCGCTCAAGATGTGACGACCTCCTAGATTCTTAATAAAAGTCTTGAATTCTGTTGAGACGAACTGGGGACCGTTGTCTGTAACAATGATCTCCGGTACACCAAAACGACAAAACAAGTCCTGAAGACGTTGGATCGTGTGTTGTGATGTCGTCTTTTCCATCACACAGGCTTCGGGCCACTTTGAGTGTGCGTCTACGGCGACCAAAAACATCTTCCCCTTGACTGGACCCGCGAAATCCAAATGCACCCTTTGCCAGGGCGATGTCGGCCATGCCCAAGTGTGGAGGGGCGCGGGGACTGGCTCGTTCCGCTGTTGATAGCATTCTTGACATACTTTCACTTGCTCTTCCAGGTCACTGTCAATTGAAGGCCACCAGATGTAGCTCCTGGCTAGTTCCTTCCTTCTGACAATACCTGGATGACCCTGATGTATCTCCTCAAGCAAGAGATTACGCAGTTTTGGTGGTACGACTACCGCATGCCATACATCAGACACCCTTGATGCACAGGGAGCTCGAGACGTCTGTCAAAGAAAGGCTTCATTTCCTTGTCAGTGATGGACGATATCCAGCCGACGTTTGTCAAGTCCAGCACTTTGCTTAACAAAGGGTCGTGGCGTGTGGCATGAGCAATGTCACGGCTGGTGGCAGGTAGCGTATCTAGACGCAGTGAATAGAAAGTTTCGTTTCCTTCGGTAGATTTATCTGCCACAATGTCAAGGGGCAACCTTGACAAGCAGTCTGCTTCAGCGTTGTCACTTGATTACTTGAACTGGAGCGAGTAGCTGTACGTAGACAGCTTCACTGCCCAGCGCTGCATCCGTGCAGCAGCCATTGCTGGAATGCCTGTTTTCGGGCCGAAAATTGTTTGCAAAGCCTTATGATCTGCAATCAAGATGAAGAAATAGCCGTAAATATACACGTGGAATTTTTTAACTCTAAAGACCAGGGCCAGTGCTTCTTTCTCAATCTGACTGTAGTTCTTTTCAGCCTCCGATAAGGTACGAGACGCGTAAGCCACAGGTTGAACCTTTCTGTCCGGAGAAACTTGAGAAAGAACGGCGCCTATGCCGTATTGCGATACGTCGCAGGCGAGCTGTAGGGGTCTTTTGGGATCATAATCAACTAAGATTGGTGGGAAAGTCATCGTAGCTTTGATTTTCTGAAAAGCGGGCTGGCAAACTTCGTCTCACGTCCATTCTCCTCCTTGTCTCAGCAGCTTGTACTAGGGGTGTGCCACCGTGGAAAGTTGCGGAACGAACTTTCCGTAGTAGTTCACCATCCCAAGGAACGACTGCAGTTGCTGCTTGTTTTTTGGAGCAGGAGCATTCAGTAGTGCATGCAAGCTAGCACTTTCTCAGGGGATGCGCAAACAGCTTCGGCGTTGATGACGTGGCCTAGATAACGTAGTTCGTGCTGAAAAAACGAGCACTTGTCACGCCGCACTCGCACACCACGTTCTTGTAATCTCGACAAGACAGCTTCGAGATTGCTGAGGTGCTCTGCTTCGACTTTCGGTGATCAGGATGTCATCGAGATAGCAGCTGTAGCTGTCATCGAGATAGCAGCAATATGCTGAAGGGCCCTTCAGGCCCTTCAGCATATTGTCTATTATCCTCTGGAAGATGCCTGGTGCTGATGAGATGCCAAAAGCAAGACGGTTCATGGCGTACAGCCCTCTGTGCGTGTTCAGCGTTAGCAACTTCTTTGAGTTGTCCACCATAACCACCTGTTGGTAAGCCTTGCTGAGGTCGATCTTTGAGAATTCTTGTCCGCCAGCTAAGGCCACCAACAGCTCATCAATACGTGGTATGGGGTACCTGTCCACCTCAAGGCAGGGATTGAGCGTAGCCTTGAAATCTCCGCAGAGGCGTACACTGCCATCCTTCTTTACTACAGGCACAAGTGGTGTCGCATACTCACTGGTAGCCACGGGCGTGATGACTCTCAACTTTTTCATTTTTGCCAATTCTTTCTCGATTGCTGCTTGCAGTACAAATGGTATGCTCCTAGCCTTTAGAAACCTCGGCTGTGGACCTTCACGAAGAAAAAGTTCGGCTTGTTCTCCAGAAATGGTGACAAGCTCATCTTTGAACAGGTCGCTGTGGTCGCCAGGCAGCCAACAAAATATCGTGACAGATTGAACACTGGAGAAACAAAACAAACAAACAACAATAATGTAGGAATGTGGGCAACGAATACGCAATAAGTAATTATATAATTATTATTGCGCGAGCGTGAGGCACCATTCTCTTACATTTCGTTTTACCGCACCGAAAGGATGATAAGTTCAGCAAAGACTCTGGCAAACTTTTTAACATCGAAGGGACATAGTTTCGTTTTAACTTTTTTCCATACTTTGTATCTTAGGGACCTTAAACCTTGCTGTACTCCGCAAGTTTCTTTTTTTTACCTCTTGTTTAAAAGTTCTATAATAATTATTTACTTGTTTTATCACATATTTATGAAACTGATTAAATGACAATGCTTCTAACGCGCGCATTTTTTCTTCAAGGTGTAGTCCATCGTACACTGACCCGTAAGAAATATTGTTTACACTACATTCTATGATTCTATCAATTCTCTGTTTTTTGTACTCAAAACAATTCCCATATATCGTAATCCCATACCGTATAACTGATTGTCCTAAAGATCTGAAAATAGTTCCCCGCATGTTTACAGAACATGCACCTTTTAGCTTGTAAAGATACGCCGATACCCACCCGCATTCTCAAATAATCTATTAGATTTGTTGGTTCCAAAGGGGATGTTGGTCAAATAGTAACCTCAAATATTTAACCGATGAGTCATAAGCTAAATGGTCTACACGTGCAAATGTGTTGAGCATGGTCATGGAGGTGAAGATATATGTTTGGTACTAGAGTAATTTGTTTATGTGGATTACGAAAACAGACTAATTTAGTTTTATTGATGTTCACAGAAATGAGATTACTTGAGAACTAGTTAACTAATGCACCTATATAGCTTTGAAGCAGCGGAACCGCCTGGTGGTGTTGTCATGCGGTAGTAATAGAACAGTATCATCCGCGTACTGAAACATTCTAGAGCGTAGTTGTAATAACCCTATATCATTCACATATATATTAAACGATAACGGACCAAGTGCGCTACCCTGTGGCACGCCGCAATCGACTCTGAGTTTTGTACTAGTGATGCTTCCAATTTTGACCATCTAAAACCTGTTTGTAAAGTAGTCAGTGAAGAATTTCCGAAACGGGCCGCTGAAACCATGCTTTTTCAGTTTTGATAGGACGAGTGCGTGATCAATGCATTGGACAAGTCCAAAAACAAGGCAAGGGCTACTTTATTATTTTCAAGCGTTTCATTAACACAGTCCGAGAAAACTTCAAGTAATGAAATAGTGTCCCTTTGTTGCCTGAAACTGTATTGCCCGTCGTTCAATAACGAAAGCCTCTCACAGAAGCCGTTCATACATATTTGTACCCATTTTTGTAGAATGTGAGCAATTGTTGGTAATATTGATATCAGTCTATAGTTTCCTAATTCTTTCTTACATACCCTTTTTGTGTAGCGGTCTCACTATCGACAATTTTAGTCCTTCCGGTATTTTTCCTGTTGTCAGGCATCCGTTAGCTATAGCGAGGAGAACCAGTTTTAGACTTTAAACATGTTGTTCCCATCGATCGGCTGACACTCGAGTTATAATGAGTTTTTTACTGATTTAGCACGAGCCTCAACTGAACGTTGACGTAGGTTCGGCTACGTCAGCCGAGCGCTGTGTCAGAAACAGAAATAAATAAAACATGCTGTCCCCCTGCGTTTAGGTCACATCTTAGCCGCCAAAGGCACGACAATCGAATCTCTTCTCTAATAAACAAAAACAAAGTATAGACGCTTAGTGTTACCAAACGCTTCACTAGGAGATTACATTCTACTCCGTTCATTTGCATTCGACAGGACGCCTAGAGCACTAAATCTTCCCCTACCGGTGGGGAGGATTTGAGCATGCGCATCGCCCTTTGCATGCTGCCGTGCTTTCGTGCTTCCGCACTGCGCCAAGAGAGAGGGCTGCCGCCGGCGCAACCAGGGGCCCTAATCTGGACACTTGGCGGAAAAGTCGGCGAGAAATTCAGCGGCTATGCTTGGCCGGCGCCAAGGTCAAGTGTGGCGTTGGCCAATCGCGGCCGCCAAATTTCTCGCCGTCGTTTTCGCCAAGCGTCCAGCTTAGGGCCCCAGATACCAGACTCGCCGAGACAAGAGAGACGGCTATCCCCGACAACAGATGGCAGCAGCCGCTCCTCCCAAGTTAAATATGGGGAATACCCCGAGAACTTGTGTGCGCCCAGCCGTTCCAGCTACGCAAACTCTGTCGGCGCCGAGGACATTGGATTTTCGTGGAGTAAGACTTATTCCCCAGTAAATTATTTGGTTTTGCAGCAAGGCATGTAGTTGGGCTAGTTGGTGGTACATACTGATTTGGGGGGAACAACGCAAAAAGGACGTAGAACGAGGTCGAAGAAACACACAGACAGGGCGCTGACTTACAACTGGAAGTTTATTGCTCTGAAGAACGAGAAATAAACACAGAAAGGAGGAAGGGGAGAGAACAAACAAATCAAACCAATAACATGCGGCATCACTCACGCCCACGCTCCGTCACACGAACCTGCCGCACTTTCTTACAAAATCCACCTCGTCATTTGCGAGGGCAACCGAAGGAGCGCTCACGCACGCGTCAGCTCCGATAGACGCGATAAAATATGCTTCGTCTGCAAGGGAGATAGACGAAGCATATTTTATCGCGTCTATCGGAGCTGACGCGTGCGTGAGCGCTCCTTGGGTTGCCCTCGCAAATGACGAGGTGGATTTTGTAAGAAAGTGTGGCAGGTTCGTGTGACGGAGCGTGGGCGTGGGTGATGCCGCATGTTATTGGTTTGATTTGTTTGTGCTCTCCCCTTCCTCCTTTCTGTGTTTATTTCTCTTTCTTCAGAGCAATAAACTTTCAGTTGTAAGTCAGCGCCCTGTCTGTGTGTTTCTTCGACCTCGTCCTACGTCCTTTTTGCGCTGTTCCCTCCAAATCAGTATTTGGTTTTGCTAGAGGACTGGAACCAGCTACACAACCAGCGATTTGTTTGATTCTCGGATCACCCGAAAAACAAAATGCGGCAGGAACCTAGAAATAGCCAGCAGACGCTTCTGTAAGACGGTGGCTTTGTCAGATGTGAAGAAACTGTCCATTTGCTCCGAAGACGTTTCCTAGGCGAACTTGGTCAGGCAATCTAAGGCGCTGCTTGCTTTCTTTCAGACTCGTACTCCACAGCTGTTGCTCTTCCGTGCTTTGTCTGGTGGCCCGCGTATTAGCGGAGAAAAAGAACAGCTTTGGTTGCGTGATTACTGATTCCGTGAGAGTACGATAATAAATTTGCTTATATAATCCGCTGAATATATAAGAGATGGCGCGGAACCAAAGGGCTTTTAAACATTTTACCTTTTCAAAATTATTAAGGACTTGAACTGTCCTCCAGATTACGACACTGTAACTTCTGTTGCCAGTTCTTCTTTCGCTATCAGACCTCCACTCACCTTCTTCGGTGCTATATGTCGGTATTGTATTTTTGTTGCATTATTCTTTGGCCTAGCGTAACACTTGCGTGTTTTATTTTCCTCGAGTCGAATTTTAGTTTTGTGTAATATTTATGTTGAATATGATGAAAAACCTGAGACAGGAGTGGAAAAATGAAAACCTGATGAAAGACAGATGAAAAATAACAGGCAACGTCTTCCTTCACGTTTTCCGTTTTTCTACCCCAGTCTCAGGTTTACCATGATGTCCACCTTACACCAGCTCACCTGCACTTCGACAATTTTTTCGTTAATATTTTTGTAGTCGTTTTGTGCGTGTATTCCCCTACAATACTACTCTCGGGACAATGTACGTAATGAATGAATGAGAATGTCAAACATCTCAGTTTCCGAAACTTGTTTTACGGAAATTTTTGCTTACTTTTATTCAAAATACATATAAAAGTAATGAGAATAATAATCAAATTTGTTCTTTCGGTAAATACAGATCGGTGTAGTTCCTGATCTAAAAAAATGAAAGACGTTTACAGATATCTGTAATGCGAAATTATAGCGCAGCTCTTGAGGAAGAGGAGGAGGGGAGTGTTGCCCCTTTTCCTCCTCCTTGCCCTCCCCTCCTCCTCTCCCCTCCTTCTCTGCCATCCTCCCCTCGTCCCCTCTTCCTCCTGAGTACCCTCCCCTCCTCCTTCTCCTCCCTACCTTCCTTTCCTCCTCTTGCGTACCCTCCCATACTCCTCTTTCGTACCCTTCCTTCCTCCTAAAGTTTCCCCGCTAAATTTAGCCGGAAATCGACGCCAAGTAACCTCAACACCAATTCAGCTTGCTTTCTAAATTTAGCGTTGAAAATGACATCACATGATTTTGTGTCACGTCACAAATGAACAAATTTAGTTTCTCCGCTAGATTTAGCGAGAAAATTGACGTCACGTGACCACAACACCAATTCAACTTCCCGCTAAATTTAGCGGGGGGGGGGGGGGTTACGCCGTCGGCGACGGCGACGCCGCCAGACGCAGAAATGGGCGCCTAAAGGCTGAACTCCATGGGACGAATATACTGCAAAACATCGACGAATGTAGCCTGGCGGCTTTTGCTCTGCGCGTGGCATCAGCACAGTGGGTGCTACGTCGGGCGGAAACCGAGTGTGCCGTCGGGCGACGTTCGTCAGTTATTCGTCGCATAATTCGCTCCATGGAGTTCAGCCTTAAGAGCTGCGCTCTAAAACGTATACCAATGTGCATTGGCTCGTGAGGTTGGTCACCTTAAAGTTCACAGACTCCGCGGTGCCACACAAGGAATCGAGATAAAGTATCATTCTCAAGTTCAGGACGCTTGCCTGCTTCACTGACCCGTTCAGAAAAAAAAAAAAAAAAAAAAGACAGGCAGCACCGACGCTGTCAGGAGGCTTCCTTAAAACGTACCTTTTTTCTTTTATTCAAAATTGTACTGAAAATTTTAGCGTTTTTTTTTTTTTCTAAATAAAAGGGATATTCAAGCACGTCCAGTAGATGCCTCTTCAGTGCGTCTCGACACACTCACGGATCCCGTCCCCGAACATTCAACAACGCACCACTCACTCCAACGGGGTTCCTTTGCCATTCCTTTGTGTGTGCGTGTGTGTGTGTGTTTTTTTTTCTTAAGTGGAGTTTTCTAGTTTAAGCTATCGGTTTTGTTTATGCTTAGTGTAGTGCGTTTTCTCCGGTGGCGCAGGCCCCTGGGCGCTAGACATCCGGTGATTGATCGGTGAAACAGCTTGACCCAAAACCCATCCACCCGAGGTTCTCGTGTTTGGTTTCGCGACGTTCAGATAAACTCGCGTCAACATATCGGGCACAACTCGAGCTAATACGGAGCTAAAGTTCGTCTGCTTTTTGCACAGTGGTTGCGGGGATGTCAGAATGCCGCCCTCTTATTTGTTTATTAAAAAGAAATAGTGGGTAGACCTCAAGACAAAGCCCTATATACTGGGAGAGTTTGGTCGATGGGGCGGAGACTGTCGCCCGCTGAAACAAGCGGACTCCACGATAACCACGAAATTGCGGATTTTGCTTTATGGCACTACTTACGTGCGCTAGTCTAAATACGCAGTTAGTAGTTGTTTTAGTAACACAATTTCTTGTACTCTGACATTTTGTGATGCCTGCAATCGGTCACTAATTCAATTCAAGCACTGGCCATACTTTATTGATCTCCAAAAATATAACTTACAAATAAGCTTTATTTATTTTGGTTTTTAACAAAATTAGGTTTTCCCAAACCAAAATTAATCCGGCGATTGAGTGCAAGGGTTCGAAGGACCTCTCCTAGATTGCGCCCGTCACGCACCAAATTTAGTGGTGGCCATTTTGAGACCTAATATTCAAAGTATTCAAAATTTATTTTTTTCACACGAACAGAAAAGGAATACGTAAAATACCGGACAAGCGCCCACTCAAAATTTAGAGACAATCGCGAAAAAATGGGGGATGAGTGCTTACTAAGGGTTAAAGCTGAGCTAGTTGGTTCTAAAACATCTTGGGTAAAACCAGCTGAACAAAGGAAGGAAGGTGACAGGCGAAAAAGATTGGCGAACCGACCGCTGGTCTACCAACTGTTTTTTTTATTAAATCTTCCTCTTCTTCTATTAATTCATCTCCAATCATCCTTTTTCTTCCTCTTTCCCATTGCTCTTATTTTTGCTCTTATTTTTTCTTATTTTTTCTCCTGATTTTTATCAATTACCCACGAAGGGTGCCTTGTAGAAAGAGTTTTTCTTTGGCTTGCAAGGTAATTGAAGGGATGCTCACGCACTTGTCGTCTTCTTCGTCGATAGCAAGGGCCTCTAAAACCTCCCTTGCTACGTGGCGAAAGGTACACGTATGACTGGAGCAACGAGTGAGCGGCTTCCTCCGCAACTGTTTTTCTCGGGGTGAACATAATGGGCAGGGAATCGAACGATAGGGGGCGCTTTATCGAGCTTGTTTTCCACACAGACCTGTTTTTACTAACAGAACAAAACAAAGAAATCGAACCTCGCCTAGCACGGTCTGGGCACGAGCGCTTCGCTTTGACCAGTGCTTTCGACTCACGAGGAGCGGCCTCTGAATCGTCATCGTCGAATTCTCTGATCAACAACAAACAAGAAAATTCGGTTTGTTGTCCACACAGCTGAAGCACGCCACTAGAGGCGTGACTGTTCAGTCTGCTCCCCAATAGTGTAGCGACAACACGGACGCGAGCTTGATTTCCAAGACCGCGTGGTTCCGGGGATACTGGTCACGTCATAACAGGAAAGGCCCAGGCCTCGTATTCGTTGTGGGATTGAGCAAGGTACCGAGGCGGTACGACTGGTCTGGGTATTTATCACTCGCGGCCTCGGGACATTTGCGTTCCGTGTATGGTTCCAGTAATTGCCCCTCTCCCTTGTTTGTTTGCGGGTGACCGCCACGGTGAAAGCGCTCGGCGTAAACAAATTCAAGGTCTGTGCAGGTGATATTAAAACAAACAAAATAAAGAAAAAAAAAACGTAAGAGCGGGTGTTTCCTGAGCGGACGCTATTCTCGGAACCTTGACTTTGTTTCGCTGACTTATTTGTGCGTATGCACGGTCGCAAACAGATATCCGGAGGCGTCAATGCATCTTTCCCATTGAACGACAATCGTGCCCGTAGATTCCGGCGACGTATTCGGAGAAGCTCGTGGAGGAAGTCAGCGGGCCAATTCGGTCAGTTCGATAGGCGCGTTTTCGGGGACGTCATACCGCCTGGTTTGAAAGGGAGGGGGAAGGGGAATCCTAAGCTTACGTAAACACTCCAAACACTCCTAGTCAAACACGCGCTGGCCTTTAGTCGGCCGCTAAATTTCCTTTTCAGATGAAAATAAGAAAATTTATGAACCGGCTAAAAGCTAGCGCGTGAATCATCGAAGCATATATTCGTAAGCCTTGGCCCTTCCCCCTCCTCCTTTTATTTTCCCCCGCCAACCAGTTCGATGCGGCGTCAATGTAAACGCGCCAATCTGAGTGCCAATATTAGCCCATTGACTTACTCCACAAGCTTTTCCGAATACGCAACCGGGGCTGCTCGGCACGGCCGGATTCGTTATTTACGGGAGTGTTTGTCATCCTCTTAGGAACCATAGTGCGCGAGTGCCACAAGAGCCAAAACCAAAAACAACCGACACCGACCAACCTGAAGCACGTGCAGCGTCCGCGCTAAGGTACTTTTGACGGGTTCGCAATTTTTCGGTGCACGGGGGTAAGCAGAAAGTGATTGCGAGCCTCCCAAATGTACTTTTTAGTGCAGAGAGCACGTGCTTGAGGTTTGTTGGCGTCGGCTCTCTCTGTCTATTGTTTTAATAGGACTTGAGCATAACAGAAACAATAGTTTCGAGCGGCACTATTGGGTAGGAGATCGAACTATTGGGGGCGCTTTTTCGAGCTTGTCCCCACAGCCCGGTGTTCACTAACACACCAGAACAAAGAAATTTAATCTCACCTAGCGCCTTCTGAGCACGAGTGCTTCGCCCTGACCACTAGTTTGATCGCACGAAGAGCGAACTTTGAATTGCCGTTTTCGATTACTCGGATCAAAAACAAACAATAAAATCTTGTTTATTGTCTCCACAGCTGAGGCGTACCGCTAGAGGCGTGACTGTTCGATCTCCTCCCCAAGACTGGTTCACCCTTGAGCTAAGACTACAGCCAAAGCTGGAAGCGCGAGCTAGCCCGAGCTCCAGGCTGTGAGACGGGATTTTCTAGCGCGAGAGCTCGTTCTGCTGAAGAACATTTCAAAGGCTTTTATTGGTGACTTTGATTTCAAATTGTGTATTTGCGCTGTATGTTTTTGTATATACTAGTGTATTTGCAGTTTTCATGTTGTATTTGTGTTGCTCTAGTATAGTTTTGCCTGTGTCCGGGGCAATTCTGTGTTGTCAAAATTTGAAATAAATAAAAACCTGCGACCTCGTGCTCTTCTGCTTGTAGCATTGGCTGCACTCTCAGCTTAAGCGTGAACGAAGTATACCGAACCTAGGTATTCGAAGAAGAAATCGTTATACATAACATCTTAAATTTAAGCGAGCAACTGTAGCACCAAGTTTCTTAAAAAGGAAGTCAAAATATTTCCGCAGGATGGACAACAAAGAAAGCAAATTTGGGGGTTTTACGTTCCAAACTAACGAAAAGCATCTGGCACGCTCCCGCAGAAGGCTGGGGATTAATTTAGACGACCTGGGGATTTGTGGACGTGCCACTGAATTATCGATTATACGCCGCCTTTTCCGCTATAAGCCTTCATCATATTGCGGGCGACTCCGCCGGAGTTCGAACCCGACACCTGGAGGCCCGTAGACCGGTACGTTGCCTTAAAGCGCCCGAGGCTTATTTTGCTTTCCTCTTAATTGCATAGTAACGCCTTTTTATTTTTAATGGTTATCGACATTGAAAACGCGGTTGCTGGCAGTGTTAGGTACTGGGTAGTATTTGGCCATCGATTGATCGTGCGATTATGTAGCGGTAACGTCCTTCAGAAACCTTCCTCAGTAACTCCACGATAGTATAGGAATAAAAAAATTATCGACAGCTACAAGGCCAAGCATTGACGTGTACGATAGATATTCTGCTGGCAACTTCGAAATCCATCCGAGGTGCCCATATTTTCACAGAGGCTTATTACGGCTAAGAATGCGCCGTGTAGCCGAGATTTCGTTTGCGTGTTAGGAGAACCCCAGGTGGTCGAAATTAATCATTAGTTCACTGCTAAAGCGTGCCCGCTGCATTAAAAAAAAAGATAAAAAAAAATGAGCAACAGAGCAAAGCGACATTGCCTGAGCTTGTTGACGACGTGTGTCTGTGCTCTAGAAGTTCCATCTTGGTATCGTAACGACCGCCTATGACGCTCGCCCTGCACAATTAAAGGCACCAAAAATGGCGGCGTCCCACAAGTAAGTCGGACAATACGAGGTGCCGATACTCTAAGCGTAGCATATACCTAGTGACTCTAGCGGAGACTAGACACGGGGTGCGGACAACCTGAGACAACCCTTTTTAACGCAGAATGTGTTTCATGAGCCGAATTCTATGAGAAAAACGTCACGAAGAATCGTCACAAAGAAGCGTCGTGAAGAACATTCGCAAAATAATTTTGCGTCACGTGACGTCATGACGTCATGTGACACAATCATGTAACGTGACACCGCGACGCCCGGCGATGCCATGGTCTCGTGTGACGTCACAGTCACGTCATGTGTGTGTGTGGCGTCATGTGTGTCACACACACACATAGCATGTGTACAGCTATGCTCATGACACATTAGACTTTTAGTGCTGCGCATAGAGCCAACGCAAGCACCGTGCGTTTGCGTTGCGTGCTCCACGCTACGCTTGCTCCATACGTACTCAACGCCGCTAGCTTTTCGTACGTACGTTCGGTATGGATTTGTCGCCTGCGCACGCAGACGCCCTTTGCGTTCCCGTCTCGTTGCTCTCGTCGCGCGCGGAACAGCGCGAGACTCAGATTGGTTCGACCGAATGCCTTGCTTAAAGCAATTTGCAGGGGCACGTTTAGATGGCGTTGCAACAGCTTACGAAGGCGTGTGCATTCGGCCGTACATAAGCGTTGGCTTGACGCGCTGCGGAGGGTTCTGCTGAAAGCTTGCGTGCGTCGTGCGCAGCACCACGTGATGTTTTACTTTGCGCCATTTTAAAACTCTCCATTCTTATTCTGCGCTCCCCAGCTTTTGTCAGCGCGATAAATCTAGTGTATTTTTTTTTGTTCAAATTAAATTTTGCGCGCTGTTCGCGGCTTTAGTGAAATCGACGGCACCTAGGCACCTATATCAGCTAGAACACAGATCTGCGGTGGCAGGTTCGCTCTCCAGCCTCCTATAGGTCGAATCAGATATTCAGAGCGCCTGGCGGTCAAAAGACGAAGCCGTGAAGGTAGGCTCAAAAAACTGTGGCTCCGATCCACGCTGGGAAGGTGGTTGGAAAGCGAAGCTGTAAACGACACTCACAACGATTAGCCATTGCGACGTCACTTGAAAATTCACACACGTGGCTCTACAAAGAGTGAAACCAGAGACAAGCGAAATGTACTTAACCACACCCTTCATTACTTCAGAGCGACATTCACGACTACTTTATGATCAGTGTGATACACACTGAGATATTCAGTTCTCACTCTAGAGATATTCTTTGCTATGGTTGAATCTATGCATGATCCATGAATGGTTCTTTGTTGAGTTACATTGGTGAACCACATGTTATATATGAAAGTGTGGTGACGTCACTACGTGATTTCTATGCTGTTGGGTACTTTTCCACTCGGAGTAGCTTACGCAACCGTAATCTTTACCGGGAATCACAAGCGGAGAGAAGGAACGTGCTTCGCATTGTTCATGGGCGCCGTTATCCATTATGCGGTTTGCACTCTACACGAGGGTTTCGAATGACGTCAACTCCTTTCGAAGCAGTTGCAAACCTAATCTTTACCGGAACGCGTGGGAGGCTGTTCCTATTATTTACACGCGCCTTATCATCCATCATGTGCTTTTGATGCTTGTTTTGTTTTTTTTTTTTTCATTGAAACAAATTCTGAGCTGTATACTGTATGCCTGATTTCAAAGGAGATATGCTGTTTTGGCTTCAATTGCTTGTCGGGCGTTTTTTGCTTACAACGCCAATGACACAAAAATTTGCTTGGCTGGTAGAGGTGCACAGCTTCACTCTAAAATACGCAATGAAAATCGCCAATACACAAGCTTCAGTTTGACGTTGACACTGCGTTAGGATGCCTTCATTCACACACGCGCGCAGTGGTGACATCGCGGCCATTTTTCCGCCCAATCGTTTTTCTTTTATTTGTATGTATCTTAAAGTGCGCGGTATCCCGCGTGACTCAGCTCGAGGGCGTAGCCGTGCCTAATGCTTAAATGCCATTTTACCGCATGAGTCACGCACTAAGAGCACGTGCTAGCCCGCTCAGTGCCACAAAGGATGTCTTCAACCTGAGACAGACAAGCATGTAGGCACCCTACACTGCGCGTGCGCCGACGCTTATCCTCCCGAATTAGGTCTCTGCGCGCGCGCAGAGACCACCCCTGCAGTGTGGGCCAACGCGGGCTTGTTTATGTAAAGAGTCTGTTTTTGTATTCTACACACCAAGTGCGAACTATAGTCCGAAAAATACGGTCGGTAAAACACTTAAAAGCCTTAAAAGAAAGACAACACAAGGAGGAAAATGCAACAATACTGTTCATCAGCGAGGTCGCTGGTTTTGTTTGCGATTCGTACACCGAGGCGAAGCTCGTTTCTCGGGGCGGCCGCGAAAACGCCGCGACGAGGTCGCCGACTCGCCTCACGGAATAGAAGCTTCGATAAGGACACGCCGATTGCAATCAGGCGTACGGAGAGAGGGGGGCGGCGCCGTCTTCGTTCGGCGCCTCCCGGTTAACAAGGCCTAGCACTGGGTTTCTCTACGACACCAACCGGAGGCCACCGCGATACGTAGATTTGACACGAGTGCCGCGTCCGCCTTCGGCTGCGACTGAACTGAAATTTGGATTTCGCAAAAGAAGAGCGCAGAAGCGTTGATTGGGACACTCCGAACTCCAAAACATCTCTCATTCGTCGATATCTCAAACGCATATCCGTACTTCTGGAGAAGAAGGGCGCGATCGAGCGAGGGCTGTGACGTCATTGTCCTCCTTGAAAATTTGAGTATGAGGAGAAGCGGCCTCGGCTTCTCTCGTCCTCGCTCCGGTTCACCACCTCAACGGGACGTAGCAAGGAGGAGAGTGAATGAGAATCGTGACGTGACTTGTCTAGTCGGCCTTCTCGACGGCCCGGATAAATCGAGCATATGAGTGATGTTTTTTTAGGTCTTTCACCTATCCGTCCAGCCGTGTTTTGTGAGCTCCAAATGTCGGTTCAGTATCCCTGCAAGTCGACGAAGTCACGTGTTCCAGCCGTAAGTTGACGGGCCCTTCCGGTCCATTGCCCCTGAAGTCCCAACGCCTCCTAGACAGCAAGGCCGTAGCGCCGGGTTTTTCTATACACTACCTCATGTTTACAAACAAGCCGGAGCGCACCTACGGCAAGCCACCGGCGCCGCGCATGCGCGATGGGATGAGGGCAAGAAGCGCCGCTTTACGCATCAACAAACCAATTGAATGTGGTGTTGGCGTCGGTTTGAGTCCCCGTGCTCTCTTTTGCGTTGGAATTGTTGATTGTACGTCTTCGTAGCAATGTCTGACTACTTTAACGGCCTGAGGGAAATTGACGAGGCTCGTTACACCTCAAGGCTTCGTGTAAATGATGTGGCGCGCGGCGATTCATTCCGTGTGAACGCCACAGAATGGAAGCTAAAGCCTGATTTACGTGATGAAATTGTGCTCACCATTCTCAGTCGCGACGTCGCTCGGCCTGCAGAACCGTAGACGATGGCTGCGATGTTCGACGACGATACTGAAAATCTCGAGCAGAATCGGACCAAGTGAATCAGGCATAAGAATTCGATGATGGCCACTGGTAACAATGATCAACATCTCCATGTATGTACTGTTTACTTCGAACCTGCTTACTCCAAGCAACGTGCAAAATTGAAAGTGTTTCGAGTCCCGCACCTGCTTCTTGCCACAAAGTTTGGTCTACTGGCCGCCGTCGTTTGAAAGAGCAGGGTTCAGTTGAAACGAGTTTCAAAAGCAAACGATAGTTTGAACGATCAGACGGCTGTTTTGACGCAAAGCCGCACTGAACGTGGTCTGCGGGTGTTCCGGACAACTTGACAATTTCCCACGTTCATGTTAAAAAAAAAAGAATTTGTTGACTACAAGTATTTGTGAATTCAACCCCAATTGCATCCCGCACAAGCAATCCTGGTCCAAAGGTGTCTGGTTTCCATTTTCACGGCAGCTATCGTGCACGTTCTCAGACGAGCTGAGCAGGCAAAAAACATATGAAACCTGATCTTCAGACCATTCACAGGTCTCCTGGTACAACCCCAGTTTCGGCGTTTTGACGAGATGGCCGGTTTTAATCTGGTTTCTTCCAAGACAACAAAGGAATGCCAGTCCTACTTGGCGACTTCCGCCCACAGCCACAGACCGGAAGTGCGCTCGACGCGCAACCAGAGCGGCGTGACGTAATAGAGTTAAGTTGGTGTATACGACGTAATAGAGTTAGGTTGGTGTATACACACAGGTGGACCTTTCGGTGTAGAACGAGCCGAGAAAATCAGCACCTGGACACAGCATGCTCAAACTTTCACCGATGTGCACCGAGCAGCTCAGTTTTACCGGGTGTAATTTCAAGGCGCAGTACTTTCGCACTAAAAAGTGGTAGCAGAAAACTTGTCAAAGTCAAGGTTGTGTGGTTTCGCAGGCGACCGAGTTAGCGACGCTATTTACACGTGGCGCCATCTGCCAAAAGGTGCAGCGAGCAGACTACAGATTGCGCCGTCTGATCGCTGCGCGTATCGGGCAAAGGCACCCCAAGTAAAATGGTGTCGCTAACTCGGGTTAATTTCGACTTTTTCCAAGCTTTTTGCTCTCTTGTTTTTTTTTTTCCTCTTTTTTTACAGGAATGTTTTGCTTGTTGAACTTTCATTCGGGGAAACTGACCTGCTCAGTGCACATTTAGTGAAAGTTCGAGCTTTGTTTGGGCAGGTGCCGATGTTTTCAGCTCGTTGAGCGGAAGGTCCGCTCGTGCCTGGCCGCAGGCTGGACACGCTTGCTGCTTCGGCGTTCGGCCGGGACTCGGGTCGAATCAATCAGGAAACGAGTGTCAGCCGAGCGCGAACGCAGCATTCGCCCCCAATCTGTACCGGGCTCCCTCTTCTCTGCTTGGCGCGGAATTTTCAGCAGTATAGCCATCTCTTATCAGGACGTCTTGCTCTCCCGAGGAAGTGAGTGCCGCAGCTTTCTCCTCTCGGTTGAGTGCGTTTCTTTTTCTTTTCAGTTTATTGATATATTTTTATTTATTTCTTTATTTTTTTAGAGGGGGGGGGGGGAGGCGGAAGGGGGGGGGGGGGGGGGAGATGGACTGCAGCGGACGCTACGGGTCTTCCCCGCAAATTCATTGCAAAGTTACTTTCCAGTTTCTGCGCAGCGAGGCGATAGACGCTTGTCACGTGGAAGGCTCCCTTTCACCGGATTGGTTGGGGATGGCTTGCAACATTGGTTGCGGTTCGCTTTAGGACGAGGAAGAGGAGGATTTCTCTGGTCGTGGTGGCTTTTGTGTACGCCATTCCTGACAGAGACGGATGGCTGTGAAGAAGCGAGGTTTTTGGCATTCTTTGAACTGCGTTTGGCGCCATAACTTTAAAGTGTCCACCTCTTTTTTTTTCCCTGTTTTTGCTCCTAACTTTGTTGGGCTTGCTTTCTTGTGTTTCACTTCTTTATTGTTATTTTTGTATCGCCCGCGGTAAATGTACGAAGATCTGGAATATTTCTGAACGTAACAAGGTAGGAAACGTAGTTCATTATTAAGTATACGGGTATGAATTGAGAGAGAGAAGTCGACAGCTTTCGTTGGAAATATTAATAGAGGGTAGACACAAAGTTAGTTGCCGGGCTTCCTACTAACTCTGCGATCGCGTTCGAACAGTGGGTGGAGAAAAAGGCGCCCAGTCTTGCGTCCAACCACTAATCGTTCCAAGCAGAAGTCGGTGTTCCGACGCCCCCGCACGATGTAGTCTCCGCGGCTTTCTCAATTTCTACCCGTCTACACATTGCGAGAGGGACCGGAGATGTCGGGCATTCTTTTCCGAAGAAAACCAATACACCAGAAGTACTCTAATTTTAGTATTTTTATTGAACACTATGCACATAGTCTTTAAGTGATTTGCTAAGAGCGTATTGAACATACATGCTCCGTATGACCTTAGTTACCGGCCAGGGTCGACGGGCGGACTACACCGCTTAAGGACAAAATGCACAAAACTTCTATTACGCGTAAAGGTATGCTCACGTTGCTAAAAATATACTAAAACGCACCTTTTGTTTTCATGAAAGTACAGCATTACCGTGATATTCCGAAAAGTATCCCATTTCCAAAAGATGCCCCACCCCCAAACCCAGCTTCATTTTTCACATTAAATCAATTTTTAAGAACATTGAATTATTGTTGCCGACTTCTGTACTCATCTTCGATTCAAGAAGCGCAGTGAAAATAGTTCGGTTCCTCGCAGAGCATCGATAATTCCTCTTTATGTAAAGTATTAAGATATATCTAGGTGAATTTTAGATTAGATGTATATGTTACCTTATAAAGACGTAATCGTTTTAAACGCCAAAAGATATCGGTTCTTCCTACGACAAAAAATATTGTAAGAACTACTTCGCGCCACGTATGAACGATACGCAAAACTATATTGTTTTAGGTGAAAACGAGTATAGGATTAGACCTTTCGCTAAATTACCCAAGCACCAAAAGAGTACACTGCGAGTGTAGTTGTTGCTGCATACGCCGTGCACTTGCTGGCGTCGGCAGCAGTGACTGTTCCAAAGCGAAAGCCTAAGCCAAAGAGCATCTTGCAGGCGCCTTCGTCAACGCCTTATTTTAGTCGCTTCGATTCTTTTATACGGGGAAGGCGAGCGCTTGCGGCGCGTAGACCCACCTTCCCAGCGTTCCCCTCGATGCTTGGGTAATTTAGCGATACGTCTATTGCGGTGCCCTGGCCAATGGTGACCTCGGCCGGAATGGGATTCCACAGCTACGGCGGGAGGTAAGCAAACATTGCTGACTGGGAAGGACAGTTGCCTATGCTCCGTTGCCCCTCGGTGTAAAATCAAGTTCGGCGGCCCAAAATACAAAAAAAAAAGCATTTTAACAACTTCTGTGATCGCACATGGAAAGTTAACCTACTCCTTATTTTTACTCAATTTTCGCTCGCGTTTAGGTGGGCTATCTCTCGGGATGTTACACTAGTATTTTTGTGTTCATTGCTTTTTACCGAGGGTCACAGAAACAGAAACTAAGCCTGGACAACTTGGAGAAATTTCGATCGTCACTGATTTGCCTCAAATATAGTTTAACAGTATGAGAGACACGTCTCAACAAGTAACCCAAATTACAAACTACGTTGTTCTTTTCTTTTTTTTTTTTATTGCTATGTTGTTGGGGTTTCGAATTAAATATGAGAGGCGGAAAGGAATGGCAACACTGAAAACGTGACGTCCAATGTAATATCATGGAGGCAATAACGGGGCAGTACACCGACAACTTTATAGAAAAGGTTTGAATGCTCGTGACTTTACAAAGGCGCACTGGTCCTAGTCGGGCCCAAGTATACTCGCACGGACCGCCACTGATTCACAGGCTTCTTGGTCGCGGTGAAATTTCGGGGATAAAAGGGAACTATTTCTTTCACTTTTACCTTCGCACAACATGACTACGCAATAGACTTTATGCAAAATTGCTCGGTGCTCTGACAACACCGATGAGCGTCGCCATCTTGCTGCTGGCAAGCGTCGTCGTTAAAAACAAATACCTTCGACTCGCATAACAATACCAACAATTTATCGGACGTTTCGTCTCCCGCATAGGAGACGAAACATCCGATAAATTGTTGGTATTGTTATGCGAGTCTGAGGAATTTGTTTTTAATCATGAATCCCGGCTTTCGGAACATTTTTGCGAGCGTCGTCAGCACCGAAGCATGGTGGAGGCATCGGAGATAACCACTCGGGCAGAGCACGATTGACGCGGTAGCCATGTTTTCCCACTTCCGAACATAGAATGTGGACGAGCAGTTTAAAGGGACCGTCCGAAACTGCCGGACGAAATTCTCGCAGGCCTGTGTACGTTTGCGACTAACCCTTCGAAGCAGCCGAGCGAGTCCTGCGCCATCGATGTGGAAGCTTACATACTCCGAGTTGTCGCCAGCGTGCGCAGGCCTACGAGAGTTTCGTCAGACAGTTGCGGAAGTTTGTTTAAACAGTTCGTCCACATTCCATGGTCAGAAGGCAAAAAAAAAAAAAAAAGCTGCCGCGTCATCGCACACTGCCCCTCTTCGATGCCTCCACCGTGTTTCGGTACTGACGACGCTTGCCAACATTAAAATGGCGACGCTTTCAGTGTTGTCATACCACCGAGCAATTTCACCTAAGGTCTATTGTGGGATCGAAACAACCCGCTCGACGAGAGTCGAGTGCGGTTCATGAATTTGACTCGAGAACTGCTGAGCATTCTACTTCGGCTCGTAACAACCAATGCCTCGGCGGACACTCGGGTAGTGGCTCGTGTCCAACCACTGCAGTGATGAGGATAGCCGAACTCTAGCAATGCTCAGCACGCATTTTCTACTTTTCCGACCCCAGCGCGTGGCTCAGATTTCCGTTGGCGGCATAGGAGAGGGACCAGGCCACGCGGCCGCTGGTTGTGGCACCGAGTTACGGCATAAACAATGCTTATACTTCTCAAATTTATTTACCGACTGCCATTGCTTAGAAATAAAAACTACGACAAGTTTATTTGTTTATTATTTCTAGGGAGTGATTTTGAGTAGTATTTAGAAAACGTAGAAACATCGCTTCCTGGCCCCTTTAAGCTCACGCCAGGAAGAGGAAAAAAACATGCTCAAAACACTTTGTTTTTAGACTGCCTGCTCGATACTGCAGGTATTGCAGGTCCGCAACGTGTGACGTCGCCCCAATTAAGAGTGCGGGAAGATTTTAGTTTTTACATCAAGTTTATTTGGCGCTTCCTCAATGGCTATTTTGAATTTAGGCATAATGAAGAGTATGCGCAAAGAAAAGTGAATCTTGAGTATTCCGAAACTGTGCTTGGGTTGCGTAGCTAAAAAAATAATAAAAAAATAAGACATTTAAACCGCGATATTGGAGGTTTTGTATACTCGCGCCCGGGTTTTCAGTACAGAAATCTTGGTTCCTTATTGCACGGCATCCTTAGGACAGAGGGTGATGGGTCCACTCTCGTTCGTTTTAAATATTTTCGGTTGTTATTTTGTTTGCATTCATATTTCTTTGATGAGGTGTACAGTGTGCGGCGTTCAGGACTAACAGATTTGGCACGCCTTGCGAAATTCAGATTCCAAACGTACATATATGAAATTGGGCACACCTCCTTTCCTCCCTCTCCTCCTTCTCCTCCGTTCATACAACCCCTCCTCTCCCGTCTTTCCCCTCTCCCTCTCCCATCCTCCTCCTCTTCCTCCTCCGTACCCTTGCCTCCTCCTCTTCCCACAGTTTCACTTTTAAATTGAGCTGGAAATTTGACGCCACGTGACCTCAACACCAATTCAGCTTTGCCGCTAAATTTAGCGGGGAAAATGACCTCACATGACTTCGTGTCACGTCACCCATGAACAAACTCAGTTTCTCCGCCATATGTAGCGGCAAAACTGACGTCACATGACCTCAACACCAATTCAATTCCTCTCTAAATTTAGCGGGGAGACTGAATTGGTGTTGAGGTCATGTGACGTCAGTTTTGCCGCTACATATGGCGGAGAAACTGAATGCGCAGTGTTGCATTTGAGACGCCACAGACATAAACACCAATTCGATTCCCCGCTAAATTTAGCGAAGATACTGAATTGGCGTGTAGGTTTGTGATGTCCCATAATGCAACACTTCTCCGCGAGATTTAGCTGCATAACGTACGTCACATGACCTCAACACCAATTCAGCTTTGCCGCTAAATTTAGCGGAGAACTGAATGGGTGTTAAGGCCATGTGGCTTCAGTTTTCCCGCTAAATTTTACAAGGAAGCCGATTTTTTTTTGTATAAATCCTGTGACATTCAATCATGTGACATCATTTTCCCCGTTAAATTAAGCGGGGAAGCTGAAATGGTGTTGAGGTCACGTGGCATCAATTTTCTAGCTCAATTTAGCGGGGAAACTGTGACGTCACGTGACGTCACCGGCCACGACTGCACTACATGCAGCTTCACGAAATTCGGAGCAACTATACTCTGTTTCACCTGATGTTGTACCGCAGCGAAGCCTGAAGCGCGAGCTCATAGCGTTGGCAGCTGCCCTTACTGCACGAGAGCTTGTGCTGCCGAGATGTACCCTAGAGCAAGGAGCTCGCGCTTGCAGCCTTTCCTGCGGTACATCACAAGGTGAAATAGAGTATAGGGAGTATTCACTGGACGCCATATTTGTGGGTGCTGTTTAGAGCGCATGCTCAGAACGAGCTCACATCAATAGGCTGCTAAGACCGCCACTCTTGATGGTGCGGAATGCACGTTGCAAAAGAACTGTGGAAGCTCGCCATCAGCACGCGCTCAGCATTCGCGCACACAGCTATGGCAGCCGGTGAATACTCCCTATAGCCAAAAACGTTTCACGTTGAAAGAAACACCGCGCGCGCTGCCATTCCCTCCTCGTATTCCCTGGTCGACCCTCAAAAAAAGAAAGCAAATATATATATAGGAAGTTTTTTTGTAAAGCTTTACAGATTTGTTTTAAAGAAGCCGTGAAAGTTACAGTCATCCGGCTTGTACAGGTCAGTTATACGGCCAGGGAGACATTATGCGGGTGGCTAATCTTTGCGATAAGTCGGCTAATTAACTCAAACTCGTTGATTAACTTCTTAATTAGTGAACATAGACATATGGTTCCAATTGGAAACCTGCTGAGCGTTACCGAAAACCACTACATCAGTCATTTTCAGAAAGGCATTCAGCGCGTCAGGAGCGTAGTAGCGCACTAAACTTACCACTCGTGGAGCACTACAAGGCTAGCTAGCGATTGCGGTAGGGCGCCGGCGCGATTTTTCCGTCTCTTACCTAGACCCAGCCTTGCACCAGCTCCACGAGCGGTAACCTTAGCGCACTAATGTTCTTCTCAAGCGCTCAATCTTCTAAAAAATGACTGATTTAGAGGTTCTGTACGACGCCCAGCAAATTTCTAAAAGGAACCATAAGACTATTTTCACTAATTAAAAAGTTAATTTAATAAAAAGTAAATTTTTGTGAAGGAGAAGTGAGGGCTGACTGATACACTTATCAGGACATTCCTTCTTTATCATGTAAACCTCCAGTACTTCCCTCGCCACCTTTTCTTTACCTCGCCCAACGATTGTAGTGCCTTGGAAGTTGGGAATGCAGCGGCAATCTCTGCAATGTATGTGTAAATGGGCTACTGTTGTTGAGCGCAGTGATAAAGCATGTTCACGCAACCGTTCATTCAAACACCTTCCGGTCTGGCCTATGTAAACTTTGCCGTAGCCCAATGGAATTTTATAGATCACGCCCACCGCACATTCCACGTATTTGTTTACGTCTCAACTATGTCCGAGGATAAAAGAAAAAGGCAAAGATAAGCGGCAATGCACAGTGAAGCACGTAAACAAATACGTGGAAAGTGCGGCGGGCGTGATCTATAAAATTCCATTGGGCTGCGGCAAGGTTTACATAGGCCAGACCGGAAGGTGTTTGAATGAACGGTTGCGTGAACATGCTTTATCACTGCGCTCAACAACAGTAGCCCATTTACACATACATTGCAGAGATTGCCGCTGCATTCCCAACTTCCAAGGCACTACAATCGTTGGGCGAGGTAAAGAAAAGGTGGCGAGGGAGGTACTGGAGGTTTACATGATAAAGAAGGAATGTCCTGATAAGTGTATCAGTCAGCCCTCACTTCTCCTTCACAAAAAGGAAGGGGACTTTATCGACACGTGTGGTGGCCGAGTCATTGATGACTAGTCACATTTGTAGTATTTGTGGCTTTTCCTGGTTTTATTTTGCTGTTTCTATTTTTCCAATAAAAAATTCAGTTGAAAGTCAGCGCTCGTCCTGTTTGCCTCCCTGTCTTCGTATTCGTCTTTATTGTGCGCTTTCACTACTTTCAACATGCATAACCAACTCACCTGCATCGCCACATTAGCTCAAATGCCAACATGCTTTGCTCTTAGACAGGAAAAGTCTTGGCGCTGGCTCTTTCGACATCGTCACCCGGTCGGTTTCCCGCGCTGCCGCAATAGACAGATTCACGGGAAGTTTCAGGCCCACAAAGAAAAACCGAGTTCCGTAGGGCCAGGGCCTCCGCCGACGAGAGCCCCTGGCCCTCCTTCGGGGCCGGCTGATATAGCCCCGGAGATATTAACGCGCCCGCGAGGCCGGTAGTAGTCGCGTCACTATCACTCTTAGGGGTGCGCCGGCGGCACATTATATATATGCAAGGTGTTTCATTTTAATTCTAACCGATTTATTAGAAGAAATCAGTTAAACATGCTCTTATACCGTTTTGGGAAGGTGAGTTTTACTGCCAGGGGGACATTATGTAGGCTGCTAATCTTTACGATAAGTGGGATAATAAACTGAACATCGTTAAGTAACTTTATGATTAGTAAAAATAATCCTATGGTTTTAATTAGAAATATGCTGAGCATAATCGAAAACCACCATATCAGTCAATTTTAGAACGGCTTGAAGCTTCTGGGAAAAACTCGGGGGCGCACGAGCTCCACTGACTGTGCTTTTGCATTTAAATTAAATATTTCTTCCTAATTTTCTTGCAAGTCTTTGCCCAATGACAATTGTCATTGGGTACTACAAAAGATTTCTTTACCCTAAACAGACGAAAACGGAATCACCCTAGTCTACACGCTATTCTCATATTTGCATTAATCACAGCCCGTTGAATCACAGGCCAGCGCGTACAAGCATGTCGCTTCGAGCAAAGCACACGCCGTATGCGCGCAAACACGAAACATGGCAATGGCCAGAAGTCATTTTCTGGTGCGGTCTACACACAACTTCAAGCATGTAGGCCTCGCGTGCAAGCAGGCGTTGCATGCGCACGTATGTAGCGTTGTCAACTTTCCACACGGGTATTCACACGGTGGCTGCTAGTCAAAGTGTCGCGCTCCCGTAGATTAATAACTCTAGCAAAAAAAAAACGAAAAAAAAACGCCTTTTGGGATTTTCCAGGTCTTCCTCTCAGTCGATTCCATCAAACTTCTAAAGTAGAGGTGTGTCGGTCATTCAAATAAGACTAGAGACTAAGACGACGAACCATAAGAGTCGCGTGGCCTTGAAAGTTTGGGTTACGCTCGGTAGCTCAAACGGTGTCATGTAATAGTGAGAACTTTTAGTAGACCGTGGTTCGGAGCGTGCGCTTTGATAGCGGGACCTCGCGCCGGCAGTTTGAAGCACGGATTGACCATAAGCCCGCTTGGATCGCTCGCCGCATACAGCGTACGATCTACTAAAACTCTATACTTCGTTCGCCCTAAAGCTAATAATACCCGTGCCACACAAGGAACTCGAATGCCATTTACAACGAATGATATTTCAGCGGACGGCCAATCAGCGCGCGACACTCCGGGCGTGGCGCATTCCACGCAAGACAGATTGCGAGCTGATTCTCCGATCACACAAATGTCATTCGTTGTAAATGGTGTTCGAGCTGCCCGTGTGGCGCGGGTATAAGACTAGAAGCTCCACCTTCATCGTGAGCTCGCTGGCTTTCGCGGTGCTTTGGTTGCGCTTTCCTGCGCGCTCACACTCCTTTAAGCACAATCAGAAAGCTCGCGCTGAAGGAGCGAGCTTTCTGCTTTCTATAGTCTTGGCTTAAGTGTTAACGGAGTATAATGTTAAGCGTGATTATCGGCCTCCCTCCCATTTCAGATTGAAGATCTGCATAAAGGATGCTATAGACCTTTTCAAAAAAGGGCTCCTGACCGGTTTCATCTTCAGTGTTCGTGCGTATGGCGCGTGATTTGCTCGCTTTGTGAAGCAACGAACATGCGCGTGCTGGGCTGACGAGATCGCACGCTGGACTAAGGAATTGTGAATATTGGAACGGTGCACACGTATGGCACGTCCACTCGATCCTCCTGTTGGTGCGGCCTGCCGATGTCTTTCCGAAAACAAAGGAGCGCGCGTGAGAGGAGAACTTCTCCCATTTTCCGTGGGGGCGCTGCACATCGGTGAGCGGTCTTGTGAGCTGAAAGTACTCTGTTTCACCTTATGTTGTACCGCAGGAAAGGCTGTAAGCGCGAGCTCCTTGCTCTGGGGCAGATCCCGCCGGCACAAGCTCTCGTGCACTAAGGGCAGCTGTCAACGCTATGAGCTCGCGCTTCAGGCTTCGCTGCGGTACAACATAAGGTGAAACGGAGTACAGAGAAGGCGCCTAACGCGCTCTTGCTCCGCTACCCAGATAAAACATCTGCCTGTCATTGGCTTCGCCGATACCGAGGCGCTGCCGCGGTTGCAAAAGGCAGCAAAACTCGCTTTCCCCCCATCTATGCACCGCTGTGCTCGGCGAAAATATCGTAGTGTCACTCTGCGCTCGCGTGTGTGGTTTGTGTTGGCATTTCGGATGCTGCCGGAAATGTAAATGCGCGTTCTAGTTCTGAGTGCCAGACGGCGATGAAATGTGCCAACTCCACTCGTGAAACAGGAAATCCTGCAGTTGATGAAGTACGATGAAGTCTCTACCGAACTTGAGTTCGCACCGCTGACTTACATGGCTGGCTACTTGGCCTTCGTTTGCGATCAAAAGGTGACCATTTTTATTTGTAGAAATTGTCGTAATTTTAAAGTAATTAGTTGAAACATTCAACCTAGCAAAGCAATAAGAATTTCTCAGTGAAAGCAAGGAAGGCTAATGGGTAGAACCCGCTAAACTTTGCAGGTGACGTGTCCTGAATGCAAGCGCAACTTAAGGGAAATGCATCACATGACGGAGCATATCAGTCCATGTTTAGCCTTGACCAAGGAGGACTCAGCTATCCACGACCTGAAGTTGTCTGGCTGTGCAAGCTCGTCTGCACCTTTGTCGAGAGGGCTCTACAGTCGGCAGAGATTCGTGGTTGTGGAAGGATTTGCAAGGTCCTCTCGAGCGCTGTGCTTCCACACCTTATGGACTGCCCGCTGATGTGGTGTGTTAACTGCCGAGATCCCTACCACAGCGAAGAGCTCTGCGAGCTCTTTCTCAGAAAACTCCTCAGACCTTTTTTGGCAAACTGGGCTGGTGACCTAAACAGCCCACTAGAGAATATATTAAGCCTTTAGCGGATGCCTCTTTCCCGAAAGGAACTCCGCTTGTGAACTATATGACTCCCTTGGTCTGTTTTTTGTGAACAATGAAGTTCATAGTGCTGAGGTTATGCACGCGGAATCCGATTTTATGTTGTCCTTCACAGATGAGTAAATGACACAGCTCGCGCGTGCTCGAGCATCGGTTAAAACCAGAAATCATACGGCCCCAGCTATATCCAACTATAACTCCTATATTACAGTGGTAATAGAAACGGGGCAACTGTTACGGGAACAAGAAAACGACAATTCGCTCATACTGCCAGCAGAATGGAGCTTTAACGCACAGCCTGCAGCTGAGTGCGCTTTTTGCAGAAAGAATCATGTGATTTTATTCTATACAGATTTGTCACATCATTCATGCAATCTGGCACTCGTTTCATTGAAACTTGCGGCTTCACGAAAAAAAATCTAAATAGCCACACCGGGCCGGGCCGGGCGTACTGCTCCTCTCTCACTATGTTTCGTCTCACCTTAGCATGGACTAACCGCGAACGCTGTGCTAGCGCGAGCGGCTAGCCTTTACTGCCTTGACTGGAGCACTCGCTGCACGAGCGCTCATGCAGCCTCCGAGGCTTCCTTCGAAGCAACTATCTCGCGCTTTTAGCACGCGCGGCTAACAAGTATATACTAACGCGAAACGAAGTATAGAGTTCCTCGATATGCTCCCCCCAAAGGAGCTCTATCTCTCACCGATAACGAGCGCCACGGCTGGCGCTGCGGGGTAAAGTAAAACTATCGCTCTCACCGGCGGAGTGAGGCATACGGCAGGCCACTCCCAAGGGGAGTCCTAATCGAGTGGCCGTGGTAATGGGTTGAGCATTCGACGGACCTGCTCGGCGCTCTCCAGAATATTCAATGGAATATCGGCCAATAGTTTTTCCGTAAAGAATCGTTGCAGATATCGCCATGCAAATTATCGTTGAAAGCGAGAGCATTTTGCACCGTCTTATATACGGCGCGAACTCTTCTCTATTAAACCGCTCAGGAACTTCCGTAAAACAATTTCAGAAACATTGATCGTTGACGTCTACGAGGTCCTCTAGCCCATTGCAAACCAAGACAGCCTGTTCGAAAGTTCATCGAGCAACGTTGGCGGTCGTTATTGCTCGGACACGTATATCGTGCGATTGAATCCCAGTCATTGCCGAAGGCTGACGCAGCACTTGTTTTCAATCCAAGTGGAGCCGAGTTCATGCCGAACCCAGACGTCAACCTCGTGCCCAAAACATGCTCGGGATCAAGCAATGGCGGGCAGACGATGGCCCAAACTTTTGGAAAAGTGGCTGTTCCCACAACTCTGTCGTACCCATCGACTTCCAGCGGACGGGCCTCCCGCTACCAAGCGACGACTTTTGTTGTAGGGCTTTTGCGATTCAAGTGTTTCTCTCCGACTATATCCATATACAGGGTGTAAAAAAAAAGTACACATTCGTTTTTGCCGCAAAAATAAACTAGGCATCGCAGAACGCTCATTCTCCGCCCAAACGCAGCGCCAGAGGGCACAACCAGATGCCAAAGTTTCAGCCAGATCCGATACCTTATTCAAAAGTTATAAGTGATTTTCTGAAAATTTTAATGGAAAAATGGAGCCCATTTTCGCCCGTTTTCGGTTTCTGGTGCCATAGAGCCCCTTGTATTCGAAAACTCCGTCGGCCGGAATTTTACCATTGAAATTTTCAGAAAATCACTTATAACTTTTGACTAAAGTATTGGATCGGGCTCAAACTTTGGCATCTGGTTGTGACCTCTAGGTCAACCTTTGGACGGAGAATGGGCCTTCGGCGGTGCCTAGTTTAGTTTTGCGGCAAAAAAAAGAATGTGTAATTTCCTTTTTGTGACACTGTGTACATATGATATGTATATAAACGTAAAACAATCCTCGCTAAGTGTACGTGCCGTTTAGACGATACTATATCACGATTGATATTGCAACTCGTGGGGCGCATTAACCCCTGCGTGCGTAATTAAAGTAGGTAAATAAAAGGTGCGCGCCGCCTGCTTCGTTGGTCATGGACCGATCCACGGACGCGTAAGCGCCTAGGGTTTGCTCATCAATGTTCTCGCATTTAAAATTACGCATCGCGCAGAAAATCATACCACTTTCCGCTTAGGGATTCGCGCTCATCTCGAGGCCGGTTGTAGAAAAGTCGGGAGAATATCTCGTTCCGAGCATGATGACTCCGGGAATGATTTTCTTTACGCCTGAAAAAAGCTCTTCTCCCTTCCCGAGCCCATCAGAACGCATAGAGAAAACGGCGTTCGCTGACGTCTCGTCCGCTCCGAGTCGCCCGAGTTCCCAAGGTTGCTACTGGGCCATCTGGTTTGCCACGCTGTATAGGCTCAGCAGACACTCGTAAAAAGTAGGACTCTTTAGACTTCTATTAGTCACAAAATAAAATAAAATATTTTAATGTTATTAGGTTCTTAGTCAATAACTAAGGCAAATGTCTCCGGTGTATCTCAGGGAAGTATTTGGGGCCTTTGCTTTTTAACATTCCTGGTAATTATGCTATTCACATTAATTCACTAGCTGAATTCGTTATATGCGCACATGGCACTAGCTTACTCTTTTTTTCGGCTAAGACTGGTGGCAATCTTATCGACTGAGCACATGAGACATTGATAGTGCGGCGAAATTGGACAGCGCGCTATAAAGAAAAACCAGTAAACCTAAACCATTCATAATTCTGACGGGAAAATAAAGCTGTGTTACTGCAAAAAGCATTATTCTCAATTTAAAAACCAAAACATAAATTCTAGATAATATTAATTTTCTAGCTGTTATTTTTAAACAATACTTCTCTTGGAATATTCATGGCTGTCATCTACTCACTGGGTTTTTTACAGTCATTAGACCATTTGTTCATGATCGTTTCACGGTGACGACTTGCGTTAATTTCCTTTTAAATCAAGTTTTTCTTATTCTCTAATTTAAAGTACTGTCATCTGGTTTCGGGCACAGCCTATCCTTCAAATATACAAAAAAAAAAAAAAAAGTTTGTTGCAAAGAAAAAAAAAAATGTGTACTCCTCATTGAGAATGCTCCCTAGACTTCGAGCACCCAAAGGTCTCTTTATTAAGTGTCCTATACTTCGTGTTTTTATATGTGCAAATCCTGAGTGACGGTCACTTTTAAAATAGAAAGAAACGTTTAGTGAGCTTAGCCAATATTGCTCGTCTGAGAGAGCATACTAAGTCCTATTCAACTCGTTTGGAGGATCTTCGAACTGTGCCACCTTGACATTATAATTATTTTATATGACCACTCAAATAAACACTTCCTAAAATGTTGAAGTCTCTGCTAAACAATAACATTGACCTTGTTGAAATTATAATAAAATATCCGCGTCATGAGGGGAATAGAAATAAACGAACGAATCCGTAAAACATATTAACACACGCTGCAGCGCACTGGTACAAAAGTACACTCACACCGTACCCTCACTCCTTACCCACGAAAAAGAAAGGTAAAATCAAACGAACCGCTCTGACCAACAAATCATTTTTACGTACTTTGTCTTCTTCTTCTACGTCTGGAACTACCGAACTTTCCGAATCACGCGCACCAATCTCCTAGACGCCAAGAAAATGTGTTCTTTTTTTGTCAGGTTCAAAGATGGTGTACTAATACAGTTCTCATAATTCCTGACGATGTGTCCGGCTTCAATAATTTCTTCAGTTCATTCATTACCGCGCCTTCCTAAAATTGTATAAGATGCCAGGTGATCCTCGCATTCACAATCACTCACCTTATTCCCACGGAACAGGAAGCTGTACCAAGACACATCAGAACAGCGTCTTCGAGTGCGAAGAGGAAGTGGTGTATTCGTTTCCCTTTTCGTGCGAGAAGACGTACATAGGGCAGACTGGAGGCTCCGAGAGCGCAAAAGCAATAGCACCAGAGCTAACTCTGGCCTCCTGGGCACAGACTGTGGGTGCGAGGTTCACCTGACATCTTGTACAATTTTAGGCAGGCTCAGTAATCAATTAACTAGAGAAATAATTGAAGGCGGACAGATCGTCAGGAATTATGAAAACTGTAATAGTACACCATCTTTGAACCTGACAAAAAAAAAAAACACACATTTTCTTGGCGCCTAGGAGATTGGTGCGCGTGATTCGGAGAGTTCGGTGGTTCCAGACCTGTAGGAGAAGAAGACCAAGTATATAAAAATGAGGTGGGAGTCAGCGCGGTTCGTTTGATTTTACCTTTCTTTTTCGTGTGTAAGGAGTGAGTGTACAGTGTACTTAACTGTTAAATATAACGGGGGAGCGGTGGCCGGAGTAACGCCCCTGAATAAGAAAGGTAGCGCCATCTTCTCCCTCCTCCTCTGACGCGCAACCCTTTTGTCTTCATGTTTTGCTTTTTTAGACCCGCGCATTGACTGTAGTGCATGCCGCCTGGATCGGGCCAAGATAGCAGACGGCATTTTTCAAAAGATGGCGCTACTTTTCCGTATAAAAGGGCTTTAGGCCGGAGGGACTGCATGCGTCATCTACCGGCTCACTCTGGCAGCTTATGCCGCTGTTCTTTTCTGGAGTTACACTTACACCTCTGAAACAATCACCAATGCGTGACTCGGCGACAAAAAAAAAATAGTAAAAAGTCGCTTTTTGTTTTGCTTTTGTTGTTTAAAGAAGGTGTCCTTTATCACAGCCACTGCAAGATCACCGAGATATGTTAGGTAGCCCCGCATGGTAAATGTGTAGGTGTGACTAAACAGAGTTTCAAAAACAACAAAACAAACATGTAAATATTTAAAGCGTGGGTCATAAAGAAAAAAACGAGGAGGTCGCGCGATAGTTGTATCGGGGAGTGGCGACAATCGCAAGAGGAGCCGCCTTATTCTCTGTCGCATCAATGATTTAATCTCTAGACAGCTCTGATATCAGTTTCGGCCACCGCTCCCATGTTATATTTAACAGTTGAGCACACTGTACGGTGTGAGTGTACTTTTGCAGTAGTGCGCTGTAGTGTGTTTTACTATGAGCAACCAACTCGCCCAAGCTGCTACGTTAACCGTAAAACGTAGTGTATTTTTAATTATATGCTATGTTGAGTTTTATGTTTTTTGCTCTGTATAATTTCATGTTATATCTTCTGTATAAAACTACAAGTAAGAATTGGAGTTTGTCAACTGTTATCGAGCTTTTTTCCCCACTGATTTCGCCATTCATAGAAAATAAAGTTGTTCCGTGGGCGCGGGGTGTCTAACGCAAGAGAGCGATGTAATATTTTCCCCAGTGAAGTATTTGGCTAAGCCGATTTCGTTTTACCCGTTTATTCGATGCATCGAGGAGCAGCAATAAACACACTGCTAATGTCTGCGTCTCCAGGAAAATGTCTTTACACTTTCCTGGAGACGCAGCTCACTCGAAATTTCGACATCGCACTCGCGCGTCAAGCGTTGCGGTATTTTGGAAGCGCAGAAACCTAACGTAATTAATTTACCCGAGATGTTCCAGGTTCGAAAGACGTCAATGGATGTACGAATAACGATCGTGCGAGAAGGAACGGGATAAGACCGCCAAGGAATTAGTAGAAACTTTCCTCATTTCGATGGAAAGCGGCCCCAAACGTTACACAGTGGCCGACGTCTAGTTTGAGACACCGTGTGCGTTTATAGGATCTCCGCGATCGATAGACCCCACGACCAGGCGTGCTGTATTTCGTTTTCCTTTTCCTTGAAATGGGGTTAGAAATAAATCCTATAGGCAGAACCTTTACAATTCTGCTAATTACAATATGAGATCATTTGGACATGTCTATGGGTACACGTGTTCGGTTTTGTACGCGCAATAAAGAGTATTTTTAGACATATATTTGTTTTTTAAATACTAAATTTAAGTTTCGAAGCAAAAATAAAAGTCGCCCTAATTCCAGGTGACCGTGATTTTAACTTGTGACAATCGCAAATACTATCGACCAACACACTGTTTACCGACAAGCCCGCGTTTGCCCACACCCGGCGTCGGCAACGCGCGTCCGCAGAGACCAGATTCGCGCGAGGCAAAGCATCTGCGCATGCTCAGTTCAGACAGCAGCGCCACCGTACTGGCGTGACGTCAGAGAGTTGACTTGGTCGCTATAGAAATGCGCACGCGCTGGATTAGAAAATGCTGCGCCCCCGCAGATACATGTGACTGCGCTCCAAAAAAAAAAAAAAGATAATGGTCCAGAATTTATTATTCTTCAAAGCACTTGAAAAAGCAAGTCACCGCAGCTCAGAAAAAAAAAAAAGACTTAGGCAAAAAAATTTAATCTACGCTGTGGCACAGAAGACGACGTTTCACGTGCTTACCTTATCCTTTCCGTCACAACGCGGACATGTTTTCTTTGTGTGTTTTTTTTTATATACTTTTTTTGTTTCGTCGTTCACCAAGCTTCCGTTTTAGATAGAGCGATTAGCTCTTCCTAGTGCTTTGCGGGGAGCAGGCGCACCTCATTTGTTCAACAATAACGTTCACTTTTTTTAAGTTACTGGGCGATTAAATGTTGCGACGGAATCGTACTATTAGAGAGTTTTAGCGAACCGTTTTTGCACAAACGATAAGATACGATCGTGTCTTCGGGGCTGCGCATGCGCGAGGTCACCGCTGCCTTACTGTAGTCCAGTGTCCGAACCGTACGCTTTGATCGTGTGGTCAAAAGTTAAATTTGGGGGTTTTACGGGCCAAACCTACGACGGGCATCTGGCACGCCCCAGCGGAGGGCAGAGGATTAATTTCGACCACCTGGGGATCCTTTAACGTGCAACCGAAAGCTCGGTTACACGGCGTCTTCTCCACAATGAGCCTCCGTCATATTGCGGGCACCTCGGTCGGGATTCGAACCCGCCACCTGGGGGATCCGTAGGCCGGCGCTCTCGCCTCGGAGCCACCGAGGCGGCAGATCGTGTGGTCAAAGCAACAGACATCAGAAGCGTCTCGACTCAGTCAAAGGACGGCTGTTTCGCTGTGGGAAGAGACAGGCCGAAGCTTCAAATGTGAATGAATGCATTTGTGGTTGTGCCTGGAAAAAATGCCATGGTGGCGGTGAGAGAATCAAGTAGAATAGACGGCAAATAATACAGAAAAACAAAGTAAATGTCAGCAAGACACCAACGTTTTCTTAGAATCATATGGCTCGTTTGTCGCAGTTTGCGGGAAGGTGGCATAGCTTAGTTTCTTGAAGCGTCGCTCAATGCGCCGACGGCACGTGCTCAAACCCTGTTTGATGACTGAGCCGTCAGTGGTTCTGGTGTCCGGGTTTTGTAGCAAGGAGTGAGGATGAGCTACGTGGTCTTTGTGAAAGCAAAGTTGGCGTCTTATATATATTTCATTCACCGACGCGAGGTCGAAGGTCCCTAGTCTCGCTGTCAACAATCCCCTCCTTTTCTTTGGCTAGCCAAACCAAATAAATTATATTTTTTAAAGTTTTTCTCGTTGAATAAAGCCAATTCGAATTCATCGTCAAAAGTTTTATTTCCTTGATTGTCGCGAAGATAGTCTGCTTCTTCAGAAGACGAACTGCTCAGTCGCGGTGTGGACGCCCCCGCCACACTTAGAACTCCCATTCTAGCAAAACGAGACAAAATACGGTTAGTTTAACGAGTAAGACTACAGGCTCTTTGGGAAAAGGAAAATGTTTTAGAGCACTGCTCTCAGGCGCTTGTTTCCGGCATGAGCGGCGTCGCCGTCGCCGTCGGCGTCGGCGTAACCGCGAGGTAACGTGACCCCCCCCCCCCCCGAGGTCACGTGACCCCCTGAGGTCACGTGGCCTCCCTCATGAGTTCACATAACCTTTCTCAAGGCCACGTGTCCCCCTGAGATCACGTGAACCCCTAAGGTCACGTCACCTCCGTGACGTCACGGGGGTCACATGGCCTTAAGGGGGGTCACGTGACCTCACGGGGGTCACGTGGCCCCCGTGGCGGAGTAGCAGGCAGGATGACGAGGTGAGGAGGAGGGAGGAGGAATTTACCCTCCCCTCAGTACCATTCCCTCCTCGTCCTCAAGAGCTGCGCTCTAATTCGGCTTTACAGGGAGTTGTAAACGGCTTTCATTTTTTTCTTTCAGTCCTGTAAAATTACCAAACAATTTCCCCACTCTAAAAAACATGCCCCTTCTTAGTCACTGTACGAAGCCATCGCGCATTTCCGTTGCCAGGGGGCGCGACCTGCACTGATCGTCTGCAAACGCGTTTCTCTCAAAGCCGTTTCATGGAAAAGGATCGGTCCGAGCTCCCGATGCGAAACACCGGTCGTTTAGTCTAGCGACCGCCCTTTATTCCGGTGCCCTAAAACTCTCTATTACTGCGATAGCAGTTGGTGGGACACTTCGCGGGTGTAGCACTGTCGACCGCACTCCACATTGACGCGGGCCATTTCTGGCACTCCGCCAAAGGATCGCACGTTGTTGTCACACCGCCGACGCACGCCGTGCATCGCGTCACCTGTCACCTGGCGTCAGCCGACACCACGACGTGACATCATCATGTCAACTCAGGTTGCACAGGGACGCCACGCGACTTAGTGACGTCACCGCGAGTCACCTGATGTCACGTCACGTGATATTCAGACGTCACGTGACACCATCACGGCACCTTGAAACATAAAGACGAAATGCTGGTAATGAAACGAATAAAAACAAAGCGCTTTTTTTCTAATTATGCCAGAAAGCTTCTCGGGCAACGAAAAGAATAAAACTAGGTGGGTGGTAAGCCGCCGAAACCACGGGAGTGATATTAAGTGGAGCTACAGGTTTGAAATTTGACAGCGCGATTTCGGAAGTGTTCTTCAGTGACCACAAGGCGGAGTTAATTTGTGCCCAATGGCATTGCATAAGACGTTCAGGCACCCACACCAACTACCAGGAACGATGCGTACAGATGCAGTTTCGTCGTTCCCTGGATCTCAAACTTGGGCGCGAGATTTTCGAACTTTTCTTCAATTACCAGAAAGCAGTTTTAGTTTGTGTTCAATAAAATTGTTCATAAGGTTCACGAAATGCTCTCTGCCCTCATTGGTTCCGAAACGCTGTGGAATTTTTGTACGGTGTTTTATTCGGTTTAATACAAAACGCCTATGCGGACTTTACGGTGCGTGCTCGCACTTCGACCGTTCATTAGTCCGTCTGCTCCAAAATAACGTTGGCTCCAAGTCACAGCTCAGGTGCCGCTGTGTTTCACCTTAAGGGTAGCGTAAGGGTATACCAATTTTTTCATTACTTATCCCTTCGCTACTCATTCTTGAGGCTGGACTGTGGTACCAAAGGCATTTGTCGCATGCACGTGGTACATGTATGCAGCAGGCGTACAAAATCGAGAGTAATTGGTAGTAGATTTTCTGTGGCGTGATTAAAATATGCGATTTAACTAAGCGTCATGGTGTGGAAATACCAAAAAAAAAGATAAACCATGCACTCCTCTGCTAGCTGCAATGATAACATGGTGCAATCGCTTGAGAAAGCCAGAAAATGTATTTATCGGGGATGGCACACGTCTTGGGTCTTTGGTAAACTAGGTACTTAGCGAAAAACAAGAAGCACCGACATCAACGAACTAAGCAAACGTGCATTTCAATTTGGCTGCTGCGACAGAATGTTCAACGTACTTATATATAGTCGGTATCGCTTGATGTTCGTTGCGAAAACAAAGGTGAGCTGCAAGCACCGTGACTCGAGGCACCCAAGTATACTGCGTTCACTCCTAATCTGACAGTGCGGTGGAAACGTACGTGTTCGGGAAACCAATCATACGTTTATATTTCGCCACGTGATCACGCTCCAGTTCACACCCACGCGTAAGGGGTCAGGTGATGAAATGGACGTGGCTGATTGGTCCACCCAGAGCCTAATCTGCACCACACTGCACGGGTTAGGGGTGAACGCCGTTTACTAAAGGGCAGGGATCGCAAGTGACAAGCTTTGCGAGAATACGTGCATTGGTAACCGACAAAATGACGCTCGTTTTCGAAATGCAATGCGCCTTGTCCCGAGAACGCAATCTGCAATTTAGGGCTTAAACACCAATATTTTTGTGTGTGCGCAGGACCTTCTATTCTGGTGTTTTGCGTTGCGTCGTTTCATCGCTGACTGTGACGATGAAGTTATTCCTGTCGTCCCGACACGATTGCTAGTCGATTGCCCTTGGTTGAATAGTAATATCAGTCAATCAAACAATCAATTGTATTTACATCATCAGGCAGTGATGTAGGCTGCAAAGACCTCTTCATTTACTATATTACTACTTTCGCCGACTGTGTTGTAACAAAAAAGTATGGCCATGCATCAAATCACCAAATCATCGTATGCGGAGGGCAAGTTCGTCTGCTCCTTGCGCAGGGGGTAGCGGTGACGTCAGAACGCCGAGCCCTGATTGGCTGATCGAGCCCCCCTATCTGAGCGTCGTCTGCTTCTTTGCAACGTCGTCTGCTCGCAACGTCGTCTGCGTCTGTCTTACCTTTACTGCGAGTTTCGGAAGTGCAGAGGCCAGATTCACGAAACGATCTTACGCCACAAATGTGCGTATGCAAAACTTAAGAACAAATTCGTATTCACGAAACGAAATTTTTGTAAGTTTTGCGCAGGTTACGGCGAAATCCTACGACAGCTCCGAAGCTGTCTTACGCACTTCTTACGATCAAGTCAGCATGGCCGACAGCGTCGCGGTCGCGACGACCCACGGACGTTTATTTTTCTACGTGAGCTTCTCACGCGTCCTGACTTCAAGCAGCAAAAAAAAAGTAAAAATTACTTGAAACAGAGCACGACGAACAAGAACGCTGGATCCACAGACACCGGGGAAAAGCTCCAACGGCCACGATTCCACCGAACGCGACCAAACGAGCTGGGCAGTTAGGCCTAGCAGGCACTCCGCGACTCGGCGACCGTCTGCCCACGACCGGCTGACGTGCTGAATGGAATATGCCCGCGCGACCCTTGTGAACCCTTCCCGTGTTATACTTTGATCGCTGACTTTAATTTTAGATTAAGAGGTCAATTTCTTCCTCTTGTTATCTCCTTGTTTCCCGAGGCAACGGTGAATCTCGCCGCTGAAAAAGCGGCGAATCTCCGACAGACGCAGGAAAAATAAAGCAGCCATCGCTTTGACTAGCAGACGTAAAGCAGACGACGTTAACTGCGCCAACCCGCCGGCGCCGTTAAAGAGTGAGGGGTCTCGCCGCACACGAATGGAGGTAAAAAGTATTTGGGAGGGAACTTGCGGACTAAGCAAACAAACCTCGGCGCCCCGGGACACCTCGCTAGTGAGTCCTTTGAGTTCCCTCCTTGATACGCGTCTGCTAGTTGTTAGACGAAAACAACGTACCGCTCGAGTTATTTCGTCTGCCCTCCCTTAAGGCCAAGTCGATTTCGCTCCGAAAGTCGCAGGAAAGGTAAGACAGACGCAGACGATGTTGCGAGCAGACGACGTTGCAAAGGAGCAGACGACGCTCAGTAGGGGGTCGCGATCAGCCAATCAGGACTCGGCGTTCTGACGTCACCGTTACTTCCTTTCTCATGCGCAGAAGACGAAAATGAGCCCACTTGCGAGGCGTATAAGATACTTCACGCTCGACGCGCAAGTTTACGAGCTTATCATAAGACTGTTTTTTTTTTCTTTGTTTAAATTGTAACAATTAGCACATTTTTAGGTGCACGTACTCACATAACCGAAACGAGTGTAGTTATCCTGACGTTATCTTTGAATTTTTATTTCTGAAACCTGGGTAATAAAAATTGCTCCCACTTACGGACGTCAGGATCGTTGCAGACAATGAATTCCAGCCTTCTGGGGTACCTTCACGTTGTCGTGATCGCGAACTTTTTACAATCTCTTTAATCTTCCCTGCTTGCGGATTAAAAATAATAGTACACATAACATTGGGCTCATTTCAGTTTGTTTGAATCATACACTCCACTTTTTCTTACAAAAGCACTTTCGTGTTTGTGTTTGAAAACAGCGAGTCCCTCAAATAACATCATAGCTTCAAAAAACAATGACACAAACAAACTGCACTAAAGAGATTTACCACACGATCATTATACGTTCAAAACGTTTTCACGACTCCGTAGATTTCCGCTACGTAATCACATACCATTCCTTTTTATATCAATGCCGAGAATAAAAATAATATAAAAAAAAAAGATTCGGGAGGCAACAAAGGCAACTAGAAAAAGATGAAGATCACCCTAAACTCCAGATCATAGATAAGTTTTATGCAACTATACTCCTAAATTAACTATACTAAAAAAACAATATACTAAAAAATAAATTGAACTTATTGCAAATCATTACTAACAATAAATGGACAAAAGTTCAGGCAATTATATAATCACCTCCAGCTTTTTGAACATGCGTTCCTAAAGTCCTATCATTCTTCTTTTGACGAGTAACGACAAGCAATACAAATGACAAAGCACATACCACTGGAACAAGATGGCGGCATTTAGTTCAGACCTCTGCTGTGCGCCGCCATTCGCTTCCTAAGACCTGCACCGTTACGCAGTTGGCGCTTCAGAGAATGTCGCTGCTTGTGGGAAGCTCTTATCTAGAGACTTTATGCGTTCCCGGTGCGCTTTCGTCACGTCAGTGCGGTATCTCGAAGCAGGAGGTATATAGTCACGATGCCGACATTGGAAAAAGCGCTGCCAGACATAACCAAAGTCCTTATCTCGTCTGACTCTAGATCGCGTTCGACGATTGGCTGGCACGAAGCAACTCTTATCCTACGTCCAATGAAAATAAATTAACCAGAGTGCCTCGTCATTTTGGCGTCGCTCATAATATGGTCGCGGACTCTCTGGCACGAGCTTAAAAGGATGCTGAACCAAACATTTCAGTGTCTATAATAAGTGGCACACGATCTTTCTACGAGCGAGCAGCCGCCGGTGTGCGCGAGCACACGCAACGTCATCATATCCCCCCTTCGAGCTTATTAAGCGTGAATAAGGGACTATGACGTCGATTTCGTTGCGTGTGCTGGCGCACACCGGCGGCTGCTGGCTCGTGGAAAGATCGTGTGCCACTTATTATAGACACTGAAATGTTTGGTTATGCACCTTTCAAAGTGGGATCCCGGTTCAATCCCGAACCGCACGCCGAGGTGAGGCGGACCTACTCTCTAGCCAGTAGAATCGCCTCTTGTCGTATAATGTTGCCACACGTCTCTTGCTGAAATATACACCACTGAGCAAAGAAAAGAACATTTACCAAAAAATTACAAAACATACAGTGTAGTCTTCGACCGCGAAAGAGCCCAAATAATTAAATAAAATACCGAAACCACTAACAAATCTAAGCGTCAGAAAAATATCTATTCTCAAAGCGCTCGTCAGAATGCGCCACAAGCCGCGTGGCCAGTGCATCAACGATGGCTGCGCTCGCGGCAGCTCTGGCTTCCAAGACGTGCTGAAACAGGCTGCGGTCGTAATGAAGTCAGCTCCAACCCTTAAACATTTAAGATTACGCGGCCTTCATTTTTCCGTCACTGTAAAACCAGGGGGACTATGTTCGACAGGTGTTTCGTTTCTCCTAAAAAGAAACAGAAGTGACGGAACTTGTGGTGTATTTACAAGAAAAACGGGTTACAGAAATCAGCCCGGTTAGAACACGGCTGCATGCTGTCGCTCGGGTAGGCAGTCAGTCAGTTCACGCGATAGTCTCGCGCGCACGCTGCACGTCAAGGCGCGAGCACTGCCACAGATATAACATTTCCCCCGGCGTAATTGAAGAAACCAAAGGAAAACACACACTGCACACAATGCCGAAAACGTTATGCGTCGTATCTGTTTGGAGGACGACGATGTCTTGTGGGGTAGCGCTGTTGCACAGCGGGATTGTCGGTTGCCCTCTGTGGGGTGGTTGCAAACTCACTGACCACAGGCTCGTCGACGCAGTTCTCTGGATCCCTCAAATCGGGCAGGAATCCGTCTGATGTGGCTTGCATCGAGTTTTCACGATGATGAAGCATCTGGTCTTGGTGACGGCGCCAGATATATATGCCCCGAGCAGTCGTGACTCGAATCTGGAACGACACTGGGCCAGATTGCTTCAGAATTGTGCCGGGAATCCACTTCTGGGAGCCTCTATAGTTCCTCACGAGAACATTGTCGTTCACACTAAAAATCCTTGTTCGCGCCTTTCGCTGCGAGGTCTGGACGAACTGTTGATGTCCTACTCTTCCCCCAACGGAAGGCTTAATGGCATCGAGTCTTGTGCGAAGTCTTCTGCCTAAGAACAAACTGCCAGGTGTTTCTTTTGTCGTCGTGTGAGGGGTATTGCGGTACGTCAGAAGAAACGTTTGTACCGTCAACTCCAGGGAGTCTTGCGGTCGTCCTTTTCGGAGAGCAGACTTCAATGTCTGGACAAACCTCTCCGCGAGGCCATTAGTACTCGGGTGATAGGCCGCGCTCAAGATGTGACGGCCTCCTAGATTCTTAATAAAAGACTTGAATTCTGTTGAGACGAACTGAGGACCGTTGTCTGTAACAATGGCCTCAGGTACACCAAAACGACAAAACAAGTCCTGAAGACGTTGGATCGTGTGCTGTGATGTCGTCTTCTCCATCACATAGACCTCGGGCCACTTTGAGTGTGCATCTACGGCGACCAAAAACATCTTCCCCTTGACTGGACCCGCGAAATCCAAATGCACCTTTTGCCAGGGCGATGTCGGCCATGCCCAAGGGTGGAGGGGCGCGGGGACTGGCTCGTTCCGCTGTTGATAGCATTCTTGACATGCTTTCACTTGCTCTTCCAGGTCATTGTCAATTGAAGGCCACCAGATGTAGCTCCTGGCTAATTCCTTGCTTCTGACAATACCTGGATGACCCAGATGTATCTCTTCAAGCAGGAGATTGCGCAGTTTTGGTGGTACGACTACCCGCATGCCCTACATCAGACACCCTTGATGCACAGTGAGCTCCAGACGTCTGTCAAAGAAAGGCTTCATTTCCTTGTCAGTGATGGACGATGGCCAGCCCACGTGTGTCAAGTCGAGTACTTTGCTTAACAAAGGGTCGTGGCGTGTGGCACGAGCAATGTCACGGCTGGTGACAGGTAGCGTATCTAGACGCAGAGAATAGAAAGTTTCGTTTCCTTCGGTAGATTCATCTGCCACAATGTCAAGTGGCAATCTTGACAAGCAGTCTGCTTCAGTGTTGTCACTGGATTTCTTGAACTGGAGCGAGTAGCTGTACGTAGACAGCGTCACTGCCCAGCGCTGCATCCGTGCAGCAGCCATTGCTGGAATACCTGTTTTCGGGCCGAAAATGGTTTGCAAAGGCTTATGGTCTGTAATCAAGATGAAGAAACGGCCGTAAATATACACGTGGAATTTTTTAACTCCAAAGATCAGGGCCAGTGCTTCTTTCTCAATCTGACTGTAGTTCTTTTCAGCCTCCGATAAGGTACGAGACGCGTAAGCCACAGGTTGAACTTTTCCGTCCGGAGAAACTTGAGAAAGAACGGCGCCTATGCCGTATTGCGATGCGTCCCAGGCGAGCTGCAGGGGTCTTTTGGGATCATAATGAACTAAGATCGGTGGGGAAGTCATCGCAGCTTTGATTTTCTGAAAAGCGGACTGGCAAACTTCGTCCCACGTCCATTCTTCTCCTTGTCTCAGCATCTTGTACAAGGGGTGTGCCAGCGTAGAAAGCTGCGGAACGAACTTTCCGTAGTAGTTCACCATCCCAAGGAACGACTGCAGTTGCTGCTTGTTTTTCGGAGCAGGAGCATTCAGTAGTGCAGACACTTTCTCAGGGGATGCGCAAACACCTTCAGCGTTGATGACGTGGCCGAGATAACGTAGTTCGTGCTGAAAAAACGAGCACTTGTCACGCCGCACTCGCACACCACGTTCTTGTAATCTCGACAAGACGGCTTCGAGATTGCTGAGGTGTTCTTGCTTCGACTTTCCGGTGATCAGGATGTCATCGAGATAGCAGCTGACACCCTTCAGGCCCTTCAGCATATTATCCATTATCCTCTGGAAGATGCCTGGCGCTGATGAGATGCCAAAAGCAAGACGGTTCATGGCGTACAGCCCTTTGTGCGTGTTCAGCGTTAGCAACTTTTTTGAGTTGTCCGCCATAACCACCTGTTGGTAAGCCCTGCTGAGGTCGATCTTTGAGAATTCTTGTCCGCCAGCTAAGGCCGCCAACAGCTCATCAATACGTGGTATGGGGTACCTGTCCACCTCCAGGCAGGGATTGAGCGTAGCCTTGAAATCTCCGCAGAGGCGTATACTGCCATCCTTTTTTACTACAGGTACAAGGGGTGTCGCATACTCGCTGGTAGCCACGGGCGTGATGACTCCCAACTTTTCCATTTTTGCCAATTCTGTTTCGACTGCTGCTTGCAGTGCGAATGGAATGCTTCTAGCCTTCAGAAACTTCGGCTGTGAACCTTCACGAAGAAAAAGTTTGGCTTGTTCTCCAGAAATGGTGCCAAGCTCATCTTTGAACAGGTCGCTGTGGTTCTCCAACAAGGCGTCCAACTTTTGTTTGAGACTCTCTGACGTGTCGAGCCTGTTGACAGTGACCAGGTTCTTCCAGTCTAGCCGAATTTCTCGCAGCCATTCTCTGCCAAGCAATGCCGGTCCCTTGGTTTCCACGACGTACAGTGGAAGCTCCTTACTTTGGTCGTTGTGCTGCACAAAGACCAAGGCCCGACCCTTCGGCTTCACAAAGTCTCCTGTATACGTGCGAAGTGTCAGCGTTGTAGGTTGTAGCTGCTTTCTTGGGAACAGCTTCCGAAATTCAGCCAAGGAGACAACGGACACAGCTGCGCCTGTGTCAAGTTCCATTGTAAGCTTCACACCGTCAACGTTTATGGGTACTGTGATCGGTTCCAAGCCCGCAGCCTTGACCGCTTGCAGAGATACCGCGTCGTGAACGGACGTCAGCGTTTTCACCTGCCTTTGTCGTTTCGATTTTGACGGCTTCTTGTTACCCGAACGGCAGGCGCGCTGAATGTGCCCTTTCCGGTTGCACTTGAAACATGTGTCACCGACGTGGGGGCACGCATCACTGCGGTGATTGGTCGAGCCACAACGGAAACAACTTGACTGCTCTGGTACTTGCTTGTCGATCCGCGCTTTGTGGTCGACCCGAACCTTGTGGACGTCAGGGACCGATGCACCGCTGGTGTGCGTTAACGCTGCACTTTTAGTTGCTATTTCCATCGCAAGAGCCCTCTCTACGGCTTTCTGGAAAGTCAGCTTTCTGTCTTCTGTGAAGAGGACGCGCTGCACATCTTCTGGGCGGAGGCCGCACACAAAACGGTCGCGTAGCGCCTCATCAAGAAAACCTCCAAAATCGCAGCTCTGTGCTAGATCTCGAAGTACCGCTACAAATTCGGCGATGGACTCACTTTCTTCTTGCGAACGCTTGTAGAACTTCGCCCTCTCCGCTATGACGGATGGCTGCGGCGCAAGATGATCGCCCAGAAGCTTGAGTAACGCGGTAAACGACTTTTCGGACGGTGACTGCGGGGCCGTAAGCGACTTCAACAAAGCGTACGTCTTCGGACCGATGAGACTCAAGAAGGCATGGACCTTCTTACCTTCGGGAACCTCGTTTACCAGGAGGTATGACGCCAGTCTTTCTTCATAGGAGCGCCAGTCGCTCGTCGTATCGTCGAAAGACTCGATGTGCCCGATGCGACTCATGGTCTTCGCTGAGGGGTTGCCGCTTGATGGCCGCTCCAGGATTCCGAGGCTGGACAATCCTTGGCTCCAGTCAAGCCCCAGCAGTCAGACGATGATCCAACCCGTGGACCCGAACATCCTCGTCGCCAATAAATGTGGTGTATTTACAAGAAAAACGGGTTACAGAAATCAGCCCGGTTAGAACACGGCTGATTGCTGTCGCTCGGGTAGGCAGTCAGTCAGTTCACGCGATAGTCTCGCGCGCACGCTGCACGTCAAGGCACGAGCACTGCCACAGATATAACAGAACTGACGATATCTCGCCTGATTGGCTAGAGGCTGAAATGACAGAAAAGGAAATGTTTGTCATTTGAGCCTGTAACCAATCAGACGCTATATGGTCAGTTCCGTCAATTCTGTTTCTTTTTAAGAGAAACAAAACATTTGTCGGACATAGCCTCGCAGTTGTAAGTCGGCGCTTGGTCTGTCCAGTTTTCTTGACTCGTCCTTCGTTTTTTTTTTTTGTTTTCGTGCTGCTCTTATTTAAGATGCATCATTAACAAGCCCAAGTGTGTAATCTCCCTACAGGTATAAATTACAGAACTAAACCAATCACGTACATGAATGGGCCGTGCTCCTGCGCCTTTCCTTTTTACGTAGTTGGTTTATTCGGTGGTAGCAGACACACAAAGACGATGATTGCAGTGACGATGCCATTTTGGCGTTGCTTGACTGACTCCGTCGGATTGCAGCATCGGCTGCGGTCGGACGTGACGTTCTTGTGTTTGAACGTAAGACATTTTTGGGGGGGCTTTCTGTTAGGCATTTTGTGCAGCCTAGATAAAAGCGTGGCCATGAGGCTCGACCCTATTGGTTGACGGGTGGAAAAGAAGGAGCGAGATGCTCGACGCTGCTTGGTTAACGGGAGGTCATGTGACCAGAGGGGTAGGCGAGAAGGAACTCCACCACCTGCGCGCACTGAGAAAGAGCAGCTCGAGGGTACGGAAGGCTCTAGAAGATCGCCAGGTTTATCAGCCCCATTAGCGGCAGTATCGCTTCATTCTAAGAACAGCTATCGAATGTACACATCGTACGGTTTATACTATCTAATAAAGAGCGCCGTGAACGTTGCGTCTGGCGTCTGGAAACTCAGAGAATCGCTAAACGTATGTGATGCTAGAACGTTTCACGTATGCAACACCGTTGCCAAGCAATTTGTCATACACTTTTGCTCTGCGTTTATTTCCATTCCTGCAGCCAACTAGCCCACCCGTTTATTTTGAACTATAGTCGGAACAACCCTTTTCTCTGTCGAGCACTCACTGACCGGTTAAACTAAAGTCATGTCCTTTTGGAGCGACAATTTGTTGTAACCGTTCGTAAAACGACAACTGTTCCGACGTTAATGTGTATGCGCCGACCGAACCCTTCATTTGTTCGGGTTTTGCAACCTCGAAGGACATCTAGCCTCGTAGATGCGACGTGACATAGCGGAAAGACCGTGTCTGTCGAAATTTGCAGCGAAAACTTTCGCGGCCTGGCTGCGAAAGATTGAAACAGAGGAACGTGGACTAAACGCACGCCTTTGCAGTAGCGAAGTGTGTGGCCGGCTAAGACAGCACTGCTGCTCTGTTAGCCCTAGAATAAATGGCAATCACCCCGGAGCAAGTCTCGATGAGGGTTCCATTTGCAATATTAGAGCATAGAATTCTTTTTAATGAAGGCCCCGAATCGGGCAAAACCGTTCGTACGTCCGACCAAGATTTTGTCGCTAAATTTAGCAGGGAAATTGCCGTCATATGAGGATATCACGCGGTTCCACGATTTGACACCGTGATATCACGTCACGTTACTCCATATGAAATGGCATGAATTTCCATGCTAAACTTAGCGGGGAAATGTGCGCCACGCACGTCGTGGTATCGCATAGCACAGCGGATGGATGGATGCTAATGGCTGTACCCTTTTTGACGGGCGGTAGCTTGCGCCACACAGCGACTTAAAGATGGGATGTAAATTTCCTGACAAAATTTAGATGGGGGATCGATGACGTGTGGACTGCTGTCATGTGACATCAGGTCACGTAGAACCGTGACGTCACGCCGCTTGATTACGTCATGTGACTTCGGATTCCATGACATCACACCCTGACACCGTAACCTCATATTCCCCGTTAAGTTTAAATATAAAAAAAAATTAAGTCCCTTGACCCGATGCTTTGTGATTCATGTCACGTGACCTCCTGACATCACTGTGTCAAGTCCAACGTCATTGGATTAGCTAAGTGACGGTACAACTCATAGACGCTGGTTGCACGAGCAGTTTTTCCCATTGGTTCGCCTCTATACCCGTTTTCACCTTAGGAACTAAAGGAAAAAAAGTCCGGCTCCTCGCGAAGCATTACTAATTTTCCCTTTTACGAGGAGAATTAATATATATGTAGGTGCATTTTAGATTAGATATATGTTATCTAACCAAGGCGTATACGTTTCAAACGCCAAAAGGATCGCTTCTTCCTCCAACAACCAAATGTTGTAAGAACTACTTCGCCCGGCGTATGAACAATGCGCAAAACGTCCTCTTTTCTTGAGGTGAAAACGAGTATAGTGGGTCGTCGCTCCACTCTTTCTGTGGGGGGGCTGCTCTGTGAACTGCAGCGTATTCTATGGAATGGGTATGTTTCAAAGCACATCATCTAGATGGCAGTTTTTGAACGAAAATCTAGATAGCGCTTCGAAGAGCGGGAAGCGGACTGAAGGAAGTAAGGGGCTTTCCGCTGGAGTTCCAAAACTGAGGTAATCTAATAACCTTGGTCGAGTTCTGGTGTCAGCTAGACCACGAATGTTGCGTGGCGTCATATCGTGCGACATCGATTTCCTCGCTAAATGTAGCGGAGAACTGATTAAACAGTGCGCTATTGCTTACTCCACAAAACGATGATGTATTCAAAACATGTTTCAAGGATCGCTGCGTAAATACTGCAGTTTATTATGCATTTTAGCACTCCGAAGATAAATATCGCTGGTAAGTTTATTCTTCTTGCAGTTTGGTAGCGCTTCCGCAAGTGGGTTCTTTCCAAGTAAACATGCCCTCGTGGATTTTACGAGCAGAACTACAAGCAGGCAGAAAACTGCCTTCTTTCACCGAAGGAATTACAATGTCGACATCCGCGTAGGTAGCCGTAAACAGAAGGATGAAGTCCGGAGATGACGCCAACGGCCACTGGTTATCGCAACGTGGGGCTGGACGGTTTCATTCGGACGCCGCTGTTGTTCCAGCCACCTCGGTATTCCTCGCTCTTGAAGATAGAATATATGACGTAACGCATGAAACGCTAAATTCAGGTATTCGGCATGTCCAAAGCTTTTTCTACGAGGACAAAATCCAAAAGAAGCGCCGAAGGACGCGCCGGCACTTTTTGATTGTGGCGTGCGGACGAGAGAAACAGTTGTGCAACTTGTGCGTGAACAACATACCTTCCTCACCTCTGCAATCATCTTCCCCCTCCCCACGGCCTGCGGGCTCCCTTGCACTGCGCGAGCACTTCTCTTTCTTCTAATGCTTTCCCGGCTGAACGAAATATCGAGCAATTTTTCGTGTGCACCTTTGGATTAGGAATCGAAACCTAGTAAACGCAGACTTGCACTGCTCCTAAACCGATAGCGTGGAATCGCTACTGCCTGACGCGTGCACGTCGGTTGCTTTGAACAGCAAGCAAGAGGTGCGCCCAGTCCTGGCCCCATGTTGGGCGCCAAATGGGGAGATTCAGAAACGAATACCGATCCTCACGGTGCTCAAGCTCCGACTGCCCCGCTCGCCCGTCCCTCACCCGAGTCATCTTTATTTTTTTTTACGTTCGTTCCCTTAACACTGAACAATTGATACCCTGGAGGGTGTAAGACAACTTTTTCCAGGGATAGCATCTTAGGGGTATTCAGAAACACCTTCGAAATGCTGGTGTACACCTTGAGAATAGGATGCTGGTGATCTTAGCAACCCCATAGATACATTTTACGAGCAACACGCACCACACGCAGTTGTCGTATGCATATAGAGAACCAAATACAGACGTAATGGATCACATTGTAGAGAGAGGAATCATGAAGCTTATGACTGCTCCATTCCCTTGTATACCTGGCAATTCACTGATACTCAATGGCCGATGTACCGTCTCCATAATGACGAAGGCTATACGTATGTAGCTTAGTTTCTAAAATATTTAAAGTAATGTGAAATCTATCTAAGCTCATGGAGTGTATCTCTAACTAAAAACGATTGGTATGATCAATACTTATTCGATGTCGTCGCTAAAGCAAGCTCTGCTGATGCTTTTCCGTCACATCAAGAGCGACACCCTTTTTACACCATTTAACACTGAAGGGCGCTCGAAGTAACACCACTCTGTTTTGCATTTAAAAAGAACGAATTACTCAATATAACGGTGTTGAAGGAGTTACTCAATGCATGAGTATAAGTTTCGGAAACACCTTTTTATAGTCCCTTAGGGAGGGATGCAAAAGATTTAGCGCAATGCGAGCTTCTGTAAACTAACAAACATTCTTTGTCCGGCCTCTTTAAGCATCCTCTCAAACTTCATATGCTCGCTTTGCAAAACGAACCTTGAGGTTTTTACTTGAAATTCCTCAAAATATTTGTAATATCGTGCCTTAATATGTATGTGTTCATCTTCTGGAGATGAAACCGGACATTTTTAAAGATATTTTTTTTAATACTTTTGGGGCCCTAAAAAAAAAAAAAAAGAAACACGTTTCCCTAATCGAGCTTGTAGCCTTTATCACTGACATTTTATGGTTATTTGGTGCCTCCGTTTTGTGTCCATTGCCTTTTTGTGTCAACTACTTTCTTGTAACCTTCTTCTGAACCCGTTTTGTTAAGGTCGATTAAACGAAAAGTGGAATTTCCATGAAAAAAACACTCAGACGCAATTTTATTTATCTTCATTTGTTTTTATTTTTGCAGTCTATAAATCGCTTTTTCTTAAGAAGTTTTACGTATTCCTAGGAAATCACTTCACCAACTTAAAAGGAAAACGGCACAACCTACTTTACTAGACTCTTTTGGAAACGCCATCAAGCAACATTGGCAGTCGCCATTTCTCCGGCACGAAGCTAGAGATTGGGTCTGAATCCTGGCCGAACGCTGACGCCGTCCATTACATGCTCAGAGTACGTGCGTACATCATGGCAGACTCAGACTATTTGCGGAGCGGCCACTAACTCCGTTCACCCCTAAATTCTGACCAAGCCACGAGCGCTTTCGACCAGTCATAGGTCGATCCTTCGCCACGTGATCCCACTCACGCCCATGTCCTTGTGTGGACAGTTGGGTCAGGTAATGGAAGGGAGGTAGCTGGTTGTTCCGGCAAAAGCGAAGGCCCCACCGCAGTCCCAGCTTTGGGGTGAACAGGGCATAGAGGGCGCGCACTTCCCGGAGATGCCGGTACGTACACAGATTTGCGCCATTTTTCATCTTCTTCTGAAACATGCCTACCGGCATTTCTCCGCAGAAAATGAAAATAGCGCGAGTCTGAATAGTTCACAAGGGTGATCCACAGAATAATTCAAACTACTATAGACAGAGCAAACAGGATAACTGGGCGAGTTGGTATGTATTCATAATGGAACAGCGCAAAATTTACAGGGACGGAGGAAGGAACTCGACAGCAGTGGGAAGGAGCTGAGCTAGTTGGTTGTACACACTTGGACCATGGAAACCAGCTGAACTTACAGAAAACAGTGTTTGGCAAGAAAGGAGAAAAGCGATTAGACGTCTTTTCTCCTTTCTCTCCTAACTCTTTTTTTCTGTAAGTTCAGCTGGTTTCCACCATCTTAAGAACTGGACAGGACGAGCGCTGACTAAGAACTGAAAGATTTATTATCAGGAAACCACGAAGAAAACATACAGCAACACGACTATCAATCACGATGGAAATGCGCATGCGCCTCATAAAATTGGGTGCTATCTGTTAAACAATTCTATATGCGTCATCCCCGATCTAAAATTTCGACTTCACTGTCCAGCAAATTCAAGGAAGCCTGACTCACGCAGGTTGGCCCGTCCTTTTTTATTCTATGAGCTCCGACAATCTCTTCAGCTTTTTGGTCCTTGTGTTTATACAAAACAATGGCCTTCTCAAGTAACGGTGTACAGGCGCAGTCCTTGCAGTGTAACGCCAAGTGGGAGCTTGCTGTTCCTGTTAAAGAACTACGGTGCTCCCGCAGGCGAATGTTGACACACCGCTCCCGTCTGTCCGATGTATACCTTCCCGCACGTGAAGGCTATTCGGTATACCACACCCAAGGTGCATGGCACGAACTCAATGCAGTGTTTTATGCCGCACGGCTTCTCCCCCTGTTTTTCTTCCTTGTTCACGCGCTTTTCTACTGCAGAGCAAACACCGCTTAACTTGTTACGTGCCGAGAACACCACATCCACCCCGAACTTCGAGCCAGCTCTTTTAAAGCCGTGTGACATGTGGTGCATATAAGGAATGACTGTGACCTGCTTTTTTTACTTTTTTTTGTTATTTTCCCCGCGCCTCACCCTTAATGCTTTTCACTATTGCTTCCGCGGCCGAGGCGATTACCGATTCCGGGAAACCTGCGTCTTCTAGCCTCCCGACCGGGGCGGCAAGGCTTATCCCGCTCTGTGGTAGCAAGCCTTTGTAACCGCCGAAAGAATACATGATCTAAAAATGCCTCTCTTGACGAGTTTAGAAGGCCCCGATCTAAAATCAAGGAGAGTCTTGGTGGTTCTGGGATGATGCCACCAACAAACGTGGCTCCGGCTCACATCCACGCTGAGATCCGAAAATGGGATTGTTTGGTCTTTTGGGGTTTCAAAAATGAACCTCAGGCCCAAACCTTGCTCCTTGAACGCTTTTAGCACGAAACCGAAGGTCGGACTAAAGTCACCTTTGTCGACGAAAACCAAATAATCGTCGACATACCTAAAAACTTTATAGCAAGGGCCTTCGACATACCGTCAAGTGTCCTGTTAACCTTTTCAAGGAAGATATTACTCAGAACAGGTGCTACCCTTGACCCTCTAACTGACTTAACCTCAAAACTGACTACGCTTTTGCCGGTAGCACCTGTACTGAGTAATATCTTCCTTCAAAAGGTTGACAGGACACTTGACAGTCTGTTGAAAGCTCCGCTGTAAAGATTTTTAGGCACGTCGACGATTATTTGGTTTTCGTTGACAAAGGCGACTTTAGTCGGACCCTCGATTTCGTGCTAAAAGCGTTCAAGAAGCAAGGTTTGGGCCTGAGGTTCACTTTTGAAACCCCAAAAAACCCGACAATCCCATTTTTAGATCTCAGCGTGGATGTGAGCCGGAGCCACGTTTGTTGGTGGCATCATCCCAGAACCACCAAGACTCTCCTTGATTTTAGATCGGGGCATTCTAAACTCGTCGAAAGAGGCATTTTTAGATCATGTATTCTTTCGGCGGTTACAAAGGCTTGCTACCACAGAGCGGGAGAAAGCCTTGCCGCCCCGGCCGGGAGGCTAGAAGACGCAGGTTTCCCGGAATCGGTAATCGCCTCGGCCGCGGAAACAACAGGGAAAGGCATTAAGGGTGAGGCGCGGGGAAAGTAACAAAAAAAGTGAAAAAAGCAGGTCACAGTCATTCCTTATATGCACCACATGTCACACGGCTTTAAAAGAGCTGCCTCGAAGTTCGGGGTGGATGTGGTGTTCTCGGCACGTAACAAGTTAAGCGGTATTTGCTTTGCAGTAGAAAAGCGCGTGAACAAGGAAGAAAAACAGGGGGAGAAGCCGTGCGGCATAAAACACTGCATTGAGTTCGTGCCATGCACCTTGGGTGTGGTATACCGAATAGCCTTCACGTGCGGGAAGGTATACATCGGACAGACGGGAGCGGTGTGTCAACATTCGCCTGCGGGAGCACCGTAGTTCTTTAACAGGAACAGCAAGCTCCCACTTGGCGTTACAGTGCATGCGCCTGTACACCGTTACTTGACAAGGCCATTGTTTTTGTATAAACACAAGGACCAAAAAGCTCGAGAGATTGTCGAAGCTCATAGAATAAAGAAGGAGGGGCCAGCCTGCGTGAGTCAGGCTTCCTTGAATTTGCTGGACATTGAGGTTTAATTTTTATATCGGGGATGACGCATATAGAATTGCGTAACAGATTCACCCAATTTTACGAGGCACATTCGCATTTCCATCGTGATTGGGGAGTCGTGTTGCTGTATGTTTTCTTCGTGGTTTCCTGATAATGAAGCTTTCAGTTGATAGTCAGCGCTCGTCCTGTCCAGTTCCTTCCTCTGTCCCTGTAAAATTCGCGCTGTTCCATTATAAGGACTATAGACCTATACCTGTGCATGGAATTTTCACTAATATCGTGAACGAGTCGTACAGAAACGTGTGATTGAGTTCTTGGGAAAACATTAGAGATAGCCAGTATGAATTTCGAAAAGGAAAATCGACTAAAATGACACTGCTAAATATAAAAGCTAATTTATTGGACGCCATTGAAAATAACTGACTTACTCCAGGTATATTGTTTTATACTTGAGAAAAGCTTTTCGACTCCATAAAGCACGACCATCCTACTCAAGAAACTACCACTTATATGCACTGAGAGCCACTGCATTAAACTTGATTCGCAGCTCTTGCCATCACGTTCTCAATATACAGTTCTTAGTAATGTCCACTCTGTACTAGCTGGCTTTCAGTACGGCATGCCTAAGGGATAGTTTCTCTGGTACTGAGAGAATAATGACATTGCCAATATCCCTCAAATACCTCATATCATTTTATACGCGGACGATACGAATGCATTTTTTTCGGCAAATATTTGGATAGGCTAGAAGAAGAGGCGAATACTTTTCTAAATCAACTGCACTTGTGGTTATCCTCTGATCAGCTACAAATAACATCAAAAACGAAATTTATAATTTTGGAGGAAATAACAAACAATCAAAATAACAATTAACATCTTTCCAATTTGTCGAGTATCGTACGCGTAGAATCATATAACTTCCCTGGTGTTTATTTCCACAAAAATTTAAGCTGGGCTGCCCATGTAAATGATTTCAGAAGAGAGATTTTTCGACCAATTGGCAAAGTTTTTAAATTAAGATAACTTCTTCCAGGGGAGTTAAAAAAACAACTTAATACTGACTGATTCGAGATTGCAATATTGCTTGTTGGTTTGGGGCACGACCACAAATGCTAACATTAAACAATTACTTGCATTTCAGAAACGACGTATTCGGTTAATTGATAGTCTACCTCCTCACCGTGCACGATATATTTTCACTTTCATCGATTTCTTTAGATTTCCTCTCGAAGGTCGGTATTCTGCCATCCACTACTGCATTGTGACCTCCGTGCAATTAACATATCAAAGCCCTTGAGTCTGAAGAAGCGGTATTTGCGAGAAGTATTCTGGCTATTATCATATACACTATTTTATCCTCTCAGATATGCTTGTACCGTTACTGTCTTGGATATGCGCTATCTTATCAAGAAACAAACAACACACAGAAATTCCGCTTTCGATTATCGAGCCGGAGTTGTCGCTTACGCGAAAATTATTCGTCGGCATCTAGATCTGACGAGGACTTGACGTTACCCCCGACCGCGGACAAGTCAAGCTTGTCCGCGGTCGGGGTCTACCGAATTGGCTTTATTAAACCAGAAAGAACAAATTGTGAAAGATTTTGACGAAAGAAAGATGACACTAGTCGTCTTTCTTGATTACTCAAAAGCCTTTGATTCCATCGATCATGATATTTTACTTGCCAAATTACCATTTTTTGGAATAAGAGGCGTAGCACTCGATCTCATAAAATCATACTTAGAAAATAGGAATCAATACGTGTCTTTTCTGAATTTTCATTCGGACAGGCTTTCTATCAAATCGGGTGTTCCTCAGGGTAGCATTTTAGGCCCATTGCTATTTATACTATACATAAACGACATTGTGCATGTGGCCAAAAGCGATGATGTAAAGCTGATAATTTACGCTGATGATACAAGTATTTTTTTCTCCCATAACAATCTTTCTACTTCTATTGCTACAGTGCACGAAGTGCTAAAAAAAATCGCCGCCTGGACGCTTAACAACAAACTAAAATTAAACTGTAAAAAGACCAAAGCTATTTTGTTTAGGCCCAAAAATAGGAAAATAAATAACCTACCTCATCTTACGATAAACAATGAAGAAATTGAGTTTGTGGATTGTATTAAAACTTTGGGTGTGTTGTTTTCTTATGATATGAGCTGGAATGCACACATAGACTACATGCAAGCAAAAATATCTAAAAATGTAGGCCTGCTTACAAGATTTAAAAGTTTACTTCCTACTCGAATTAAATTAACTATATATAATACATTAATTTCTTCTCACTTAAATTACTGTAACCTGATATGGGGCACCACAACAAAAAGTAATCTGAATAAGTTGCATCTATTACAAAAGAAGGCCGTACGTGCAATTTCAGGAACTCCATTTCTTCATCCAACTAAATCACTATTTAAATCCCTAAATGTCAAAACCGTTGAGCAAATGTATCCTTACAAGCTTCTGTCAACGTATCGCAGGGCTCTTCAACACAATAATGTTCATTTTATTAAACTAGTCAACCTAAAACATCGCGTCATCCTACGCAACCTAAAACAAAATGAACCCTGGATGATTCGCCCAACGCGTACAAATTACCTAAATCAGACGCTCCATTTCAGATTGTCCACCATGTTAAATAGTTTGTACAGAAAAGGTCGCCATTTTGAATCACTATCACATAGGGAATTAAAAGAACTTACTTTTCTAGGCGATTTTTGAATACTGCTGATATTTTTCGTTATGAACTGGATGTATTATTTCATGTACGATTGTATCATTGCTTTAATTATTCGAGTTCTTCTTTCACTGGCCTGTGTGTTTTTCGTCTATATGTTTTCAACAAATTTAGTATTGTATAAATCAAGTTTCTGCATTGGTGTGTACTAGTCTCTGTACACTGTGTAGTTGTAAACTAAATTTTAGTCGTTAAATTGTTTGAAGCTGTCGCAAACTGTACGGGGGCTGGGACCCTTGTCAAGCTGCTCTTTAGCAGCTTTTTGCCCCAGTCCCTGTTGTCATGTAAAATGTGACAACGAATAAATTTGATTTGATTTGATGATTTGATTTGAAGCACGAATAAGAATCGCTTTCGCTCAGATGCGGTAGGCCGGCCTACCGTCAGTTTCAGTATATTATGAATTTAAACCGATGCTAGGAGCCCTCACAACCAATCCGGTACTCGGAGTGGAGCCACGTGACCTCAGGCTCCACGCGTGGCTGCGCCCGATCAGAAGGTCAAGTGGCAGACTCTTTGCCCCTGATTGGGGGGTGTGGCTGGTGGCGTCCACCGCGGTTTGTCTCGGGGTGAAACTGAACGTAAACACCGGATAAGATCGGTCGCGCGCCGATTTGGGTCGGGGATTGTTAGCAGAACTGGTTGGTCTCGCTACCGGACGAAATGTGTAGCAGGTGCGATTAAGATTAAGCGACCACCAAAGAACAGGCACACAGATACACACCTGTTGCGTCGTAACAAGGTTGCGAATGATTCTTTACTTTGTTTTTGTTTCCGGTGTACCACGCGTATACGACAGGCACATTCTTGTGCTGCCAAGCCCGAATGTGGAGGGAATTCCTTAGGAAGGACTACTATCTCGCCTTTGTTTTGTACTCCGAGCACATTCGTTGGAATTAAATTATGGGAGATATACAGTGTCCGATCGAGAAAAGTAAACCCTACTTTTCGGCCCGCGTAAACAAAATACGCATCGCAGAACGCTCAAACTCCGCCAGAATGTAACCCTAGCGGTCCAAGCAAGATGCTAAAGTTTCAGCCCGATCCGATAACTTTATCAAAAGTTATAAGTGATTTTCTGAAAATTTCGATGGGAAAATGGACGCCGACGGAGTTTTCGAAGACATGGGGCTGTATGACACCAGAAACCGAAAACGGGCAAAAAAGGGCTCCATTTTCCCATTGAAATTTTCAGAAAATCACTTATAACTTCTGATTAAGTTATCGGATCGGGCTGAAACTTTGGCAACTTGCTTGGACCGCTAGGGTTACATTCTGGCCGAGTTTGAGCGTTCTGCTATGCGTAGATTGTTTTTTACGCGGGCCGAAAAGTAGAGTTTACTTTCCTCGATCGGACCCTGTACATTTCTTGGCAATGAAAGTTCCTTTCCCGTTAGTGCTCGGCAATCTTTCTTGGCGACGGGTCGATGTACGCGATGCAAATCAGGGTAGCTAAACTCGTGGAGCAAAACATTCTTCGCTTTTTGAAGTAGCGGGGGGAGTGACCAAAAGAACGCCGCAAAGTTTCCTCCTCCCAGCGCGCGCTCAACTTCGCAACTTTTGACGAAAAATCCCCCGCGATCCCTAGGCGGTGCACGAGAGCACGAGACAGCGCGGGGAGGCGAGCGTTCACGCCGCTCCCTGTACTACGTCGTCTTTGAGCTCTCTAGCGCCGACAATCCTGTCATGCCTCGCCCAGGCGAGGAGCGAGAGCAGACGACGAGAGTTCGTCTGCTACGATGAGGCATTCGCACAGCGGAACTGAAAGAAAAAGTTGGTTTTCTGCTCGAAACCGCGTCCTGCGGGCCACAAACTCAAACGCGAGCTTGAATTGTAAGCGTCTGATATTTCACGAAGGGAGAAATTGACGGCCCGTCTTTTATTTGCGAAATTTGAGTCGTTTTGTAGCCGTACAGACGCTGAAACCTACCAGTGTGTAATGAAAGGCCCAGGACAACCACAGGGGCCGCGAGATCTAGCATCATTTGTGTATGGGTGAAAAGTGCAACATTTTTCGACAAAACTCCCACAGCAGAAACCTGCGACGCATTCACTTAGCGTTTAAAAGGCTAAACATGGAGACGTTGCCCGAGACTCAAGCAAAGTCATATTTGAACGGCAGCTATCTCGCCCCGTCATATTTTGTTTTGAGAAAGCTCTCGTTCTCAATGCCAGGGAAATAAAAAGTCTTACGAAACGTATTGCTAGCTGTTCCAAAGAACTAGATTTAAGCCGTATCCTTTCAGTGGTTCACTCATAATATTATGCTTAAAACGAAGCAAGCTCTTGCGCGTACAGTGCCATCAATTTCCTCAAGCGTATGCTGTTTTGTAGTCAACTGGTTTCGGAAACTTACGCCGTCTGTAGATATCTCTGACAGCCAAGTTGCTTAAGTGGAAGTCATCGCAAATGTAAGTTCCACGTTGCAGCAACCAACGTTTAAACGATGGCAGCGACTGCACTCTCGCATTCCAACCCATCACGTCGAACAAAAAGGCGCTAGTTTCGGTTTGAGGTCGGTACTTTTCTACAACATCTATAGCGACAGCATCAGTCTGCACTGGGTGCATTCGGCAAGTTCGTTCGGGGCCTGTTGTCCGTGCAGCACTCGGCGGGTGTAATGCATTAGAACTCTCCTAGTGCAAGTCTGTATCGCGAATTGGGAGCCCTTCACTGGCCTCACCGGCGGCCATTGATTGACGACAGGCAATATGCCGCGTCCTGTCTAGTTCTCTCTTCGTTTTCGTCCTTGTTGCTTTGGCCTTTTACACCATGAGGCAATACACGCAAGTCTAAGGAAGAAACATGCAAAAATTGGAAGCTTGTACGCGGTGCTCGAGGGCGAGCATTTTATGACGTGCTGCGATGTTTATGTCGGGTTCTTGGAGATCAAATAGACATTCGTCAAGCGTTTGAACATCGATTAAAAAGAAATTGGCCGGAGCACGATTGACTTTACCGACGTCGCTTGCTTCGGTTGCTAAATAAATGGCACGTCGAGCGACTGAACGGCACGCTCCGAGTTTCAGTTTGTCACGGAAGCCCTCACAGGAGTTCAAAGAAAAAGCTTTCACAATGAAGCACTATGTACAAGCGGTCAAAACGATGCGAAAATCCCCAGTAAAGGCATTCTAACTTATCGTTTGCTGAGCTTTGATGACTCCGAAATCACGGATGACTCCACAATAACTCTCGGTAGCCCTTGTCTCATTAAACACATAACAGTTAACGCCCAACAAAGTAGCCCTGGACCCTCAACCACACAACATTTAGTTAAACAAGATTGGTATTCTAACGCGTTTAATATTCTTGCCCACAATATTAACTGTTATTTGCGGAAACATGATAGAAGTTTCATGGTAGAGAACAACCTACTAACGTAATAAAATTGAGTTTTCCCGTTTCTCCTATAGCATGCATAAGATCGTGTCAAGCGATGACTGCCGGTGGTGCCGCTCGACCCCAGCAATACAGGCCTCTATCCACGTTCTAGCCTCCTAAGAAATCAGTGGTGCCAGTGCTATTAGACATAAATCGTTTATTTGCATCGGTACTCCCATACCTGCCGGATGTAGGGACGAGGCGCAAACATCCGGCCAATATTGAAGCCGGTTTTCGGACGATATTGCCTCGACACCCGCCAAGAAGCAACGTGCTGTTTCGGCGACTCGTTTGTGTAATTTATTTGTTCAGTCATATTAATGGGTCCCGTGCCACTGTGTACACCCCAAAAAAGAAATGTATTGTGGTAATTACACCTTGAGGAGAAGCAGGCATGTAGACAGATTTTTGTTTAAGGGGGGGGGGGGGGGGGGGGGCGCCGATGACAAAGTGCTCTATGAAGGGGAGGGAGGAGAGGAGGCCCCAGCAAAATGGAAAATTTCGGGGGGGGGGGGGGGGGCGGGAAGGCCAGGCCTTATGCCCCCCCCCCTCCCTCCCCTTGGCTACGTGCCTGACGAGAAGGGGTATTGTAGTTTTACACCTTTATAAAAAGGTGTAGGCATTATCATACGTTTTAAGAAACGTGTTTAAAAAATCACACATTTTTAAAGGTGTGAAGTTTACATTTCTTTTATAAGGTCCATCGCTACACTTATTAAGGTGTTAGTTATGGGACACCCGACTTACATGTTTAAAGGTGGGAAAATCCTTAATGTGTATATACCTCTAACGGAAGACAATCTCTTTCATGTGATTACATCGCGTGCCGATGAAACGATCTGTCGATGACACGTCGTTCGATGAACTGATTTGACCGCCAATGAGTGACAACTGCCAGTAGAATTTTGGGGAAATAATTCTGCCGGCTGCCGGGAGACTCGACCCTGAATTGTATACCAGCTTATTAGTACCTCTTCGAATATTACAGAAAAAAAACAAAAACAAAAAAAAAACGATGGCAGCCGCAAAAGCTCTGACAGCCCGGTTCACTGTCATGTGGGAGACTGACAGGTGCTTGTCAGTCGCCACCATGCCTTGAAAGCTACCGGCTCCGAAGAACCGGAGCGCGCACAGAACTTGTTGTTCCACGGTCCGAGGCGGCGAACGAAGCTCGTCGCAGAGTCAACGCACAACGGCTTTCGATAGCCGGTACTGTCGCCGAAAGTCGTCGTCGGGGAGTTGAAAGGCGTCCGCGGTGGTCTCGGTAGCGACGCCGACGGTGGCGGAAGATAAGCTCGGCCGCTGCGTACGGCACCGCCATGTTGACAAAGTTTAACTTCGCCTCGATCCGAAGCGAAGATCTCGAGCTGAAACCACGGCTCTCGCAAAGTTCGGAAACGTCACTTTGACGTCAGCGACAACTTCGACAAACGAGGTTTCTTTTTAACACAAACTTCGGAGGGATTTTGAGCGTCAGCGGGTCGCCTAGGGACAATCTGCAAAGCATTGATTTTAGCTTGGCGTAGGGATGTAGGGACAAATGGGCGCTACGTCATCGGCGAAGCCGTTCAATCAGCGGGCTCCTCGCGCCCCTCACGCGCCGCACGCGCGCCTCGATGAACTTTGCTTTGAATGATTGACACCTCGCTCGGCGCGACGTCAGCGTCGCAAGAGTCCAATTAGCGCGTTCCGCAACTTTCGGACACAAAGTTGTGCTTGACGAGTTTAGCGACCCAGGTGTCACGCATATTTGAGTGAACGTTTCACGTAATCCGTGTCGCTTACACCAAAGCATTTTCACGTCGGATTGATATGCTGCCTAAGACTGCAAATACCGTGCAAACAGCCAGCTTGCTCATCGTATTTCGTCTCGGGCCCGTTTTTGCCCAAAAAAACTCGCTAAAGAGCCCATTTGTTATTTTCGACATCTCCGAATGAAAGTGCGTGCCCATTGAAATAATATTCATCACCTCACCCGAGGTATTTAGATACATCACATAAGATGTAACAGTTTACGCAGTTCTATTTTATAAAGTGTTTTGCGTTGAATTTTGTTAATTTATGCCAGCCATCATAGTATGAGCTTTTTTTATCGCTTGACCCCTATTGTATTACACTGTTAGCTCAAACATGCGATCGCCAGTTTCTCCTGTTTATTTTTTTTTTCTGTTTTTTAAAGGCCTTCATCCGTATGCAAGTGTACTGGAAAGTGCTCACTTTGGTTACTAGCTTGAAAACAGACCCAACTAGCAGACAGGAGAAAACTCTCCCTTATAGGACAACTCCGCTCAATTTCGAAAAATTTAGGCTTACATGTGATTCCATTTCACAAAGCACTACTAAACAGCTCTACGTCCTCGGATTCGCGAAATGTGGAATATTATTTGTGTAATCTTAATTTAAACATCAGCTGATACCGACACCGAAATTTCGGTTGCGTCAGGCAACATTGGTCTCGTGCCATCAGAGTCATGGCCACGTCACGTCGAACCACGTGGTCTTGTGACGTTCGTGGGGGCGAGGGACAGGACACGCGACGCGGGCAGGTCGCTTCGCACGGCGTGGACGGTGATGGCCCGGGGGAGAAGTTGAGAGGGAGAAGACGAAAGAGGAGAGGGGGAGCGGAAAAACAGACCGATAAGCGCGCAGAGCAGCGCAAACTAGCGCATCCGCGTTACGGTGATCACGTGGATGCCGTTCAGCCAACGCCGGGAGGAGAAACTCATGACGTCATCGTTCAATTTCGCTCTGAGAAGTAAAAACAAACAAAACGTGAGAATGACGTAGTCATGCCTCTGACGTACTGGCTCAACGTTGGCCGCTCCAACTCCGTCGTATTGACTGCGCTGACGATTGCGCCTCACGTCGCACGCTGGAGTTGGCAGATTTCGGCGACTCGGCTGATTTGAAAGTTTGCTGGCCAGTTTATTAAATATATACACGGAATAAGATCGTAATATTTGACATGGGGTCTTCCTATCTGATACTGAAGAGGGCTACATAGTTTTCTAAATAGCAAAAATGAAGTGGAGTTGCCCTTTAATTCCTCATTTCTATTCAAGAAAGAGTGAGACCCTCCTCCTTCCTGTGGGGAGACCTCCCCGATGGCCACGACAGAAGAGGTGAAGAAGGAGCTTTCCTTTTACTAAGATCCTCTTCTGTCTCCCAGATTTGCCCAAACGTCCCTATTCTCCCCCAGAATATTACGGAAGATTAACCCGCCACTCAAAATTCGAACAGAAGCAGCTTTCCTTTTTCTCTCTCTCCCTCTGACATTGTGGGCAAAGGTATGTAATGTGACGTCAGTGCAAGCCATGTATATTCCCCGACAACTTAGGATTTCCGGGAAGAGGAGGAGAGCCCGTGCACAGATTTATTCAGCGCTCAAAATGGGGGAGGCAACGCGTGCCTGTACCTTCCACTGCATTGCCAAAAAAAGTTGTCGCCGAGGATAGTAACTGGTTTTCTGCCCGGCAGAAGACGATGCTCTAGGTCGGCCTTTAAGTGGAAAAATATTAAGTTACCTTATACACCTTGTCCGGGCTTCTAACCGAGACGGAACTTCCGAATCACAGGCTGGGCTGATGACGCTTGCGCGGCGTGCGATACTCGGCAGAAGAGAGCTATTGCACATGGCTGAGAGCGCGTTCCGCAGCCCATTGGGCATAGATGGCAGCGCGCAGCAGGCGATTACTAAATAGTTCTACGAGGGGCGTTCATGAAGTTCGTATTATTCTCACGAAGGAATAGAGATTCAGCGATGCAACTCGGGGAATAGTTGAGTCTTTCTCTACGTATTCGCCACCCAAAGTAACACACACTTTTGCTAGCGATGGAACACCCGCGAGGGGCGTTGCTAAAGAACTCCTCGTTTTGAGTGTTCAGGAATCACTCCAGTTCAGCAAGCACTTGGTCGTCGTCTTTGAAATGCTTTCGGGCTTGCTTGGCCACACTGGAAGCTTCTGCGCCATTTAACCACTGTACCACAAACTGGAGCGTTGTCCCCGTACATCGCCAAAGGCACGAAATGTATATTGAAATTTTCAGAAAATCACTTATAACTTTTTATTAAGTTATCAGATCGGACTGAAACTTTGGCATCTGGTTGTGACTTCTAGCTCTACCTTTGGGGGGAGAATGAGCGTTCGGCGATGCCTAGTTTATTTTTGCGGTAAAAAAGACCGTGTAAATTTTCTTTTGTGACACCCTGTATCCTTGGTACTGCTTCTATTCGCATGAAGAAAACGGATCACAGCACATGCTAGCCGCCTCGGTGGCTCCGATGAACAGCACCGGCCTACGGAACCCCAGCTGGCGGTTTCGAATTGCGGCCGAGGTGCCCGCAATCTGACGGAGGCTGATTGCGGAGAAGACGCAGTGTAACCGAGCTTTCGGTTACACTTAAAAATGTCCCCAGGTGGGCGAAATTAATTCTTAATGCTCCGCGGCTCCACCGGGGCGTGCCAGATGCCCGTTAGGATTACACAAATAATATTCTACATTCCGCGATCCGAAGACGTAGAGTTGTTTAGTAGTGCTTTGTGAACTTAAATCACTAGTAAGCCTAATTTTTTCGGAATTGAACGGAGTTGCCCTTTAACGTGCGTCACGTAGTAGGGATTACACAACCGCACGTCGGCCTGATTCCCATCCATATCCGAAACGGGAAAGGGCCAAACAGTGAACCCCGGACTCTTGAATTCTGGAGCGCAAACTTTTTCATTCACACACTCCGATTGGCAAGCTGACTACACATTCTGAATAACCGGGATTTCCTATTCCAGGCGTTTCTATACGTTCACTATACCTATTGCAAACAGCAAATGAAGGTGAGGCCAAAAACCAACATTCAATGTTTCCCGCGCTCTTCAAAAGAATGACGCCGCCTATTGCACAACTGGAAAAACTCTCAGGTCGCGCAGGCACGTTTTGCGAGTTGCCAGTAGAGTGTCTCAGATTAGAAGAACAAAAAGGGTGAGAGCCAAATTTGAACGCCCAATAACTTTGCAAGAATGACTTGAATAAACCTATATTTCTGGTTACTACAGTCACTGAATGAGTGAGAACAAAATGGCGTATATCTTACCAACGCCCGGCAAATACAACCTCTAGAAAAGTGATCTCAAACTCGTTTGAGTGTTGACGCCAGATAACCCACAGAGGACAGGTTGATGGCCAACGTAAAACGGCATTGGTGGCTGAGCACTTTAAAGAAAAGAGACCTCGTGCTTCATGATTTTTGCAAACTCACAGTTTTGCCAGTGAAGTCTTTAGAAATGATTGGTTTATACGACAATACTCTGGGCCCCTAGCTGATGTGATAACAAGAATTGAAGTAACACCGCCCAGCCAACGTGCTGTCAAACCAGTCAATTTGACAGTTTTTACTTTCCTTACGCTTTTTTTTTTACAAGAATCTAAACAATAACTTGTCTTTTAACGGTGATGTTTTTCTGAAGGCGAGGATCCCGAGCTTGTAGCTTTATCCTTGGCAGTTGTTCCTGCTGGTCGATCGAGAGTTCGTGCTGCCGAGATGTATTCTTCAACCAGGAACTCGCGCATGCAACCTACTAGCGGATTGGTTGTACATTCCAAAAATCTAGAAACAAGAAATAAATCGAAACAAAGGACAAATGAACAGAGATAAGTAAAAACTATGTGAATACGTTAAAGGAGCAGAGCTTTGAGAGAAAAAGAACTGAGAAGATGAGATTACTTTTGCGCATGTCATTCCAGCGCTCGAGAAATGGGAAAAGAGACTCTTAGGGTCCGGTTGGCCTGTGGTCCGTGTCCCAGTGCGCAGCCCGCGGGTCGCGTGCTTGAGACCCCTGACCTATAAGATAAGGCCACTGATCTCTATTGTGGTAGGCTGGATCGCGGACAGCGGCCTCGGCAGCTGGGGCCGAGTGTCGCCACCGGCGGCCATTGATTGACACCAGCCAATGCATGGGACTCTATGGGAAGAACGAGAAAAAGTGCCGTTTTCCCCCGTTTCTCAGCTGTTGTCGGCACTGAAACACTTTGGATGCTTTTCGATAAGCCCATCAAATAGCTTGCGTACAAACAATTAAACTGACAGCCCTCGCAGTTCTTATCAATAAATATTTTGTGGTCGAGAGTGACTCCACTGTAGTGCAGCACAATGACTCGAGAGTTACATTACCGCGGAGTCGGTGGCGGTTTCGTTGAGTTGGGTTTAGCAGACGACAAGCTCGAAGGCTTTGCAACGCGGAATTTGCTCACTCCCGGGTAGCCGCTGTCGAGATGGAACGTCTTAGTCATTCATATACTTCTGGACTTCCCTAAGGACGGTCTTATTGACGACGAGTTCCTTTATTTATTCCACTACGAGAGCAAGCTTGCCAGCTCAGCCGTAGGTGCTCCCGTACGTTTGATTTTTTTATTCGGCGACCGGACGTTTGACGAAAACCGATTCGATCTCCAAACACCCGACATAAGGAGCGCAGTGCACCATAAAATACTCACCTCCGAGCACAGCGTACGTGCTTTAATATGCTTACTTTTGTGCGTTTCTCCCATAGACCTGCGTGTATTGCCTGGTGTCAAGCAATGGCCACCGGTGGCGACACCGACGGGCTCCCGATCCGCGATCCAGCCTACTAAAATAGAGATCAGTGGATAAGGCGCTCTCCTGAGGTCTTCGGATAGAGTAAAGCCCTGTTCATAGATGCAGTGGAGCGCTGGAAGCACAGCCCTGATCTCGCGCTGAGCGCGTGCTGACGGGAGTGTTCACCAGCTTTCTATCGCACCGCCAAAACTGTTGCTCATGGCATACAATAAGTAGCTGACGTCACACGAGCATCGCTACATCAGTGCATCGCTGCATGTGAGAACCGGGTTTTATTATATACGCCGGAGGTTCAGCTGACGCTAGTGTGCCGTTGCAAATTGAAGCAGGCAGCATCCAGTCGAAAGCTGATTTCCGGTAATGAATTTCTACGGGGAAAGGCGCTGACGGTTTTTCTTTTTTCTGGGCTTGATTATAAGAGCGAACATAACGAATAATTATAACGTAGTAAAAAGTTTGGAATATTTCTCAATCACGCGTAAATGAAAATATTGGTCAGTTAGAGTTTATACTTTCATTTGAGTGCATTGCCCTGAATTACTAGCGCAAACACGGCGTCGGCGTTTTTTTTTGTTTTTTTTTTTCTTTTTTTTTGTATGGGGGATTTACGTACCAAGTGAACGAAGTACACGAGGAAAATCAAAAGAGACGCCATGAACTACGCAGTAGCACTAGATCAGTTACTCCCCGTGCGTGTGGACGATCAAAGTAAAGTGAACGCCCAGTTATTATAGTCAGATTTGCAATAGGTAAATATTGCTCATTCTTCTCCGCTCGTGCATAGGTGCGAAGATGCTTGTTCTGCGCTCCGCACGCGCGAAATCTCCAAGAATAGGGAGAAGCCAAAAGACACTGCCCGATAAAAGCTAGCGGGCATAGGAAACAATAAAAAGAGACGCCTTGCATTTCCCACGTACTTTATTCTTTACGTTTCGAATGTTTTAACAGCTTTTAAAGAAGCAAGACGGGGCCTTGTTCCTATAGGCACATGGCTGGCAGATTAGCAATATAAAGGCGTCAACGGAATGCTGGCGAACTTGTAACACACTCTACATTCCTATCAATTGTTAGTTTGCTTCGATTCGTCGCTCGTGTTTTATACAAGCTTGGCCGCGCACGAGTTCCTCTAAAGCGTGCTTCGACGTCTCGCGCAAAAGGAGAGCAATACGCCGTATACCGTTGTCGAAGGTAGGACCGACAGGACGCTCGGCCCGGGGGCGGTACAACTCGAGTTTTTCCCCGTCGTTTTGACCTTGGGGTCAAAACGACAGGGTCCCCAAACAACTAATAGGCGTATTGGGTATGAGCGACGGAAAAATAATAAAACGTTTCAACCTGTAAATAGCAAAAAAAAAAAAAAAAAGATACAGTGGCAAATGAGTACGTTTGACGGTTATGTGTTGTATACACTAAATGTCTCCTATTGGCGTGGCGATAGCAAGACGATGTTTTCGCCCACAGTGAAAGTGGCGACAATTTAAGATGGCAGCGCCCTTTTGAAGGGGGTCTAAAGTCCAGTCAAGTCTACCTAGATCTGTTGAGCCAATTTTGAGGCAAAATGAGAGTTAATTTGAAATTTCGCCGGAGGCGAAATTTTAAACGCGAATTTAGCTCCTTCTTTTGCGAGGAATTCACCTTTCTCGCTCCAGGCGCACTGAGCGTGTTTTATTACGGAATCGGCTCTGTTCAAACTCGCTTTGCCACGTGCGGAAAGTCCGATCAACGGACAGAGCACAACAACAGCATGAAAGCGGTTTTGTTTTTCCCCTCGAAGGTCTTTCTCTTTCATCGCAATCCCAAGAAGCGCGCACTGGTTGTTGATCTGTTTCGCCAAATTGATCACCGAGTCTGCTACGAGGAAAGGTCTTCGACTCTAGGATTTCTTTTTTGTCGTGCTTGTTTTTGTTATTATTCTTTCCGCTTAGCACGAATTTCGCCAAAACGCTACTGAATAATTATTCCTTCTAATCTCTCTGACGCTTTCGGGAAATGTTTTTGCTGTGTCGTGCTGTAGACAGTTGCAGTGGAACCCGTGCCACAGCCACCTGGACCTAATGCTCCGCTGCATCCTTTTCCCCCCGCAATTCTACTGTTTACAAAAATCGCAGTTTATCTAGCGCTGCGCTCGCAGGTTCGGCCAACCCGAAAAAATTATATGCGGTAGTCCTTTTCTTCTATCAGAGCAACCACATAAATTATAGCTTCAGAATAGCGACATTTTAGTTATCTCGGTCCTTAAAATAATTCTTGCCGGTTATCTTGAGACTTTATGTGAAATCGGAGGAAACGTTTTTTCGTCCTCCGGGGCCGGTTTGCTCATCTTGCGGCCGCGGACGCGGCTGCGGCCAAGGGGGATTTTTCTGTCACGTAACCAGCTCCACAAGGACAAGTAAGTTACCTATACTTCGTTTCAGCTTCGGTTCGAGCGCGGCCGATGTTATGAGCCGAAGGGCGAATCAAACAGCGAAAGAGGCAAACGTCACGGCGTGCTCCCTGCAGTTGATAGGACCAGCCGGTATTCGCCGTCACTCTGCGCGTGCTCCTCCGTTGGTTAGTCTTATCAAGAGCAGAGAGCACGCCATGACGCTGCACTTTTTGCGGTGTTTGATTGGCCCTTCGGCTCATAACATTGGCCGCGCTCGGACCGAAGCTGAAACGAAGTATAGCGTTCCTGCCTAATGGCGGAGAAATCTGTATCGCTTCAACCACAAAAGCCTAACTTCACTCGCAGAAACTGACTGCATGGATTTCAACTGAAGTCCAATTGACCGCCCCTCTATACTGTAGGAGCGGCAGGTAAAGTTACGGCCAGGGAAGGTAATTATGAGCCAAAATAAAGAAAAAAAAAACACGCGAGATAAAAGTGGCGGCAGTATATTTATATTGTCCCACCAGCGACGACAGCTCACCCCTTCACCTGTGGCGGAGAGGTTAGAGCGCCGGCACTTGACGTCGCGGCGTTAAAGTCCCGGGTTCAAGTCGCCCCAGAAACTCTTTTTTTTTCTTTCTTGTATTTGACTGCACTCCAACTAAGAATGTAGACAAGGCCCTATGAGCCGTATAAAATCATTGGGCGGGTAGTTCTGGCTCAGCAGTTCGTTGTTCAAGACCTCGGAAGAGCGCATACATGTCTCTGGCTTTCTTTACCAACTTCCGCCACGCCTCCTGCATCTGCCGTACACTCCGCGGCATCTGCCGTACACTCCGCGGAAAGTTGACAATATCTTTCCATGCCCGTCTTTTCGTTCGCCAGGTAACTGTGCTGCTGAATTTCACTAGAATTTGTTGTTTTCGTTTTCCAACTGCTCTAATTAATTCGATGTGTTGATCCAAAGTCATTTCAGGTGTTTGGGTTAGAGGTATGGTTTGCGATGTCGACGCCTGATTTATTTTTAGATTTGATTGTGATCGTCTGCTATTCTAACTAAAATTCAACAAGTAGTGTGTTAATGTTACAAAACGATTTTCACAGCAAAATGTAAAGAGTAAAAATATACCTTTTAGAAGGGTATGCACTTGGGCTAGTTGATCCATGTTTGTGAGGGTAAAAGCGCTAAAAACAACGGACGAAGAGTGTGTTGTTCGTTTCTTTTACTCGTCCGTTGTTTTTAGCGCTTTTACCCTCACAAATATATCTTTTATCACATTCCATGCAAGTAAAAGTATGATCTCTTTTATTACTACTTTCTCAGACGTTTGACTTGCTGCCTTGCCTGTAGGATTTCGCTCAATCGATGCATCCACAGCTGCTAGTCTTTTTTACTTTTTCCCTATTTTATGGAAGTTTTTTATTTTGATTGTCACAACTGCAGTTTCTAGTTGTACTAAATAGGAGTCTCCTGTTATTGAAAGGAGTCGTAGCGAGTGCGTTGTGTATTTAAAAACAGATAAACTTATAGTTTCTGGGGAAAGAATGCTTGTTTCGGCTCCTTTTGTGTGAAAGCCATACCGATGCGGTTATCTTAATTTCGTTTTAATGAACATTATGAAACGATTGTATTAGCGCGTTAACTTGCCTTGATTTTCTTTTTTCCTTCCTGGTGTTTCGATTGAACAGGTGGGACTGACAGTAAAAACTGTGTAAGGCGAAGTAGTGCGAGTGGGTGATTCGTAAAAAGGATCACAGTAAAAAAATGAGACACGCGCAAAATACAAAAGAAAAAAAAAAGGACTGCCTAGCACGATTTCAGCCCAGAACTCTCACGCCGCGTCGACAAGTACCGGCGCTCTAGACTCTCGACATCAGCGGAAGATTTTTTTTTTTTTTCTTTATTGCATGGGAATACAGGACGAAAGGACACATCATAGGTAAGCTCAGGCAAACATTATGATCTAGAACATTTTGATATTCATTAGGCTAAAGAGGAGAGGCAGCCAGTCGGGCAGAATTTTGCGACACTCGTATACACTTCTGATTTGGGCTACACACTGAGTAAAATAAAAACTTACAGGTTTTGGTGCCTGAATGGCGTTTCTTACATCCATCCGAGATTTCCATATACTATATAAACCCAAGAGCATAGAGAGATCATACGGCACAGTGTCTTCCGAAGAAGCAGGCAGGAAACGTATTGAATGCGGTGAAATGTTAAGGTCTTTTTTCAACGTGCGCTGCAGGACATCCCAGAAGAAAATTGCGTCCCAGCAATCAATAATAACATGTTCTATAGTTTCTTTTGTTTCGCACAGTAAACAATTCACTGTCCATAGAACGAACACCCTTTTTTCATTTAGACATACTTTGGTCGGTAGTACTGAATAGTGCAACTTAAAAAAGAAAGTTTTGGCCGCTGGAGGGATGCCCATCTTTTTTACGCGACATAGTACATCTCGACCGTGGCAGTCTTCATAGATATTGCGATAGATTGGCGTTGGGAAAGGAACATCCACAAGGTCTCTATATAGTTTTTTTCTTGAAACGATTCCGAGATAATCCCTAGAAAATCTGACACTTAAGAAGTTGAAGGCGTCCTCAACCACAGCAGAAGGCGCGAGCCGCCATCGCTGGCGGAGGTATATAAATATGCTGCCACCGCTTTCATCTCGCGTGGTTTTTTCTTTCTTTTGGCTCATATTTACCCTTCCTGGCCGTAACTTTACCTGCTGCTACTACAATATAAAGGGGCGGTCAATTGGATTCCAGTTAAAAGTTCCTGCATTCAGTTTCTGCGAGCGAAATTAGGTTTTTGTGGTTAAAGCGATACGGAATTCTCCGCCATTAGGCAGGGTCGCTAGGTACTTCCTTGTCCCCGTGAAGCTGGTCATGTTACAGACCCTCTTGGCCGCAGCCACGTCCGCGGCCGCGAGATGAGCAAACCGGCCCAGAAGTGTTAAAACAGTCCAGGACATAAGAAACCGATATTGCCTCAGCTTCTGAAGCTCAGGAAACCGAGTTTCCGAAGAGTAACAATCTGCAATGTATCTTTTTCAGTAAATCATTTTGCCTGCGCACAGCCTTTCCTTTGACCCTCGCTGCCCGCCTTCGCAATTATCGGAGGCACCGTCCCGCGCGACCGAGATTGGCGGAGCCTATCTTTGCAGGAATTTAGTAATTTTCGACGATTTTTTTTATTATTTTGATTTACGCCGGCGTACGGGCATCAAAAAGCAATGAAAACCGAAATAACGACAAGATGCTTGGCGATCTGACTGGTGGAGGAACGGTCAGGCTTGCGGTATGGATCAGGCCTGCGGGGAGTGGTGAGAATTTCTTTCAAAAGGAAGGAAGGGGGCACTCTGCGCGTTTATGCAATGGAACGGACGGATGTGACACCGAGGACAAATACACATGCCAGTTGAACACGAATAAGATTTGTAGTTCGCAGACAGCACGTTAGGCGGCGCTCGTTACTCGAAAAAGTCCATTGCGTCCACTCCATACGAATCACCAAAATGGCGGCTCCCACAAGAAAAGCAGGAATGGAGTGCCGATACTCTAAGCATATCTAATTTAGCAACTCTAGGTCACATCTGGCAAAGTCGTAATAAGTGGAATACCTTTCTTGAACCAATAAACCTCTCTGCAATTGTTTTCTGCGCCGAAACTCATACCGCAACATCCAACGAAAGTGGCGCATTGGTTGTAACTATGATCACGTGATCGCTCACGCCTTCAAATGGGAGTGAGACGCCACCCGCGAGGGACACCGGCTGCGGCGACGACACTGCGGGATGTTTTGTTTTAAACTTTACGTACTTAAAAAAAAAAAAAAAAAAGAAGCCGTGCAAGCTGCACAAAAGCGGTTCGTACAGGTGAGAATTATACGGTAAGGGGGACATGTTATATGGACTCACCCTCACAATAAGTCCTTTTAGGGTGCCTTCATGTGCGCTTTGCTTAGGGTGGAGACATCTGGCCATTTTGTCGCACATGTTTGTCTTTCTTTTTTGTTCAGAAGCGCGTGAAAGAGCGTGTTCCTGCACGCGTTTGTGATGCTGACTGTGCTATTAGCGATGTGCGCGGCCAAAAGCGTCGCTGTGGTCAGCTTTCCATGATTGGCCAAACCATGGGCATATGAGCACTGTCAGATATTCAACTTCGATGGTGTTAGTTTGGGATTGCGATAGCTCCTAGCTCCTACTGTGCTTTTTAAACACACCATCGAACTCGTCGTCGCACCTGACGGTAAGTAGCCAGAATAACAACTGGTGACGTCATGGCGAGGCAAATCCCAGTCGTAACGTCACGGAAGGAAACCATAAGAGGGCGCCACCGAAACATCTCGCTGCTAATATTGCAACATTTCGCTTTCGTCGATTTCTTTGTATTTTACCCGTGAGCGCGTGCTGTTGGCATCGGGTACTACAAAGGGTGGCATCACCCCAAACAGAAGGACACTGAGGCTCCCTAAATCGGTTGGTTACTAAAATTTGTCAATTACATTGTTAATTAGAGAATATAAACATATGGTTAGAATTATAAACTTACTGAGCGCCGTTGAAAACTATGAAATCAACGAAGCAATGGCCAATGTGCAGGTGAGCTGGTGCGTATGAATCAATGTGTTTGAACCCGGGGAACAGGAAAGGGGGGGGGGGGGGGGGGGAGGGGAGGGGAAACTCAAAGATAAATTAGAAGGGGCAGAAAAAATCTGACAAACGCTTGTCTGTGATCTTTCTTCTGTACCGTTAAATTTTTCTTCAACTCTCCGTCCCAGATTTAGCGTTCATAAACATTATTATAATTAGTAAATCAGTCAATTTCAGAAAGACTCGAAGCGCGTGGGAAGCACGTTGCTTCGCTCAAGTTACCACTCGTGCAAGAGGCGCAAGGTTGCGGGTCTAACACTGGGCCTGCACGTTTTGTATTTGTGTTTGTTTCTTTCGTCTCTAAACCCCGTTTTTGCAAAACCAGTTTTGCGCTTGATCCGCGATTGGTAACTTTAGCGCCCTACCAGGCTTCTCAGTTGTTTCAAGTCTTTCTCTTAAAATTTGCTGACTGTCTGTTTTTCGAATATGTTCAACAAGTTTTAAAATTGAAACAATGTATTCATTTTCACACAGTAAAAAAATTATTTATACTTTCACTTTTTTTTTTTAAATGTTTCTAAAACCCGGAGAGAAAAAAAAAACTACATTGCAGCGGCCAGCAAAGTTTGGAATGTACGAAATCAACGAATACTTTGAATTCGACGAGCGATGTCTTACCCGCCACACTTGTGGACGGCTGTCCACGCCGATGGCGTGTTTCGTGCTGCCTTTTCGTGCCAGTCTTTGCTTCACGTGCCACAACCCATTTAACCTGTCAATGAAGGGGTGAAACGCCCAAACTCAGCAGTCAACGCGTCCTGAGACGCTTTTCTGGAAAGGTGCATTCCAGTACTTGCAAATTCAAAGCTCAACATGCGTGTGTTCGGCGTTTCGGAAAGCCGGCCTCTGGAATAGCCTGTCGAGCAACACGCTGTTTACAAGCAAGTCAGTGCTCGCCCACGGACAAGTGACACGTGGTTTGGGCCCTGCGCATGCCAAGAGCAGCGCCACCGCAGCGGTGACCACGTTAGGCACGCGTGTTGTTCTATACTTTAGGCAATGTATGATTCCGAGCTCGTGTTCCTACATGTTGCTGCACAATTAAAACGCTAAAAAAGAACGAAAAACACGCCAAGCAACATTTTCTTTTGCCGCGTTTGGTTTCTAACTTTCAGAGCAAAGCTTACGATTGCACCTGGGTTCAAATTCAACGCTTTGGGCGAGGCTACGATTGGAAAAAAGTCTACGGCGAACACTGACGTAGCACTCGTATTCGATACGCGGTTAAAGGGACATTTTTTTCATTTGCATCGCGTACGCTCCAGCTCATCTCAGGGACTCTAGCAACACATTAAGAACATAATAAAGAAAATATCGGATCTAGTTTGAACATATTAGCCGAAAGAAGTTCCAAATTTGGAGCACAATTTCTATCGTTGATGACGATACGACAAGGGCGTGCAATACCCATGAGCAATCTTCCTAATTGTTGAAATTAACATCCAGTTACAAAAATGTGAACGCCCCACCAATTTACGGGTGTTTCAAACAGAGTATCACGCGGTTGAGTGGGTCAGAGGGGGTCACGTACAATCATTCAGCCAGTCCTACCTCTAGAATTCTCTGTCGTCATTATCCGACGCTCCAAGACCAATGTCGTCACTGAACGCTCGTGTTTGACACTGATAGGCACGCCGTTCGAAGCAACATTTGGTTTTCTTCGTCTCTTTGCAGTGCCCCTTTAAGCAGGGGTGAAACTGCTTTTGCATCCTGCAAAAGAAAGTCTGCATACCGATTCGAACGCGAGTCGCCGCGAGATCCGTGCTTGGAATATATACGCATGACAATGAGTTAAAGAGGAAAACTTGGCACGCAGAATTCGAACCATGTTGCGTTGGCTCGTGTTTGCAGATTTGTATACTGTAGGAGAAGTGTGACCTTTGCGCTAAAATCGGTGACCAAGATATAGGGTATTTTTCTTTTTAGTCGCTACAGAATGGAAAAAAATGAACTTCCTTTGGCGTTTCTTCAGCCCTGGGTTTATGTTGGTGACTACGGCCATGACAAAATGCTGTATGGGTGGGGGAAGGGGAGGGGGGGGGGGGAGAGGAGGAGGAGGCCCTAGCAAAAGGGAAACTTTCGGGGGGAGGGGGGGGGGGGGGGTGCCTGAGCCCCATGCCCCCTCCCCCCCCGTACCTGCTATTTCGTAATCATTGCTTGGGCAAAATATCTGGTCGGTTGGTTAAGAATGATACCAGACTAACTGGTTACCCCATAGAGCCAGTGGATTTCCCAGTGAGTCAAGGGGGGGATCCATCCAGACGCTTGACGACGCGGTGTAAAGCAAAAACAAAAACATTATCGTACAACTGCGTTCTAATATTATTTGTTCGAATACCTTGCGTCCAGAACGTAGGGAAGGCGCATTGCCCACACCCACGTACCATGAATAAGTTTTCGTAGAAATCGATGAAAATTTTTCGATTTTTGTGGGGGAACTTTCTGAATCCTGGCCTTGATCAAGAGTCACTGGGTCTTCCCCGGGGTTGCATTCTGCAGAATGATTTTAACGTAAAGTTCACTTCCCTCGTTTATTGCTTTCATTTGACACACTTTTTCTTAAAAAAAGAATGCCTTTGAAAGACAGTAGGAATATAATTAAATTGACACAAAAGGTTATAAAAGCATTAACTTACAGGACCTCGGAGGCCCAGAAAAACTCGTGTAGGGACGTCCAGCAAAAACCAGGTGGCGCCGGCACCTTTTTTCGCGCCATCATGGTGCGCAACTTCCTCAACGATGGGAAGTCCAGTTCGTGATTTGCGCAGTTGAATATGCTGTACTTTCTTTGGCATAGTACACGACAGGAAAAATATACGACCACCCTTGTTTCTTTTTTTTTTTTTTTTACAGTCCTGTATTCAAACTATACAGTGTGCCATCCTAACGCGTAAAACAACGAAGGCAACTAGCGCGAGGTCCTTGCTTTCCGTACATCTGATAACAATAATGTCTGGAGAAATAGTGCGGCATTTTTCACTATTTTATCTATTTCCCTAGTTCTAGCGATCACTTAACTGATACTGTGTTTCGGTGATTGATTTCCTTTGTTCTAGCGTTCACTTAAAAGAGTCAAAACTGTATTTGTGGCTGTGTTTTCTTTAATGAGAGAACTAAAGCCCCAACTGCACGCCATGAGGTTCTGGCGTGCGTCAAGCGGAAGAAATTAGTTAGGCGGTGCGTCCACCCTTGCCTTTAATTTATTCGTTATACAAAAATGCTGTTCTTACTCGGCTGCAGTTCTCGCGTTTGATATTGTTCTTTGGCGAAAAGTTCCAGTTTGTTATTCGCTGATTTGTCGAGATGTTATTTGTTTCTTGACCGACGCGGCACTATTAATCTTTTTAAATAATTCGAAGTGCTTTACTAGTCTAATTTGAAGCGAAGATATTCTAATATTATGGTATGCACATTTACCTTATGCACAATTACCTAAGTGGTGCTTAAATGAAGGAGTTGAAGTACCGCCATACATTTAAACAACACGTCTGCTTTAAAAAAACAATAAAAACTTATGTATATGTTTTGAAACATTAATAACCCGCTTTTTAAATACACCGCCAACTTTTGGTCTGCGAGCAACAGGTTTCGCGCCATCCTATTTCTTTTCCTAACGCAGTCTTTAATGTTTAATTTTGTGGTCACGTTGCTATGCGCAAACTTGGCAGTCAATAAATTTTAATTAGCTTCTACTTCTGTTGAAACAAATCAGCGTTTACATATTTTAAATCAGCCCTATATCACGGTGACTTCATTCCTCCAAATCGTAAGCAACCCCAGAAAGATTGGTCACGCAAATTTATTCTTCAGATAGAAAATAAACCAAAAGAATATATATTAAGGTTCTTGCAAATGTTCATTAAAAATAAAATATTACTGTACATAATATTATTCTTACCTCAAACACAGTTCCGAGTTGCCACGAAATAAAACATTCTGTATACATATAGAAAAACACAATAAGAGCAGATATGACGTTGGGGATGCTAATCACAATGATTAACACACCGAAATAGAAGTCAACCCAATACCTTGTTGCGTGAGTGCCCTCTGCACTAAAGTGCGTTCCATTGATTTGCTCAGAGCAATATGTCCTCAATACCCCAACAACAGCTCAGTTCTACCTCTGACAACCAATCACTGCGTTTTCAATATATGCGGGGACGTACGCAGTCAAACAAGCTAGTGCCGCGTTTGGAAGTTAGCAACGAAGAAGGGGGCAGGAGAAGCAGGCGACGCGCCGGCGACTGTCCATCGTTGCGCTTCTTTACCTGTGGAGGCGCTGACTATCGCCCGACTGCGGTGCCTCCTAGACTTGTGCTCTGAGGCTCATCGCCACAGAGCACATGTCTAGGACTACAGTGGCAGCACCGCTTCCCACTATAGACTATTCCATTTAGGGCTGTCAGGGCAGCGCCATTTTGTTCGACCGCAGCGCCCCCCTTCACACATCCGGGAAGTAGAGCAGGCTTGGCGGGGTAAAATGCGCCCGATTCCGCTAGCAGACGACAAACAGGGAGGTTGCCGTTCTCCATCTTTCGGCTGTACCGGCGGGCTGTACCGACCATCGGACTCTGGCTCGTGCACGCCGTTGTGAAATGGTTCCAAATCAGCTGTTGCTATATTTCATTAAATAATCAACTAGCGTATCTTTGTTCCATTACTTCAACGGCAGTGGAGTCAGCCGGCAGTACCCATAAAGAGATGAATAATTGAAATCTGGATTCCACAAAACACGCGGCAAAAGCGTGCAACGGGATGCTACAAACACCCAAACATCACTCAGACAGCGACATATCGAACGGATGACCTTCTTTTTTTCAAGAAAAAGGAGGCGCATTTGACAGAAATGTTTTCGTCATGTTTCTTCGAGAAGGAGAGAGAACGGCCTCGCGTCTTCTCCGCCTCGCCGCCTTGAGGGAGCGAAGCAAAGAGAGGAGACATCAAGATATCTCTACGTCACACGCCTCGTCGGCCTGGTTCAATCTCGACCTCTTTTTTGCAAAAATACGGCCGTCCATACGAGATATCGCCTTACGAGTAGTCTCGTAGGGATTGTAGCGTTCCACGTACATCTCCTGCATTGTTTTTTTTTTCTTTTCTTGTTTTTTTTAATCCAAATTTTGGTTCACCATTCCATTCCTTCGAAGGGGAACTCCACCGATTTTTTGGTAGGCTTCGATTTGGCTGGAAATAGGCAGACCACATCAACAGCGCTTTCTCAACCGATAACCAAAATATTTTATAAAGGTAAACATTTTCCGTGCAGTTATTGAATTTGTAAGTTACGCCGGCTGCGAGGTTTCTAGGAGGCGACTCTCTACTGGAAAGAGTGGAAAATCCCTACTCTTCCCTACCCGTATACGTCACCGGTGGGCTGGCGGACGAGCGACTCGGGCAGCCGCCAAGTGGCTTTCCGGACGCCAGCGATCGAGATGGTCTTTTCGAAGCTTCTAGGTTGAAAGTTTCTTTGCAATGGATAGCAATGTGTGCTTCTCGATAGATTGTAGAAACAGTGCCGAGAAAAAGCCTCATTTTTACTCTTGTTTTCGTGGGAGAAAAAAAAAAGCGTTCCCCGGCAGCAATGGAGGCCAGCCACGTCAGGGTGCTTTTGCGCGAGCTGTGTGCCAAGAGAACTAGTGTCACGTGAAACATTTTCACTTATGCTCGGAATACTTTATAGCCGCGAGCTGCGAGTTTAGTATCCTTCAGCAGCTGGAACAGCTTCAAGAGCGGCAAGAGCAAACTCAAGCCGGCTGGGACCACTACGACATCCGTCCAAGAAAGAGCGCTAATAATATCGACAAAAATAGCACGCAATCTAGCACTATAGTCGACATTTTGCGCATTAACTTTTGTTATTCACAACTGGTTCAGTGATTTATTTATATAAACATTATATTTGTTTCGGACGTTGAATCTAATTCCACTCACGCGGCCTTTATGTTGAAGACGAGAAGTGAAACGTCTAAGCAAAGTGCAAGTCTGAATTTGGACATGACTTTCGGCACATTGCTATTCCTGTCTGCTATTACAGAAGCTTATGGAGTAGATGTCGAGCTGCAGTAATATACGATACAGCCTTGGCCTGGTTTCTCAAATGGCTGGCGTGCAATATTCTTTGCAGAAGAAGTGATGAAAACTTCTTTAATATGTTCTACTGCGGAGAAATTTTATATAGGGCTAAAAAGTCTCTTTAAAAACTATGAAAATATTAATTTCGTTCAGGGGAGGCTTGCAAATTTACACCTGACAGAAATTCTGCTAAACCGAAACTTAATTGAAAAAGAGCCATATATAGAATTACCCCCTTCCCATGTGCTTTCATAGATGGGTGTTTGAACGCGTTGCATTCTACTCCAAAAGTAAAAAAAAAAAAATACGGGTACACATTTTTTTTGTACTTTTGTTAACTTAAATATTTTGAATTAAAAGTTTTATGTTGTCTTTTTGTACTTTACGCACCATTGTATCTTCGAGCAAATATTCTTTATTTTAAAATGAACAGTGTATTTGTGTATTTTATACGCATTCCCTTGCACTTTGATGTTTGGCTTGGTGGTTTCGTAGCTCTTTTAATTGTCATTTTAACACGATCTTCATGACCTGTAACCTGCCATCTGATCTACACGAATGCAGCTAATTCCTTTCTATACATGTCACTGTTTACGAGAATCACAGTCTACATGTGTTAGGTCCAAGCCCAGCACGCACATGCTCGTCGCTTTGAAATGCGAGCAAAGTACGCGCCACACACACGAACGCTGAAAATGGCATCGACCAGAAGCGCTTTTCAGAAACGGTTTTTAGATCTTTTGCTAAATTACTTAAGCACCAATAAGCATACTCATGCCACAAGAGTAGTTACACGTGCTTGCGCATGCAACAGCAACTTTTCTAAAGAAAATCTAAAACAAATGGCAGGTTTCTTCAGGTTATTGGGGCGTGTGGGGCACCTGTACCCACATTCCGAGAAAGTTTGGTGGTGCTTTGGCAATTCGTCCTAAAATGAATTGCGTGACTCTTCAATCTTTAATTGGCTAGCCATCTTCTAATACAAAGAGAACGGATTTACAAACGATTTCACAAAATTAGCGAGCCGCGGCTTGAGCGTACCGAGTAGCAAAAACAGTTTTATCAAAATTCCGATTGCTCCCGTTTTTTGTTTTTTGTTTTTTTTTCTTACTTTCTCGTAGTTTAGCAGGTAGGCCAAGGTCATACTTTGTGCAATTGAAAAAAATATTATCAACTCCAAATAGCACGAACGCCCAGGTTTTCTCGCTGTTAGACGTGAGAAAGTCAGTCGGGCGCGAGCGTACCGGATTGCCGGCCACGCGCCTCGCTGCCCACAGGTGGCGTCACGCTTGGGTGGCGGGGAAAACTGGGGAACAACAAGGAAGAACGATGTTTCGGTTTCGGCAGCAAACAAAATGTCACTTTTTTCAATTAACTAGAGTGAATCTGGGAGAACGAGATAGCATTTCGGAATCAGGAAGCCATCCGCATTCAGATAATGCCTTCGGATTATGTAAATCGAAAAACCGGCGGAGTTCACCTTTAACCACTGCGTCTATTGCGCCAGGAGAGCATATTTTTATTTGTTATTCCAGACATCCACTTGTTGTCGCTAAAGACCTACACCACTACTAACTTTGCATAGTTAAAAAGCTACAGCAACCGGATTTACTTTTTGCCGGAGAGACCACTCTGACACAGTTATTCATTTTTTTTTTCATTTTCACGCAGGTAACAGCAAAATTGGACCCGGTTAGTCATTTTATCGCGCACAGCATTACAAGACAACTTGCACATAAAAATCCGCGCATATGCGCTAGAAATTTCCAAAATTACGCGATTTTAAACCGAGTTTGGAGCCAGACAGATGTTACGTACAGCCCATTCGCCGGAGCAGGCGGTGCAAGGGGCAAGGGGGAGGGGGGCATGAATTCCGTATCTTGTATGCGGGATAAAAAAATAAATAAAACTTTTCAACTTGTAATATCCGAGAAAATACAGATGAGGCAAAACAAGATTGCGTGACAACCATGCATGTTTCGTAAACACCTTCTAATGGCGTGGAGAAATCAAAACGGTGTTCTACTGCATACCAGAAGTTACGACATTTAAGATGGCTGCGGCCTCGGGGAAAATATGCATAATCCCTTGCAACTTAAAAAGGTAGGGCGAGGTAAAGCAGGGCCGGGTAGGAGGAAGCAGACGGAACTCTGGAGAACAGAGATGGAAACATCTTTCTCCCTCTAGCGTTTTGTTTGCTTCCTTCTTAATAGCCTTCCTTTCCCTCGCCCTACCTTCTTGAGTTGCAACGTACTATACTGGAACGCTCTATAGCTTTTGCATTCTCGAGGCGATAACAAAACCTACCGCCCCAAAGAGCCACCAGTACCATGAAGGCATCATGCCACATCAGGGGCCACACCGTCACTCGTTGCATGCTAGCTAGAGTCATCTCGCGACTACGCGTTGCAGCTTGTATCCTGAAAATTTAGTGCTCGAGGCCCCTAGCTCCAAAACAGTCTAGTAGCCAACGGAATATTTTCACGATCAGTTAGATTTTGCAGTTTTATAGCTCGACCTCACCACACCACATCAGAGAGTGCAACGTTGGAGCAAGCGTTCGCCCTTGCCACGCGGCAGCTGACATCCCACATATTCAACGCGTTACGTCAGACAGAGATCCCGTGGTGATCCAGTGGGTGGTTGCACTATTCAATTCCCAAAACTTTGACGAGAGAGGGTGCTTATCTGCCCACACGAAAGCAGGCTAATCCTAGTGATAAGAAAAAGAGAAAAAAAAAACAAAAAAAACCCTAGGAACAAAAGAACGCAATGACAAGCGTGTACACCGCCGCTTCCACCGTGACGCATATACTGGAGATACCTTATCCGCACTCTCTTCTTTTTGTGCTTCCATTCGGGTGTGACCCACTAAAAAAAGAAGAAAGGAGAGACAAACGAAAAGAAAAGAAAGAAGGCGGGTCCCAGTACGCGGATGACAGACAGCGTACCGAACAGCAGCGGGACGGCTCTTTAGAAAACGGAAGTCGGCAAAGAGTCGCGTCTTCCCCGTCGCCCTTCGTGCGCGCAAGACCTCCCCCCTCCCAGCCACCACGACCGTTTTCCGAACGGTCCAAGGCGAGGGCAGAGAGGCGCCTCGACGTCACCGACCAGGACCCCCTCTCACGCCGTCGACGATAAGAGCCAGTGTTACTCATTTAGCGCGCACCATTGACTGGGAGCGAACGCGCCTGTCTTCGACGAGGGTGGATGGTGCACTGTCCCGTCGTTCTGCTTACCTGTGGGACTCTTGAAGACCGACCATGAGCTCACTCCTTGAGGACGACGGCGGTATGCCCACGATCGGCAGCTTCTTCGCCGGCAGGAATGTGCTTGTCACCGGGAGTACGGGATTTCTCGGAAAGGTGAGCTCTCGTGCTGACTTTCTTCGTGCACTCCTGTAGTGTTAGGATGGTTAAAGCGCGTCGGATCGGGTGCGTTGACATGTTTCTTCTGGTCCACTGGGCTTTGCAATTTTTCTTGCGTTCGGACCACGGGAGTGCGAACTGCCGATGTCTTGATTTTTGGCATCCTAAAAAGATCGCGGCCCATCTTTTGTGATAAGTGTCCCGTATAAGACTCGATTAGATATAAGCGGGAGTTAGGCGTTTACTTGTTGTATGTAGAGAGTATTCGCAGCTGACTGTGATGACATGTTATTGTATATTATAGCAATGCAAGCTTCAAATTAAGCCAGAGACAATGTTTAGTGCTGAGGTATGTGAACTTGGCCATTTGTGCACTTTGGTTTGCTCACCGGTCCCTATTGTAAATCCATTATTTCGTTTTTGCTGGTAGTCTAATTGTTTGGAGAGCCATTTCTCTGAATTTAAATATACACAAGAAACGGACACCGGCTTTCTTGCGTGCAACTCCTGAATGTTTAAGTTCGTGCCTCTCGAATTGTTTTAAGTAACGGCAATAACGATGGGCGAAGTGTCCCTACTCAGCAAAAATATTAAGATATAGGAGTGAATTTCTTAAAGATATTTTGTGTTCTTATTAAACACATGTTAAGAGACATCGCTGTGTTAATTAACGAGCTATGGATCAGGTACAACAAATCGACACAAGATAGAAGCGGATCCAGCATTGGAGGCAAAGAGTGACGTGGACTAGTGCTGAAACGATAAATGGATTTTAGTGCTTACGCACTTTCAGGTTGTAGCTTGCGCAAGCTAGCCGAGCAACGTTTCCATCCCTTCCCTTTAAATTTTGCAAACGTGGTCGTCGCATTTTGCCAGCTGAACCGTATGCTGAAGATAAGAGTAGCTCTCGTCTTTCTACAATTTATTACTTCTGTTGGCACAAAGTAAATGCATATCCAACTTGACTTCTTTAAGAATTACATAACTTTTATGCAACTTTTTTTTTTTTAACTTGAACTTGTATCGAGGCAACACACTCGATCTGCCGGATCCAATAGAATGAGTGGCCCCTACCCGCTCTAGAGAGAGTTCCGTGTTTCTCGGTAAAGGCCCGGTCGCACACTTCCAACCGAGTAGAATCGATAAAGACCGGTGTTAAAGGCTCTTGCGACGGTTTAGTACCTGCTTCGCAGAAGCGCATTCGGTCCAAAGCCGTCGCAAGAGGCTTAAAATCGGTCTGGTGTTTGTTGGTCCTATTCGGTTGCAAGATTTTGAGGGGCCTTAAAGGCCGACCAGCAAGCAGAAAGCTTACTCTCCACTCTCCTCGATTTTCTCCTCCCCGTTTTTCTCGCTCCGGAAAAGAAGAAAAGCGCCCCTCCTTTTTACGTCGCTGTTTAGAATTAGAAAACATTAGTCTCGCGGCGAGTTAGTACTCGCACCAACAAATGCAGAAGCCGCACTTTCTTTCTTCCTTACTTCCCCCTTGACGTTAGCCTTCTTTTTGACTTTAGGGAGTTTTCGCAGACCGCGTTTCCCCCTCCGCTAAGCCCTCCGCAACGAAGCCGCTACTGCGCCTGCGCGCCGATGACCTTGAATGTAGAGTCCGGGTATCGTAGCGGGGTTCGGAGGACGTTGCGGGACGGCGAAAACGATCTACGAAAGCTCCCTGTTGGGACTTGAAGTACCGACAGTGCCGTGGATGCTACGTGCTCGTCGGGCCAGTCCTACGCCTATCTTTCCCCACGTGGCTACTGCCCCGCCCATGCCTACGCGCAGGGAGCGGGGTCAGGAGATCCAAGGACGCGGTGGAACGATCCGGCCAGCACGTAGCTCCCACCGAACCGTCAGCTTTGGGCTCTCGATGGTCTTTTCGCATGATGGCATCTGCTTGCCCGACCAGGTTCCTCGCCTGGTTCGTTCATTTCAACAACTGTCTGGAAAGATTTTACCGACAAGAGACCATCACAGACAGCTTTTTCTCTGGACGATAACTTCTTTTTTTTCTGTCCGAGGTTGTTTTTCTTAGATATTTCGCAGTTTTTTTTTTAGCTTTTTTTTTCATTGGAGAACTGTTTCAGTAACCGCATCAAATACTAAAACGGAATAGCTTTTTCGAAAAACTAATTTCGAAAAATTTCCGGATTTAAAATATTCGGAGAAATCGCTCACGTCAATACATCACTCCGTCGCAACCAGTACATAGCGAACCTCTCTGAATCGTAAAATGTCATGCTTACTTAATATTCTTGGAATTCATACTGAGTGAAATTCACGAAATTACGTGACCGCAAAATAGTTGTTTACAGAGCAAGAAGCGTTGAGGTCTTCGAGCCTTCATTTTGTTGTGCTTCTCGAAGAAAAGAATGCGGGACGACGTCCTAAACGACTACACATGTCAGAGGAGGAGACTGCGGCGAAGCATCAGCTGAATGTTTCGGGCTGAGGTTGGCACGACAATGTTCGACCCTCTTCGAAATGAAGCGAACGCTGGAAATGCAGTTGATTCACGAAGTGCCATGACCACGAAGGCTCCGTTGTGCCTTTCCAAGACGCCCTGGCAATCCTCACACAACCCTTCAATAGGCGGCAAAGCGGCTTACAATGGCATGTGAGTCGTCGTCATTTGTTGGTGATATATCTGCTTTTGAAAATACACCATGCCGCCAAAACTTAGCTTGGCGCATAATGACAGATAAAAAAAGAAGAATGCAGTTTAAAGCCGCTGAAGGAAAATCACCGCACTGACCACTGAGCTGAGATTGATGTGGGAGTTACGCCTCCCTTTCATCACCTCACCCCGTTCCCTGCGTGTGTGCAGGAAGGGAAGCGTAACACGTGGCTGAAGATAGACATGGTACTGGTCCGACGAGCACGTAGCTTTCACGGTACTGGTAGCTTAGGAATGAAAGAATTATGGTCCTTTCTGAAAAGAAACTCGTGAGCCCGTCACAGGATAGCCCGAAGAGCGATCCACAAATCCGAGTCAAACGATAGCAATGACAGCTGTGGCTTTCTCTCCGCGTGTCGCTGAATCCAGGACAACAAAGCCTCCTCTATCTGAAACACATACTCTCAGATCTTTATATCGTAGTACTTGCATCGCGCGACCAAAGCCATGACTGGACGCATCGGACCCATTTGACTTCTTTGCCTGGCAAAGCACCCGATGCCTGCAATGTGATCTGTGATTTCCTCTCTTCATGAGCTCTGGATGCGATGACTCTAACTAGAAATACTTTTTCAATGTCATCAAGACGTGATGGTGCAGCATACTTCGGTCCTTGCTCAAGTACTGTTTTGGCCTTGTCTAAGACGTGTGCGTCTCCGATGGTGTTGAGTGGCCACCTCTTCACTATCTCCTTGTTCCTTCTTGCCAGATATTGTTTGAAATTCAGAGTTTCAGTTTCAGACAGTTCCAGTACAGACAGACATGTATACTGGAGGCATGAACCCCAGTCAAGCAAAGGTTCTCTTCCTCTTAGATCTGGACATTCGAAAACCATAAACATTAATGTTGCCAACACGGCCATCGTATCCGCACTAAAGAAGTTGTTATCAAGCAGAGGCAAGTTTTTAAAAATAGATATCCCGGCTGTGCGATTCCGGATATCCAGGTGATCTCTTAAGATGCATTTGTAAAACATGTGCAGAAAGCTATTTCGGCGGAAATTAGCAGGCACTGAGTGACAGGAGCGGAAAACTAAAAAGAACATGGCTGTGGTACTGTACATTCATGGAGCCACGCACAGACTAAGATCTCTAGAAGGCAAGGTGTCCAGATCATGTGTTCAGCTACCAGCAGGGCGTATTCTATATACCGCGAAGTCAATCACGAGAAAAACAAGAAAACATGCAACTTTGACAACAAGCATAGTCTCCTCCATTCTACAAAGCCTATCTATTCCATGACGGAGCCATTAAGCGCCCGGTCCCAGGAAAAAGGCGAGGAGCAGCACCGAACTGTTATCGATATGGTAGCCCAGAGCTACTCCTGGGGTGATCCCAAAGCCAGCGCCAAAAACTATGCGCGGTGTCGTCTCCGGAAAACAACAGCAAACCGCAACGGAGAAAAAGGGAAGGGGGGGTACCGGCGCTTGGAGAAACGAGAGTGGAGGGTAACACCAAATGTTTTCTTTTCCCGATAAATACAAAACAAATAGGACTGTGTCCTTGGTTCCAGATTTCACCGCTGGGGCATTGTTTTTCGCTGCCCGAGCGATACCCCTGCGTGCGCCCTCTTCCCTGATCTTTTTTCCCCTTCACAGCGGTCGCGTTCTTTCGTGATTTGCCAGGCTTTCTAAAATATAGGAGGCTATGCCACAAGGCACACAATAAGACATGTGCCAAACAGGTCCCGTATACATCAGCTCATGTTTACAAACAAACCGGAGCGCCTCTAGTGGCACGCCACCGGCGCCGTGCATGCGCGATGGACTGTGGGCAAGATGCGCCGCGTCCTACAACAACAGTCCATTGGAATTCCACATTGTCAGAGTCGGGGTGAGTTCCCGTGCTCGTTTTTGCGTTGAAGTTGTTCATTCTACGTCTTCATAGCAATGTCTTACCACTTTAGCGGCCTGAGCGAAATTAATGAGGCACATTACGCCGCAAAGCTTCGTGTAAATAATATGACGTGCGGCGAAATTAACTTGCTTGAACACCGCAGAATGGACACTAAAACCATACGATTCTGCTCGCTATTTTGAGTCGCGACGTCGCTCGGGCTGCAAAGGCTTGTGCGGTAGCTGCGCTGGTCGGTCTCGATACCGAAAATCGCAAGCAGAATTGGACCAAGTGAATCGCAAGCAGAATTGGACCAAGTGAATCGGGCATAACAAGTCGGTGATGGCCAGTGGTTACAATGATCAACATATCGTTGATCATTGTAACCACTTTTCATTTTCACATTGTAATCATTGTAATCACTTCTTTTCGTGTTTCGGTCGAACAAGACCTTTTTGAAACCATTAATAACCCAGACATTTTGCCCGAGGGGTGTATCTTTCACCAGTTTTTTGGAAAGCTTGATATGATGCGACCGTCACTACCAAATAGTACTGATGACTAAACAACAGATTAAATGCTATTATCAGAACACTCGCGGTTTGAGGACGAAAGCAGATGACTGTATGTCAACTGTTGTTTTCACTAATTTTGACATGTTCTGTTTAACTGAAACTTGGCTATTGAAAAAAATTTCGAGCACCAGTTACTTTCCAACATCATACAGTGTTTATCGAAGGGACAGGGATTACGGTGCAAGTGTGAAGAAATTTGGCGGGGGGGGGGGGGGGGGTGTTGACAGCCGAGGGGGATAACATTACATCATGCAGAAGGGTAGATTTGGAAACCTATGCAGAGTGCCTATGGGCTGAATCATTAACACGCGATGGGTTTAATTACCTCGTCGGAAACTATTATTTTCCTCCGCTCTCAGATTCGAGTTTGTTCGTAAACCATTTACAAAAGCTTGATTAGCAAATTGATTTTTCGAAATTTGAAGTACATATGTACGGCGATTTTAATCTACCAGGAGTGAACTGGTCGACCGGCATAAGCAGTAGTGGAAATAATCAAACGGTGGTAAAAGTGTCACGTCTAGTAAATTTCATTAATTTTAATGGTCTAACTCAGCATAATCAGTTTACGAACACGTCCGTAGGAATGTTCTTGATCTTTTTTCTTTCAAACTGCCCTATAGACAGTGTCATGCCAGTTAGCGATACTCTTGTGCAACCTGACGTTTTTCACCCGCCCTTCATCGTATGTTTTTCTTCGCCTGTGAGGTCTCGTGACAGACAAAATTTAACCAGATATGATTATCATAAGGGTGATTATTTAGGTTTATATATGTTCCTTCGGGATAATAACTGGTCAACGGTTCTTCATGATAACTGTGTAAATTCTGCGACTGAATCCTTGACGAAGATAGTGAAAAATGCAATCGATGCGCTCCTTCCAAAGCGATTGTCTAAGCCTTCTAAATACCAGTTCTGGTTCTCAAGGGAGCTGAAACACTGCATGCTTAAAAAGAACACTATCATAAATTGTTTAAAAGAAGCGGCATTGAGCTATGGTACATAAAGTTTAGTGTTTGCAGAGCGCTTGTAAAGAAACTGTTTAAACACGACAAATTCATTTATAAAAAATCGGTAGAAAATATTCTCTACCGTGAGCCTAATAAATTCTGGCGATTTGTCAGGAAGCACACGAAAGAGTCTGTAAGAAATATTTATTTACGTACTGATACGGACTACGTTACAAACCCTGAAAAAGTAGCTAATCTATTCCAAATTTACTTTCGTGAATGCTATTCTAAGGAAGAATCCAAAAGCAAGTCTTCAATCTGCGCTACTGGGTTGGAACGACAATTTCACATTTAGTGAGGTCGACATAAATGAAATTTTAAAGGCAATTCAAAAATTAAGACCGAAGAAGTCAACGGGAGATGATACAATACCTAACTTTATTATTAAAGGTTGCGCTGATTTTTTTGCCCCTTTACTTGTGCACATATTTAACCTATCGCTGAGAAATGGTGTTTTCCCATGTCTTTGGAAAAGGTCAGTGATAGTACCAATACACAAAGCCGGTGACGCGTCTAGGGTAGATGACTACCGCCCCGTGTCTTTGTTGTCTTCTTTTTCAAAGGTTTTTGAGACAGTTTTACATGCCCGTCTTTCTTTTTACTTTTGTCGAAAACTAAGCACCGTTCAGCATGGATTTATAAGAGGGCGTTTAGTAGAAACGAACCTTTGTTCTTTCCTTGAGTATACTGTCCAATTTGTTCTTACACGTGGGCAAGTTGATATTGTGTATTTTGACTTATCAAAAGCCTTCGATAAGGTCAATCATGACTTACTCTTGTATAAGCTCTCTTTATACGGCGTTTCGTCGTCTCTTTTAAACTTATTTCGTAGTTATCTGTCGGATAGAAAGAGTAGAATAAGAATCTTGAATAGCTTCTCAGATGTATTTACTCCAACTTCGGAAGTACCTCAGGGATCGAATTCGGGGCCGCTACTTTTTCTTAGATTCATCAGTGATATAGAATTGTGCATACAAAATGCGAAAGTGCTCTTATTTGCGGACGATATTAAGCTTTATCTTAGTATCCAGTCGGAAGATGATTGTGTTCTTTTGCAAGAAGGCGTATTCACATATCTCAAACTGGTGCTCATGTAACTTTTTGCTGGCCAATCCAGATAAAACGGAAGTGCTATCTATGTGTAGAAAACGCGAAAAAATTTTACATCAATATTTTATCGGCAATTCCACCATTAAACGTGTGGAACAAGTTCGTGACCTTGGTGTTTATTTCGATAGTAATCTTGCCTTTTCATATCTTGTTATACAAATTGTTGTTTCTGCCTTTAGAACAATGGGGATGATATCACGTTTGACGCATCATTTTTCAAATATAATGTGCGTATAGTTCGATTGTTTTGTTCCCTTGTACGAGTTAAACTTGAGTTTTGTAGTTCAGTGTGGAATTCGCTAACAATGACCGACGCTGCACGGATAGAAAGAGTTCAGAAGCGATTTATACGCCTTGTTTACGATAGATATTTTGATAGAAAATGTTATTTTGATTATGAATACCTTAGAGAATTCTTACTCCAGAACCTTTTAAGAAGAAGGATTGCTCGTGACATTATATTTTTATACAAAGTGGTTCACGGCCAAATTGATAGTAATCTTGTGTCGTCTTTAAACTTTCATGTACCGGCCCAAGTCGTTAGAAACTCAAGCGTGTTTTATAGATCTATCCAAACGAGACCGTCCCCTTTGGCTAGAACGCAAATCTGTTTAAATGAATTTCCGACTCATGCAGACATATTCTTAAATTTTGCTGCGTTCAAACGACTACTTTATATGCGTATTTTTGGTTTATGATTGCGAAATGTTTTAATTTCGAGAGCGTATTGTCGGGGGGGGGGGGGGGGGGGGGGGGGGTTGAGATTGTGTACTGTTTCAGGTTTTTTTTTTCCCCCTTTTTAAACTTTTTATGTGCCACCACACTGTAACCAATAGGTTGTTCTGGGGCATTATACAAGTAAAGGATTATTATTATTATTATCGTTGCATCTACTATTTACACTGACCCTACTCACCTGAAACAACCTTCAAACCTAAGTCTTTTGACGCCTGCACTTACTCCTTATCCCGATTACCGGGTAAACGTTTGGTTTACGGGCCGCCGTCGCTTGAACGAGTAGACGACAACAAGCAGACATGTTTGAAAGAGCCCACAACAGTTCGAACCAACGTTATTAGATTAGCTAACTTACGGAACTGTTCATGCACGCAGTACCCCCCCCCCCCCCCCCCCTTGCTTACCACGACTCGCTTCCCGTCGTTTGGCGCGCCGGACGGCTGCTTTGGTCTCTGTAGTGTATTCTATGCGATACGTAGACGTTTCGAAGCGCAGCGTCAAGATGGCGTTCTAAGACCATACTCCATGGAACACGCAGTTCGTAAACGAAAATCTAGATTGCGCTTCGAACGACGGGAGGCGGACTGAAGTGAGTGAGGACGTACATGATCACTACGTAAATGACCGGTCACGAGAGCACGCAGCGTCGCTGAAGGGAACAAGAGTAGGTCATTTACCAGCCCATTGCCCAATGCATTGCAGATTTCCGCAATAGAACCGTCCTTGGAAGACGCAAGAATGTCTTTGCGCTCGATATCTTAGAATATATGGCCTTTGAAGAAAACGAAGGCGGATGTGCCACCACGACTTTCACCTCAGTCGACAAAAAGAGAAACAGGATTTGCGGGTTGGCACATCCCCCATAAAGCAAGACAGAGTATACAACGAAAACAAAAAAAGGATATGGATAAAGACGAAAAAGTATTAAACTCACAGTTGATAGTCAGGGGTGTGTATGGTTGTTCCGTCTTTTTTTGATTGTCTAATGTTCAAGCCAACCTCCTCGTGTTGACACTAGATTTGGTCGTGTGACATGCGCAAAGGCTTCTCGTTCAAGCGTCTACTACCCCTGAGGTTATTGAAACGTTATTTTTGAAATTAAGCTGATACGAGCTGCCTTTTCTTTCTGTATGTGCATTTTTTTTCTTCGTTTGTCTCAACTTTGTTTAAGAAGGCTGCTCTTCAAAAAATTTCATATATATTTTGAGACGGCTCATTCATTAATGTACTTACTTCATTCCCTTTTTTTCTTCCGCTCAGTCGAAACACCAGAGTTGTCTCGATAAACGATTACCTTTTTAGCTCCATACAATCTCTGCGATAATAGCAACTGTGTTTGTGTAATACTTAATTGATGCGACCCCCTTCAAAAATGGTCTGTAGACATTTTGTATACGACGGTAATAAGGAGATACATTCTAGAAGAGCCTGGTATTTTTAAAGAGAGGAGGAGCGCGCGTGCACACCAAAGATGGCAGTAGTGACATTACTGTAATGTAATTACAGGGTTATATTAAATTATATTTGCGGTAATCAGTAGTGTAATAAAATACTTCGATACGCAGGTAGATTTATATTGTAATGAATCACTTTCAGGTAGTAATTTTGCAAAACAATATTCATTACTTTGAAATTACTGATGTCCTAAATGAAAAAAAAAGTTCCTTTGCGAGCTTTAAAAAACAAAAAAAAAAATGAAAGCCGTTTACAATTCTCTGTAACGCCGTTTAGAGCGCAGCTCTTGAGGAAGATGGAAGCGTACTGAGGGATAGTTGACTCCTTGAGGTCACGTGACCTCAACGGGGTCACGTGACTTCAGGGGGGTCACGTGTCCTCAGGAGGTCACATGACCTTAAGGGGGTCACATAACCTTAAGGGGGTCACGTGACCTCGGGGAGTCACGTGACCTGGTGGGGGTGACCTCCTGAGGTCACGTGACCTTAAGGACCTAAGGGGGTCACGTGACCTTAAGGACCTAAGGGGGTCACATGACCTTAAGGACCTAAGGGGGTCACGTGACCTCGTGGTTACGCCGCTCAAGCCGGGAACGGGCCCCTAAGAGCTGCGCTCTAAAATTATTTTGCACGGCCAAATGTCGTGAGAAAGACATCAGAGAAAATAAAACGACGGCCATCTGAGTGCAAAGCCTCGTACAAAGAACTCGACAGATCACGAAGGCGGGCTGGGGAGGCGGACAAATGCTTACGTGTAAAGACATCACTCGAAGGTCACGGCTCACAAACTGCAGGCAAGACAGATTCACTGCTCTACGTCATCACGAGGATACTCTACTTCCCTCATTCCTAAGCTGACCGTGTAGTGAAAGCTGCGAGCTCAACAGAACCAATAAAGCACCTCTTTTTCATCACTTGACCCGTCCCTTTCTGTGCGCGTGGGTATGAAAGAGAGCGTGGTTACGTGGCGTGCGACTGTTCCAACGAGCTTCCACTGCACTGAGGGATAAACGGCTCGTACGCTACAAGGTGAAGGACACATCAACAGTGAGGTTAACGTATTTGAATACTTAAAAGTACAGGACAAACACCCAAGCCTTCTTGCTCTTTCACCAATCAAGTTCAAATCGTAATTTTGGACCATTGTGAATAACAAACGACCGGAGTAAAGAGTTCATCCCAGATTCCTTGCCAAGGCATTCGGGAGAATAGAATTAGAGTGCGTGTGGACGGCTTGTTGTAAAAGGCGATTCACATACTTGCTTTGAGTTCGACTGGATGAGAGTGTAACTGGTTTTAAGCCTCTTTCGTCCGTGCCGCAACAATGTCGGTTGTGATCGGCTTAAAAACCCGTAGCCTTAGCAATTCGTAAAATGGTTAATGTCGCAAGCCGTTGCAGTCGCCCTCGACGCCAAGTGTGTGGACCAGCCTTACCGCTCATTTACACTGGAAGCGGGTCCGCGTTCCCAAAGCGGTTGCGAACGCGGTTGTATAAAGATCCAGGACAATCGCACGCGCTCTCGATGACATCAAGTGCGCGTGCAATGTTACTGGATCTTTATACAACCGCGTTCGCAACCGCTTTGCGAACGCGGATCCGCTTCCAGTGTGAATGAGCGGTTAAAGGCGAACTCCGCCGACTATTTGAGTTACCGATTCCAAAGGCATCATCTGAATGCGCATGGCTTCCTGATTCCGAAATGCTATCTCGCTACACCAGCTTCAGTCTAGTTAATTAAAAAAGTGATATTTTGTTCGCTGCCGAAACCGAAACATCGTTCTCCCTAGTTTTTTCCCCAGTTTTCCCCGCCACCCAAGCGTGACGTCACCGGTGGGCAGTGAGGCGCGCGGACGTGAATCGGGTACGCTCGCGCCCGACTTTCTCGCGTCTAACAGCGAGAAAATGGGGGCGTTCGTACTATCTTAAGTTGATAATCATCTCTACCTTAAACGACGTGCTGAACTATGAGAAAATAAAAAGCGAAAAAAAAATACCCCGGAAGCAAATGGGATTTTGAGAGAAATGTTTTTGCAACACGGCACGAGTTGCAAAAACAGTTCTCTCAAAATCCTAATTAAAGCCCCGCTCCAGGCGCGGCTTTCTAGCCTCGCGAAATCGCTAGCGAATCATTCTCCTGTCAGAAGCTTGCAGTTACGCTGGCAGAGAAGTGTCGCAGAGTCACGCAGTACATTTTTCGTCAAATTGCCTAAGCAGCATGGAGAATGCTCGGAATGTGGATACAGCTGCGCCACACGCTCGTCTTACGTGAAGGGACGTGCTATTTGTTTTACAATTTATTTAGAAAAGTTACTGTTGCAGAGGATAGTACGTGTAACTACCCTTGTAGTATGCACATGCCCCTTGCTGCTTAGGTTATTTGGCGAAGTATCTATACACCATTCCAGAAAAGCGCTTCTGGTCGGTGCCATTTTCAGAATTCGCGCGCGAAGTGCGTACTTGGCTCGTCTTCCAAAGCGACAAACATGCGCGTGCTGGGCTGTGACCTAGCGCATGTAGGCTGTGATTCTCGAAAACACTGAAATCCCTAGAATGGAATGAACTGAATTCATGTAGGCCAGACGGCAGGTTGCTTACTATTCATGAAGATGATGCTAAAACAAAAAAAGAACTCCGCAAACACCAAGCCAAACACAGTGTGCAATGAAAGGCGTATACGTACACAGACATAATTCATCTTCAAAGAAGGAATATTTGCTTGAAATAGTACGTACAAAAGACGTACAAAAATGCATCATAAAATGTTTAATTCAAAATAAGTTAACAACAATTACCCCCCCCCCCCCCTCAAAAAATATTATTGTGAATTTTTTAGCTCCTAGATTAGACTGCAACGCGCTCAAACACTTATCCACGAGTGCACATAGAAGGGAGTAATATTATAAAGGATTTTATTAATTTACATTTTGATTTTGAACAGCCTCTTCAGCTGTAAATTCACATGCCTATCTCTTCGTCGACCTTAATATTTTTTTATAGTTTTTAAAACTTTTTAGTCCTATGTGACATGTCTCCGCATTACAAAAAAAAAGGCATTTCCACTGCAGCTTTTGCGAGAGAAAATTGCACGCCAACCACTTGACAAACCAGGCTATAATATATTAGCGGAGCTCAACCGAGCCTCAAAACCTTCTCTCTAAACCTCTGTAATACCAGACACGAAGAGGAGTGCCTCGAAAGTCACGTCTAAACTCAGACTTTAACTTTGTTTAGGTGTTTCACTTCTTGTCTTGAAGAGATCGGTCGCGTGAGTGGAACCGCGATTGTAGCCCGACCTAGATTCGATAACCAAAACAAACGAAACTGCGCCAACTGTCGACTATAGTACTAGAATGGTGACTATTTTTCACGATATTGTTATCTCTCCTCTTCGGACGGATCTTGCAGTGGCCACAGCCGGCTTGAGTCTGCGCTTGCCGCTCTTGAAGCTGTTCCAACTGCAGAGGGATACTCAACTTGCGGCACGCTGCTATAAACTACTCCGAGCATAAGTAAAAATGTGTCGCGTGACAGTAGTTCTCTCGGCACACAGATCCCGCAAAAGCACCTTGACGTGGCTGGCCTCCATTGCTGCCGGGGAACGCTTTTTTTTTTCTCCCACGAAAACAAGAGTAAACATGAAGCTTTTTTCCGGCACTGTTCCTACAATCTATCGCGAAGCACACATTGCTACCCATTGCAAAGGAACTTTCAACCCTGAAGCTATGAAAAAATTGCGGTGGCTTAGCTCGGCTATGCTAGGATATACGTAGCGTGAAGCGTGAGCTTATGCGCACAAAATGAGAGGCGCTATCAAGCGGCTCCGGTGCAGCGTCAGACTTGGCTACTGCGCAACGGAGGCGGACAGCTGGGCACGCGGCGGCGAAAGTGCGTTTTCCGCGGCTATGGCGTCATTCCTCTGGAATCCGCAGACCGGCGAGGCGCGCGCGGTGGCGGCGGAGCGCGTGGCGGCGGCGGCTCCCGCGCGCCAGCTGCACGCCGTGTGACGTCACTGCTCCTCGTGCTTGCGCAGCACGGCTCTTTGAAAGCCATGCGAAGCTGCTCAACCTCGGCCAGTGTAGCTCACGCTACAAAACAATCTCGATGGCTGGCGCACTGAACGGGTCGGTTGTCCACCTGTCCTTTGTTAAATAGACGGGTGGGCAAAAGTAGGGATTTTTTTCATTGTTGCCAGTAGAGGGTCGCCTCCTGAAACCCTCGCGCCCAGCGTAACTTGAAAATTCAATAACTTCAACGAAAATGCTTATTTTTATCAAATATTTTGGCTATCAGTTGAGAGAGCGCTATTGATGTGGTCTGCCTATTTCCAGCCAAATCGGAGACTACAAAGAAATCGGCGCAGTTTCCCTTTACAGGAACCATGAAACGATTTCGAAATCGAATTTCATTCACCGCACGTGGTAAAGGTTTGAAAAGAATACCAAAACACAAAAATAAAAACACAAAAAAATCGCCGTAGAGCTTTTAAAATTTAAGCGGACACTTTTATATCTTTTCTTCGAAAGTTCTCTACCTTTTCACTGCCATGCATCCGCGGTGCCACGGCACGTCAACTAAATCTACGTCGCCTATTAGATAAGAGCCTACCTCACCAGCACCCCGATTATAAACAATAAATAACCGGGGAATGTTTCTTAAAAGTTTTGTCAACGAATATTCTGATGCACATTTCGTAGCATAATTAGTAGTGTGACGAAAATTGACGAATTTTATAATTCCCGGAGCTTACGCCATCTATCGTGCTGTAAACGAAGCAAGAGAAAGATGAGACTGCGTCTACGCTGTCAACCAACGAGCGTCGTCTGCTGAGGAGAGCTCGGCCGCGCGCGTTGCATGCCGGTCGCGGTTCCTGTAATTGGCTGAAAAACATCGCGCCGGTGGTGATGGTCGGCGTGGTGGAAGCTCACTGTTTCGCGTAGAGCGCTATCCTGGACTGAATTCTGGTCGTGAGTCGCAATGATAACCCAGCACGTCCTAGAAGGGAATATCCATCTATTCGTGCGGCGGTCACGGTTTTGGCGAAACCCTCAAGACAGCAAAAACGCTCGTGCCGTCGTGTTTGTTTACTTCAGGCTTACTTCAACGGCAGTGGTGCTTTCTTGGCATTTGTCCTCGAACATCATTCGGATTTCTTATTTTGCGCATTCCGTGCGTGTGCTCAAGTTCAAGGTATTACTGGTGCGTACTGTATTTAAAGGCCTGTCAGAATGATGCGAATTTGGACGCGTTTTTATCACGCGAGAAAAGTGATTAGTGTTAGCATTCCTGAACTCTCACAACGTCTATGTGATCAGGAAATCATATTTTACTTTGCTCTATCTCTGCTAAGATTATATCGTCCTTTGCAATCGTAGAAAATGTGTGGCGATATTTGTACTATTGGTATAGTCAGGTGTTAAAGTCGTGATCGTCCAAAACGGTGTACTGCATCGTTTTATTTTATTTTTTCATCCACTCTCCCCTCTGAGCCTATTCTGACAAAATAAAAGTTAAAAAAGCTTGAGCCCATAGAAAACTCTGTCTATTTTCTGCTACGCCAGTGAGTGGCAGCACGTCCCCTCCTTTGAAAAGGCACCACGAAAACAGCTGGCGAAGGTGAAGCGGCTGTCCTGCCGACGACCTGCTGCGCTTATTGCAGTGGTTGCAGGAATGTGTACTCGCTGCGCGGAGTGGTTGTTCCGGTCGCTCCGGTCACAAGGGACGCAGTCGTGGCTAACGCGCTCGTTGCAAGTGCCCGAACTACAATTTATGCAGTCCGGAGCTTAAAGAAAAAACGGCTGCAGTTTCACCGCTTGCCACTCGAGGAACCACGTCGAAGCACTAAGTGCAGGCTCATCGTTTTGAGGGACCCCAGGTTATCTGTGCATGCACGCAACATTCCGTGCATTGGAGTCGCTACTTCTTGTCCGATTCGGACGAGGAACTGGAGTCTTTGTCGGAAGACTCTCTGCACTTTCCAACAGGCGAACTGGTGTATGAGACGAGGCCCACGCTGTCGCTGTAGCGTAACATATCTATAGTAGGGAGTTTTAGTAGACCGTGTTTCCCGCTCCGCTAAGCCCCTCCGCTACCCGGAACTCTACAGTCAAGGCCATCGGCGCGCAGGCGCAGTGGCGGTTTCTTCGTAGCGGAGGGCTAGCGGAGCGGGAAACGCGGTCTACTAAAACTCCCTATTAGGGAGTTTTAGTAGACCGTGTCTCCCGCTCCGCTAGCCCTCCGCTACGAGGAAACCGCCACTGCGCCTGCGCGCCGATGGCCTTGACTGTAGAGTTCCGGGTAGCGGAGGGGCTCAGCGGAGCGGGAAACACGGTCTACTAAAACTCGCTATTATGTTGCGGGTTTAGAAGGTAGGGCGAGGGGAAAAATTGTGGCAGAGGGAGCGGACGCGCCGCTTTTCGAGGGGATGGAGTTTCCTGTTTCCCTCGCCAGCGTTGCGTCCATTTCCTCCTCTCCCACCCTCCTTTCCCTCGCCCTACCCTCTTCAGATGTCACCGAATATAGTTGAATTTTGCTCAGCTGCGATGTTTCCATGGCTATCACGGTGATGAGACGCGTCGATCCAGAAAATATGTCGGTGACATCGGCGCCATCAGCCCAGTAAAATACTGCGGTAAAATCTCTTGGCAGACCGACGGCTCACCTGCGCTTCCATTCTACTGCCAAAGGAACTTCCGGTTTACGTGCCAGAGTACGTCACGCCCGTCAAAATTACGCCGCACCTTGTTTTGCGGTCAGTTGGAGAGAAAGAAAAAAGTCGATATTTCATTATTTTTTTGTGTAGAAGTTAAACCGAAAGGAACACGGATGTCTGTTCGGCGTTGAGTGAACCTTTAAGGTTTAATGTAAAAGTTACTTGGCAAAAGTATAAAGGCCATTTCATGCTCCCTTTAAGAACGAGATACCATGGCCCGACGCAAGGACCAGTGAAAAGAAAAACGTTATTTTACAATCTAAATGAGACACGCTTGTCAAAAAATAAATTTTACGCGAAAAGAAAAATTTAGACCAGTATTGACGGCGTGAGACGTGATTTAGTTGGTAGTCACCTCCTTCCCATTCACGTGTTTTCGTTCTCGGAGTTTCGGGCGCGAGGAGGAGAAGGGGATCGGCTTGGCCATCACATTGAGGTGGAGAGAGTGCACCACCATATCGTTGAGGTGGAAAGAGTGTATGTCCACTCCGTGACGTCATAGACTTTGCGCGCAGAATTTGAAATACCACATCTTCATTCTTGACCAAGTGACGTCAGTGCCAGACAAGAGCGCCGCATCATCCTTGAGTTGGGACAGGTGTTCAATTGGTACTTGAATTAGAATGGAGATAGAGCCCCATTCAAACACTGAGGCAGCGTTCGGCTGAGCCTTGTCACCCAAATCGTCCATCAGAAACGATAAACAAGATGTTGCGTTGTCTTTATGGGTTTAGTTATCAGCCTAACCAAGGTACGGTTGAATATTCTTTCAAATTGTGGATTGATCTCTTTGTCTGAATAATTAGGCATAGTCTTGGCACGTTTCTGACCATTTTCGTGCTACTGTTAGTTGTTTATGTATATCCTTGCAAAAGCAACCTGAAGCGCCGAAGCATATATGGTGCAGCCTAGTAGAATTTACAAGAAAAAAAAAACACTCGCTTTTGAAACAGGAAGAGGCGACAAATCAGAAAAGTGTTAAACACAAGATATATTTAAAAAAAAAATAGCATTAAAAAGTTCAAGGATTTTGTTTCGTATTCTCCGCTAAAATTAAACGCAGTTCTGCGAAAAGGACGCAGCTTGTCTGGACCGTCCAACACTCCTAGTCTCTCACAGGTCAGAAACGAACTGGAAGCTCCAAGCGTCTCTTTCCGCTTCAGCAGCGCGAACGCCGAGAAGGAGCCGACCGCCTCCCCAGCGTTCGCTCCGCCAAAGTTGAAAAGAGTGGGAGGAGCTTCCACTTCAGTCCTAGGTGACGACTCTCTACGCCACCTAACGAAAGCCAGCGCGCGACTCGAATTCGAGAGTTTTGCGTCGCCGATCGGCTGGGATGCGTGTTTAATCGGCGAAGACGTCTGTGTTTTCAGCCAAACGCTGACTCTTGGCAGCTTTCGTTTCCAAAAAAGTGACGATTCTTTTTTTATAAAATGTTAAATACGTTATATTTATTCGACTTAAATTATATTTATTTGATTGAAATCACATATTTTGATTGAAATATATGTAGTTAGAAAATGGGCATTTTTTTATCAGTGGACGTACTTTTAAACACGACATATTGATTGATTGATCAATGCGTAGGATCACTGAAAACAAACTGGAAGAAAGAGTTCCTTTAACCTAAAGTACAGTTTATTTGGCATTTAAAAGAAACAAAAAGGCAGCTCCCACGTCGCGGTTTGGGTATTACGTTGACCAACTGGCACAGCGAAGCTTGCGGAACAAAAAAGAAACGCCAGACTTGACTTTTATATATATATGTATATATATATATATATATCTCAAAAGTTCCTCGGTATCGATTTACAAGGTAGGAGATTTGAACCTCGACGTTAATGTAATCTGCATAAGTGTATTTTTTCTTTACCTTTTCTTCTAAAGTTAAAGTCTGTTAAACTTTATTGCTGTTGGCAGCACACTCACGCACCCCGCAGAAATAATAAGACTCAAAGGAGCCGTTGGATGTCAAGCACATCGAACAGAACCTCGAAAAGAAAAAAAGATCACGCAGATAACGAAGTCCTGCAACTCCAATTATTTTTGCGTAAAGGTCTTGTGTAATCTACTTCATTATTGTTTCTTTCTTTTTTAGAAAATCAACTGCGCGATTTCTTAGTTAGGCAAATATATGTATAGCAAGCACCGGCAAGGTTCGGTGCTATACCATGAGAAATTTTGTAATGTCAAACGAAACCGTGCGTATTTTGAGTTCAGAAAACTGCGGCCTCAGTCTCTCATTCCCGAATAATTTTACAAAAAAAATTTTGGGGTGTGCATGGTCGTTGTAAAAGGGAAACAAAATAGATTAGCTCAAAGAATCACGGTTACCCTTCCTCGGCCATCAAAAGAAACAGGAAACCACTTTCATTAGGAAAAGTAATGACGTTTGTATTATTAGTTTGTTTCCCTGCTTCGTCTGTATTTGTAAGTACTTTATTTGACCTCTTTCGCAATTTCATCAAAGAGATGTTTGTTTTTATGGGAATCCGGTTGAGCAAGGGATGGGGAAAAGGGAATATTAATGGTTCAGTGTAAGAAATTAGGTGCCCGTATTAAGGATCTCGTGTTTCCCGTTCATTTATTATTTCTCGTTCCGGGTCAGTGCGTAAACTGCAAGCAGTTGTTACTTTTGGAGTTCATCGCGGTCATTCTTTTTGTCGTGAACACATGGTTCGAAAACAAGTCTGGGCTCTCCAAATAATTTCTTTCGTCGTATATGAAAAGAACGAGAGTAGATTTGTGCGGCTACAAGTTGTGGGAGCGAGGGTCTGCAACTCCGCCCAGGGGCCGCTAGCGACCGGCCAAAGAGGACACAGACCGGAACTCACAACAGCGCACGCGTAAAGAGTCAATAAAAGGAGGACACGCCCCCAGAACGAGGGGAGACAAACCGAGGTCACGGAGGCGTGTAGTTCGAACGCTACGGCAAAGTTTTATTTTGATACTAACAACCCATTCCTGTTACTCAATAAATGTAGTTTCTTGTTATGGAAACCCCGGCTTCGTGTTGTTTCTTCCGGATGGGCATGCAGCAAGGCAACCCTGCCACATGGCGCCCAACGTGGGGCCATGTGGTGTGGTTGCCTTGCTGCACACATGGCGGTAGCATATCACGCGGGGATTGCAGAGCCGGCGGAGTTGGCTTGTGTGTGATGGCCGACCAAAGCGATGAGAGCGGCCGGGAAGTGATTCCGCCCACCGGTCTGTGGTGTCTTACGCACTTTCTACGATCCAATCCCCATGGATGACAACGTCGCTCTCTTACGTCGTCGCGACGACCAACGGGCATATTCTATGGGGTCTCCCAAACTCTGGCTCTCCGCGCACGCCCCGACTTCAAGCAGCAAGAGACAAGAAACAGGTGCTTGAGTCTAAACCCCTCGAGAAAAACGCTGGAATTACGAATACCAGGAAAAAAGCTACGATCCCACCCACCAAGCGATCGCTAAGTGCTAGCTAAGAACGCTAGGCCTATAGCATGGCACTCCGACGACCCTGGCCAAGACCATCTGCCCACCTACCGGCTGGCTTCCTGAATGAAATATGCCCATGCGACCTTTGTGGACCCTTCTCGTATGAGCAGTTTAAAACCTGACCTCTATTTTTTGGTAAAGAGACCGTTCTCATCAAGATGGTTGAGCGTGTTGGTTTCTATTTTACGATAACGAAAAAGGAACATTGAATACAGACAACAAAGCCTGTGTTGTCTGTTGTCTTCAATGTCCCTCTTTTGTTATCGTAAATCAGAGGCTAGTCTGTTCCCCTCGTCTTTTCCATGTTTTGAGATGCATCGGTGACGAACGCGCTCATCGAAAAAGGGACACTCTCAATGATTCTATCCCCTTTTTTGTGTGTTATAGAGGTCGAATAAACGCCATGTGGATTGCCTTCGGAACGTAGGTATTTACAGTTCTTTTAGTACGTCCATTTTATTCCGATATGACGAAACACCAGCACATGCCAAGTTACAGCAGTTGTTGCGAGCCCCCCCCCCCCCTCCCCCCCCCCCCCCCCCCCCCCTGCTCAATGCCGGTCCAATCTTCTTTTGTCGAGCAAAACGTCAGCATCGAGTTGTGATTGTCTCCAGTGGTCCATATTATCGGTTCAAAAAGATCGTTCCCGAAGCGGTTACCAAGACGCAGTCTAACAAAATGGTGCCAGCGCGATTTCGCTCCCAATGTGAACACGTATAGGCGGCTTCTGCTGACAGTATTGCAGTTTAAACGTACGTATCTTCTTGCACCGTCGACTCCCTCCCGCCTCCCTGAGGACACGAACGCCGCGGCAATTTGTTTAAATGCTCACCGCTATGTAGAGCCGTGCGGGTCGTCTCATATTTAAAGTAACGATGATGGTTGTGCTGATTTCGTAGCGATCGAGCTCGTAGCGCTCGACCAATGCGGTTATCCTAACATCGGCAGGGGTGGGCATTCGAGCCTGTTTAAATTGACACTTTGTAGCGTTGACATTACATCTTACAGACACAGTCCCTAAACCACCCCAAACAAGCGTTGCCGGAAAGGCCACCTGACATTGAAACCAATGGGGGACAACTTCTCTGACTTTCTACACCAAAGTGCCTCGATACTGCGTTCAGGCTTAAATAATCTCTGAGTGAGCGTACTTCCCATCGTGGCTTCACAGATACCCACCAGGTGTTTTTTGGTTATCGTTTATTCTACTTTAAAATATGTTTCCTTGTGTTTTCCTATGACATATTGGTACTTGTGAAGTTCTACTTCAACCCACTTCAGGTTGAAGCCAAAAGGTGAACTCCAAATTTGGCTTCCTTACCCTTTTAATACAGACCTACTCAGACGGTGGCTTGTGAGAAGCATGTGACTCACGGAACTATTTGGCGCAGCAACGCCTACCCTTTGAAGTAGTCATCCATTTACTATTGGTGCCAAGTAATCAAGAAATCTGATCATGTCCTCCTTCTTGCTGCATGGATTGTTTGCCCATTATGTTCTAAACAAATGCATGGGTCTTCGATGGCAGACAGATTGCGTTTAGGACTGGGGTTTCATACCAAAAAGAAAAAAAAAATGTTCCCAAAAAATGAAGCACAAGAATGTGGCACGCAAAACTTAACCGACCTATATTTTGCTAAATTTAATGGGTAGCTTCTCTCTTTCAATTTGGAGGGAAAATTTAATTGACGTGTGCGTACAAAACTTTAACTGAAACTCGCTTTAACATATATATGGACCTCTTGCTGGATTCGCCAAGTGCACGCGGAACGTAATGTGCTGCTCGGTAAACACAAATTTCACATATTGTCGCCGAGTTCCAATAGTTTTAGTAGGTCGTTCTGATGTGTCCAATAAGGGTAGCCGATAAACATATCATACACGTGCAAAGGCGTGAGCGGAGTAGAGGGTATCGCTATTGTTAATGGAACGATCTACCAATGCTCCCTAAAATGGAGTTCCTCTGCTACGCTGTCCGCAACGAAAACGTCAATACTGTGCATGCGCATGGTTAACCTTGAAGGCAGAAATCAGGATCTCGTATTTAAGTGCGGGGAGCGTTGCGAAAAAAAAAACAACCGAAAATCTGCCGAATTTAGAGTAATCGGCTGTACGATAGATGTTGCGTGACTTCCTTTGATAGAACCCGTTTTTTTTTAATTTTTTACGTGGAGATTTTCGTAATATAATCAAGGAGTCACCGCCAGTCTTGTATACAAGTGTGTTGCCTTGAATGGACCGTTCGACGTCATATATATTTTCTAACGTGCCAGCTTGTTGGCTGTAAGATGCGCTTTACGAAGTCGTATTCGGGTACAATAGGTAACCTAGCAACAGACTTGTCGTATTAGTCAAAAGTTGATATCTAAACCGAATTCAGAGCTTAGAAAGGGTTCTCAGCACTTAAACGTTTGTGTTCATGTTCCAAAGCAAAAAAAAGTGAATAAGATAACTAGCAAGGAGTACAATAATTTAGACCACGAAAAAAGAACTCAAACACGCACTATTTTTCGACGGAAGCTTTTTTGCTTCAATGACAAAGCCACATTAGATGTTTCAAATTGTTGCTTGTATATTTGGGGTATTCATTCCTGCACTGCGACCAACTTCACCGTCTTGCTACTTTGTAAGGGAATTAAGATTGAGCATGATACATAATGCTGATGGTATCTAGACCTTTAAAGGGACATACCATTTACGCATAGTTCTACACAATTCATTGCCCAGCTGTAGTATCTGCCATCTCGTAACTTTTATCAGTATTAATAAGCACGGGGCTTGTTTGTTTTAAAAGTAAAGTGTGCAATCTTTTTAAAAGAATAGAGTTGCTTAAATTTAACATGCACTCATAGCTATAAAATATCAAGAACCTTCTTCAGAGGAAAAAGTTTATTAAAATTTTCGCTTTTCAAAAACTGAAAGTTTAAAAGAATTGCATACTTGTTCGGAACACTTGCCTGCGTGGTTGATAGGTTTCCTATATAGAATTTAAGTATTATGCCGGTCCTGTGGCCATTAATTGTTGAGAAATATTAACTTCCAAGCAATTTTTGGAACATCCACTAGAGGTATATTGAAAAAAGCAGTTAACACAAATATGAGTTCTTTTTTTATTTTTTTTTTACTTTTAAAGCATAAGATTTTACCGCAACTTTACGCGAAATGTTTATTTCTCATGAGACCCTTCCAATTCTAAGAGAAGGAAGCGAAAAAAAAACAACTACTATAGCTCTGTATTCTACATATAAAAAGTGTTTTTGCCAACAAAATCCGCTTGCTGCTAACCTCCTTTCTATTCCGTACGTAAAAATGAATGTAAAAAGAAATGATAACCATATTAGAAAGTCTGCTCATATATGGTATAACAGTCTGCTCCGTAGCTGGTGGCCTGAACGGCCTTTTTTAATACCCTAATGTATTCGCGTTTTCGTTTTGATTTTTAAAATCTGCTTGAGCATATTATGAATTTGTCTCAAGGTCATTAGTATAAACGCTTGTTCAACTTCACGCTTTATGCAGGATAATATAGTAATGTGTAATTTGTACCATGCTTAGAAATAAGTTCAATTAAATATCCACCGAAGAAAGTAGATAAAAAATATTAGTACTTTTTAAAACAATTTTATCACCCTAAGAGAAAGGCAATTTGTTTTTCTCAGATCACACACTGGGCGTTTCAGTTCTGGGTCATTCCATGACAAACGTCCCAGACGGGACGCTTGACCGTCGCCGATTCTTTCGAAAAAAATCGCAGGGGTTCCTTATGTGTTAAATAGTCACTTGCCTCAATATTTTCGTCCACAATCATTTTTTGGCCGCGCTAGTACTGTTTGAAATTCTCAAAGAGGCGCGAAACAAGGCACAAGTAAAAAAATTGTCAAAGGTACAAATTTTCAGTTATAAACGCAAAGTTTTATCTGTCCAATTTTACTTGCATTATTGCCTAATATGATCCGATTTTAAATAATATCGTTTTTTTAATGGAAGACAAAATGCTGAATTTGTGCCGTTTTCGAGATTTTTTGTTTAAATTTTGGAGTCTGTATACTAGTGCTAGGAGTGTTTTGTATGAAATAGCTTCCTACCGTTAGAATACAAGTTTTTTTTATTATTATATTAAACCGTAAAGTCCCGCAAAACGCCATTTTGGTTTAAATTAAACTGCAAATTTCGCAGTGAGGTGGTCCAGATAAAAATAGGCCAGACCACTCAAGCGATAGAGCACCATATGGACTTGTGATTTTTTTTAAATTTAAAGGAAGTAATATTGTTTTTAAGTGAGAAAATAATTTTTGAAGTTGGGCTCCCGCGACACCGCGCTGAGTGGTTCCATGCGGCAGCTTCTTCACAGAGCACGACGGAAATCGACCTTATCTGAGCCCAGGCACATGTTCTGGTGCTCTAAATGGGGCATGCCGCTTAGTTCGTAATAAGTTGTCAGAACTTATTACTGCGCTATCAACTTATTGATAGGTCTCTTGTGGAGAAGAGACTTGTCATTTGCGGGATTAAGACAGATGACAAGCGTAACCAAAAGCTTTTATGCAGACAAGACCATCTGGTGAGCGCTAAAAAAAACCTCTTGACTTCTATCTAAGGGCGCTGAAACAACTGAATTGCTTCTATCTGCATAATGGCCTATTTTTTTCATTGCAAAGGGTCAGGACTTTCCTGAATCTTCATGCGTTTGCTTGTGGGCAGTGCGACAAGGCACGTAGCTTTTCGCTCGCCGGCAGTGTTGCAGTTTTAGCCATTTTCGAATTGGACGGGAACGTAACTACAACGGTACTAAGTACACAAGCTCTATTTGCAGGAAAGTGCATCTTGTAGCCTAAAATAGAGGGCGTGAGCTAAACAAGACGAATAGTTCAATTACGAGCACATAGATGGCCCTAGGCGATAGCTAACACCAGGGCATGCGCCACGGCTCGGATAAGCTCCATCGCTGCCGTGCTGTGTGGAGAAGCTGCCGCATGGAACCACTTCACGCGGTGTCGCGGGAGCTCAAATTCAAAAAAAAATATTTTCTCACTTAAAAACAATATTACTCGTTTAAATTTTATCAATCACAAGTTCATATGGCGCTCTATCGCTTTAGTGGTCTGGCCTATTTTTACTTGAATCACCTCACTGCGAAATTTGCAGTTTAATTTAAGACAAAATGCCGGTTTCCGTAACTTGAAGCTTTAATATAACAAAACCCTTTCATTATAATGGTAAGAAGCTATTTCATACAAAAAGTATATCTACAATAGATGAGGAAAACACTTCTAGCACGGGCGTACAGATTACCAAATTTAAACAAAATCTTCAAAACGGCACAATTTCAGCATTTTGTCTTTAACTAAAAAAAACTATTATTTGAAATTGGCCTCTTATGAAGCAACAATGCAAGTGGAATTGGACAGAAAAAGATTGTGCGTTTATAACTAAAGAACTGTTCTTTTGGCAATTTTTTTACTTGTGCCTAGTTTCGGGCCTCTTCGGGAATTTCAAACGGTGCTAGCGCGGCCAAAAACATTTTGGGTACGAAAATATTTAGGCAAGTAACTATTCAAAACATATGGAACCCCCGTGATATTTTTTTCTTAAAAGAATCGGCCTGGGACGTTTGGCATGGAATGACCCTTCTTACAAAATTTGATATAAAAAAACGAAAAAAACTGACTGTTTTTGTTTTGCGTTTAGAAATCTACGTTTTGAGAAAACCTCAAACCACTCCCAAGTATATTAAATAGCCGCATAATGAGAAAATTAAGTAAAAGCTCCGCAAGCAAATGGACATTTCTAGTGCAGTTTGGAGGTCAAAATGGCTTCAGTCAATGTCTTTTTATTTGGTTGATTTTAGCTTCTCGTCAATGGAGAACAGCAACTGGCCAACTTGTCTGTCTGCGGCTTGACAAGCGCCCCAGTCCATAGTGTTTGTCACTACACCGCGTAACAGCGCAGTGGACTGGGCCGGCGTTCAGCAGGGGCTCGCGTCCAATCAGTGAGGACCCGAGTTCCAGCCGAATGCTGCTGCAACAGTCGTGTCCAATCAGAACAGCACGCTAGCCCGGGGCAGGTGACGTGGAAAACCCAACACTATGGACTTGCTATCTAGAAGACGTCTAGACTTGCTATCTAGAAGCTTGGCTGACCCGTTTGCAGACCGAATGAAGCCGGTCAAGAGCACGCTTAACGTTTGAAGATCTCAAGATGCTCCAAGATGAAGATGTTTATAGAATTTGCCCTATATTTCTTTTTTCTTTTTTTGATGTCATGGCATGTGTCAGCTGCGCGAGTCTTTCTTGACAATCGTCCTATCTTTCCGAGTTTAAGGCCTTCGTTTAACGGCACCCTTAACCGCCCTTGAGTTCCTTTTCATTGCAGTTACGCGCTCAATCCCAGTCAGCGCACTATAGGCGACGTGCGCGGACAAAGGCGTCGCTGTGGTCGGTATCCGCGATTAGCCAAGCGCTCACAATGACGACCTTGAATTAGTTTTGCTTTCGTCGACGAACATAAGAACAATGTCGGTAGAAAGATGGTGAGCTGGGCTTAGTTGGCAAGCCTCAAACGTAGTTCAAATCGGCGAGAAAAGGTACGGAGACGGGACAGACGCTGAAGCTATTGAGTTGTGAGTTCGACGTCTTACCTGTGTCTTGTGTTATTCTACAGTTGAGTGCCTTTTTCCGGTGATTTAACCATGTTTAACAATGTCGGACTGTCAACGTTGAAGGCCTTTGTTTCCGAATGTGACGACTCCTCTGGCTTCGATCGTGTATTTTACACATACCATCCAACTTATCGCTCGCAGCTGCTGATAAGTAGTCAGGATCACAACTCCTGACCTGACGTCACGGCAAGGAAAATACTGTTCGTGACGTCACGAGCGGTTACAAAAAAAGTGCGCCACCGAAATATCTAGGGGCTAATGTCTCGCAGAGGTATTTCAAAAGTGATGAGTGCACGTGCACAAAAATGCGCACGTGCACATTTTTGATATCCCCTCTAGCTGCGCAAAGAGGTCGTGCATCCATAGCTTTGACTGCATAGCCATAGATCGTCGTTCAAGAGTGCAGTCTGGTAAGAAGAATAAGTTATTCACACTAAGCAGGAAAAAGAAAGGCTCACCAACGACAAAGCTTTCTGCGGTCTCTTTTTTTTTTTTTTTTTTTTTTGTGTAAACAATTTGAAGCATCGATCTGCAACTAGACGGTGGTTTAAAAGCGCAAAGGACTAAGAAGAGAAGAAGGGGACAGGACAGAGCGCTCTGTCCTGTCCCCTTCTTCTCTTCTTAGTCCTTTGCGCTTTTAAACCACCGTCTAGATGTTCAACCAACTAGCCCCCCAACTAATTCTGATCGATCTGCAAAACTTGGAGGCTACTTTCCGTGAACATGAAGCCAAAGCTGTGTGGGCCAGTACACGCGGAATCTTGACTTTAAAAATGTCACAAGTTCACCCCAAACATAAGTTTTTTTTTTTGTTTTTGTTTTTTTGTCTACTCTATTTTTCTCAAGTACTTCACCTGCGATGCGCCTTCGAGATTGTGCGTTGACCGTCCTATCCCCTCTATGCAAACAAAATGGACCCGAAGAGGCGACAAATGACGTCACAAGAGCTGTGTCGCTTGTCGCGATCCCGGCGGTTGGTGCTAAAATTCCCGGAAAAAAGTACGAGTGGACAAGAGAGTCGCTATCACGGCGTGTCCCCATTCCCAACCGGGGAAGCTTCCGTGGAATGTCAAGCTACAGAGCGGCCTGCACCTGAACAGGCGTCTGCTAGGTTCATCACCACGGCTGGGACACCGCCAGGGTCACGACCGGCGACAGCGTGCCATTTTGATGACGTCATAAGGCGGATATCGAGGCACCACTTTTTAGGACGCGGTAAACGCAACAGTCTGAGACGCGTTCCAGGAACCGTGCTCCCAAGTATGTTTTGTGCACACAGGTAAGCAAGTAGTTTAAAGGAAACAACAAAAAGCGCGACCAAAATCTGAAATTGTAGTGTCGTCTCAAATGGGTTGTGGTAGCTCAAATAAGCTCGCTTGCCGCATGTTTCCTTTTCTTTTTCATTTAAAGAAAAATAAACATCGTGTTTTTAGTGTAAGCAACAAAAATAATCAACCTTTTTGCGATTTTTTATGGAAGTGAAAGCCACACACTAATTATTTGTGAATTGTTATCATCCTAAACTATTTGGTCGAGCTCCAAGAAAGGTTGAAGGGCAAACTCCGGTCAATATTTTTGCATTTGAGATTACGGCTGTTTTCTGCTAAGGCAGTGTACCTGAATTACAAGGTATGTACTTTTCAATATTGTGTGTCGTTTTATAAATATCGCAGCCCAAAGTTTGGTTTCGGGAGTCAACAGTAAAACCGGAACTATCTGCTAGAGGGATGGCAACACTGATCATCAGCCATACGTCCAGGACGTGACGTAATCATGGTGCTGCGGTACGCGGTACAACCAATCAACTGCAGCTCCGCCGTGACGTGACGTCACGGGAGTGCTGCGCCATTTTTGCTTGACTAAAAGCTAAACTGTTTGCAGCCAGCTAAAAAGCAACTGGTCCTATTTTTCTACCTGGGATTTAATGGGCAATGTGATGGGGCATTTTATTGTTTTTTTTTCTTTATGGACCTTTTATAAAAGATGTCAAAATTTAGTCGACAACACATAAAAGGCAAAACATTCCTTTCATCCTTTTAGCGCGATGTTAGCGTACAACTCGTTACTCTTATGGACCTTGTTCTTCAAAGTTGCACTCTACAGGCATCGTGCTGCGTACCTAGGGAAGACAAATGTTGAATATTACATTAATTTTTAACGATACTTTGCCTAAACAATGTCAGTGCGTTCGTGATAAAAGCTAGGCTAATTTCTTCCACAATTTATGTACACAGATTAAACTTTGCACTGCATTCTGCCTCGCAACTGCCAGTATAAACTGTAAATGTTATTCATATTAAGCCTCAGGTGCAAGCGTTGACCCGTTTGGGCAGTGTCGTCCATTAAATGGAAGCTGAAGCGGTTTTATATTTTAGTAAACACACTTCAATCGTCTTCCTCTGACCTCCAGAATCTCGGATATCGAAATTACATTTTTTTTTTTTTTTTATTTGGTGCATGGAGGCTGTGGGGCCCGTTTGCTCAAAGCTGGTTAACTCCAACCGCGGTTAGAAGTTAACCGCATTTCCCTACGAGGGGGAATTGTAGGTCACGTGACCGGCAGAGTAGGGACGGCGGGGAAACATGGCGGTGCTCCGTCGAGTGAGCGCCGCTCGCTTTGGAACTGATATGCCGTAGTAGCTGCAATATCGGGCGCGTTAGTGAGAAATGAATGGTGCGGGAAGCTTTCGCTTTGCCTTGCCTCACCTAAATTGCAAAGCAGGAGCAATGACCTCGCCGCAATTTTTAGATAGTCTTTCGATCCTGGCCGTTCCTAAGCCTAAATAAACGCGATAATTGTCGGCATGGCAACGTCTTTGGAAAGTGGATTGCCTTTCCTCAATCGGCCGGGTATTGATAGCAGACAAAAGCAGGCAGCGTGTCAATAGACCTTTCTCTAAATTTCCCAAACACCGAGGTGCATGCTACGAGTTTAGTTTGTCGCCCTGCTCGTGCTGGCGTCTGCAGTAGTAACTGTTCTGAAGCAAAAAGCCTAAAACATATTTTGTATTGCACGCGCGTTCGTCCAAAGCCTTATTAGCGGCGAGATGTTTTGGTTGCGCCCTCCTATGGTTCCCCCCTTGTGACGTCATTACCTTGCGAACTACAAGTTCGATGGTGTCTGTAAATAGCATGGTGGAAGCCTGAAATCATTGCGCTCTCAAAGGAACACTGCCAACACCGTCGAAATTAAAGTTCTTTCATTTCTCTTATTTCCGTCGATGGTATACCCTTTCCGACGTCATAGTCAGCTTTTGGGCCAATCGTGGAAGGCCGACCTCAGCGACGCTTTCGGTCGCGCACGTCGCCAATTACGATTATTTCCTTCGAATCTTTTATAAGGGGAAGGCCAGCGCGCGCGGATCGTAGAATTACACTTTCAGCGTTGTCCTCGATGCTGGGCTAAAAGGGAGTATTCATTCACGGCCATAGCTGTGCGCGCGAATGCTGAGCGCGTGCTGTCGGCGAGCTACCACAGTTCTTTTGGAACGTGCATTCCGCACCATCAAGAGTGCCGGTCTTGGCAGCCTATTGATGTGAGCTCGTTCTGAGCATGCGCTCTAAACAGCACCCACAAATATGGCGTCCAGTGAGTATACCAGTGAATAGACCGATCTCACTAGCCAGTTTGACTACGCCACCGCTGCCGCAATGCATCCAGGGAACTTTAGTCTTTCTGCACGTGCGACAACCTCGCTGGAGCTCTGCGCGTGTGGAGCATGAGGCGGCACGAGCCGTCTTGTGCACTGCTGCCTGCCTCATTTGAACTAAAGTTATGCCGGCATCACGCATGCGCCGAACGCTTGGTGAGATCGGTCTATTTACTAATACGTCTATTTTCCCTGGAGCCGAATCAGAGGTTATTCAATTTATAATGATTGTATACATAGTTCTTACAGGCTGGCCAACCATGCTGCCGGTGTACCTTTCAGTGATCACCTCTTCCTTATCGTTTCTAGGATGGAACTTCGTCGTCCTCTTTCGAACTTGGAAGTAAATTTCAACGAGGCTTGTCTTCAATTCAGAAGGCCAAGCATTTAAAAATTTTCCAAACAAGGGTTAATTTAGTTTTACCTTAAGCTCAAATGTATGCCGCACTGCGTCGCGAAAACCCGGTAGCTCGCGTTATTGGGTTTTCGGGAATACAATTGGCTTCCGTGAAAAAAGTTCCCGCAAGGAGGGGTTCCTTACGGGAACTTTCTTCACGGAAGGCGATTGTAATCGCTACAACCAGTAGGTGACACCAGCTACCACCCCATAATAAAACACGAAGCTTTCGTTCATCCAGCCCTCGTCGAACTTGGCTAGGTACTTGTAGGTACCTAGGAGAAAAGGGCGGCTAACTTTTAACAGCGGTTAAAGTTAACCGGCTTCGAGCAAACGGGTCGAGGAAATCATTTTCGAAGTACCGCTGAAGGCCCTCATTCCCGGAGCGGAGTTTTCTGAATCTCCGCTCTTGCGCGTCTTCAGCGTCTGTCGAAGCTTTGCACGCGCACTCTTGCTATTTCTTTTTTAAAAAAGGCAGAAAAATATTGTCACGACTGTTTTCAGTGCGAAGATATACTTGGCAAGCTTGCGATTGCATGCCTGGCCCCCGAGCGGCACGTGCTTGACGGCCATGACGGAATGACTGGTCGGAGTTTTTTTTTGTTTTCTCGGCGTTTAGTTACATCATACCCGGTTCTATACTTACAAAGCCTGGAAGTTCGACGAAGATAGGGTGCCTGGTCGGAGATTGGGAGCGCGAGTATCTGGTAGCACACAGCATATCCCGGGGTACCTGAAGGTCAGCGCACAGCTTTTGGAGCGGCGAGGGCCCGAAACATGGTTTTCAAACACGACGAGAAAAGAAGCGGCAGCGCGAGGAACGCGAGGTGCACGAGCGGACATTCCATCGCTCGGGAGAAGCGTGTTTCGGCGTCTCGCCGCAGCGGGGCGCCCGTCAGGTGGCTCTCCTAGAGTGCCTTCATACACACGCGCGCTTTTGCTTGAGTGGTGACATCTCGGCCATTTTTCCGCCCAATCGTTTTTTTATGCATCTTGAAATGCGTGCCATCCGGTGTCACTCAGCTCGAGCGCGTAGCTTTGGCTAATGCATAGACGCCATTTTACCGCCCAAGTCACGCACCAAGTGCGCGATAGCGTCACGCGCTGGCGCATTCAGGGCAACAATGGATGTCTTCACCCTGAGACAGACAGACATGTAGGCACCCTAGGCTCTCCTCTCAACCGTTGTCTGCCACTCTACCGTTTCAATTTCGGCGGGCGCTTTTTGTGGCCATCTGCCAGCCTTTGTCAGTATAGAAGAGGCTATGGTTACATCCTCGGGAAAAACGAACGTGATATTCAGATTCATGGGATAAAACTACGCTAGAATGAACCTCTCTCTCATTTTTTAAAGAAGTGTTTCAACTTCCCTTTAGGGCCGACAGACTGTTTCGTACAAGTTCAACGAAGTAATGGTTTCCAGCTTGTTTTCATCAAAAGCACTCGGCTTGAAAACTGTGCCGCTTAGTATGTTTTACTAAACTAAACGTCTCAAAATGACATCTTTTTTTTTTTTTTTCTTTTTGGCATCTGTTACATTTTAGAACTCGTTTAAAGATGAAAATGCTTAAAATATAACAGCGATACAGACGCTGAAAGATGTTTATACGTTCATTCCTATATTGTGCGCGTCAATCGGGAGCAGATGCGCTCGTGCTATGTAACGGAGATTTCGCAGAAAAAAACGGCACCGATCCAACTTAGCCATACGGTTAACCATGTCTACCGGGGCGAGAGATAAATGCTCATTGTCACACTAAGAAAGAAGGAAGTTTTGCGCGTTCTTCGCGCATTGCCCGAAGTAGTTCTCGCAATATTTGCTTGTGGAAGGAAGTAACGACGCCTTTGGCGCTTGAACCGGGAACAGTGGGTGAAATAAGAAAAATCTAATCTAAGGTGACCCACATATATCTTAAAGGGGCCATGAAATAAATTTTAGGCTGGGATAAATGAATTAGGTATACGTCAAGATTGCTTCTCTCTATTGGCTACGTTTTAATTTGGCCAGCTTCCTTCAAATTTACGTCGCCTTGCGATGAAGCGCGGCGGAAGCTCTGCGAGCCGTCGGAGCCAATACGATGCCGCCTGAGCGTCACGTGACCTTTCGAAAGGGTCGCAGCAACGCATAGGGGTGCGTATATTTACGTTCATGGTGCTGGATGGGACCGCGTATGCTGCGCTCCATCGTGACTCAGAGTATCTTCAAGAGGGACGTTGCCCTTTCCTCGCAGAACATATATTGTAGAACATTTCTGTTTCAGTTCCGGGTCAGTTCCTGACTAAACATATATGCATATATATTAGTGTACTGCTTTGCCGTGAAATGTCTTCAATCGGACGTCAACTACCACTTTTGTCTCTGCACTCAGAAGACATCTAAAAAGGGGCCGTGCAACAATATTGGGTCGGAATATTTTCTCACTTTAGACACTAGCTATATACTATGCTACGTTTCTTCTGAACATGAGACGCAGCCGAGGCTACGAGCTGGTGGGAACAGTAGGAGAGCGTCAAAGTCTCGCCATCTTGATGTGTGTTATGTTATTTTACTTGTTGCATCACCGCTGCACCAATCGTAAACAGAAACGAAAGCCAAGATGAGTTGCGCTTTGAACTCTGCTCGATTTGGTGAGCTGACACGAAGCATATGACTACACTTGTCAAGAAACGTGGCGCTCTAAAAGGCTGAAACCAGCCTTATAACAAATTCTTTGTTAAAATGTGTGTCGAGCTTTGATATCATCGTGTGGTGTGAGTTTTCGCTGATAAAAAAAAAAAAATCTATGTTGTCGGTGGTGGCCTAAAAAAAAAAAAACTGGGCAAATTTTGAGCATTTGATTATCCCTATTATTCAGCCACTGAGATTCCGGCATTGGCCAATAGAAACGACAAAGAACAACTCGCACAGCAAGAAATATGAACACGATGAGCCACACCCACTGGTTTGTTATGCTGTCACACTTCTCTATCACCTAGCACTTCGACGACAAGCGTCGAGTCAATGGGCTCTGGACGCGTGCGCGGCGTTTGATGTTGCGCAGAAGAGAGCTACTGCGCTTCCTCAGAACGCGTTTCAGAGCCCAGTAGACAAAGATGGCTGCGCCCGGTAGGTAGTTACTGAAAAGGTGTATAGAAAATGCTACACTTTTTTTAACTTCGGTGGAGGTGTTGTTCAGTTGACCACGGCAAAATATGCTACAAAACACGTTCGAATGGTTTCGTTTTATTCACGTGCCTCCCAGAGTGGTCTTTTGGATTGAACTGTAGTAGCAATATAGTAAATATTTTGATCCTTGCTATGTTTCCGAAGCGGAAAGATAGCAAAAGACAACCAGTGAGAACGAGCTTTTTTTATTTTTTGAAGTGCTTTTGTTGTGACCAGAACATTGATGGATTGTCAGCCTCCACTGCTTCCCTTGTAAGTCGAGTCAACAGGCGACGCCCGCTCTGGTCAAGCGAGACTCCTTCGGCAAAAGGTTTCGTAAAAAAACAGAGTGCCACCCTCGTCCTATTCCAGTGATGATGTCACAGATTTTGCTGCGTCATCTTGGATGTCAACATCGTTACCACATCCCGTCGTCTCCTTTACGCAACTCTACAATATGGGTGCTGATTCTCTTCGTCTTTTTCGTGATTGAAGAGTTCAACCGTGAATAGTTGTTTCTTATTTGTATAGTTCTAAGTTTCAAACGCGAAAAGCTTCCTTGACCCGAAGCACCGTTTTATTCTGTGGATGACGCTGCGCTTTATTTGGTTATCACTGTGTGATAACCAAATATTGGTTATCACTGTGTGCAGACGAAAGTGCAAATCGTTTTGCTGATTTTTTTTTAGTTCTTGCTATTTACCGGCACAACAAGGTGGCGCTTTTAGTGACGTTGGTATCCAGTGTGCGGACCTTCTGCCTACTTTTAAGGTTGACAATGACGATATTTTATAAGCCATAAGTAAACTTAAACCTAAATTATCCACCGGTATTGATGGCATACCTAGTTTTATGATTAAAGGTTACACCTCTCTTTTTGTACCTGTGTTGAAGCATATTTTTAACTTGTCCCTAACTCAGGATAAGTTTCCTGAGCTCTGGAAATACTCGGTAGTAGTTACTGTCTTTAAAGCTGGTGATTCTACTTTAGTTAAGAATTACCGTCCTGTTCCGTTGTTATGTGGCTTCGCGAAGGTTTTCGAAAAAGTAGTGCATAAGCGGATTTACTTTTGCTTGAACAGAAAAATATCTGAATTCCAGCACGGTTTCTTGAGGGGCAGGTCCGGAGAATAAAATTTATGCACATATTTGAATTACTGCGCTTCAGTGGTTTCCGGAAGAGGTCAGGTTGACGCGATTTTCTTTGACATGTCGAAAGCCTTCGACCTGGTTAATCACATATTACTGTTACACAAGCTTGCCCTACATGGCTTCAGCCCGTACCCCTTCGCCTGGTTTTCAAACTATCTCGGTCATCGCCACAATTCGGTTCCTGTCTCCGGTAGCTATTCCGATGAGTTTATTTCGAGTTCCGGTGTGCCACAGAGCTCAATTCTAGGACCCATGTTATTTCTTTTGCTTCTAAATGACATTGTTTCTTGCGTTAAGGATGCCAAAATTCTTCTTCTCGCCCATGACGTTAAGCTTTTCATAAGTGTCGAATGAGTGCCTGATTGTTCCAGTCTTCAAGATGATGTAGATTCTGTTTCTGCATAGTGTACCAAAAACTGTTTGTCACTGAGCCCAGAAAAAACTAGATCTGTTGTGCTGTCTAGAAAGCGCGTCCCGATTCCCCCTCGATCGTTCATCAGAGATCTTGGCGTCTGTCTTGACAGCGCACTTTTTTTTTAATAATGTTGTTGTTACCACCATAAATGCAGCGCTAAGATCGTTATACTTCGTTTCAGCTTCGGTCCAAGCGCGGCCAATGTTATGAGACGAAGGGCCAATCAAACAGCGAAACAGGCACAACGTCACGGCGTGCTCTCTGCAGTTGATAACCCCAGCCGGAATTCGCCGTGTCTCTGTGCGTGCTCCTCCGCCGGTTAGTCCTATCAAGCGCAGGGAGCACGCCATGACGCTGCGCTTTTGCGCTGTTTGATTGGCCCTTTGGCTCATAACATCGGCCGCGCTCGGACCGAAGCTGAAACAAAGTATAGGTATGATTTCGCGTTTATGTCGCCAATTTTCTGCCCCTCCATGTTTATTGCATTTGTATGTCTTCGGTTAGATCACGGTTAGAATTGTGCTCGGTGGCTTGGAATTCCCTGACTATTTCGTAAGCTATCGCAATTGAAAATGTACAGAAGCAAATGATTAGAATTGTCTATGATAGGTATAGGCAACCTGCAATGCTGTTTGGTTTGGCGCCATCTAGCGACTGAAGCAAGAAATATTGGGTACCCCTGGGAGTGGCGGCTGCATTGTTCAAACATGAGCTTTTACTCTGTTGGCGCCGCTTAGCCTAGTGTCGGAAGCAAGAAATACTGGTATCCCAGGAAGCCGTGATCGCGTAACGTGCCAGTAGAGCGGAAGCTACGGCCCTGGCGGGCCAACGGAAACGTGACTGCGTATCACCGGAGCGCGCCTCAACTCCGCAGAAGTATCAGGCTTTTCGCTGCGTCATGCTCCAATATGTGTGCGTTGCGCTCGTATACGCAGCGCATTTCGAAGCCTTCGGCACGGGATGTTTGGTTTAATGTTCACCCTTTGCCAAGTTACGAGACAGGGTATAACCGTGCGCTTTCACGCTGCTGGCGCCGCCTGGCAGTTGCCGGTTGGCTATATTGGAAAGGGGTGTATCTACCACTACGAATCATTGCTTTACAGGTTTCTATTGCACAAACTGACAAAACACAAACTGACAAGACAGTACCGAGATTTTGCTTTTATACAAAGTTGTACATGGTGAGGTAAACTCGACGGACTTATTGCAGTCTATTTCCTTCCATGCTCCACACCGAATCATTAAGCACAAATCAACGCTTTAACCCCCCTGTACATCCCCTGTGTCACCTCTTTTGAGGTTCCAATTGATTTATAATGCACATCGGAATCACTTCGATATTTTTAGTGCACATCAGGATTTTATGCAACAATTACGCGAATGGATGCAATTGCCTTAAGCAGGCCAAATCAAGCCTACCCCTACATTCTTTTTTTTTTTTTTTGCTTTCGTTTGTTAGTTTTTTTTTATAATTTGTACTTTGTCTTATATGTATAATAATTCACCCATGTTTTTGCACCACACAGTAGACCGCTAGTTCGTTTGCGGGCACTGGAAAATGAACCATTTAAGTATATTATTATAACGTCACCTTTGACGTGACGCACTTTGCGACATCGCCTTGTTTTATTAAAGATTTGAAAACGATCCCGTGTGTCCGTTTACTATAGTTTTATGCAATCACCGGGGCGCATACATTTTTTAAGGGTTTCCTTGTCTTAAATAGGTTTATGAAGTTAGCTATGAAGCGGGTGCATAAAATGGCGTGACCATGCACCTTTGAATCGGGTGCATCTGTGTTCTCTTCGAATTCAGTGGGTATAGGAAAAGGTGTAACAGTACACTAATAACGGGGTGCTCTTGTGTTTCCTTTGAGAGCACTAGGTGTAGAAAGGGGAGTAATGGTACACTATTGAGCAGGGTGCATCCGTGTTCCCATTGAGTGAGGCGAGTTCATGAAGCGGTGCAATGGTACTTTCGAACGGTGTGCATCTGCATTCCCTTTCATTTCATTGGGTGTAGAAAGAGGTGTAGCCGTACACAGTTGAATGGGGTGCGCCTGTGTTCCTTTCGTGTGAGATTTCTGTAGAAAAAGGTGCACACAAACAGGTGTAGACGTACTCCCATATTTGGCGTGTGCAAGTGTTCCCCCAAAGGGGGTAGTATATGTGACAAGCACTTATGGATGTACCTCATGACACACTTTTTTTTTTTAGAGTGAACGTTCCAGATAGTTTCGAATGGTGGATGGACTGTCGGAAGCGTCCAGCCAATGACAGCACAGCTAGCGCGAACGTCATGATGACGTACTGGGTCTGGCGGGACGAAAAAGAAAAAGGGACTGACCTGGGCGACGAGAAGCCGGACGCGTGAATCCCGCTGCGAGAAAGATGGCCCCAGCAAAGAATGCACGCTCTAGCGAGAACGAGCTATTAACTTTGCTCGTGCGAGTTAAACTGTCAATCTGGGACCAGAGTTCGTACCCTGGAACGCGGACCTAGCTGGAGCGCTTGAATCTCCTGGGCGAAGCCGAACAGATCGTCGTGTCGCATGCAAGGTCGGGAGCGTGTCTCAAACTGTCGCGCGCGGCAAATTGGAGCGGCGTTCGGACTGTCAGATCGGACGTCGAATCGGACGATTCTGTCGTCCATGTGTCTCGCGCTTTACTTAGTCCTGAATGTGATTTGCCGTAAAACGCTAACGCGTTTACTATGCTCCCTTCACCGATAAGCTGAGACTGCAGCCAAAGCTACAAGCTCGAGCTAGCCCGCGCTTCTGACTTTGAGACATGCATTTCTAGCGTGAGCGTTCGTTCTGCGGAAAAACGCTTCAAAGCAGTGACCTCGAGCTCTCGCCTCTCGTGGTTGCGGCATTGAATGCAGTCCACGGTGTAGGATCTGCAGTCTCAGTTCTATTGGCGACGTGAGCGATCGAAAGCGTCGCTGTGATCGGCCCACCACGATTGGCCGAATGCTAACTGTGACGTCAGCAAAGAATGTCTCATCGACGGAAATAAGAGGAATGAAAGAACTTCAATTTTTAAGGTGTTGGCAGTGTTGCTTTGAGAGGGCTATGATTTCAGGCTTCCACCATGCCCATTACAAACACCATCGAAGTTGTTGCTCACAAGGTAATGACGTCACGAACGGTAACCGAACGAGGGCGCCACCGAAACATCTCGACGCTAATAGTGCTTCTGCAACGTGCTTGGAGATTTGCTCTGTTTGGAGATTTGTGTTCGTCCTTTGTCCCTCTTGTTCCCCTTCTCCAGGGAATATTTTCGTCATTCTTGTCCAGCTCGCTGGCACCTTTGCATTTAATTGCATTTTAATGCATTCCACATTATCCAGATTGCTGTTCGTTGCAAATGTTTCGTAGGAGCTTGGTCTGAGGATACGGTCATTTGTGCCAGGCCAACCAAACCCCCACGCCCCGGTGCGCTGTGAATAGCACGCTCAAATCTGGCACCTTGAGGGGTCGCCATCGCTCGGTACTGACGGTTATTTCTACTTACTGGTTTTCTCGAGCTATTACTTCTGCAGTGTGAAACTAACACGGTGAATCGAACGCTCGTGGCACATAAAATACCGGCATTGGGCAAATGATATTACGGGAAAACTATGTATAGGCCATAGGGCGTACAGTCCTCGGTTATTACTAGTAGGCGAGATTGTCACGCGTTGACGCCACCAAGCGGCAAAGCTCGCAACTACACTACCCTTCACATTGCATGAACTATTGACGCCACGAGCGTGACGCGCATTGCGCTTCTCCCTAGCCGAATTTGAAGCGAGGGGTAAATGGAAAAAAAGAGCTCGCTCTCACGTCATTTCATTTCCGTACCTTAAGGCACTGGTTCTCAACCATTGATGTTTCGCGGACCCCTTGTGGATAGGCGGATATGATGCATGACCCCGTTCAGGGTGAGAAGAATCAAATGTATAAGTGAATCATAATGATTTAATAAGTGAATATAACTCATTGCTACTGTGAAGTAGACTTATCTCATTAGCATACACACGAGAGTACTCTTCCGAAAATTGGAACGTTTTTTTGGGTTTTTTTCAATGTAAACAAAGACAACCTATATTGCAGGGCTTGACAAATGAGACATGGCCCCGCGGACCCGTAGGATGCCATTGCGAACCCCAAATGGCCCGCAGACCCCCATTTGAAAATGACCACCCTACGGAATTGTAGATGTCTGCTTTCGGCATACTCGGTGAACAGAAATGCTTCTTCGTCACACGAATGAGTAACTCTTTTTACCCCGACACTGTTCAATAAACAGTGTTAATGATCAAACGATTATATGCACATTTCGATGAAATGGTTTTCCTTCAAGAGGGCGACACGTTTATTTGTGTAAAGCGAATTCTAGCGTTTATTCAAAATATATATTTCTAGTTAATTGCACTGAACTTCGAACTGACCCGAACGTTTGAATGTACGGGAAGCAGCCACAACGCACTATTTAGCGAGGCACAAAGGCTGTGTTTAAGCCGCGTTTACAACAATATATATATATATATATATATATATATATATATATATATATATATATATATATATATATATATATATATATATATATAATGTTTTAATGTTTATTCGCTGTGGTGCTACCGCGGTTACAAAGCGGAAACCTACAGTTGTTTTTCTTCATAAATATGGTCATTTTCTGAAAGGAAAGCACATGTTCGCATTCAATGAATTGACGAGCAACCTGGGACTATAGACCTTTTCAGCCTCCGCCGCATGGGCGCTGCCATCTTGGAATCACGTGATGCGGCCGCCATTAGGTTGCTTCAACTTGTTGCTCCGCTCTCCCGTCCGCGCCTTGGCGGATGCGTTGAATTCGTGTTTTTCGTCGCGTTTCACCGCGTCTCTTGCAAGTTGCTTTACTCCGTAAAGTGTCTTCCGATGCTTATACTTACCATGCAATCGCATTACATCATTATGCGCGCAACTTCTGTAGTTGATATCGTAACACGTTTTGAATATCTTTACCGTCGGCGTGCGGGATACGTGTGAAAAAATTTTATAGGAACAGGAATCAGCGTTAGCACTTGCGCACATTGAATACATATATGACTTGAAGAGAGCCTCGAGGGTTCAAATATCAATAACTTATGAGAACTGAGGTTTGGTTACTAATAAGGGCGGAACATTTGCAATAGGAAACCCAATGTTCTTACATATGCGTGCGCATTGGTTTCAAGGAAGTTAATAAAAACACCCAGCGTAATTAGCCATGTGTTTTTCCTCAAACATGGTGTTTTGTAGTTACAACAGATCGAAAACAGCTTCTTTTGATTACACTAGGGAACTTGTGGACAAGACGCGGGAACAAACATTTAGTTTGAATTATTTTTTATGCTAGGAATAATGGCACCTTAACATTAGGCAACTTGTTTGTTCGCAATATCACACCTATATCTGTTTTACGTTCTTAATCGCATGTGTGATATAAGCATTCGCTTTATCGGTTTATTTAAGAATTCCACGGAATTGTATATCGTGCTTGGTCCCATGTTCATAGTCTTTCAGTTGCTTGAGTCATTTTTTAATATAACCATGCAGTTTCAGTTAATTCATTTCAACACAAATATTTGAGCTTCCCGCGTAAGAAACTGTCACAGACAGCTTGATAGTGCCTATGATTCACAAAATGCTACGCCGAAAAGAATCGTTCTGCATGAAAATCACCCGAGTGCAGCCGGTTGTCGACGGCGAATAGGGATTTACTTTCAGTAGCTGGCGACGTCAAAATGTGCAAAGCGCATCGCTTCAAATCAGTGAACAGCTTTCTACACAGGTCCATTGAGTGGCGCCTGGCTTTCGACTTGAGCCAAACTTATCAGAGATCATGTCTTTTGCGCTTTTCAATTTCATTCGGCAAATTTTACGGAAGGTGAATATCAGACATTATTTGAAGTCTGGCATTTACTTATCTTACCATTCTCATACCTTGAGAACGTCGTAAGCAAATGTCCATATAACAAAAAGTTTATTTCATAAGGCCAATATTTTGAAATGCTGTAAAGGAGTACTTTAGTTAAAGAAATTTTCCAGTCAGCCTAGGTTGGTCTATCAATTTATGTCTCGAGCGCTTAATTTTTTAAAATAAAACAGGCCGAGACAATGTCACTTTTTTTATATTGTCTACGTGATTATATGAAACTTTTCTAGTCATTATAAAACACGTTTCGAGGTGTCGAAGTTAGAAAAGGCTGGTGTACGGAAACCAAACATCGAACAGTAAACTTGTCAGTTCATCTGTTCTTGGTGATTCAGCAGATTGTTAATCATGTTGTCGAGCAGCTTTTTCACTAAGCACTCATGCAATATAGTCTGTTGTAATATAAGATGATCAGTTCAATATCTGCCTTGAGCGCGAGCTATCTACCTTCCGCACCGCTCGGTGCACGCACAGCCAAAGCACGGCGGCAGGCATCGAGCGCACGCTGCAGGCGGAGCTTGTCCTGATCTTTTTCTTTTCTTAAAATTAGTGTCCGCGGGTACGGATGTGGACAATGGTGCTCCTCCCTGTGCATCAGCGCAGTTGTTTCACCGCCGAACCTGGCCGAAATTAACGATGGACGGAATCAGACGCATATAGTGTTCGTAAAAAAAGATCGCAATTTAGGCTCGAAACCACTTCGTGGTTTGCCAAGTGGCTCAATACTATTGTTTCATTCGCTGTGTGCTACTAGAAAGAAATTCATATCGCAAAATAATCGAAAGTGACATGAAACAGCATCACAATCGCGTGCACGTTGAAACCGAAACCGACCAAACTGAAGCAACCTAATGGCGGCGAGTGCGCCAGCGCCCTCTACCCGCCGGTCAGGCAACTACTGAAATGAAAAGGTCTATAATCTCGACACTTTGCGGAAAAGTCGCCGAGGAATCTGGCTACCGTGATCGGCGGGCGCCAATGTCAAACGCGTCACTTGGTCAATCACGGCCGCCAAATTCTTCGCCGACTTTTTTACCAAGTATCCAGATTAGAGCCCCATGAAAGGCTTTCAAGCGAGAGGCTGGATCCAGTTCTCGTGCTGTGCACGCGCAACCTCTGCGCACACACCTCGAATGAGAAACTTCAAGAAATTATAAAAAGTATATTCAACTTTTGGACGTGACACCTAAGCGCTTCGATGAACGTAGCATCAATGTAGAATCGCTCATGTTCCCATATAAAACTCTAAGAAGGCTAGAGCTTTACAATCCTCGTGTACGCGCCTGTCTTGTGTGGATACCACGTAACTTCTGACAAGAATTCGGTGAGTTCGCTGGCCTAGTGTATAAACGTATCGCGGCTCGTGCTGCAAAACCCTGGCATCCTGGGCTCAGTCTCCACGCCGTCCAGTTTATATCTGGGTGATCAGCGTACACCTGCGTCCGGTCGTGTATCACTACTGCGTGGTGCACGTTAAAGACACCAGTCTAGCAATGATAATGTACTGGGTAAATTGCTCCTCTACAGCGGAAACACCATATGGTTATCGGCCTGACCTCTCGCTGTCTAAACAAAAACATGACAGAATTAGTCGTGTTCACACGAAGCCATTTTCCAAACGCTTGCGCCATCTAGTAGCCGCTGTGGTAATTGTCCGAGTCTGCCATTACTTTGGCACGCGCTCTGGGCACGTATAGGATACGAGGCCTGAGTCAGCATTCGGCGTGAACTCGGCTCAGCCCGTATCAAGAACTAAAGCCGTGTCAGCATTCGGCCAAAAGTTGGGTCCAATCGGACACTTCGAGGCTAAGAAATCGTGACCGCCTGTGTTGCACAAAACGATTTCGATATGGGTTCTGTTACCTACAAGCCATCGACTCGGCTGCTCACGTCACTTCGCTCTCTGCCCGCAGGTGCTCCTGGAAAAGCTGCTTCGCTCGTGTCCCGACGTGGGTAGCATCTACCTGATCGTGCGCACCAAACGAGGTCTTCGGGCCGAGGACCGCATCGCGGACATCCTCAAGATGCAGGTGAGGCCCAGCGGGGAGTGCGCATGAGCCTGCTTCACACGCGGCTCCATGTTCAAACATTCTCAAATTAGAGTAAACTTTTATCCTTGAAGGCCTATTATGCAATAAATGAAGCATTCAAGGAGAAATAATTAAGGCTAAATCAGAAAAAATTTAACATCTGTTTCGGGAAGTGGAGAACATATGGTTTATCACTTTTCCCGCTAAGTTCTCCTGACAAAAGGACGTTACATGACTTGACGCCGCGCGGCTTGGTGGCTTGACGCTACGGTGCCAAGTGGTGGTGTCACGTCCATCTAGCAGCACACAGTGCTAGAGCACTGCACGGGCCCGGGCCAGCCCGAAAGCCCGAGCCCGGCCCGGCCCGCGGGCCGGGCTCGGGCCGGGTAGCACGTATTTCCTCGGGCCCGGGCCGGGCTCGGGCTTGAACAAAAAAAGTTCTCCGGCCGCACCGGCCCGGGCCGGCCCGGGCCGTGCCTGGGCAATCTTGTACCGTAAATCATAGATTGTTGCTGATAGCAAGAAGTTTGCTCATTAATCTTTTAGGTTCATTGAATACAAAAAAAAAAAAAAGCGAGGTGCAAATTCACAAAAATAATAACTAAACGACGTCTTGAAGCTAGAAAGCCTTCAAGCTTTTTCCGTGTAAGCGAGGGTTCAGTGTTATAAATTGTAAACAAAATAAAGTCCCAGTCATATGCTTGTCAACCTGTCTGATTCATCGCTCTCAAAAATATCTAGTCCACTATTAGGAAGATTTAGAAAAACGTACGCAAGCGCTTTGGGTACCGTAAAAATAGCGTTGCGATGTAAAACCTATGGCGATGCTAATTTTAGCTTGCCCAAAGTGCTTGAGTACGTTATTCTAAGACTCCCTTATTGCACAGAGCGCGACACTATTTTAGCGCGAACAAGCGATCGTCGTGTTTTTATGTTTATCTCATAAAATCAAAACGCTGTTTTCAAAACTATTAGTGTTTTTAGAAGTGCTCATCTGGGCCAAAGACCTAAGCGGTATACTTTGGTGCCTACTAATACCATTTCGATGTAAAATTCGAAAAAAGAGCCAACGTCGTGTTCGCGGTATCAGTGTCGCGCAGTGTACATAGTCCGTTCCGCGCTTGCACGTTTTGGGAACCATCTTGAAAAAAACGTTTAAGGGGTTAAGTAGGAATATATTAAACTTAATCTTGCCTGAAAGGGTTGTATATTTTAAGAACGCGTTGACATGTAAAGCTACTTGAGAACATATTCTTAAACAGAAAAGGTGCGCAGACCAGGCTTAGAACGATGGAGACTTTTTGCGAAGAGGTTGCGATGTGCAGGGCCTTATAGAAGTAGGTTGAAACGGGACGCGTTCAAACGCAAAGGGTGTTTCGGAAACTGGTTCAAATAAGAAGGGCGTTTAGGGAATGGGTCGAAACAGGACAAATTCAAACGAGAAGGGCGTTTAGGGAACTGGTCGAAACGGGACGAGTTCATATGGGAAGGGCGTTTAAAGAATGGGTCGAAACAGGACGGGGTTCAAATGGGGAGCTCGTTTCGGGAACGGGTGGAAACGGGACGGGTTCAAACGGGAATGGGTTGTTTCGGGCTACAGCCATCGGGCCGGGTCGGGCGGGGCCTAGAAATTGAAATTCTGTCGGGCTCGGGCCAGGCCCGGGCCGTGTCTCTTCCGGGCCGGGTCAGGCCGGGCCTAGAAATTAAAAATTCTGTCGGGCTCGGGCCGGACCCGGGCCGTGTCTCTACCGGGCCGGGTCGGGCCGGGCCTAGAAATTCCGGCCCGTGCAGTGCTCTAGCACACACTGCTAGATGGGCATACAGTCTTCTAGGATATGGGGTTCCGCACGAAAAAAAAAGAGTATGCTTTAATAGACGTGCGTTTTTCAACCTGCACAACAAAACGGCGGTATAGGAGGTTAAAACCTCTTAAATATCAATGAACCAATTGTAATGTGGCGCAATTTATTGTCAAGAAAAATTAATTGAAAACAAAAACGCAGGAAGGTAGCGCAACCACAGGATCAGTATTGAATCTAGAAAAAATTACGTGGTACTTTGTTTTGGTCGTTATTGAACCTCTAGAGCTGTCCATGCTTGAAAAAGCAGCCGCTTCTGTTGCGATGGCTTCGAAAGTTTAATGCCGTCTTCACTTACAACATTGGGAAACTTAGAATAAGCCGAAGGGATCAACGTAGAAAGGATGGGTTCCCTCCTTGTGGCAACTTACATGCAGGTAACGCTAGGAAAAACAAATATAAAGCTAAACTAGGGGCAGCACTCCTTTCTACACCCTAGGAGAGAGCAGCACCGCTCTGCAGCCTTTGTCGGTTCTAGAGAATGTCTAATTGGAGCCAACATCGTGTGTGGAAGCCCCTACAACGAAGACAAGCAAGCTCAATTTGAGTAAAGGCGTGTTGGCGTTTTTCTCTTTTGGATAATATATGTTATTAAACATTTTGCCTACACATGTTAGTTCAGGACACTGCGAAAGGTTGTTAAAAATGTTTAAACGAATGTTTTGTTTGTGTTTTTTTTTACATGCGATTCGTTACATTTAAAGAAATCAGCTGCGTTTCTGTATTACTAAGAAAGCTGCAATGATGGCTAAACATATATTTTTATATATATCCGTAACATGACATTAATGATGCACATTGTAATATTGTTGCGCCATTTTATATGAAGTATTTTGTTCGTAAATAATTTGCGAACATGCATCTAAAACGTGTTTACTTGGCGTGTTTCATAGCATTTCTAGTAGAAATATTTTTTTGCGTTTCTACTAATCTTTACACATGTTGCAAAATATATCATAAACTTAATATTAAAAGTTATTGCTACGTGCAATACTTTTTGTTTGAGAATTATGGCTGTGCGAATTACCGTAATGAAACCTTGGCAATCTACGCCTCGAGCTTCAAAATGTTATATCTCCAAAAAAACAACTAGCTACAACGTTCACGTAAAGCTGAATTATACGCCCAAGTTCATGGCTTTTGCATATACATAAGTCGGCACAAAATATAAAAGATATGACCCGAACAATCATTGTATGATCTGACATGAAAACATCATACTAAAAAGTTCGATAATCCAGAAATATATGATCGTAAATGCTGCCAGATAACTTGCGATATAAATTAAACTAAAACGTAGGCACCATTTAGAAATGTGAACGTTGTAGCTGCACACCGCAGCAACAAGATCCTTATATTTTTTTACAGAACTTGAATAAAACTAAATAGGCATCATCATCATATGCGTATCGCGTCCCGGACATTAATGGAACCTTCAAAAAATTAAGACTGGTTCTCTTAAATGCCATCCCGCTATGTTGACATCCCTTCTGTGCATAGTTGTACAATTAAAAAAATATTAATATTGTGATAGAGAATCAGTGCAGTCTTTATTTTTAAATTACAATTGATTCAACCGAGCATGAAATCAATTGTATATTCTGCCACTGCATGTTGTCCGAGGCATCTGCAATTCTTGCAAACTTGAAAAGCTATTGACGCCTCCTTTCAGAAATGCATCACCTATGGCCTAACGAACTTTCTGACTCGAGCCAATTTTACAAAACTGTGTTTTCGTCGGAAATACTTAAATTTTCCTTCTTGTATTTAATATAATTCCGAGATAATTGAATAGCTGACCAAGTGATTTTCAAATGTGAAAATAAAGAAAAAAAGTTTTCTTTATCGCGCGCCTCTAACTTTGAGTAATATTTTATACGACAATGAGGAGTCTTGCTTTTATCATTTTAGAGAGAAGGTATTGTTAGTAGCCTGCAGAAACAACCCAAAGGCATATCTGCTTCTTCTAAGATTATTTTCTAAAGGTGCTGAAATTAACTGTCTACATGAAGTTTATTTTCCATATCTTCCTTTGTTTTGTTTTTTACGACATCGGTATTACGGTTTTTGTGTCCAAGAAAAAAAATTTTCGCACTGGTTTCTTTCATTAATTCAAAATCGCACCATTATTTCTCTGGAAAGCTCATTAAAACAGCTTCTCATTAAAACCTATCCACTTTCAAAAATCCTCGATGTAGCTTAATTTAGTTCCTGAGACACAAAAAAACGACAATGCTATGTTTATTTTACTTCATTTCTTGGTGTCTGGTTTTGATGATTAAGCTTTCTGACCCGTTCGCCGGTACACTTTAATTTCTTGTCTGGAATGAGTGATTTTATTTTATTTTATCTTATTTTATTTCCGACTGCAAGCCATCGACAGGCCATGGCAGAAGTGGGTACAGATTACACGGAATACATGATCATAGTACAGTCACACATTAGGACAGCAAATTTGAGGCAAGGTTTTTCTTATTACAAAAAAAGTTGCGCTTAAAGCAAGACTGCTGGGCCGATTTGAATAAAGTTTATTCTCTCTTGGGCTACTGACAAACACCACCAGTCAAGCTGTTCCAATCATTTATACGTCTCACAAAAAAGAAACACGAAAATTTAGAAAGCATAGAAGAGTTCCTGTAAAGAAAATAAACACAATGTATTGCGTTTGTTTTCAACTACACGGGAGCTCGAGAATTGTATATATTTATGTTCTTTTTGGGAATCGTCAATAATTAAAGAGACCCATTTAAGGCGATTTATTTTATGTTCGTACGCTATTGGGGAGGAGGACAGACCGTGACGCCCCAAGCGGTTAACTTTACAACTACACGGATGGGGACAACAAATACAATGACTCATCGCTCGAACCACATAACAGAACGCGGCGTCAGCTTTCGGCTGGAGTTCGTGTTCTCCAGTGAAGGGGAGGAGAGGCTCTTTTGTTTCCACTACGGCCTGCATGAACAATGCAGCATGCACGGTCCCAGCTCCGCACAAAAGCCGAAGTGGGTCAAGCTCGCCTTTTCTGAGGATAGATCCGGCACTTAACGTCGCTCGTCGATCGTTAGTATTTTTTACATTAAACTGTGCACCGCGCTCTATTGTAGAAGATGACATGGACATGCCCATAAGGCCTGTCGGCATGTGCACAGGCCTTGGGTTGAGTAAACACCGAGCGTGGGGAAAAGAAACGAGTCAGAGCGCCCCCTATACACCTTTCCAAAAAACACTCGACCCCAGGGGCAACAATCCGTTTTCGAGCCCAGTCACTGAGTTTGAGGCTAGACCCTCACCGGCGTCCCTCCTAACCCTAACCGAGTGGACTGTGATTTCAATAGGCGCAGCCTGCGTAGGCACCGTTTCAAACGCTGCTGGCGGCTAAATTATCGCCTTTTCCCGCTATATTTTGTGTTTCATGGTACATGTATTTTCCCGAGAACATTGAGAAAGCATTGTACCACAATTAAAAAAAACAAAAAAGCAAAAAAAAAAAAAAAAAAGAACTGTCATCTATTTTTTTGGGGTACGCGCGCGACAGAACGAATGCGACTGGAATGTATAGTTCTAGTTATTTTTTTTTTTCTTACGATAAGTTCGGACGGCGCAGCGGGATTCGCCGCATGTGAAACGACAAAGCGCTTTGCTGTCAAAAATAAATTGCAACAGAAGAGGGCCGAAAGGCATGCATTTTTCACACTCACAAATAACGTGTTTACCGATGGACAGATATATCGTACGTACCACACGATGCAGCGTTATCCGAAAAGAATTTATTTGAGAAAGATCTCAAATAACATAGTCACAGTCGACGACAGTCACATCTTGACGATCGCACGGAATCCGAGATGACTTCGTTTCGGGGCACGTTTCGGGGAGAGCTTCCTTTTTTCACAACCGCACCAAGGCAAAGAAACAAACGCGACTGACCCATTTCTCTCACCCCAACCCGGACAACTATTTTTGGAGATAACTGAGGATTCTACGCGGATTATCTCTGGGAGGGGGGAGAACAATGTTCGCAAAATCGCGTCGAGGGCCGTTCAACGTCCTTCACCTTTCCCGTGAATGTCGAGCAGAAAAGCTTGAATGGCAGGCACTTACCAGCCTTATTTCTCACAATGGAAGACATCACAAAAAGGGTACTCAGCACGCATAAAAAAATAAGTGGAAACATTCAAGAGAGGCGAGAAAACGTCGAATGCAAAACCGCAAAAACGTACGTAGAGAACCGCGCTGAGCGGGTCTTCACAGTCCCAGAGAGTGGCAGAAAATTTCTAGCTGATAGGGGGCGCGAGAGTCGCACCAGCCGCATCAGCATCAGCAACATGGCGGCGGCCTAGGAGCGTTTTTTGGAAAGGTGTATAGTTCGATCTCCTGCCCAATAGCGCGAAACCCAGCTCTTTCTCGCAATTCAGTAACTGTTGTGGTTCACCTATAATAACTGTCGGTAAGGGGGTACCTCGCTTTGTGTCGTTCGCAGTTTCGTATATTTTGCTTCGTGTCCCACACAGCGCCGGCATACTTTATAAAAAAAGAAGTGCAATAAAAGCCTTAAACTGTAAAAAAATTAACAACGTATTATTTTTTTTTGTTTTTGTTTTTTGGTCAACAAGGCTTTGAGGGTTACATGGTTGTCCCCTACTCTCCTCTCATGGACATAATGCTAAAGCTCGCAGTCCGGTTGCTCGATCATCACACAAAAGACACAAAGTTTCTCCGCAGACGTGACGGCGTAATTGTCTGCGGAAACAGTTGTTGTGTGACCAATGCGACAGAACTCTCATACAAGGAAGAAACATGCCTCAGACAGTGACTGAAGACCGTCTTGTTTTTTTTTTTTTTTTTAAATAGCACTTTCTTACATTCTTTTTTTTTTTTTTTTGTAAAGAGGGGGGGGGGGGGGACGCGGGCTTTGAGATGTTGAAAGGATTTGATCAGAAACTGGGCCAATGCCGTGCACTCCCATATGAGATGTTCAAGATTGTGTTCCTGCTGGAGGTGCTTGCAACTTTTTTGGCGATGGTTGTCGGCGTGACGAAACACCCCCCTTGAGCGCATTCGCCGTAGGAAGGCCGATGCACGTCGCACAAAGCCCAAACCAAACGTAGCCTTATACGTGAAGTGTGCAAACGCCGCGTCGCGCCGCGCCTCTCCTATAGCAGCGTAAACATACTGCCGCAGGCAGCATGACGTCGTCGCCGTATGCCGCACCGCTACGTCACCGCGTCAGCAACCGTTGCTATAGATAGCAACGCCGCTCGGCGGAGCGACTTCACGCGGTATTTGCTCGCACGTGCATGGTTCAGGGTCAAGACTAGAGTCCGGAATTTCAAAGATTCCGATGAGTGTTTCGGAGCGGTCTTATTTTCGCTAGTAAGAAAGGAAAGTGGTCAAGGCCGCCGCTCTGCCGAGTCCTCCGAGGAACGACCCCGATCGAAGAGCGGAGTCGTCCTCGGTCTCCAGTTGTTCAGGGCTCCCTCGGGGAGACTTCCGCCAGACCACCGAGATCGGACCTCGCTCGTGTGTGTACGGTGGCAGGCGACTCGGCGAGCCGCGTCGGTCAAGGCTCCGCGTCCCTTCAGAGCGTTCGTCCGTCCACTCTCAAGCGGTATTGAAAGTGACGATGTTAGTGGTAACGCGTCGCTTTTTCTTCCGTAACTCGCTAACGTACTAGACGGATTCCTTAATGTCTAATGAGTTAAAGTGCCTTCGTTACTATTTTACGGTAACGTCTATCAAACTACGGAACTTGTTACCCCTTCATTTTGGTTTGTTTAACTTAGAAGCAGGTTAATCAGATATTTTCCAATTACGCAACAAGAGAATATGAATTATCCTTCTCCGCGTCGTTATTTCGAAGTCCTTCGCTAACAAAACAAAGATTATTCGGTAAAAAAAAAAAAAAACATATTTTACACATTCAAGAAAGTAATATAAACGATAAATCTCTTTTCAAAGTATGATTGTTGTCAAAGTTAAAGGGGCGATGCAACGATTTTAGTATTTTGCGCAAATATCGCTTAGAACGGATCCCTGACGTTAATGACCTGTGAAATACCCGTTCGTTTTTCACCACATGCAATCGAAGTCGCAGAAAAAAATAAAGAAAAACGAGCAGAGTTCAACCCCTCAGCTCGCATCCAGAACAAGCGGCCACGTGATCTGGAGCCGATTTTATGCTGCCAATGTTGATCATAGCCACGCGCTGGGGTTGGCAAGGTACAGGACACGCGCTGAGTTCAAGACATTGTTATGGTCCGGCTGTTGTCGTCATTGCAGCGATTGGACACAGAACACTACCCGAATGTTTCTCGAGCTATCGATTATCACGAGCCCAAATCGAATGTCCACGCCATGCTCGGGTCCAATCTATGAGCAGCATTCAAATATCGTCACTGGGCGGTAGTGCTACCACCCAGCTACGTCATCAGGTTTTGCGAAGGAGAGATTGAATGAAAACACTCGGTTTGGTCCTCGAAATTACACCGCAACAAAGGAGTTTCTTAGTCAGTGGCGTTGCGTGTGAGTATCCTTGAGTCCCACTAGTGCCAGTAAGCTCGTGTAAAGTGAAAAACATTCCAATTGAATATCGTTGCACCGCCCCTTTAATATCCGGGACTTAACGCTGCCAATTATGATACTTTGATCTAAAGTAACGGAGAGAAACGTTCAACATTTTTTTTATTATTACTTCGTTAAGTTTGGTCGACGATAACGAATCTCTGTAATAAGTTAATTAATTTTCGACAAACTGACGGGTAAATCTATGTCGTCACTTTTTTCGGTAATGGTCACAACACCCTTTCAAGCGGCGTCGGTTACAAGGTTCATCCCGATAAATTTCTGCGCCTTAGATCGATTAAAGTAACCATAAATAATTTTTTTTTTTAATAAAGACCTAATTAATGGTTACTGTTCACAGAACTTAGAGCAGGAATCCGATTTTCTTTTCTGGCCTCCAGTTTTTCACAAAAAGAAGATGAAAGCTCAAGTCTGTTTTCTTCCTCGACTCGACCGAACTCGGCCACCAGCATGTGAAATTACGTGGCCGCGACGTAAAATATGCCATTCTACCTGAAACGGAAGTTCTCCCCAGCCGAGCGAGGGAGGGGCACTGAACCCGAGCACTGCGTCACACTGACGTATGCGCTCGTCACCAATCAATCCGTGAACAAATATCTGGATTCGCATTCGGGGCCAATGAGTGTCGTGACGGCACTTATCATCACTTGCGAGTGGCAAGTTCCGTGGTGTCTTTATAGAAAGTACGCTGGAAGCTTACAGTCATCGCACCGATACCCAAGCATGTAACGTCCACGTGATTTCTCGTTTCGCTTTTGAGTTGAGGAGAAAAGCTTTAAGGAGGAAAAATTTGAAGAATCATTTCGTGAACCCTTTAACTAATCGACTAACCACCAATAGCGACTGGGTTGTTCTGTGCCGGACCTTGATGGTCACCTTGGAGGTGCCTAGACTGTTGACAACCGGGGAAGGGGCAGGGAGAGAATCATGAGTGAGCATGCCGGTTGCTGGCCATGGACTCGTTTATAAAGAGTTCTGTTCCTTGTGGTGGCCGACGGCGCGGCAGAAAGTTAATCTACTTGGAGGCGAAGTTGAAATAGATAAAAGCTCCACTGCTGCGTAAAGCGGTTACATCAAGACAGTACAGATATTGAAAACTGCAACTAACTGACGCGCACGGCTTACGTGGTCTAACAGTTCCTAGACGGACGCGTCAAGTGTCCACCCGTGCACGGTGTGGCCAGAGGCTAGCTTGCCACCGGAGAGCGAAGGCTGTCGCGCACGACAGAAGCAAACGCGGCTCAGCTCGGGGGGCCCGAGCACGGGTCCCGTTCAAACACGACGGTCCCCCGTCAGGCAAGGGGTTAAGACAGAACGCCGCAGCCTGTCCCGTCCAAATAAAGCCTAGTCGGAATCCCACTGGGTGCAGGCATCGACGCACTCTCAAGGAATCGGGCGAAAGAACACCACACTCTCAGGTGGTCAAAAGGTTAAGTCCCACGCTTCGGAGTTTAACCATTATGACACACGCTCTGCTTTGTTTAGGAGCCGGAGAAAACGGACTGGCTCCGACAATCTGGGCGAGAATCGCCAAAACGTGCCTCAGTGGAAAGCGGCTTCTCAGGCATAACGTTCCACACACCACACTCAATAGGGAGTTTTCGCAGACCGCGTTTCCCCCTCCGCTAAGCCCCCCGGAACGAACAAGCCGCTACTGCGCCTGAGTGCCCATGGCCTTGACTGTAGCCTGTTATCGTAGCGGGTTGCGGAGAGCGTTGCGGGACGGTGAAAACCATCTGCCCCACACAAGCGGAGATTTCACGATTCATATATTTCAGATTATCATGTGAACCATGTAATCGCTCCAAGTGACATGTTTAGAGAATGTCGAAGTGGATGGCCTTACCGTGAAAAGTCTTGATTCGTGTGATGTGATTATAGGGACCTTGTGCGGTGGCTGCTGAGCGCGTGCTGACGACGAGCTTCCGCGGTTCTTTTGCAATGTGCATTCCGTACCACCAGAAAGATATTAATGTGAGCTCGCTCCGAGCATGCGCTCTAAGCATCACCCTCGAATATGGCCTCCAGGGAATATCCTATACTTGCGATTTTGCAATCACCAGATCGCTCGTGCGGCAAAAAAAAAAAAAAGCGTGGTGAAAGCGCAGATGCGAAATCGCGAGCAAAACCTCAACATGGGATTCAGGCAAGAAAACAGCGCTGCCGTTTCCAATAACTATATGAGTCTAGTGTTTTGAACATAAAATAAAAATTTACAAAATGTTTTGTCTAGTTGAAAACAATTTTCACTCCAATTCTCATTTTTATTTCAGTTTGAGGAATGCAAAGAGTACAAAGACTCCGGCCCGCTTAAGCGTAGAACGCTTGAATGCAAGACCCGGCAGTGCATTTCATGGCTTCAATCATGTAGAAATAAAACGTCTAGATTAACCATGAACACCTGAATAATCTATAACCTTTAATACAAGTATGTGCATAAAGTGTATCATGTTAAATAAGCGATGTATATTTCACACAAACACTGTTACATTCCACGACATACAAAGAAGCATACATTGTAATGAAGTGCTCTGTACGTCATATATCTATGTGAAAAATCTTACCGAAGGTGTCAAAGATGTGACTCAAAATAAATTATTTATTCGTATTATTCTTTAATAACTTTAGGCTACAAATGCGTTAGCCCGCCATGGAATTTACTAATTGACAGTGAGGTATCATATCTTGTTCGCGTTTGTATGTTTTCGCATAAATAATTTGAAGAGCGTAACCTTATGTTTTTTTGTTTTTTTGTTTTTTGTGGCGGTGGTGGCCAAACTGGCAGGTAGACTCCTTCGTCGAACTTGAAGTAAATCTGGGGAGCGGTAGCGCCCGTCTACGGCCTTTGAGTGTTCTTGTCGTCATTGTCTTTTTTGCGCTCTCTCATACTTCTGAGATTATAAGCGAACTAGTCTAATCCAAAGATTTAATTCTTCATTTTTTTAAATTTTTTTTTTTTTGGTAGGCACATATCACAATTAAAGCATGGGTAATTGATATTGGTTCTGACGTTAAAACTTGACACTTGCATTCGAATTCGGCATATCTCGTAAAACGTCTCCAAAATGTTCATAATTCAAAGGTACCAGTACCGCAACCCTCTCCAGTCAACATCGATATGCAGCGTTGTATGAGACTCATTGCTATGAACGCCTATACTGTTTGCAGAGCTTTACTGTGACATTGCACATCAACTTTGCCATGAGCCTCCCTTGCCGCTCCCGAGCAACGGCCGTTCTTATGTCATTAAAACTTAAGTCATTATCACCTTCAACTTTATGGTCTTCACATGCGTGTTTAAAATCGTTCCGCTCGTTAGCTAGCCTTACCTTGATGAAATTTTTCCAATACCTGGCTTGTAGAAAAAAAATATCGCCTATGTTCGTTTCACAAGATTCGTCACTCTAATCCAACACATGGCCAAACGCTATTGTGAAAACAATCTTACATTTCACCAACCATCCACTAAAAGTTTCGATCCCACGTTGCCGCGAATCTACATTTAATGCCTCCTTATTGCCTTAAACCTCTCCTGATTAATATCGCCTTCCCGCAATTGTAGTTGCAATTACCAACACCGCTAATATTAAAAGTGCGATGACAGTTTTTTTTTTTTTTTTTTAAATTATGATTCCTATTTTTTTGTAGTTTTGACTTTTTATTGTTTTTATGTTTATGTTAGTGTTCCCTCCTCTCTGTAATGCCTTCGGGCCCTGAGAGAAAATATTTAAATGAACTGAAATACTGTACCAACACAGTGAACACGCCATGGCCCTTCTTGCATTTACAGGTAGCCTTTGTCTTCGAAATTTAACGATGAGCCTTCAGCACTCTCAATGGCTGATTTTAGGAAACCGAAGTTTTATAATTGTGCTTTTTAAGTTTTCAGCCTCGAGTTTTTCTTTCCGTTATCATTTCGCACGCACCAAAGAGAAACGACTGCTCGGCACTCTAGCCAAGAAACTCATCAGAAAGCAGTACAAAATGTTAGAACAGGACTGTCATGTCGCGTAATGTTTCACAAGACCTGTGCTGCTTTGGAAAAAAAAAATCAATAGAAAGCAAGGACTAGGACGCTCGACATCGCCCTTCATGCACTGATGCAATCTATGCTTCCCATTTTCATCATACGAACACACTCAAGTAAACTATTCAATGTCTGGAGGTCATCGCCTTCCGCTTGGATCCTTTGCCAGGTCACTTTGGTTGAAATCGAAACCGCTCTGAGCGAAAGTACAGTGCTCGCCAAACTTATCCGTTACGCGGGCTGTTTTATCGTGTGATTGAAGCCCTATCCCAACGGCAGCCTGAGAACTGCTTCATGACGTAGCGCTCAATAGAACAGCACGAGCAGGGAAGGCCGCTCGCTCAAGGTCTAAAATCGCTGCTGGACCGGCGACAACAGAGAAAGTTTGCCTGCGAGGCGAACTACGCTTTTCTGCCCACTCAGTAGAAGCATCAAATGCTTGCTGATTGGATTATTCAATCACTGGCTGTTTCGACAGTCACCCATGAATTTTCGTGCCAAAATGTGGCGACAAGTATAAATTGGGCGGTCAGAAAAGTTGCTACCGTATCCACGGTCGAGCCAGTGGCCTTCCCTGCTCAGGCTGTACCCTTGAGCGCTACGTCATGGAGACGTTCTTCGGCCGCCACCAAGATAGCGCTCCCATAAGATAAGACGGCGTTCGCGTGTTTCAGATGAGTTTAGTGACTACCGTACACTTGCCCACTCTTTTTATAAGCGCTGCAAATCACAATACAAAAAAAAAAGCGTACGATTTTTTTTTTAATTTTTAAAGAACTCCGTAATCTCTCGTCCACTGCCTTTGCAGCTTTTCCAACGGCTGAGGCAAGAGCGTCCGGAGGCGTTCCAGAAGATCGTGGTGCTCGAGGGTGACCTGACGCTACCGGACCTCGGCCTCAAGCCAAAAGACCGCCAACTACTCGTGGCCACGGTCAACGTTGTCGTGCATTCGGCCGCCACTGTGAAATTCGACGAGCCCATCAAGTGAGCACCTCCGCGTCATAGACGCTACCCGTCTTTCGCCCACTTATCGCCCGGGCAAAAAGTGTCGAGTCACTGGGCTCGGCATGCATGGGCGCCGCCTGATTTTCGGTAGAAGCTGCAGCGCACGGTGGAAAAAGAGAGGTTTCGGAACAAGGTCAGAAAAAGGGCCGAAATTCCACTCCGGTCATCACGCATCTGCCGGCGAGGCATGGTTGGGTTGGGGCAACAACCTTCGAATTTTCGTACGTCACTAAAAAAAAAAAACGCCACCGTAGGCCAGAGATTGGACCCGCCGTAGTATTGTCCACTCTCTGGCCTACGGTAGCCCTGTTTAGTAACGCAGGGAAACTCAGCACCTAGATTTTCTTATCTACGAGGTGTTGGTTGGGGCACGGCCCGCGGGCGCAGTTGTGCGTCTCGCGGCATTGAAAACGTGCGGCCAAAGAAGGAGGGTTCCTCGAGCTTCTTTCGTGCTGCGCCATCTCACGGCGTTTGTCAGAAAAGGGAGCGACTTTTCGACACACTTGCTCCGTGGCGAGGCGTCCCACACACCTTTCTCTTCTTTCATCCTGCCACAAAGTCTAATACACCTTCCCAGCGCTTATCACCTACGCGAAAAATGCCGAGTCACTGGACTGTGGACCCACGCGCAGCGTCTGCTATTCCATAGAAGGGAGACTGCGCCTTCTCCGAACGTGCTTCATAGCCCAACATATAAAGATGACAGGGTGTAGGAAGTCGATGGTTGGAAGAAAAGAGAGCGTGTCGTGGTGTTTGGTTTTGTTTTAAGGGCGAAAAAAGGCCGCGCGTCATTGTAATTTGGGTTTTATGTGACGCTTAGGGCGCGGGAATTCAGTTCGCATTCTAAAACGACGATCTCAAAATCTATCTTAGTGCCACTGTAGGCACTTGCGGTCATTTTCACCAAAGGGCGCACGCTTTATCTGTGTCTTGAAGGGCCACTATTCTTTTGTATACTAGGCACAGGATAACTGTTGAAATTAAAAGCACTGGTTCGTTGGCGTAAGCCGTCGCCCGTTTAAAAGAAGGTTGAGTTGTATGCTCCCATTCATTCATTCACCTATACGTGGATGATATTATGAAAAGAGTTTTTGCACTGCTAGCCCTGTGCCTGCTGCATGGGTGGGAACTTTAGCGCAGCCCCCCGCTTCACGATAGCTTTAAATCTACCGAAAACTGACCGATTTAGGGTTTTGTAATAACGCCAAGCAAGTTTGTAATTGAAACCGGATGTTTATTTTTACTAATAAAAACGTAGATTGTTTTTTTTTAATTTTTCGCCATTATTTACCGAATTCACGTGGGTCTTTTTTTTTTTTTTCGATCACTGACATCCGCTGTGACTGGCAGCCTGTGCCCAAAAAGAGTGTGCTGAGCGGCTCTATTGGCAGAAAGTTCCGAGTCTTCGCTGAAAAAAAAAAAGAAAACAGTAGCACACAAGCATAGCCATCTTTATTCTAGAAAGCCTGTCAACATTGGGGAAGGACCTGGCCGCTGTAAAGGGGAAAGAAAAAAGAGACCAGGCCGCGCGCAAGGAGTCCTCTGGCAGCGCCAAACAATGCAACAGCGGTAAAAGTCGGAAATACAAACACGCGCCTTTTTCTTTTTTTCTTTTTTTAGAAAGAAGAGAGTTTGGCATCGTCCTTCTTCTATTCCGCCTCTCTTCTGCTTCTCCACGCGCCGGTAGCGTCCTTTCTTTTTTCTCCGTTGTGGTTTGTCATTGTTTCGCAGAGGCCACCGCGTGTATTGTTGGCGTTGGCTGAAGGGTTAATTACCTGTTACCCCGGGAGTGATTCTGCGCCAGCAAAGGGGTAACCACTCGGCACTGCTCCTTGCCTTTGTCCGGCGGCCGCGCGCTCAATGACTCCGTCGTGGGCTTTCTAGAGTAAAGATGACACCAGTCATCAGGTAAGTGATACACTGTGTAAAGCGTGTAGATCTGAGAATGAAATGATTCAATACTTAATCATCTGCACTAAGTGGCTCTACCTTCATGTTTTATTGAAGGCATGTTTTATTTTCAGTTATTTTGGCATGCGCTCAACCGTGTGCCTTTTATTCCACCAAACATGTTGTAGTCCGTCGAAACCACTGTGTAATGCCTCCATATATCTTACAGCATCTAATGTCACGCTTTTAGAGTTGCCAGTGCAACCTCTTAGACCAAAATTAAAACTTCAATAACACGGCGAAAAAAAAATTACTTGAAATTTGCCTTACTACTTTATATGTATCAATCGAGGTGTTTAACCAGTGTTAAGGCAAATCAGAAAACTATCAATGTTTCGCCACTTTTAAGCGACGTTTGCGTGGCGATAAATAACCCAAAAACTCGAACCTGGCGCCGCAGTTTGTTTTTGCAAGCGATTTGCGAGATTAGCTTGTCGAGGATTCGGTGTGAAGTTTAGGTTGCGCTTTCTAATGGAGGCCGTACTTCCTTTTGGAATGTTCAGTGTGGGGGTTGCGTCTAAGAATATAAATTATCGAAAAAGAAGAGAGAGAGAAAGAGAGAGAGAGAGAGAGGTCTTATATTTTCACTAATTTATCGTAAGTGTGATTCGAAGGCTGACCCAGCACGCGTCTCAAATCTGTGCTCTGCGTGCGTTTGCTCAGTGCATGCTGAAAGCACTTTGTTTTCAAACATGGAGGCGTGACCCGTGTAGCTCTCTCACTGCGCATGCATCATTTGTCTCTCCTTGATTATTTGTTTCAGGAACGCTGTGAGGATGAACCTCGGCGGAACACGGAGGATAGTCGAGCTCTGTAACGAAATGGAGGACCTTAAGGTAACGTTGGGGCCACGGACTGTGAAGTAGCGCATGCATTGCGCGACACTCTTAGCGCGAAAGTGACAACCCCGCTTCTACTTCAAATACCTACGATTAGTGGACATCAAATCTTACTGCTTCAATGTGTGCACTAAATGAACACTCTCCATCACACTAGGAGATTGGAGACATTACTTCAATTATAAAAAAATAAACTCCGAAATACCTCGTTCGCTCTGCCAGCGTCGCACTGTGAACACTTTGCGAAACTGTAAGCGCGAGCCTGACATTGGTATTCTTCCGTATTTCACGTCGTGAAGGTATTGGCAAGCATAAACCATTACAGCCTGGACTAGGGCCCTGAAACCCCCTGCAACACCCTCGGACAAGTTTCTCTGGCATTCTCGAGGAGAAAAAGAGCGCGCGTGCAAAGCTTGGATCGGCGTTCCTGCACGCGCCCCTGCACCTTTGACCGCATAATCGCAAAAAGTTGTAGGACGACAGTGTATATTTTTATTGGCAGCCCTTCGATACCTAAATAACGTGAAAGAAAGAAACGGGCAACCACTTTTCGCGTTTAGATTGTCGCGCACTTTACGCAGCGCGACACTGTTGACGCAAACATGCGATCGACAGCTTTTTCCCGTCTTCCTTTTAAAACTGAACAGCTGCGTAAAATGTAACTAGTACGAAGGAAATTCAACGTTCGAAGAAGTATCTTATGTTCAAAAGTATTTCGACTTCAGTAACTTCGTAAAAGTAAAATTTAGAACAAAAAAAAAACGCAGATGTCGCGTTTACGCTGAAAGGTTCCCGCAGTTTACGTGAGGCACTTTTACTCCTAAAAGAGTAGCGTAGCGAGTAAAGTACGGTTTGCGTGAATACTGGTGTTCGTCGGAATAACGGTGCTCTTTGAGGACGTCAGTGTACCAGAAAGCTCGCAATGCTCTCTTCTGCAGGTCCTTGTGCACGTTTCGACGTGTTACTGCAACTGCGACAGGGGAGAAATCAAGGAGGAGATCTACGCGCCCGTCCACGACCCCGACCACATAATAAAAATAATCGAGTAAGTTCCTTTCGTCTCCCCGCTTCCGTTAGGCGGAGAGCAACTGCGGGTGAGGAGGAGCTGAAAGCGAGCTCTGACGTCAGAGCGCGCACGTATTTTCCCCTCTCCCGCAGTTTCTCTCCGTACGTTCACTGGGAGTCTTAGTCGCCCCGCATCCAGCGCTAGCTTTTCCCACTTTCGGTAAAGCTGCGGTGGGCGTCTCGTGAGCCTCCACCGTGCAGGCGCACACCCAACTGCGGGAGGAGGAGGGGCACACCCTCCCCTCAGTACCCTCCCCACCTCCTCCTTAAGAGCTGCTCTCTGATTCAGCGGTACAGGAAGTTGTAAACATCTTTCATTTTTACGATAAATTTAAAATATAAAAACACCTGTTTGGTGCAAGTTGCTTCGTAATTTATAAGATGGACCCGCACTATAACATAATCCATCTCAGTCACCGACATTAAAACAAAAAACAACAAGTGTGGTTTAAAGAAGGTTACAGTAGGGTAGATTGTTGGGCTAGTTGGATTTGGAACTTGGAATACATTTTAGCTCTGTGCGGAGAAACACAGCAATCCCTTCGTTGAATGTGCGGAGGAAGTAGTGTATGGGATCCCCTTAACATGCGGTAACAAGTATATAGGTCAGACTGGTAGATGTATTAATATTGATAGGCTAAGGGAACGCAAATTTAAAGTAGGAAGTTATCGGGACGGACATCTTTCTGATCGTTGTCAAAGCTGCGAGTGTGTGCCGTTGTTTTCCGAGAGCAAGATTCTGGCGAGGCACAAGGAAAAAACTGTGAGGGAGATAGTCCAGGCAGAGGAGATTAAGAAGAGTGAGGCAGCATGTGTCAGCGTGCCCTCAATTGATATACTTGACAAGGAACGTGCGTTCCTCAATGACGCGGCCTGGCATCGGGTTGGCTAGTGATGGAGCGAAATCAGAAACTCGGATGGTATAAAAGTGACGTTTTATGTAATAAAATCAGTTGTTAGTAGCGCACTGTGGTGTCTGACTCTAGTCTCTGTGCCCTTGTGTTTTGAGCGCTAAAATGTATTCAGAGAAGGTTACTTGCAAAAATAACAAAATCAGCTCCTCTCATAAAGCACTGCACTCTTTGAAATTTAGCAGAAAGAACGCTGCAAAGGAGTTGAGTGGAGAAAAGTACGGCCCTGTTGTCTAATCTCCCCACACTATGAGTGACTTAGAAACTTATTATACGGCAGTTTGAGATGCGTTCTCACAGCAAAACAAAGTTCATTTTGGGCGAACGCCTTTTGTCAACCATGGTACGCAATCTTTACCGTTCTGTAACTACAAGGTTCAACGGGGATGACATTTTTTTTTAACGGCAGTAATGATACATAAAGAGTTGAAGGTAAGGGGAGTAGCATAAAATGGCACAAAAAGGAGCACAAGCATAAATTACCATTCTTACACGAACTACACCCTCCTCACGTAGCACCGTTCGGGCACAAATGTGTTTCTAAAAGTATCTGTATCTAAATTTCGAAATACATTTTCGCCGAGTTTGCAGAAGTATCTCAAGGAAAAGACAAATGTATATCAGTATCTGTATTTTGGTCCTTAAAACACGTGTATCTCATTATTTGTATTTTTGAATACTTCTTGGAGTATCTCTGCCCAGTCCTTACACATGGCATATAAATGTGTTAGGAGTTCCTGGAATGAAAATACTGGCGCTAGTCAGGTTTTGAAGTTTCGCGGTTTCCTATAACACCCCTCTATACTCATCCGAATCAGCCAATCAGTGTTGAGCACGTGACCTAAAGGAAGAAGCATCTTTCTAAACAGGCACGAAACAAAAATATAGCTCCGCGTTATGCCCACTCTCTGTTGCGCATTGTACATTGCTGGGAGCGTTTGTGTGCGTATGCAAACGTGTGCATGTGTGCGTGTGCGTAGGGCGGGTGTGTATGGGCACAAAGGCTGTGTCGTTAGAACTGCGCTAAAAAAAAGCGAAGACATAAGGAAGAAATGTACGCACACGGGGCACTGACCGGAAACAAAATCTTTTATGTCCGAAAAGAACTCTCAAAGAAAAATAAAGGGCAGGGCCGTATTTTCATTTTATTGTCTGCCAACTAGGCCGACATAATTCCTCGCTGCAGATTGTAAAGGCGCGAATTTAATTATGCTAAAAATTATGCTGTCACCCTACGTGGCGTCGTCTCGTTTAGAGTTTTATAAAAAAAAATCATAAATTCTCCAGTTTCTCTGCCCATGCATCATAGAAAAAGATAAACGACACGGTGTTCGGTGCAAGCATGATGTCAGACCTCACTGCGGACAAGCCCGCAGAACGTTCGAAGCCCGCTCGCTTCGTACATACGTTTGCTTGGAGCACGTCCGTAGTTGTTGCATGACCGTTCTGAGAGGACGGTCGTACAAGAAGGAAACAGGCATCATCGGTGTCTACATACTGTCGTTTGTATGATCTATTAGCAGTGGGACAGCCGGTTAATAGTAGCTGCGAGCAACACCTCCCAGATAACAAAACCGTATAAACGTCTTTTTTTTTTTTTTACGTCAGTTTTTATATTTGAGCGAGGGGTGCAGGTTAGACACCAGGGCGGCGTCAGCGTTCAGCTGGGGTTTTGTGTTCGATCGGTGAGAACACCGGTCCCAACCGAACGTCGCAAGAACACTGGTTCCCAATCCGCACCCTCGCGCTAACCTCTAAAAAACGACATATAGAAAAATAACACAGCGCTATGCTTTTTTGACGCAGAATCTGTTTTATAAGCCAATTTCCATGGATGTCTGTCACAGCGGGCTGTAACGACTAGGAAAAGCGCTATGCCCACAGGGAACCCTATTAAAAAACTTCAGTCCCCCGGCAACTTCTTTTTTTATTTTTTTTATTTTTTTATTTGGCACTTTGATATTGTGAGCCATGTAATTTGTCGACTGAGCTACCCAGGGTCGGAGATTAGAGCGTGCAAAGTCGCGGGGCGCAAAAACGCGCGGTAGCGCACTCGCGGTCTTTCTTGTCCCGCTGCGCCATCTCACGGCGTGTATAAGAAAGGAGAGCGAATCTTTCGTTAGGCGCTGCCGTTCAAATGCTCTTCCCTTCATCCCCGGAAGGCGTATGCCTATAGATATTTAGACACTGAACTTTATATTTGTATATTTAGACACTAAACTTTCTTTCAATCAATATGTTAAAAATAGTCTCAACTCGTCTCGAAGAGTTTTTGCTGCTATCATGCGTATATCGAGTGATTTTTAAAAATCCCCTCTGCTTTTTTTTTTTTTTTTTTATGCTATTTTGCTATTTTGTACGGAGCCGCCTCGAGTTTTCCTCAGCTGTATGTAACAGCATTGGAGAGATTAACTCATCTAATATGAAAAAAATAGTCTTTTTTTTTATGATTGTTTATTTGCAATCCAAGGTGTTTTATGACTACGAGAAAATATTTGGCAGATTGGCTTACATTCTTTGGGTAATAGACGAAAGGTGCTTGATTTCATGTTCTTGCATAAGGTTCTTAATGGTCTTGTCGAGTGCACAGCTTTACTGAACTGTGTATGTTTACATGTGTCTCAAAGGTTTAGCCGTGTACGCTCATTGTTTTATCCTTCTGTTCTACACAAGACTGATTCCATTACCCGTCTGACTGGTTCTTAACAAATTTTAATCCAACGTGGATATATTTGACATTGACATTTTTGGATCCCAACAAACATTTAGAAAGGGCATTAACGTCTTTCTTTAAGTTTGAGATATGCCAACCTACAATCATGATATGTGATTTCTTATTTCTACGCAGTGCCCCACTAAAAAGGCATACAGCTATTTGTGGGCACCGAAGATAAATCAATAATACTCTTTTTATCTCGAATTGCAGCATTCCAGAAGGTCGAGACTAGAAATATCTTCACATTAGAGCGTTGTTCTTCTACTATTCTAAACACGTTTGTGTCACTGCTATTTCGAAAATTGTATTCTACTCATTCGAAGATGGTTTGTCGAACCTTTAAGCGTGCTTTTTTTTTATTTTATTTTCTGCCATTTCGCGTCACCATATGTCTTTCTCTGTCTCTTTTGCTCTCTCTCTCTCTCTCTCTCTTTCGCTCTCCTGCTCCCTCGCCTTCTTCAGTGTCACGTGGTAAATACTGCGGATGCAAAGGGTCGGGGAGAAAGAAAAGGGGGGGGGGGGGGGAATAGAGCAGATTCCCATGGCGCGGCCTTGTGGGATTTTTGCCAAAAGGACTCATCTGCCCGGTTCGGTTGCAGCTGGCTGGACACCGAGACGCTGGAAGCTTGTCAGACCAAGCTACTGGGCTCCATGCCCAACACGTACACCTTCACCAAGGGCCTGGCCGAGACGCTGGTGCAGCGAGAGTCCAAAGGGTACCCGGTGGCGATCGTCCGGCCGTCCATCGTCGTCTGCTCCTGGAAAGAGCCTTTCCCCGTGAGCGTGCCCCGACCCGCGGCCAGCTCTGGCCGGTCCTGTACGCGTTTTACTCGGAAAAGTCGTCCCTTCGACGTACTAGCGTCGCAATGGCAGTAGTATAACGCAGAATGTAGTCTGTTAGTGCGAAGAAACTATGCACACATGTGGGGACTGGGTGGCACAAATGGTGGCTGGGTGTCTTCTTCTGCGGTGGCAATGTAAACGCGACTTTCTCAAAGCCTGTTGGAGCGTGGGACGCAGTATACGAAGTGCGCGGAAAAGAACTATTAAAACGGGGCAGCGCCGAGCAGAGCTTTGGTGCCAGCTCGCGGAAATGGAGAACCAAAAGACTCATACTTCAACCCGTTGCTACTGTTGCCGCAAAGGGCGCACGAATAACAAAAAGGTTCCGTTTTTTTTTGTTGTTTTTTTTTTAATCGATTTTTTTGCGTTTATTGACTGTGGAAGCCCGGAGCAAGCTCGTTTCGTGGAACAGAACGCCGCTGTGTGTCCGAACACGTGATACGTTTTCCCCCGCCGGGAGTAACACGGATGCCTTCAAAGACTTTCCGGCTCGCGCTGGTGTCCAATCAGTGATAAGCTGAGCACTTCGTCAGCGTTTTGCAGGCAGTCGGTTGATCGACTTCCACCCCTGGTTGGGTGACGGAAATGGTTGGGTGCCAGCCATATGACACATAAAAAGATTACAATATACCCTTTTCAGATGTGTGCGCCATGGTCCGTTCGTCATTATTTGGGCGCACTCTGAGCTTCCTCTGAGCGTGTATTGGTCACGAAGTGTACGCCAGCGCTCAGCACAAACACGGCTAAATTCGTATCAAAAACGAACGCCGCGTCAGCTTTCGGCGAGGACTCGGATCCAACGGCACGCTTCTTGCCAGAAAAATGGCGACCGGCAATGGTGCCAGGTGAACTTGCGTGTAACATGTATCCAATTACAACACTTGAGGGTAAAGGCAATTGAACGGTAATTAATTTTTTTCTTTATTGATATATTCGAAAGCCTCGTGTCATAATCACTCGCAAATATTGAAGAATTTAGTATGAAAATGGAATAATTTTTGGAGGAGGAACTGGTTTCTTTATTATGGCACTTGCATTTAGAGGGGAGCATGAGAAACGTTTGATGGCGTTTATTGCTCTTTACAGTGCAACTGTTGCTTTGTACTTAACTTGCGGGCATTAGGAGCTTATAAAGTGTACACAGAGAAGCATTGTGGGTCGAAAAGTAGTGACTAAGTAGTCGTAAACCGGGGACCTTAACAAAGGGGGGGGGGGGGGGTAGTAGTAGTACTGTTTACAATTAATTTCGTAATTTTCACAACTTACGAATAACCTCGTAAATACTACCTAATAGAATATGAAGGTTATCACAAAATTACTTTGAAAAGTTATTCATTATCACAAATTGTATTGCATGTAGTGGGTATAGTAGAAGTTTGTTCATAGGGTTTTACTAGGGGAAGTAACAAAGACGAAAGCTAAGTTTAGGTTAACACATTTCGGTGATTCCGCCTTTACTACCCGGAAAGAGAGCCGCTAAGAAGTTACTCAGAATGACGACGCTTCAACCAGAGAGTTGCTTCAAATTATTGTTTCTGATGAACCGATCTCACCTAGTGTAGCGCTCATCCTTGAAGCCGCCATAACTTTAGTTCACAGAATGGTGCCTGGAACGCCTCTCTGAGTGGTACGCTTACAGCGCCCCAAAAAATGGTCCCTCGATTGCCGCCTGAGGACGTCATAAAAATGTCTCGCTGTCACCGTTAGCAATCCTGGCGACGTCACAGCAGCAGCGGCGGGTGATGTGCCAGACGCCCCTTCTGCTGCAGGTCACTCCCTGGTGTCACAGTGAACGGAAGCTTCGGCAGGCAGTCGTTGGGACGCTCGGACGACAGCTCCACCCGCGTTCGCTCCCGCTTTTCGCCGAAACTTCTATCCGACCAACCGCCAGGGTCGCAACATCCCACAGTGTGACACCCCGACCTCTGTGACGTCATTCGTTGCCACTCGCTGGGGCCCTAGTCCGCGCGGTGCGACCGAAGGATTGGAACATCACCGCTTGCTGCGATTGGCCAGCGGCGTGGAACTGGCCAATCGCAGCGGGCGGCGATGTCCCTCTGTATCGCTTGGTCCCGTCGTGTAGATTAGGGCCCCGGGACCACTTTCGCTGCACGGGCGGAATAGCACGCAAAAGTCGAAGCCATGTTCCGGGCCCTGTAGTTCATCGGAGGGCGGCGGCCGTGCACGGGCCTTCTTGTACTCTGCACGCGCGAGAGCTCCAGCAAGGTTGTCGCACGAGCAAAAGGACTATAAAGTTCCCTAGATGCATTGTGGCACCGGTCGCGTAGTCAAAACTATACTTCGTTTCAGCTTCCGTCCGAGCGCAGCCAAAGCTACCTGTGGCTGGAGCCAATCACACACCGGCAATAGGTCACGCGATCTCGCCTGCACTTTTGTATCCCTCCGCTGCGCCGAGGGGTCGTCCGCGCCGCCCGCGCTCGCCGAGTATTTCGTCTGCTACGGGTGTATCAACGGTATCGTCTGCTACAGGCTTAAAAAGTGCCCTTTCACGTTCTGAAATTTAGTCACAGGGGATGTCAGTACACAAGCTGGCCGCTGGCGTCTTGGTCCGAGCTTTGCACCTGTTCGGCGTTTCGGTGTAGTTTCCAGATGTAAGTAGACATTGCAAGGTGACCGATGACCTGGCCCTTGATGTTTCCTTGTCTGGATATACCAGGGCTCGAAGCCTTTCCACCCTCGGTGTTCAATGTGATCAGCAGGTAAAGGGGTGCCCTGAATTGTAGTGGCCCGGACGCTTTTCTTGTTTACAATGCATTCGCGGTACGACGCGGCCGGAGTCTCCTGCCGAATTTGAAAGCAGACATTCATCACGACCTCTCGCGCCTGACGCCCAAGTGTGCCTTTTCGAAAAAAAACGTTTTGAAACGACTCGGTGAGGAAAGCAGCGAAGCACATGACTCGGCCATTATGGGAACGAAATCACACAGAAAAAACGAGCGCTGCAGCCTGCGGATGTACGTGTTTTCACCAAACCACATGCATTTAATTATAATAATAAAAATAAACTTCAGACATTCAATTCTTTTAGTTGGACATCATTCTCGGCACTACACATCTGGAATATTGTGCAATGTTTACGCACAAAACAGTTATTTAAAAAAAAAAAGCACGTTTGCGGACTTTTTTGTGGTGCGTAGGAATGCTCTTCTCGAAGTTGAAAACCGTCCCTCAGCCTTTGGCTGCGCTTGGACGGAAGCTGTAACGAAGTATAGCTGGTGAGATAGGTCTCTTCGTGGAAAATTGCTCCAGCCCAGTTGGTTCCACCGCAATGACACACGTCAGTAGGCAAAGCACGCTTTAGAGGGTAAGACCGTTGTATGAAGTTTTATTCAAAATAGCAGGAAGCAGCTCTTCCATCCTCCTAAATGCCCAAACAGTTCGCGGCAAAGCAAAATATCTAATTGAAAGATCGGAAATTCGCCACGTTTAATCGTAAACATCCCCGATTGCGCAACGAATTGGGTGCGCCGAGAAGAGAATCCGTGGAGTGCCAATGCTCCTGGAATCGTTCCTTCACTGTCCGACGTTCAGCGATCCGTTTTTGGAGTCGGCAGTTACTCCCTAGGTATTCTTATAAAAAAAAAAAGTAGTATTCATTGTGCACTTTATTATAAAAATGTCCTAACGCAAACTTCGGTACACTGAGAAACAAGGTTCTGTTTATCGAAAGCTCTCGATTTACATTATTCAACGAGTTTCTCTTATGCGCCAAAGTTCTGCTTTATTCAACGGGCAAAGAGTGTCAATATAAGGCAGAAAACACCATTGTTTTGTTAAATATATTCAATACCATTCCTTACTAGCTAGGAATCGTCAAATCGAATTACTCTCGTGAAACGTAGCTTTTTTTGTGTGTGTGTGCTTTTTAATAGGTGATGTTTAAAGGAGCTGTGCAACGATATTCAATTGGAATGTTTTTCTCTCTACTCAAGCATACTGGCATACCTGGGACTCAAGGATACTCACACGCAACGCCACTGGCCAAGAAACTCCTTTGTTGCGGTGTAATTTCAAGGACAGAAGCGATCATTTTCATTCAATCTCTCCTTTGCAAAATTTGATGACGTAACTCGGGGATCGCAGTACACCCAAGTGACGATATTTGAATGCGGTTCACAGATTGGACCCGAGCACTGCGTGGGCACTCGACTTGGGCTCGTGACAATTGCTAGCTCGAGAAGCATTCGGGTTGTGACCCGTGTCCAATCGCTGCAACGACGACAACAGCCGAGCCATAACAATGTCTCAAACTCGGCGCGTGTCCTGCGCTTTGCAAACCCCAGCGCGTGGCTATGATCAACACTGGCGGCAAATAATCGGCTCCAGATCACGTGGCCGCTTGTTCTGGCTGTGAGTTGAGGGGGTGAACGCTGCTCGTCTTTCTTTAATTTTTTTCTGGGACTTCTATTGCGCGGGGTGAAAAACGAACGCGTGTTTCATAGGTCATTAACGTTAGGGATCCGTTTTAAGCGGTATTTGCGCAAAGTACAAAAATTGTTGCATCGCTCCTTTAATTTTGGTTAAGTGCTATAAGAAAGGGTTTGAAAAGTAATTTTTTTCTGTACGTAATTTAATTTCATCTTTACTGTTTTTTTTTTTTTTTTTGGCAACCGAGTGGGCCATGTCTGGCTCGTTGTGTTTTTTCACGCTTTAGATACTTGTTGATGTTTGTTTTATATTGCGGTGTATTCTGTAGTTCAGGGACCACGTACGATGCCGAAAGTGTCCGTGAGATATTCAAGCGTGGCTCTTTATTGTCGCAGACTATGATGCCATGTCTCTAAAACTAAGAAACATAAATAATACACGTACGCGTGACGAGGCACAGTGAGAGGAGTTCTGAAGCGCAACGAGCCTCCTCAACTAGCGTTGCACCGTGTTCTACACGGCGGCGTGTGCTTTCAGGACACCATGGATTGGATGCATTTTGTTTCTGTGCATTATTAAGACAAATAGAAAACACCAGATTATATAACCTACAAATATGCGGATGAATGGACCGTACTTCATCAAATGAATCAAAGTTGTGCGAGACAGCCGAAAGTTAAAATATTTGGCGGCGCCAGGATTTGAACTCTGGGCCTCTCGATGTCCGGTCGGGTGTGCGAACCGCAGAACCACTCCACCTTGACTCTCTGGCGTTTCCCAACCGTCTTAGTAACGCACAAGGACGAAATGTATCCAATCAGAGTCGTGCGCGTTCTTACAACCGATTATCAGAATTGCCACTCCATTGCATTTTGCAGGGTTGGGTGGACAACTTCAATGGACCCACGGGTTTAATTATTGCGGTAAGTTTAAGACATCTTTCTTGTCTTGCGGGCTATGTTCTTGCATTTCTTTATCCATATATATATAAACATTTACATACAGACGTCTGCCTTCATCAGTTTGATATTTTGTAGACTCAAAAACATACACCTCAAGCAACACTCACTCAATCATTTATTTATTGGTTCATTCATTCATTCATGTTTGTGCTCATAAACTGCGGATCCTTTGGTAATGATGCACAAATGGTGCGATTACAAATTACTCGATGACAACTTAAATGCTGAAAAATTCGAGTTCACAAAGTCACCATCCGCTGCATCGAGGGTGTTAACAAGTGCTGTTTGCGGGTCGTGGGGGTTAATTGAAATGATTTCAATAAGGAATAAAGAAAGAGGAACTCGCAAAACTCGCCTCGGAGTGCGGACGCGAATAGACGACGTGATCTGCACTGATGTTTTACGTGGCTGAAATGCGCGTTTAAAATCAGGATGAAGGTACCACGGCGATAATGTCAATGCAGGCGAGCCGTCCAACGGTGATCTTAAACAGCCATCTCTTATTTAGGGCGAACACAACTCGTGTCTAACGTAAAACTCGTGTCTAACAAGTACATAACGAACACGGATTTTTTTTTTTGTCATTTTTGTTAAAAGACGTGAAATAATGATTTAGTCATTATTGCACTTCCACCGAGGTCGACGGGCATTCTAAGAAAATCGTGACTTGCTAAAACTATGCGTCGTTTCCCTTCAAGTCCTACCGCAGCGCTGCTGACGCAACAATCCTCGGGAGTCAGTCAATAAGCACCAAAAGTGCATCGTCACGTCGTCTTTCTGCCTTTCCTATCACCGGCTAAATCAATCGCGCCGGTGATAGTAATCGAACAAAGACTACGAGTCCGTGCACTTTTTGGTGGCCGTTTGATTTTCCCACTTGGATGGTAGCGCGGGCTGCAGTAGGCCTCAAGGTGAAACAAAGGATAGTAGGGGGTCCTGTATGAGGTTCTTCCAAAAAAAGAATTCCAAGAGCGCGCGTGCATGGTTTTGATAGGCGCTGAAGATACGCGAGAGCAGAGATTCCCAAAATTGTAAATATGACGTCACGCTACGGGAAAAAGGGGCTTCGGTGGTAATTTGAAAATCATTTTCTAAAGCTTCTGTGCACCAAACTGAAAAAAAAAAAAAAAAAAAATTTTTCAGCCTTTTTATTTTGGTGAAGAAGGAAGACCAGCGAAGCTGTACTATGGTGCGAATGAAGTAACGGCCAGCCGCAAGTCTCCAAGCCAGAGTGGAAAGGCTGGAGCGGTTGCCGTCATCTATGAGCGACGGCGGCAGCCAGACAACCGGCAAGCCGGTTGTTTGGTTGCCGCCGTTTTGTAAGTAGCGGTAGCTGTCCAGAGTTTAGACTACTCATTTGTTTGCTGACAAACACGATACTGGGGAGACTAGCCCTTCACAGCTCCGCCGTAAAATAATCTCGATATTCGCGATCCTCTGAGCCAATCGAAAACGACTTAAGTGTTCTTGTTCTTTTTTTTTCCCTCAAACACGGAACCGTTTTAGTTTCCCTCGAGGGTGTCCCCTTCCCTTTTTTCTGTCAGTAACAGACACATTTCAAAAGTCCTCGCCAACGCCTGTCTGCAATTGCTCGATCGCGTGCCCTAAGCCCGTAGTGGACACGAGTGTGACGTCAGCGTTCGGCGTGGACTCGGATCCAATTACGCGCCCGCCTCGTGTCCGAGCAACGGCAGCTGCCAGTGTTGCTCGATAGACTCTCGAGAAAGGGTATATTGTTGCGAGGTTCTCTTCGTGCGCGCTTTTAAAGCCTTCAATAGGTTCACATGTCGCTGTGTGCCAAGGTGGCGACGGGCCTGCTGAAAAGCGTCTACACCGACCCCGACATGGAGACGGACTTTGTGCCGGTCGACGTGGTTGTCAACTGCATCCTCGCAGCGGCGTGGAACGTGGCCACGACACGGTGGGTCCCTGTTCGCCACGCTCTTTATACCAAATGAAACCGCACTCCGTCTGCGAGTGCACCTGAGGCTAAGAGCCGTTTTAGATGCGGAGCATCTCTTGCTCGGGTCTATGTCCCGCGGCGTCGTAGTCCGCACTCACACTACGCATACGCAACTCTCCTCCTTCCCTCTCTCCAACAGCTGCGCGTTACTCTCTCCGCTCTCTCTCTCTCTCTACCAGCTGCGTGCACTTCGCGTGCGTTCGCTTCTACTCACACCGCGCGCGCGTGCGCAACTCTCCTTTTCTAGTCTCCTCTACCTCAAGTGTGAATATAAGCAGCGGTAGCGCGCTGCGCGCGTTCAACGTTCACGCGATCTGTGGTAACCAACGCAAGTTAACAACGTAATAACACGCAAGTTAACAACGTTACTAACAACGTTACTAACAACGTTACTAACAACGTTACTGACAACGTTACTGACAACGTTACTGACAACGTTACTGACAACGTTACTGACAACGTTACTGACAACGTTACTGACAACGTTACTGACAACGTTACTGACACCGTTAATAACGATCCGCGATGCTCCGCATCACCCCATGGTTCCCCTCGTGAAGATGGTGTAATTTTTAGCCAAATCGTCGTCGTCTTTTGCTCTTGGTGTCACCGACCATACCAACTATGGGCGGGACAGGAAAAACGCCGAATCACGGTGTTTTTCCGGGATTGGTTTAGCGGGGAATTGGAAACGCACGAAGATGGCAAGAGCAGTGACGATGTTCTTTTGGTGCCGCTGTATTGCCTCCATCGCGTTTCAGCGTTGGCTGCGCTTGGACTTGGTGTGAAACGGAACCCAGTATACCGTAAAATCCGAATTAACGTCCACCCATAACGAAGAGATAAAAAGGCAAAAAAAAAAAAATACTTTGCAGTTTTACTTAGATCTTTTAATGAAACCGTCATACGCAGAATTTCCGTTTTATAACAAACGAAGCCGACGCTCGAGTTCGACATTTGTCTTTCTGTCATGGCCGCGTGCGTGTCTCGCAACATTACTAGATTACCTTAGCTGTGGAACTCCTGCGGAAGGGAATACCCCCCTTACTCGCTTCAGTCCGCCTCCTGTCGTTAGTAGCGCCATCTAGATTTTCGTTCACGAACAGTGTGTTGCATAGAGTACGGTGGAACGTCATCTAGACGCTACGCTTCGAAACGTACGTACCCCATAGAATACATTGCAGTTACCAAAGCAGCCGCCCGGCGCGTCGGACGTCGGGAGGCGAGTCGTGGAGAGTGAAGCTCACCACGACTCGCTCTCGACGTCCCCCGACGTACTGCTCGTGCATGCAGCGTCTATGAGTAGTTCTTTAACTGTCTTGTTGAAACGTCGCCTCGTAGTTCTTTCTTTTTCTTGCGTCAAAACCAAGAATACAGGGACTTGGTTGATCGGAGCATCGTGTCGGTTTACTCGTGACTAGAGTTCCGTGTTCTGGAGTTTCTTTCTTCTTTGAATGCGAGGGTGTTTTATCGTTTTTGATTCGATGTTTTTTGGAGCCAAATAATGGTGCCAAACAAAAGACAGGGGTAATAGCTAGGATTCCTTGTTTTTTGGAGTTTATTTCTCTTGAAATTGGGAGGGTGTTTGACGGAGTTAAATTTTTGCCGAAAATTTTGAGTTTATCGCAGTATATTTTTGCTAGATTTCGAATCCTCCGAAATAGAAACTTTTGCTTTGTTCCCAAATTTTCTAGATTGAAAATAAGAATATATATTAACCGGACATAACCTTGACCTAAATGAATATGAACTCACCGGCACCAGATGACATCGGCGCCCTTGTCAGTGGTAATAACTGTCCACTACAAAACTTAAAAAGGCACCTTAAAATCAGTGAATTCCCTGACGTAGTCCCTGGAGGACCCTTTTTCTTCCCATGATATATTGCAGCTCCTTGCGGCTTTGCGGAATGGAGTTATGAGATGGAAAAATAATTTCTTGATCTCGATGGATAAACATCACGAAAATAGAAGGCGCAAAAGACAAGGACAAGTGAAAGGCAACACAGGACAAGCGCTTACTCTCGACTGACGTTTTCACTCGATCCCTCAATCAATCAGTCAATCAATCCGTGTTTGATTGTGAATCAAACAGTTGGTAAGGAGGAGGGTTACACTTGCACGAAATAAAAGACAATCGAACCAAAATATATTCACACTACACAGTAAGCCTCAGTATTACACTTAAAAAAAAAAATAAAAAGAAAACATGGAAGGGTAGTGAAAAGGTCCACGTCAGGGCTAAAGCACTTGTCATACATGGTCTGCATCCGTGTGAACGGATGAATAGTTTCTAAGTTAGAAGGGTAAAAAAAAAAACCATAAACCCCGATTTTTTTTGCTGGGGAAAATGAAGTGAGATTCTAATCTATAACTGGGGAATCAATAGCAGCGTTGAGCAGTTTATGTAGGAAACATGTAGCGAACTAGTCATTCATGCGAAAGAGGCGAAAGACAGAGGGTATCCAAAAGACGCACGGAATCATAAAAAAAACTCTGTCCAATGTGGCGATAATAGTCTATTCTTACAAATCGTCGCTGTAAGCACCCCAACCTTAGTATTTTATTGTTTCCTTGAAATTTCGTACTGCAAAAAAAAGTTCAGTCTTGATAAAACTAACAACCGAATTAGGTGCAGTATGCAGGTGTAACTGCGGAAATTACGGGTAACGCATGCAATTACGCCTAGGATGCATACGCAATCATAATTTTCGAAACATGGCAATTAAAATTGATGCACGAGTCAATCAAAACACTAAGTTTTGAGTCATGCAATTTATAGACATGAACAATAACATCTGCCTTACGGGAGAAAGATGCAACCTTAGTTTTGGTGGGCTTTAAAAAGAGAGAGTTTGTGCAGGACCACACGCGAATCGCATCAACATCGTTTTGTAACAGCTCACAGTCAGCAGGCGTGCAGATACTACGATAAATTTTCACGTCGTCAGCGAACTGTAGCATCTCTGAGTTACTTACACAAGTTGCGAGGTCATTTTTAAAAATATTTAAAAGCAAAAGTCCAATGCTCGACCCTTGTGGTACTCCGGAATTGATCACATAAGGATATCACTTGCAGCCTAAGTCGGACACTATATTTGAGCGATCAGGTAGCTGCCAAACCGGTCGCAAAGACCCGAAGGAAGACCCATATTAAACAGCTTTTTCAACAATAGATTGTTATCTACGAGGCCAAACGCCTGAAAACAGTAAAAATAAATAACATCAACCTGGCCACGGGTCTCAACTAAAGGCTTTGCGAACTCCAAAAGAGTTACAAGGTTAGGCTCAACAGAATGTCCCCGACAAAAACCGTGCTGATTTGGACTGAGCATTGGTCCAAAATGAAAACTCGGATGCTTAAAAATAACTTTTTCAAGAACTTTGGAAAAAAAAACAGAAAGCAGCGCAATTGGTCTCTAATTATCGAAACACAGAGCTTCCAGATTTGTGCACTGGCACAACGTACCACAGCATTTTCCCAAGCCGTTGGAAATCTTTAAGGACATGTTAAAAAACGAAAGACGTTTACAATTCTCTGTAATGCCGAATTAGAGCGCAGCTCTTGAGGAGGTGGAGGGGAGAGTACGGAGCGGAGGGTATGCCCCTCGTCTCCCTCCGTACCCTCCCCCTTCCCCTCTAAATTTAGCCGAAATTTTTCGCTAAATTTCTCGCTAAGTCTAGCGGAAAAATTTCCCCGCTACATTGAGGGGAAATATTTCCCCGCTAGGTTTAGCGAGAAATTTTCCCCGCTACATTTGGGGGAAATTTTCACGGCTAAGTTTATAGGGGAAATTTTTCCACTATATTTAGCGGGAAACGTTCTCATAATGCAACGCGCGGTTAAGCTCGCTTGCGTTATTCCCCATAATGCAACGCGCGCGGTTACCCGAACGCCGATGTCGGCGGCGACTCCGCTGAAGCCGGAAACGGGTGCCTAAGAGCAGGGGTCAAAAATGCACTGCAGCACAGGAACCAAAATAACAGAACACCCTTTAACAATGAAGGCAGGGATCTCGTGTTTCCCACATGACTTTTTCGGGGGAAGTTCTTTTATGGCCGAAGCCATATCATCAGTCGTCAGCACGAATTGATATAAGAAGATTATCAGGACAAGGAGTTGTGTTGTTAAAATGGGGAACATTGGGGTTTACTATATATAAGAAGTGTTTAGCAGATAGATTGCGGACACTTAAAGAGTCAGACACGTGACCGTTGAGTGTCTTCAGAAATATAGCCTCAATTCCACTGTATGGCCTACTGTACCTAACCTATTCCCAATGTCGGTCAGGACAACGCCTAAGGTATGACTCAAGGGAGTCGTGCAATAGGCGTTTGTTCCTTTTAATCAATCGCTTCACCATAGAGCGACGCTCCTCGAATAAAGAGTGTCATTTGTCCAAGCCAGACTTGGACAAATGGCACTTTTTAATTCGGAAAAGGGCAAAGACGACGGTATCAAAAACCCAAATGTTAAAAGCAAGCATTTTTTTTTTTTTTTAAGAAAGGAGTCAAAGGATCTGCAAGACTGAGAATTCAAGAAAGATAAAAGGAAGTGAGTAAAAATAAAAGGAAAATGTGTACATGATAAAGTAAGTCTTAGAAATAAAAAGAAAGGTAACGCAAATTTAAGAAACGCTAAGAAAAATGTTGCTTGTACTCTAATTCTTTTGATGACAAAGTAATGGATGGAGCACCGACACCGGCGTTTCTTTCGTTCGCAACATATTCAGTCCCAAAAATTTCGTGAGTTGGTTTGTATGGAGCTGAAAACACGACCCACACATTGTATTTGGAGGCAATTTTCTCGAAGTTGTGAGAGATACGATGGGGAATATAAGGGACGACCGCCGGGCGGCTTCTTTTTCTCTACTCCTCTTGCTTGTTTTGTTTGGTTGGATCATACATTCAGCAACGTCAGACAGGATGGAAGTCGGGTAGCCTGACGCCGTGAGCCGCGACGAATGGAAAAAATACTTTTTTTTCAAAAGTCCTGTATTTATTCAGCTACATACTAGGTACAATGCCTCAGCTAGATACTAGATAATATGCCTCTTTTGAGGCATTGTATCTAGTTGTTTCAGCGCTGCCCTGAAAAGGTCTTGTATTCATTCATCAAGGGAGAGCTTTGACGCGCAAGTATCACGGCTCAAGGCGTCAGGCTGCACAACTTCCATCCTGTCTGACGTTGCTGAATGTATGATCAAACCAAACACAACAAGCAAGAGAACTAGAGAAAAACGAAGCCGCCCGGCGATCGTCTCTTACATTAATCGCATTTCCAATTACTTCATGAGAATTGCCTTCAAATGCGATGTGCGGGTCGTGTTTTCAGCCCCAGACAAGCTAAAAAAGCTCTGTTTCAGAGTCAACACCCAGCGCGAAAAGCCTGAAGAATGCGGCGTTAGACACTGCCACAAATACGTCAACTGTTGCACAAGAGTATATGTGACAGTCTGGAAGATGCATCAACGTAAGACTCGGAGAACACGCGCAATCACTCAAATCCTCACCGCCGGGGCATCTCGATATACATGTGAGGGACTGTGGATACGCCCCGCTGCTGTTCAGCTCAAGGATTTTGAGACGGAGTCCCGATAAGCGAACTCGAGAGATTTTTGAGGCTGAAGACATTGCACTCTCAAGAAAAAAGGGTGTCAAAGGGTGTATTATTACACCCTTTGTCCCATATAATACACCCCCAAACTTCATTTCGACGTACAGCGCCCTACAGTCGAACAGACGGCCCGAAATTGTACGAGGGGCTTGATAGCCGTTTGGTACAACTTATAAAAATAGCTAATGTACGTTTTACTGAACACGAAAAAAAATAATTCGGGTTTTCTTTGCCCTACTGTAAAAACTCGGTGTTTTCTTTATGTGGTCTTTGATACGTACTTTAGCTATTTAAAATGTTGTACCACACGGCTATCAAGCCCCTCGTAAGGTTTCGGGCCCAATGTTCGACTGTAGGGCACTGTACGTCGAATTGAAATTTTGGGGTGTATTATATGGGACAAAGGGTGTAAAAATACACCATTTGACACCCTTTTTTCTTGAGAGTGTGCAAACAAAGGAGACGCCTGCATCAGTGCTCCGTCTGTGACTTTGTCATCAAAAGCATTAGAGTACATGCACCATTTTTTCTTAATTTTTTTGTACATTTGCGTTACCTTTGTCTATCTCCTTTTTATGTATCACTGTTACTTTATAATGTTCACATTTTCCTTTTATTTTTACTCATTTTCTTTCTTTTATCTTTCGTTAGGTTTCTTTTTTATCCTTTTGCTTTTTTCATAAAAAAAAAAAATTTGTTTGCTTTTAACAATTGGGTTATGGGGTACCTTCGTCTTTGGTTTTCTCCGAATTAAAACGTCAGTTGAAACTAAGCGCTTGTCCTGAGTAGTCTTCCACTTGTCCTTGTCTTTCGCGCTTTCTATTTCCGTGGTGACATAGAAGCCTCAGCTGCCTCCCTCCCTCCTATAAAATACCAGTGTTGACAGCCTTCACGGTTATCAAAACATAACTCCACCCAACTCAAATAAGTTCAATCTGAAAGCCAAAACAGTGACCCAGAATTGCAATGTCCCGTTGTCCCAAAAGAACCTTGACGGGAGAGATGGTGAACCTGCTTTTGTTAATATTACGGGACATCGAAAGAATCTGGGAGGTCTTTCCCGAGGACCGATGACCCTGTGCTCTGACGAAACTTAGTTATGGAATTCAGATTTTTTTGGCAATGTAATTAACTTTGGAGTTCTTTTTTTTTTATAAATCCGAATTAAAAAAAAAACATTTGACCGGTGAATGTTTTTTTATTATTATTAAATGTATCCGAAAGCACAGCATCATTCATCGGGGCTTCTGGTGAAATAAAATGAGATAAGAACATAGGATTCCCCAACTTCGAGTCAACGTACGCGGGCCCCGAATACTTGGGAAATGTCCTCGAATCGATAAGGGAAGGAAACGGGAAAGGGTGTGTGGTTCCAAAAAGGAAGCAACCTCGCAGACAGTTTCGAGTGGGCTATGTCCTGGACAATTTAATACATATCTGTCGCCAAGAATTTTTGTTCCGTAGACCTTACGAGGGTGGAAAGTTGGGCAAGTTGTTGATTCATAATGATTAAAGAGAGCGTCAGGACAACGGACACAGAAGGAGACACAGACACCGTAAACATTGTTTTAATACGATAGCATTTTTAGCTGCCCCCCCCCCCCCCCGGAATTTCTTGGACTTTCTGGCCTCCTAATCCGCAGTAGGTATGCACCGTAAACCATTTCAGCCTACATTCTCACTCTCCATCACATTCGCGCCCTCTTCGAATTACCTGACGACCTTGACGTCTTCCTCGACGTGGTTCTAAAGGCCGTTCTCGAGGATGTCCTAGACTTCGTCCTAGACGTCGGCCATGAAATCGTCCTGGAGATCGCCCTAGAGGTCGTCCTTAACGTCGTCTGACATCATCCTCTAGGACGTCATCCTGGACATCTCCCTTGGGGTTGTCCCGGAAGTCGCCCTTAAAATCGCCCTATAGGTCATTCTAGACATCGTCCTTGAGGTCGTCCTGTACGTCGTCCTAAACGTCGTCTTTGATGTCGTCCTGGATGTCGTTTTTGATGTCGTCCTAGATGTCGTCTTTAATGTAGTTTTCGTCGTCGTCTCGAACGTCGTCCTTCTGGTTGTCTTAGCCGAATGCTATCGCAATTGATAGACAACCAACAATAGTGGTTTCTGCAGCAATTTATTTCTCTTTAATATTGAAACATCTCCATTTCTGGATTTTTCGGTATTCCCGATTTCCACGAAACCGGCTTCGGGTGTTAGCTTTCGGGTATTTTCGGTATTTATTAAAAATACAGAACGCTATTCATAACCTCTCGTCAACACGCGACGCGCGTGAGAGCACTCGCAGAAGGTTCGAGGTACCGGCGGTTGGTAGCTGGCCAAAATGGACCAACTCTTCTCTAGTTACTGACAAGGTAAGAACGGCATGAAGCAGTCTCGGTTGTTAAGCCTCCAGCGCAAACTTCCTACGTTCGAGGACTCTGCGGCCTCTCGCGAGCCTCAGGCGTGGACGTACAGCTTAATTGCCGCGAACGGCAACGAACATGTGCTGGAGGTCAGGCGTTCGAAAGAGACACCCCGACGTTCTCAGCTTGTCAGTGACCTTTCCGAGCTTCATGCGAGTGGCCTAAGGGGGAAAGTTGTATCGCGAATAGCTCTCCCATTGTGTTGCTACGGGAAACATTGCTGGTTTAGCAATAGTCGTGCAAACCACTAGCGCTATACAAAATGTTCAGTGGAGTTAGTGTTAGAGTAAGAGTTAGTGGAGTTAATGGTGCTAATTCCCCTAAATCGCGGTTACGGTTTTTGTGGCTACACTTAATCTGAAAGCCTAGCCTAAAAACGTTTCAGGTCAATCTGCAATTCTGCATTATTGTCAAGTGGGCGATCATTCGGGAGAGGCCCATTTGTTCGTGATTTGACGGTAAAAAATTAGATTTAATCGTATGTTCGCAACAGCAGTGCCGTTGTCACCTAAACCACCTGCTTCTCCTCGCCCCAGGCCCTCCGACGTGCAGGTGTACCAGTGCGCGAGCAGCGGGCGGTCTCCGCGGCTGCGCTGGCGGGATATGAAGGCCATCCAGGAGTCTTTGATGGGCGAGCTGCGCTTCACGAGCGCCATCCGGTACCCCGACGTCCAGCTGAGGCGCAACCTGACCGCTCACAGGGCCGCCATGTTCTTCCAGCACTACGTGCCGGCCTGCCTCGGCGACGCACTTCTCGCCTGCTTGGGCAAGAAGCAGTGGTAGGCAACCGCTCTGCATCCAACACCCCTTCCCCTCCTTTCACGGTTTGACGGAGACAGCCGCTATTGGTGAGGTTTCGCAATTAACAATGCGCAAAACCGAAGCGCTCTCAGCGGTTCAGGGACAGTTCGGGACTGTCAACGATGGTGTAAGTTTTTGTTTCCGCCGTTGTAGCACAGTCAGCCGCGGACGCTGCCGACCGCTACCTCGCACCCCCTCGCAACACCCCTAGCTTCTTTGCTGTGACAAGTTTTTCTTTTCCTTTGACTGTCTACCGTCTAATAAAGGCACGAGAATAACTGTAAATATGTAGATGAAATCATGAAGATTAACGGCGAGGAATCCCGTGATGAGGTGCGAGGTGCAAGTCCACAAGGTCAGCGGTTGGCCGTTGTGCGACAGAGGAAACCAAAACGCAATTCTTCGTTGGCACTTGTTTCCCAGAATGTTCTTAAATCGCAAGGGTCGCTCCGGCTTTCCACATTGTACATTGACCCCGGGATGTGGCTGTGTGCAGGTCGTGGCCTGCCAGATTTAGAGGGAAACCAGGGTCACGTGACGTTCACAAATGCTTGATCTCCTACGGGACCTTCGGAGGCCAGCGCAGGACAGGCTCCTCCCAAAAAGTCCTCTACTTTTTCCGCCTTAGCTGAATGAACATTCGAGAGGAGGCGGGTGGAGAGGAAAAAATCACAAATCATGGCGAGCACAGAGCTCTGTGGGAGGGGCTTGTCCTTCCCTCCTTTAGCTGCAAACGATTAGGGTAGCTGCCATTGGCTGCAGGGCTGCTTGTGCTGCGTGGGTCCAGGTGTCCCCGTGACAAAATTGTCACACGCTCGCTGATGTTCCCCGCCTCCGATCCCGTTTCACGGTCTCTTTTATTTCCCGTCAGTCTGGATGTGTTATATATCGATGTTCTAGGCTTCAGCTACTTCGGAAAAAAATGCGATCTGCGCGGGGTGAGTAAGGCTTCTCTCAAAAGCACGCGTTGCACGGCTTTCCTGCAGTTGAAACTTCAGTTTCAACAACTAAATATATTTGTTTCTCCCTCACATGTTCTCTCCTGAATAACATCTGAACTAATAACTCGCATTGCAAGTCACAATAATTGTTTCTTGTGAAGCAGACTTTTTCATTTTAGCCTTAGAGGCTGAGTGGCCCTACTCGCAACACTGAAATCATGACGTCAGATGTAATATGGGGGCATTATAACTTGTTCTCGACAGGTTACGAGAAGTATAATTGTGTAAAATAAATACTGATTAAGCTCACGCCAGTGGAAAAAAAAAAAAAAAGAAACTTGCTTCGAAAAATTTTGTCTATTTATCGCCCGACTTGCAAGATACACATGTGACGTGACCCGACGTGAGAGTGCGGGAAATTTTAGTTGTTTGTTTTAGCACATTCGCTGTTTTCTCAATAAACAAAGCCACGAAAACACGAAACCTTAGCTACGAGTTGGCACTAGTTTCATGGCTATCTGTGTCTCGTGGTCCTTTTTTGAAGGTTAGTCAAGACCTACTACAAATTAGAGACGCTTTTGGAAGCTCTCGGCTACTTCACCACGCACCAGTGGAAGTTCGAGACGCAGGGCATGATGTCCATGTACAACCGGCTCTCCGATGAAGACAAGAAGGTACCTATTTTGTTTCACAATTTTACCTCGTTAGGGCAGCTAATAACAGCGTGTCCCAAAAGAAAGAAAAAAAGTGTTACAAAGTTTCTGTGACGCAAAAATAAACTGTACATCGTCGGACACCCCGTTTCTGCCCAAACGTCGCGCTGGCGGTTCGGATCAGATGCCAGTTTCGTAACAAACCGTTATGTTAATCAAAAATTATAAGGGACTTTCTGAAACTATCAATAAAAAAATGGGCCCGTTCCCGATAGTTGTGCGGATTGCGCTCATCGCACCTTTTGCTTTCCGGTTTTTGTCAGCATGATCAAGCTTGTGTACACTTTTCCTCTTGAAGGGGCACGCCAGTGCTCTTTGTAGCTTGTTTTTGGTGGCATATTGTTTGTTGGGCATTAATCAATAACGATGACTAGTTCTCGCTGGAAAGACGTCCTAAGAAACTCGCAGCAATAGAAATACACTGGCACGTTTTCACTTGGGTCCCCACCACCTCCATTAAGTTCGACCAATTAATATAGTTTTTAATATTCCACGGTCGCCGCGGCCAAACTCGCTCTTTCTATTTTTTTAGGCGAGCCGGTCAAGGACGCAGCGCAATCTGTCAATACGTGCGTCAAAGGCTCTCCGCAACTCCACTCGGTCGACTGCCTCGCCGTCCGCCGTTGACCGTGGCTAGTTTTTCGGCCCCATTTTTTTATATATATATATATATATATAGAAAGGGAGCTGGCGCCTTGCAATTTTACAGGGTAAAACCCACCCGTGAAATACATCTTTGACGAAAGGCTTGCTCCGTGCAGGTGCCGATTTTTACGGGCAATTTTAGAACAACCCATGTCATTTCAGGCACCCCATAGATTACTTGCCGGGAATGCCACCCGTCGAGTGCTCGCCGGAAGAAGCCGTGCGCTCCCGCATTATGAACAAGTGTGATTAACTCTGTACTCTACGGTATTTATTTGTCAAATTCTTAGCTTTTGTCCGACTAAGCTCAGTATCGGTGCGTCCTTTTCTCTCTGTTTGAGAGGAAAAGGCAGGAAAAAAGCAGCATGTAGCCACTTGAGAAGGCCGCGCTTCTCCTTTAGGCTTTCTTTTGTTCTTTCTTCTTGGGACGATTGCGAACTAGGTGTTCCTGCTGCACTATCGATTGTTAACCATATCACTTTTCACTTGCTTTTGTTCATAATCAATTTGTGACATTGTATCGTTGAATTTTCAGTTTCAGAATCACATTTTCCGTATTAACGGTTTATTTAAACAGGTACGAACTCTAAAACGATATGACCGAATCAATCCATGTCTTGTTTTTGTTTGTTTTTTTCGTCCGAGATTATTTTCCTTGTTGCGAGTCGTCCAATGATGAGCGGGTGATTGGCAAACGTTTTTTGCGTTTCTCGGATTGTTCGGCATTTAACCTGTGATGCAAAATGAAGGAGTTTCCCATAAAAGGCAATCCTGCCGGGCTCGGGCTAAAGTTTAGAAAACCTGAGCGTCTAGAGCCGGGCTTTACCAACACCGGCTGGAATAATCGAGGCCTCGTATCCAAACTCCGGCTTTGTTCGATCTCACTTCGATGACCTCAATGCTCCAGTGCACAGGGTCTGATTCGTCGAGGTGGTGTTGGCTTGGGCCATGTCTCTTCCAGGGCGGGCCTACACTTCGGGTACGATTTTCAGTGGCAGTGCATTGGAAGGTGCGGGAACGCCAGCTCTTCCCAATGGCAAGCGCTGATTAAAGCTCTGCGCCGGCTCTACTACTCCTCTCGGAAATCTCGCAGAGAGTTGTTCCCAAGCGAAAAATTAAGGCCCGTTCCCACTCTTGCGACTGACTGAGACCGAGAGAGACCAGACCGGTTTTTAAGCCTCTTGCGATCTCTTAGGACCAGCTCCGCTGCATCGCATCCGGTCCTAAGAAGTCGCAAAAGACTTAAAACCCGGTCTGGTCTCTCTCGGTCTTACTCGGTCGCAAGAGTGTGAACGGCAATTTACTGCTAGCGCGATTTTCATTGAGGTTCATTGCCCTATGGACAGACAGCGTCCTCTTGGAGAGACTGGTGGAAACCGGCCGACTCAACTATGATTTGCCTTACTCCCTCGAGAGGGCGCCACCATGCTTACGCCTTTGCCGTGATTATAAGGGCGTTTTCGGTACACTGTGTGTGTGTGTGTGCGCGTGTATGTGTGTGCGTGTGTTTGCGTGTGCGCGTGTGTGTGTGCGCGCGTGTGTGCGCGCGTGTGTGTGCGCGTGCGCGTGCGTGTGCGTGTGTGTACGTGCGTGTGTGTGCGCGTGTCTGTGTGCGTCGGTTATAATTCTTCGGCAAATCATGCACGACATGTTTTTTTTTATTGTTACTATTGCCTATCGCTCCAAAAGTAGGTAAATTCAATTAGAATTACTACTCTGTAAGGAGTAGTAGCTTAAATTCTTAGAGTAAAGGTGTTAATGTCGGGAGATGCATTAGATCAACAAAAGCCCGTAATGTACGTACTTTGGAATTTCCTTTGCTACAGATTTAGTACTAGATTTTTTTTTAGTTGGTTTTGCCAATTTATGCACTTTAATTTATTAACCCGTTAGTTATTTGTTTATTCATTTATCTACTTTTTTATTTAATTTATCCTGCAGCACCAGGGCATTCTAGCACGGAGGGGTCATGATCATTTGATATCTCGGCACATCGAAATATGCATATAATTATATGCCAATGTGCAAGTCATACAAAAATTGGACTATAAGGGAATGGCAGTTTATAAGTTATTACACAAAAAGAAAGTATTAATCACGGTTGTTCAACGAATGATTAAATGAAACATGATTAAAAATATATATATTGTTGGGTAACTTATTCAATTTCCAAATGTACATAAATAAAAACAAGTATTTGAAGGTATCAGATTCACAGTTGAATTCTTTAATATTGCAAGCCTCATCCGACCTTCGGGAAATAATGTATGAGAGATACGAAAACCTACCTTTGTTCGTTCGTTGGTTCGCTGTTTTTTTTTTTTCTTAGTATAATTGATGCATTAGTTTTAACCAAAAATATTTCTTCAAAAATACAGTGGCTCAAATTGAGGGTCATTCCGTATAGCACTCATCACACATAACTCTCATCATATGAAAGACCTCCCCGAAACAAATTTGACAGCTTTGTTTTAAGCTCTTTAAATTTGATCCATACGCACATTATGAAATTTATACCATATTTCATTAGCGTTTTCAAGAAACGATCGGGCATAACTGCAATAACCCGTTTTTCTAGCATTCAAGAAACGGCTTCAATAACCGAAAGAAAAATCTAAGACAAGTTTATTCAGTTATTAACGTTTGGAAGTTATTCTAAGTAGTGTATAGCAAAAGTAGAGAAATTCTTTCATGGCTTTTTTAAGAAGCTCGTGGCGTCCTTTTCTTGTGTTTTTCTCTTGATTTGTTAGTTTGGCGTTCCAATATTTGTGCTCTGTTAGAACAAACAAATCAGTTGTAAGTCAACGCTGCTGTTCGTCTGCCCTCTCCGTCTTGTCCGCTTTACTGAGATTTTCTTTTTCTTTAAGAGTTATAGTTGCGGTAATTCACACAGTCATCGTCGTACAGCTGGATGTCGGACAATACACACGTGGTAAGGAACATAACTCTTAACCCATAAGACCGTTGACTTTAAACACCATATTATTTAAAGCGAAATTTAAAGACTGTGATAGCCAGTGTCACATATGCTGACGGAAGAACCCAACGAGACAGATGCATGGGGTTCGTTTCTTTCGGTCGTTCGATCGAAGGAGCACAATATCAGTATCATGTATTGGGTAGTAATGAGAATGCAAATGTTTCTAATTACTGATGCAATAAGTAATACAACTCTGCCCCCCCCCCCCCTAATACGTCGGACGCCTCAGTACGAATCACTTAGGGAACAAAATAAACTAGTGATTTAATTACCACCCTATAATTAAGTTTGCACTGGTAGGGGTAGGGTAAAATGCGGATGGAGCGATTGAGTCGAACTATTACTTTTTTTTTTGTAAATTGTGACAACCCACGCACTATTCGATGCTTTTATTACAAATATATTAGTGTCCCTCCGTTCTGTTACCAGGACACGGAATCGGCGAGCAAGCGGAACTCGCACAATGCCGACATTAACACATGTACCGTTGTGGTAGACGCGCCCCACCACTCGACTTGGTTGTTTGCGTCGCCGCCCGCAGTTGATCCTGGCAAGCTTCTTGGCTCCATCTTTTACTGGAAGGGGGCTACGCTTTCTAACTCTAGAAGAAAAAACCGACCTGCGAAATACAACCTTGACGAAAATTTTAGATTGCTCCTTGCAGGCCAAGGGCGAATTTAGGAGGGGGGGGGGTCCGCCTTCCCGTTCTTAAGCTCCAGAACGTCAACTATTTAAATGAAATAATTTATATACACCAGCCAAAAGTTCAGTTTCTGGAGACATAGCAAATAATGGGTCAATCAAATAGACCTCAGCAACCTTTCGACCGTAGCGCCATATCTCAGCAGAGGCCCCCCCCCCCCCCCCCCCCCCCCCCGGACGCGTATTAGCAAGCCATATCCCGTACAGTGCCTGGCCACGCCCCCTTCGGCTCGACGCAAAAGCGGCAATTTCATTGGTTTTGAAAATGTCACGTGACATGACGTCACTTCCGCGCCGTTTGAACGCATTTGACCGCGTTTTCGTCTCGTCAAGATGGCGTCCGCCGCTACGCTGGTGGGTGAGACGCACGTTACGCTGCGCCGCTGTAAACACTTCGTTTCACGCGCGTGCCTAGATGACTCGAATGCTTTCAGCTTCGCGATGTGAACTCGTTTTTCGGTAAGATGAACGCCCAGGACTGCACGCCGAGATGATGCCACCGCATACGCGCCGCTGCCGAAGTCGCCCATACGAGTACGACCACTACGATCGTTGAAGTTCGCCGCTGCACCGTAGCACCAAATGCTAGCAACTAATGCTTTCACCTCGGCGATGTGAACTCGTTTTTCGGTAAGATGAACGCCCAGGACTGCATGCCGACATAATGCTACAGAATTCGCTGTAGCATTATGTCGTGAGATGCGCAACTCCAACCTACTGCGGTACATTTACTGAAGGTGTCAGTCATTCTGAGGGGCCCGAGTACTTTGATGGTGATAGAACGACACCGCCATCGCTTTCCGAATTCGCACTGGAACGCGCGTAGACGTCAGGCGCACAGCGCGCCCGTGTCACGATTAGGCGCGAATTCGCGTAACGAGAACATATTCACGTATAAAAAGCATTGCGTCCGCGTCGAGCCGTCCTCCCGCTAGCATTTGGTGCTACGGTGCAGCGGCGAACTTCGACGATCGTAGTGGTCGTACTCGTATGGGCGACTTCGGCAGCGGCGCGTATGCGGTGGCATCATCTCGGCGTGCAGTCCTGGGCGTTCATCTTACCGAAAAACGAGTTCACATCGCGAAGCTGAAAGCATTCGAGTCATGCAGGCACGCGCGTGAAACGAAGTGTTTACAGCGGCGCAGCGTAACGTGCGTCTCACCCACCAGCGTAGCGGCGGACGCCATCTTGACGAGACGAAAACGCGGTCAAATGCGTTCAAACGGCGCGGAAGTGACGTCATGTCACGTGACATTTTCAAAACCAATGAAATGGCCGCTTTTGCGTCGAGCCGAAGGGGGCGTGGCCAGGCACTGTACAGGATATGGTTTGCTAATACGCCCCCCGGACAACCCCCACCCCTTCTCCACCAGCCGAATGCCTACCGCCCCACCCTGGCCTGACCCATAAATCCGCCCCAGGTGCAGGAGTCCATTTTTACGGTCCATTTTAGATCAAACCTTGAGACTTCATTCACCCTATATTTTATGTACAGTGTTGCCATCGGGTTAAATTGAAAATAGCTCTGGTATGGTTGTGTTTCGCTGTATCTTGCTTTCTCGTATTAATATGCTTAAGCGAACTGTAACGAAAGGATTGCTTCCTTCATTGGCGTATTTATTGATGTGATGATTTCTTTCCAGGAATTCAACTTCGACGTGAGTACGCTGGACTGGAAGCAGTTCCTCTTCCGCTATGCCATTGGCGCGAGAGACATCCTCCTCAAGGAGGACCACTCCAAGGTCAAGTGCCGAAACTATCAGAGGTGTGGACGCATTTCCTTTTTTCCTCTTTGCCCTTAGACTTCGGGGGGTACCCGGCTTTTATTTCACGGTTGCCGATTTGCCTCAAAATTGCCTAGACGCACCAACGAACGTCGCTGAGCTCGTAAAGGCTCGTTCACGCAGTTGCGTCGACTGCGTTGCGTCGTGCAACACAGCACCCCCCCCCCCCCCCCCCCCTTCGCTCGTTTCGGGTCAAGAGATCCAACGAGTCAAAAGATCCAAAGAGTCAAAAGGTCCAATAATGGACCTTTTGACTCGTTGGATCTTTTGACTCGCCAGACACGAGTCAAAAGATCCAATGTGGGTTAAGAGGTCCAACGAGCCAAGAGATCCAACGAGTCAAAAGATCCACGGCGAGTCAAGAGGTCCAACGAGTCAAGAGGTCCAACGAGTCAAAAGGTCCAACGAGTCAGAAGGTCCAATAATGTATCTTTTGACGCGTTAGATCTCTTGACTCGGAAGACACGAGCCAAAGAGATCCATTGTGGGTCAACAGCTCCAATTGCTCGAGAACTGCCGCTTCATATTGCAAAGGGGCCACGGAAAGCCCCTCACCACTCCTCCCCTAGTCTCGGGGAGGCGTTGTACAATAAAGATCAGTTGACAACTTAATTAAATGCCTTAGTTTTGTTTTTTTACAAAAAGTGAAACAGATTTAGGTTTGAGGGGCGCCGCTCAACTACGCACCGTTTTCCGGTTTGCGGCCCGCAAACCGGCGCGAGGGGGCCACCCGGAGACATCCAGTTTCGTGTCCCTGGCTATGGGAAGTGGGGAGGGAGCGCTTTTCTTCGCTTCGGGTAGATGGCGCCACTAAAACTTTGCATAATAAAAGTCAAGGCGTCTGTTCACGTTTTCACGACAACATTAAAACAAAAATTAGCCTCAAATCGAGCAGACACTTACTACGCTTGCTAGCTTAATACACCTTCAACCAGTTCAACAGTTGAGCGCGGCTCATGCTTGGATTGGAAACAAGGACTACGTGAACACTCGACTTCGGCTCGTGACAATCAATGTCTCGGCGGACACTCGGGTTGTGGCTCGTGTCCAACCACTTCGGTTATGAAAATAGCGAAACTCTAACAATGTCTGAGCTCAGCACGAGTTCTCTATTTTGTCGAGCCCAGCACGTGGGTATGATTAACGTTGAAGGTAAGGGATAGTCACCAGGTCACGTGGCCGCTTGTTCTGGCTCCGAGTTGAGAGGACGAACGATGCTCATATTTCTCGAATTTTATTGGCGACTGCCATTGCCTAGAAAGAACAATTAATGCAAGTTTATTCAGTTATTAACGTTATTGAGTGATTCTAATTACTTTTTAGCAAAAGTAGACGAATCGTTTTAAGGCTCATTTAGGATGCGCTTTAGGTGGCCACCTCGGAGAGAGGAACTCCCGATAATTCACCGGTTCTTTTCGTGCAGGTAAGATATCGAACTTGGCCAATGTGAAGGCAATATGACAATTTTCTTTCTAATAAACTTTCAGGTTCGATATAAGACACATCGAAATTTAAATTAGCATTTGATAAACGGTTGCTGTAATGGATCATGGGATGCAAGATTCCAAATATGTCCTAAGGTTGAAAGCTGGGCTAGTTGGTAATGTTGGACATAATGGAATAAAACAGCGCAAAGATAGAAATAGGAAGAGACAAACCAGACAGGACAGAGCGCTGACTCGCAACTACGGCTTCTTTACTCAACGACAAAGAAAAAGACAGAAAGAAAACAAAGATAAAAAATATACAGAAAAAGACGAAAAAAAGACACGAGTGTACGCAATCCCACGCGCACCTTTCACCCATGGTAGCTGACTACGGCAAGTGCTGGACCCACATCAACTTCAGGAATTCCAGCTCCTTGCCTGACAACGCCACCGATGCTGCGCTGATACACCTTTTTCCTCTACTCTGGATGTGGAATGCCTCCAGCACCTCGCGTGTCACTTTGTCCCTGTGTCGTCCCAAGATGGTGGTGGCACTAAAAAACGGCTCGCACAGGCACTCTTTGCAGTGAACCGATAGGTGTCCTCCTACTGTCGCTCCGAGGGAGTACCTGTGTTCGCGGAGCCTTTCATTCAGGCACCGTCTCGTTTGTCCCACGTAGGTGCAGACGCACGAGAGGGGGATGCTGTAGACTACTCCCGTGGCACATGGGACGAACGGCCTGGAGTGCTTCTTGCTACACTTGTTTCTTGCGATTCCCTCTGCCTTCGCCTGAACTCTGGGGCAGATCTGGCTCATTTTTTGTGGTGCGGAGAAAACCACTTCACCCTTGAGAGCACGGTGTCCTTTCCGGTAAAGCCCGCAATGTCAGTAGCCAGAAGGGGGGGGTACTGGACGGCTTCAAGCAACAGGATGTCACCGGGTGGTGCTGGTTCGTCAACACCTCCAGGCAGTGGCAGCCGGCTTAGACCATCCGCGTTAGAGTTGTCTTGACCCTTCCAGTACTTAATCTGGTAGTTGTAGGCACTCAACAGGAGTGTCCACCGTAGCATTCGAGGTGAAAGGACCTCAGGCATGCGCTTGTCTGTGCCGAACAATCCCAGTAACGGCTTATAGTCCGTTATGATCGTAAAACTTCTTCCTGCCAGATATTGGTGAAAGTGTCTAACCCCGTAGACAACGGCAAGACCCTCTCGGTCGATTTGTGCATAATTCCGCTCGCTCTTGTCAAGAATATGGAGGCATATGCGATAGGAAGCTCATTCCCGTCGTCGTCTTGGTGTGCCAACACTGCTCCAACCCCCACTGGTGAGGCGTCATAGCATTGCACCAGAGGACGACTGGTTTCGTACTTCACCAGAAGCGACTCGGAAGTCAGCAGTTTCTTGAGGCTCTCAAAAGCGTTCTGGTGTTCCCTTGTCCAGGTCCACTTACGTCCGTCGTCTAGCAGGCGATGCAAAATCTCTGCAACCACTGCCTTCCCTTCCAGGAATCGACTGTAGAAGTTCACCATGCCCAAGAAGGCCTGTAGTTCTTTTTTGTTAGTTGGAGCTGGAGCGCTGTGGATTGCTGCAACCTTGCTGGCACTTGGGTGGATCCCCGAAGCATCGATCTTGCGTCCAAGGTACTCTATGCTTGTCTTGCCAAACTGGCACTTTTCCTTGTTGACCCTCAGTCTGGTGTCTTGTAACTGTCGCAACACAGCCTCCATACGCTCGTTGTGTTCTTGTTTCGTTTTTCCCGAGATGATGATATCATCCAGGTACGCTACAACACCAGGGATTCCAGAGATCAGACTGTCGACGACACGCTGAAACAGTCCCGGCGTTGCCGAAACACCGAAAGGCAGTCGTCGGACGCTGTAAAGTCCTTTCAAGGTGTTGATTGTGAGGAGCTCTGCAGACTCATCGTCCAGCTTCAGCTGCTGGTAGGCCTGCGCGAGGTCGAGTTTCGTGAAGATGCAGATGGTGCCTATTGCCGCAAACACTTCGGTAGTGGTCGGTGGAGGGTAAACATTGCTTTTCACTGCCTTGTTCACCGTACTTCAATAATCCCCACACAGTCTCAGGGACCCGTCTTTTTTTCTTACCACTACCAGTGGCGTCGCCCAGCTGGCATACTGGGTAGGCTCCAAGATGCCTTGCTTCTGGAGGCGGTCCAGTTCGTTGTTGACGTCTTCACGAAGGGCAAATGGCACTGGACGATACTTGAGGAACTTCGGCTCAGCGGTGTCTTTCAGTTCAATGTGAAGGGGTGCTCCTGTGAATCCCCGCAAGTCGCTGCCGAAAATCTCCTGAAAAGCTTCCGTTAGGTCCTCTTCGGAGCTGCTCAGCTTTTGGATGCCTTGCACTCCAATCCCCAACGCTGGAAACCAGTTTCTGCCCAACAAACTGTTTCCTTGCCTTCCGACCGCTAGCAACGGCAATGTTGCAACGTGATCTCTGAACATGATGTCCACCATCGCTTTACCGAGGATCGGCAGCGTTTCACTGGACCATGTGACCAGCTTGGTGCTCAATTACACGATAGGGGTCTTTTCTTCTTGAGCTTGCTTCAATTTTCCTGAACGTGTCTTCGCTGACTATCCAACAGGATGCACCAGAGTCCACTTCCATGGTGACTTGCTCATTTGCAATGGAAACCTCGACCATGTATTTCTTGGGTGCCTCGGTTAGCTCGCAGATGGAGAATAACTCATCCACTTCGTGGACCTGTTTTGCGTTTCCACGCTTGTTTCCCGTCGCTGGCTTCACCGCCTGTTTTTTCGAACGACACGCTGCCGCGATGTGCCCTAGCTTCTGAGACTTATAACATGTCGAAGTCGTGAACTTACACAAAGTTGGAAGATGCTTACCGTTACAACGGTAGCAACTCTCCTTTCTTTTCGCGAGGCGAGCTCCTCTTTGCGGTTGCATGCACGCTGGCGTCCCCGTCCGCGACTGTCTTTCGATCCTCGTTGATGTCCTTCAGCTGCCTGGCTGCGGCTTCCGCCGTGAGCGCCAGTCATACGCCGCGTCGAACGTCAACTTGTGTTCGGCGAGCAGCATCTGTTGTATCGCCTCGCTGCGAATTCCACACACAAAACGATCACGGAGCATGACATCGAGCGGCAACTGTTTGTTCCCGAACTCACAGTCGCCCGCTAGCTTGCGGAGAGCTGTCACGTAGTCCGCTGCTGTGCCGCCGCTGTGGCCGCTTCTGCCGCCGTGGGTGTTCCTTTGTTCTCTAACTGACGTCGCCGTTTAGGCTTAGTTTCTCGTCGCCAGTTGTAATGACTTGAGCCGAACACATCGCGGTCTTGGTGACGACTGGTAGGTTTTGCTTTTCCGTTCCGATAACAAACAGATAACAAGGTTGACAACCAAAACACGAAGTCCGCTAAACATAGCGAAAACAGTGAAACTTGTCACTACATTACACTATTCTCTTCTCTCATCCCCCTCTCTTCTGTTGCTTTGTTATTAGAAGCGGGATCTGACCCCGCTGGCAGTGCAGTGACCGTCACGCCCCTCCTTGCCACCCGAAAGCCGTCATTCATCGTAGTTTTGCTTTTCTTTCTTCTGCTCTCCTTTGAAGCCCTTCCTTTCCTTTTCCGGTGATCGGGCAGGGAGTCAAGAGGTCCAACAAGTCAAAAGGTCCAATAATGGATCTTTTGACTCGTTGGATCTTTTGACTCGCCAAACACGAGTCAAGCGATCCAATGTGGGTCAAGAGGTCCAACGAGTCAAGAGATCCAACGAGACAAGAGATCCATGGCGAGTCAAGAGGTCCAACGAGTCAAAAGGTCCAACGAGTCAGAAGGTCCAATAATGGATCTTTTGACGCGTTGGATCTTTTGACTCGTTGCACCTGTTGACTCGGAATCCCCTTCGCTCATCGTGAGGGTCGCCGTAACAACAGCTTGACGCAAGCAGTCCTTAGCAGACCTTACGCAGTCAAACGCAACCGTGTGATCGAGCCTTAACTCAAGTTAATTCAAGTATTAGGCCAAATGAATATTTGTGGCAAATAAATTGAACTCACAATTTTAGTCCTAACGCTTCTTTTAAAAAAATGAAACAGTGGCGCCAGCGGCAGGGAGTGAGTATTCTTCGGGCGGTAGGGTATGAATACAAGGAGTTTGATATTGTCAAAAGAATGCGTTGAAAGTTCGCTCCAGAATCGCACAGCAGCACGAGCCAAATACGCGGCACACTCTGTTTTCTGACTGCCAGTTCGAGTTTCTAGACTTCCAGCGACGTTGCAGAACTCAAAATTGCGGGTTTTTTGGCATCGCCCACATCTGTCGATTTCACAGTAATGATCCCGAATTTTGAAATACTAAATAGCAAGCCCGAAAGGGTAAAGGCCGGGTATTCGGAAAAGATCTATATACTCCGTTTCACCCTACGTCCGACAGCAGCGGACGCTACGAGTCACGCCAGCCAATCCAGCTCCGGGAAGGTATCGCGTGACTACATCTTCCGTGCGTCAGGGTGCTGCATCTCAAAGGTCACGCGAAATTCGCGCGGCCTCGGGTTGAATTTGATGACTTGTAGCATCTATTGCGGCCGGACGTAGGGTGAAACGGTATATGTTCTTGGAAGCTCAAAAATCGCCGGAGTACCCCTTTTTAGATTTCTAGCCTCTAAGGTACGTTGAAGGTAGTCCCCTGTCGCATACTCGCATCCCAAGCGTCAGACCCATTACTGAAAAAGGTCGTTTACCCAGTACTACACCCCGTCACACTCTACGATTTACTCGGACCCGAAGGCTGACGGGTGAAGCACTGCCTGAAAAAAGCTTGCATCCGCATTGCGTGAGAGTGCGCGAGAGATATTCCCATACGCAGAGTACGAAGGGCACTAATCTAACGCATATGGTTCTCTGTTACGATAGCGCGATATTTTATATTGGTGAACTAAAAGTACGGGGTATTTAGTTTCAAAACATTCTGGACATATCTCGCAAACATGTAAACTGTTTGGAGAAGTTGGACGGCGAGCAGGCAACGTCGACATAAAGTCGTTTCGCCTTAGCAATAACAATCCAATCCAACTTTTGTTATACGTGAAACATACCCTCACCCGCATCTCCCTTCCGCACGCGGTTCGTACATATACGCTTTTTTGTCGAAAACTCTATCGGACTCATCTTCATTTCTCAATGGCCACTGGTTCTGATTCCTGGTTCTCTTCGCCACATCGCTTCCAGATGGTATTTAATCCCTTCAGTAGTCTTCAGTAGCGGCAAGCAGACGGGGCCGCCGGGAGCGATCGATAGCAGACTAAAAACTCGCCTCCGCATGACGCCTCTTGGCACACTGATACTATGGTGCCAGTAACGCATCGCTGCCTGATGTGTTTAGCGTCCCATGCTGCCCATACATCAAAAGTGGTCCCTAGGGGGTAACCAATGACGTTATAGAAGCCGAAGTGTCATGCTGCTGCATGTCGCGATTCTGGCGGTTGGTCGTAGAAATGTTGACGAGAAGGCTGCAAGTAGCACGAGCGAACGCGAGTGTCGCTGTCGTCACGGCGTCCCAACTTTTGGCTGCCGGAGCTTCCGTGGACTGCCACAGTGGAGAGCGACCTCCAGCGGAACAGGCATCTGCCACATACACCACAGGTGTTGGGACGCCGCCAAGATCGCGACCGACGACAACATGACACGTCTATGACGTCATCAAGCGGAAATCGAGGGATCACTTTTTTGGACGCGGTAAACACACCAATCGGAGACGCGTCGACGGAGCAAATATACCACGCGGTTTCTAACAGGCTCGTGATTGGACCCGGTGGCCTGTAGCATTGGGATTTAGTCCATCATGGGATGAGACGAAGTATAGACCAATGATTTTATATATGATGAAATTTAGTCTCTCCTTACCTTCTTTTTCAATACATAGGATTTTCTTTTGTCTTTGCCTATTTTATGTTTGTTATTATTCATATTTACGAGCCAATTTCATTACAATGTCTACTTATCACTCTCTCTGTGTTGATCATCAACATAAAGTTGGACAAACTCGTTGTCGTTGCCAAAATGAACCCCTTCTATTCATACAACCCGCATAGGTTTAAACGAAGGGGACTACCTTCCGGCAGATATCCCATCTATATCTAGTTATACGCTAATCCGGCCATATTCGTTCACGTGTTTGTGTCATGCTTCTCACTGGCTTGACTGCTTTAATTTTACTTTGTTCGTGGAAGACGTCTTTTTTCTTATTTTTAATTACGGCGCATATATTTAATGTTCGCAAACTTTGACACGTTTCTCTTTATTTCTCGTTTTCGTCTTTTTTTTCTTTCTTTCGCACACCCCTCTACATTGCATCGGCGCTTGAGGTTCGTATAATAAATGAATAAATGAATTCGTCTAGGTATTGGGGAATTCAACCGTCGCGACCCGAGGTGCGAAGTTGAGGATGTATCGCTGGGGAAAACCCCATGAATGATTTGGCTAAGTTTCTAACGCAGCGCGCGACTGCCGTAGCAGACACTGGGGCACCACTCGTGCCCAGCCTCTGCAGCGCTGGGTCAGAAAGGATGACATAAAACATCTAAGTCGCAGGTCTTCTGTTTGGTGAACATTCAGCTCTGCGGAAAACAAGCCGAAGAAAGCGCTCCTATAGTTCGATCTCCTTGCCAATATATCTCGTTGTTTATTATTCTTTACTATGTTTTTCACTATGAACTCCCACCAATTTGCCCGAATTTTCATTCCATGGCATGATTATATAGTATGACAACATTTGATAGTGAAATGTAGAAATGTCAGAACCTTCAGCGGAATGGAGTGGTTGACCGTTTAGTTAGAGCGAGCGCAATTCTTTTTTTTTTTTTAACGACCTGAGTTAAACCTGAGCTTAACTTGAGTTTAGTTTTATGTCATTATCAGTTTAATATGAGCCTGAACTTAACTAGAGTTTAACGGGAGTTTAACACGAGTTTAGTTTAACGTGAGTTTGACACGAGTTTAGTTTAACACGAGATTTAACATAAGTTTAACCTGAGTAACACGAGTTTCACGAGTTTTATGAGTCGTAAGTTTAACATGGGTGTCATAAAATTGGCACTAAATACGGGTGTCATAAGTCTGCGCTAATTATAACTAGTGTAATGTGAGTAGCATAAAAGTTTAACGAGTTTAATATTGGATATTATGAGTTTAACGTAAGATTAATATGAGATTCACTTGAGTCTAGTACTTGTATCATCTCAGTTTATTGCGTGTTTAATCTGAGTTTAATCTTAGCTTTATGCAAGTTTAATGTGAGTGAAATCGAACTTGAATCGTCGAACTTGAATCGTCGAACTTGAATCGTCGAACTTGAATCGTCGAACTTGAATCGTCGAACTTGCACCGTCGAACTTGCACCGTCGAACTTGCACCGTCGAACTTGCACCGTCGAACTTGCACCGTCGAACTTGCACCGTCGAACTTGCACCGTCGAACTTGCACCGTCGAACTTGCACCGTCGAACTTGCATCGTCGATGTTGCATCGTCGATGTTGCATCGTCGATGTTGCATCGTCGATGTTGCATCGTCGATGTTGCATCGTCGATGTTGAATCGTCGATGTTGAATCGTCGATGTTGAATCGTCGATGTTGAATCGTCGATGTTGAATCGTCGAACTTGAATCGAGCTAGAATTAATGTTAAAGCGAACTTAAATTCAAGTTGAATCAAATTTAAATTTAAGTTGAATCAAATTTAAATTTAAGTTGAATCAAATTTAAATTTAAGTTGAATCAAATTTAAATTTAAGTTGAATCAAATTTAATTTTAAGTTGAATCAAATTTCATTTTAAGTTGAATCAAATTTAATTTTAAGTTGAATCAAACTTAATTTTAAGTTGAATCAAACTTAAATTTAAGTTCAGTCGGACCTAAATTAAAACTTGATTGATGTTGTGGTATCACTGATGCGTGTGAGCTGCAACATGAAAATATATGAACGAAAGAGAGCCCAGTTTGAAGCTTTGCTTACGAATCCCGGGAATCAACCGCAAGCTTCAGTGTGCCGTCCGGGATTAATCGTATCGACAATAAACAGCGCTACAACCGTCTCCTTGACGCATCACGGCTGGGGTCGGTAGCGGGTGGCCCGCGAGACAATATTATATGGCTCCCGGCACGTTGCGCCCTTCCCCCAAACACACACACCCATACGCACACAAACAGACATCCAGGCACAGACAGAAACAGGGTTTTCGAAATCTGACAAATGACTCCGAAACGGCACACCTCCAAATCAGTTTCCTTTTCACATTCACTGCGCGGCTAGTACCATCGTCCGTTTCTACGGTATTGTCGCGCACGGAGCCCCACTGTAGCGCAATACTGCAAAGGTCGATGAACAAAGAAAGTATGAGTCTAATGGCTTTTCTAGCTTCATAAAAATGTGTTGGTTTTTCTACATAAAAGAGCTTTTGCAAGGTTCTGCTGATCCTGATAAGGTGTGCGGCTTAAAAACTCGAGGCGGGGACGTTCTCAAATTTGAAAGTTTAGAAAAAGGAGTTCGGATTCTAGCAAAATCAGGCGTCTGTATAAAAAATACATTTCTTCGTTCTCTTACCTAAAGAATTTAGGAGAAACATGCTGGCGATAGTGCGTGCTATAAACCAGTACAAGGGTAGGCAGTAGACGGGACGAGCACTGAAATTCAAGACACAATCACAACGTTTCACAAAATGTTTTTTTGGTGAGACAGTACCACGGTGTAAGATACACTCTTTAGGTGAGGACACAGCGGGGCTGAATGCACGGCGCGAGGAATCGGATAGCGTTCGCTCGACGGACATCCCCAAGGCTGCATCATTCCGCTGCCACCGTGCCGGCGACTAACAGTGTGGCCGGCGGCCAAACGGCGAAACTGTGTGAGAGCGAAAAGAAATTATCTCGTTGCCATGACACCTAGGTGCCGGAATTTCGCGTGCTCAGCGTCTGCCCCAAAAATATTCGCATAACATAGACCGATCTCAACAGCCAGTTTGACTACGCCCCCGCTGCCGCAATGCATCGAGGGAGCTTTCGTCTTTCTGCACGTGCGACAACCTCGCTGGAGCTCTGCGCGTGTGGAGCATGAGGCGGCACGAGCCGTCTTGTGCACTGCTGCCTGCCTCATTTGAACTAAAGTTATGCCGGCGTCACGCATGCGCCGAACGCTTGGTGAGATCGGCCTATTAAGAGTCGCTTTGCACGTCTTTCCTTCGTTTCAAATTGCGACGGAGATATTTGGAACTCCAGTCGCCGTACGCTACATAAAATGAAGATTGAAGAAGCCGTGTGCGACGTTTGACCACGCGTTTGACGCGGTTTCAAAGCGGTGACAATGGGCCGGAGAGGCTTTGTCCAGAACTGCAACTTAGGTCACCCTAGTTGCAAAGAAAAGGTTAGCCTGTTCAAGGTCCCATCCGACCCCACACGTCTAGAAGCGGGGTTCAAGCAACTCCTCGCAAGCACCGTCCGCTTGGTCCTAAAGATTTTGTTTGCGTCAAGCATTTCAGCAAAGACATGATTGTGAAAGGACGTTACTTCGCGGAGCTTGCGTTGCTTCGCTGTGGAGAGGTTGTCCCCGCGATGTTTTGCCGAGAAAATATGAATCCCAACATTAGGTGTTTAGTGGCTGGTACTCACGAACCTGAGACCTAGAAAGGGATGAAATTCCAGGGAAGCGCCGATACATACCCGCTTAGCCTGTTTGAATACCGCGCCAAATGCGTCTGTTTTAGTGTCTTCATAAAACTGCCCTCGCTGCCGTTGAGCCCCGAAACTAAGACAAACGACGAATCTATGTCTAAGCAACACAGATACTACAAGTGCCGGGTTATAAGGAACGCACCGCATGCACAATACGACTTCTAAAAAACGCTTTTTCCATTTAAAAGCGCAGGAGACGAGGCCCGCGGACCCACGGGTCGACGAGTCATCTGCCGGCGCCGCTTGAAACCATAGTGAGGGAGAGAAAGAGATAGAGTGAAAAGCGAACTTTATCGGCACGTCGCGAGGAGCGCGCTGTCCTCGCGTGAAGAGCATTATCTTACACCGTGGACAGCACTCAGTTTGAACAAAGAGTTAAAATATGATTTTTTTCTTTTAAATACTCGAACATCCACGCTTTCTAATATGCATTTAACGCAGACCACGGCACAGTTCAAGAAATTTGCAAGATAAAACTCGCTGATTACTAAACAGAGAATATGCTGAAGGATGTATTGGCAGTGAAGCACTTTTTTAAGTTTTACGCTGGTCCGGCCTTTCGATAAAAAAAAAGAACTGTTCTGGCCTCGATCTTAGTGTTTGCTAGAACACCTACAAGTCTAAACGTGCTTTCACAGAACGAAGATTAAGGAGTGAAACGTGCATTTTATTATGAAGATAAGTACCTTAAATAAAAGTGTTAGGACTGAGTAGGTACAATAAATATTCCAAATCCATAAAATTAATATCGGACATCAAAACTCTTAATGAGAGAGGACTCGAGCAATGGCAAATTACGTGTGCCTAAACCAACGAAACGTTTGCTTTTTTTCGTTTTGCACATCACTTTAAGCTATACTTCGTTCCAGCTTCGGTCCGAGCGCGGCCGATGTTATGAGCCTTAGGGCCAATCAAACAGCGCAAAAAGCGCAACGTCATGGCGTGCTCTCTGCGCTTGATAGGAGTAGCCGGCGGAGGAGCACGCACAGAGAGACGGCGAATACCGGTTGGTCCTATCAACTGCAGAGAGCACGCCATGACGTTGTGCCTCTTTCGCTGTTGGATTGGCCCTTCGGCTCCTAACATCGGCTGCGCTCGGACCGAAGCTGGAACGAAGTATGGTGAACGTTTCTTGTATCGTTATCTTCATAAATCCCCCCCTCTGTTTTCCGTCCGACCTGTTTCATCGTCGCGTTGAAGCGATTCGGTCCGCTGTAGGAAAACTGCTGCCTACCCACCGGCCATTCCGACGTACGGCGCGTAAAGACATGCCCCGAGGATAGAGTTGAATCACGTTGATTTAGCGGCTTGGGGCTCTAGAACGCGATGACCACCGGGCAATAACACAACAGCGGACGTTTCAGCTTTGGTGCGCATTCGTTCCGCTTTCTACTCCGAACTGGTCTGAAAGAAAGGATCGCGCCTCTTTTCGAATGTACGAAGCGTAGGAGGCGACCCAAGCGTACTACGTCACAACGGCCCCACGATTCCCCGCGTTGCACGCTGCAATAATGTAGGGTAGCCAAGAGGCCGTGTGGGATTTCCCAGCGAGGTCTGTTATGACGCCAAGTGCAGTCTAATAGCCAAGGCTCGCACTTCCGGGCAATAAAATTTTCCGCCCACTACATAATACTTTTTCATTCGATATATATATATTGTGAGGGTACGGATGACAGAGGCAGAGTTAAACGTTACTTAAAGAGTTTAATAACGATGGCAAATTCATACGGCGGTTTTGGCGGGAACATCGCATGGCGGGAGCGTCGTCTAGCGTCTCCTTCGTTGGGCCAGGCTTGGCTTTGTGAACAACAAGATGTCGGCAGGTGGCGCTAGTAATGAGCCTGCTCACATCCGACTCCCTCTTAATAGGACCAAGGCCCTTTGGTCCCGAAGCTTTCATTCAGAAAGGTCGTAATCTGTCAAATAGTTGGGCAGGCGCCGCACTCGTTGGGTCCTCGAGCTTGGACCGGGGGTTGCAAGTTCTGTGTTGACACTAGGCGTTGGTCCGGTTGTTAAGGGTTCTGCTTCGGCACTGGCTGTTGGTCCGGTTGTCACAGGGTCTGGTTCGGCACAGGCTGTCGGTGCGGGTCGCAGATGGGCAAGGAGGGTAGGGTCAACGTATGGAGGACGGAATACTTTGAGCTGGCTGGAGTGCGCAACTCTCTCGTCTCTTGATGAATTGTCGGCTGGATTAGTTATACGGCGAATCTCATAGGTGACTGGAGTCTTCTGTGCGATGATTTGATAAGGTCCCTTGTGCGTTGGAGCAAGTTTTGTAGTGCCATCTGTGATTGGTTCTTGACGTCGAAGCCATACATGCTGGCCTGGTGTAAAGGTGACATGGCGATGGCTCTCGTCATAGCGACGTTTCCGTCGTTGCTGAGCTTGCTCAGAATTCTGTTGCGCTTCACTGCGGCGTTCTGAAAGGTCTAGAAGTCTTGCTTCTAGGGTGGTGGTTCCAAGGCGTCGGAACTTCTCCATGGGCAGTTTGGGCACATATCCGTGCAGCAACTCAAAAGGGGAAAACTGTAAAGTTGCATTGACGGCTGTGTTCACAGCGAAGGCTGCGGCGCTTAGTTTCTCTTCCCAACGTGATGGCTCTGCGTTGCACATCTTTCTCAGCACCGAGACGAGCGTTCCGTTACTTCTCTCGACAAGCCCATTGCTTGCCGCACGGTAAGCTACCGAAAAGTGTTGTCGAATACCATGAAGAACCAAAAATCGTGTGAATTCGCAGGACTCAAAGGCACGGCCATGGTCAGACAGGCAGTCATCAGGCACACCGTAGTGGTAGAAGACTGTGTACAAGTGCTGAATCACTTCTTTGGTGCAAGTAGTTGAGACGGCACCTGGCACAATGAAACGCGTGGCAAAGTCTATAACGTTCAGAATGTACTTGCCACCATCGCTTAGAGGCATTGTAACGTGGTCCAGTGCAATAGTGCTGAAGGGGACTTCGGTTGTCGGCATGAAGCCCATTTTCCCAACGTTGCGTGTGGTAGGGCGTTTGTTGACCTGGCATGTTTGACATCCGTCAACGTACTGGGTCACTGTTGCAGTCATTCGTGGCCACCAATAGCGGTCCTGCAGTTTCTTCAGTGTGCGCTTTGCATCCATGTGGCCGCTGTTATCGTGAGTCAGCTCAAGCACAGACTGACGCAACTTGTAAGGCACAACAATTGTGTGCACGTTTGGATGCGTGCGACGGTACAGGATGTCATCGATGATGACAAAGTCCTGCCTTGCTTCATCGTCGGTCAGCAGTCTCTGATGTAGGGCAAGGCACTCCTCGTCTTCTTGCTGAAGTTGGCACAAGGTCACCATGGGCTCCACAGTGGCACAGGCAAGACGTGACAGCATGTCTGCGACAACATTTTGTTTGCCTGGTTTGTGTTGCACAGTGAAATCAAACTCCACAAGGTCCATAAGCATTCCCGTGAAGCGACGCGACGGCTTGAAGTTGGCCGTCAGGCAGGCGACTGACCAATTATCAGTCAGTAAGCAAAACTTCCGGTTAAGGAGGTAGTGCCGGAACTTCTGGGAGATAGCCCAATGAACAGCCAAGCATTCCCAAATGTTGCTGTGCAAGTTCTTCTCAGTGGCTGACAAAGCTCTGCTAGCATACTCAATGACCACCTCGTTGCCATCCTGGAGTTGTGAAAGGACAGCACCAAGTGCCACAGCTGATGCATCCGTGGTCACCGTAGTCGGCGCTGAAGGATCAAAATGCCCGAGAACAGGAGCAGAGGTAAGCGCTTGGCGGAGAGCTTGAAATGAAGATTCACAAGCAGGGGTCCACTTAAAGGTTCCAGTCCTGATGATGGTCTGGAGAGGAGCCGAAACCTTGGAGAACTCGGGGATAAACCGTCGGTAAAAGTTTGCAGTCTGCAACCAGGACAGGAGAGACTTGGCAGTTGTCGGTGTGGGTATCTTCAGGATGGCTTCCACTTTTGCTGGGTTGGGTCGTTTCCCTTCTTTGGAGAGGACGTAGCCTAGGAACGTCAATGATGGTACAGCGAACCGGCACTTAGTTAGCGAAACTTTAAATCCACTTGTCTGTAGCAGTCCGAGGACTTCTTCGAGCAAGTCGATGAACTCGTGAAAATTGGTGGCAAAGAGCAGGACATCGTCCAGATACACACGAACTCCACACTTGGGGTGTCGGGATCGAAGCTGCTCGAAGACTGCTTGCATGGCTTTTTGAAATGTGGCAGGGGCATTTTTGAGTCCAAATGGCATTCTTGTCCACTGGAACGTGCCACGATGCGTAATGAAAGACGTCTTGAGCTGGTCTTCCGGGCGCACTCGTATTTGCCAGTAGGCAAACCTCAAGTCAAGGCAGGCGAACAGCGAGCAACCTGCTATGTCGTCCATAATGTCCTCGGCACGGGGAAGCGGCTGAGCGACACTGATTGTCTGCTTGTTAAGTGGGATGTAGTTTACACACAGTCGTTTCTTGCTTCCACGAGAAACAATGACAATGGGGAAGGCCCAAGGGCTAGAAGACGGCACTATGATGCCCTTCCTCAGGAGCTCATCAGTTTGCTGCTCAATAAACTGTCGGTCATCAGCAGCATACCGATACGGTTGCCGACTGTAGGGTACAGCGTCTGGAACGAGGTCAATGGCGTGCTGTGCTCCTTCATAGAGTCCCAAGTCGTTGTCGTCTGTAGCAAAGAGAGCAATGTGTCGCTGCAGGACATTTTGAATCGCAGCAGACTCTTCTGGCTGTAGCTCTGTGCCAATTTGGGCTTCGTTTAGAATAGAACTTGTCTTGTTTCTCTCGAAACTGTTCGGGCTACATGTTTTTGGAGAATCACGCTCTGGCTGGGGCGACTTTTCATGGCATGCCAGAGCCAGCCACAAGGGCTGGTTGTCATCTGGGAGAGGCTCAAGTTGGAGACCACCTGTCGAAGGGATAGTCGGTGCAAACGGGGAAGAAGTCAGGGTGTGGAGAAGGACAGCGTTCGACATCCTCGGCAACACCTTCTCCTGGCACAACAAGACGGCACCTGAGCTGGGGTGGCGAATTTCAGTTGGATTAGGCGGCCTCACAACAAGTTCTGCATGTGCTGCTTCGAACCAGTCCTCTCCGAGGATCAGAGGCAGGGGGTTGCGCGCAAGTACCATCACCTCCACGACGGCAGAGATGGGACCAACGGAGATGCGAGTGCACAGAGTACCAGTTGGTGCAACTGTGCTGCCACCAACGACAGCAATGGGTGGCTTTGTCCATGGTAGCAAGCTCAAGGTTCCGATAAGCTCTTGCGACAGTATGGTCAACTTAGACCCACTGTCAGGGAAAGCGTCAACCTTGCCGATTGTTGGGACATCGGCTTGGACTACAGCACACTGGACCATTGAGCCCTCAAGTGGCTCAGAGTTCTGGAGGCAGGACATGGCAGGGGCATTGGTCTTGAAGCTGGCTGGCTGCTGATTACGTGGGGTCCTTGCAGCGGTGCACTTGGCGGAGAGGTGACCCAGCTGCCGGCAATTGTAGCACACAGCCTTACTCAAATCTTGGCCGGGGCGATGGGCGGGAGCTCCGTGTTTTGACGTGATGGCAAGGTATCGTGCCTCCTGCTGTTCTTGTGAAAGAGACGAAATGCGCTGTGGTATGGCAGACACACGTTCAGCTCGATTTGAAGATTGAGTAGAGGAAGGCGTTGCGTGTGGTTTGGCAACTGGTGGCCTTGCACTTTCAGCCTCCGTGCGGTTTGACCTTAGACGAGAATGGCTTAAAGTCTGGTCGAGTCGTGTTACAATGTCCATGTATGCAGGGACCGTCGCAGGACACTGCGCTGTGATGGATGTCGCTAGATGTTCGTCATTGATGCCTTGAACAGCATACTCTATGCGCTGAGCATCAGTCAGCACAACGGGGCATTTCGAGATGAGTTTTAGTTTTGCCAGGGAATAGTTCACGAGGCTCTCTGCAGGCGACTGCACCAGAGCGGTGACCTTATGCTGCCACTGCAGAAGCGTAAGGCGATCACCGAACTGCGCCTGGAAGGCGGCCTTAAAGCTGTCCCAAGTTAGGCACTGGCGTCCAGAAACAGCTTTCCAGTTAGCGGCGGGGCCTCGAAGCTTGCCGAGAGCGACTGCGAGAAGTGTCGAGGGCTCCCAGGAAGCCAGTCCTTGTGTTCGCTCCAGCTCCTCGATCCAATGGCGGGCCGAAATACCTCCATCGCCGCTAAAAGTTGGAAGCGACGCGGACAAGTCCGGCAGGGTAGTCACCTGCACAGGGGCTGGTGCACGTTGAGACACGGTCAGGAACTGCTGCAGCAAGCTTGTCAGTAGCTGCGTGGACTGCGCCGGGTCGAGAGTCGGGAGAGGCGATGACTCTTGCGGGCCTTCTGCGGAGGCCGCCGAGTCGGGAAGAGGCAGGGTCGATGGCGGTGGCGGGGGGCTTCGGGCGATGTCGTCCAGGAGGCGGTGGATGATTTCCTCTTTGGATCCGGCGACGTCAAGTTTGCGACGAGACAACTCGTCGCGAAGGTATTCCGCCGTAAAACCGGCGAGGTCGCTTGGCGTGGCTTCGGCCCAATTGACAAGAGGCATGGCGGGCGGGCGGGCGAGCGGGCGAAACAAAAGATGCGACTCGTTCTTCAGGCGAGTTAGGCAGGCGGTGCGGGCGGACGAGTGGCATCCAGGCTCCTTGACATGTCGACTGCGCCAAATGTGAGGGTACAGATGACAGAGGCAGAGTTAAACGTTACTTAAAGGGTTTAATAACGATGGCAAATTCATACGGCGGTTATGGCGGGAACATCGCATAGCGGGAGCGTCGTCTAGAGTCTCCTTCGTTGGGCCAGGCTTGGCTTTGTGAACAACAAGATGTCGGCAGGTGGCGCTAGTAATGAGCCTGCTCACAATATACAGCTCGGAGACCACGTACGATGACGTGAAGTGCCCGTGTTGTATACTCAATAACGTGGCTCTTGATTCTCGCAGATGATGATGATGATGATACCGTGTCTCTAAAAGCTCATAAACAAAGAATACTACATGTACACGGGGCGAGACAAACAGTGGGAGGATTTCTGGAGCACAAACGAGCACGTACCACGTGACACTAAGCGTCGTACCGCGTTCCACGCGGCGGCGTGTGGTTCCAGAACACCTCCGATTGGATACATTTCGTTTCTTGTGCATTAATAAGACAGGTAGGAAACGCCAGAAAGCCAAGGTGGAGTGGTGTAGTGGTTAGCACACCCGACCGGACATTGGGAGGCCCAGAGTTCAAATCCTGGCTCCGCCTATTTTTGGCTTTCGGCGGGTTCCTGGAAACTTTGATTCTTTGATTCATTGGATAAGTACGGTTCATTCATCTGCACATATTTGTTCATATATATATATATATATATATATATATCTTTTTTTTTTTTACTTGCACTTTATCGGCATTTATTCGGTTCGTTTTGTTTTTTATTCTTCAAATGTTAGTTTCTTATTTTTGCGAAACGTCGACTGGATACTTATTCGTGCTATCTCAACCCCCCCCCCCCTTTTTTTTCATTTAAAAAGTTAACAGCTTTTTTTTGTACTTTTCATGCAATTGCAAAAAATAAACTGCCCTTTTCTTTTTTTTATTATTCAGAAATGCTTTTTTTTTTTTTTTTTTTTTTTTTTTTGTTTCGTCCCAACACATTTACGTTCTGGACTTCTGAGCAGGTTTTTTTTCTGTGGAAGGGGGTTGCAGGGAGCTTAACGAGCCAAAAGCCGAAGCACGTTTCACGTTAAACTTTTCACAAGCTCACCTGCGCTCTTGCCGTCTTTTTTTTAACTCTCCCGTTTCATTTGTTGCCTATTTATGAGGCGTTCCTTAGCTCCCGACATGTTACGACTTGACCGGTATTATACTTCCTTTCACCTTACGATGTATCGTAAAACGGCGTTATGAGTACCCTAAGCCAAGGCAGTGTCGTGCGACCTTCGAGAGAGGCACTGCGGAGCCCGTTTACACATTTGCCACTCAGCACCCCCTAGAAAATGTCAGCGAGTGCGTAAGCCCCTGTTGCCCCCCCCCCCCCCCCCCCCCGCCCCCGGTTCCTGGGTCCCTAACGCACTAGATTTTTTGAAGATCAAAATCATTTCACGGCCCCTTTAAAGGGGTCATGAAACGTTATCAGGTTGGAACGTTCATGACTTTGCCGGTTTGTACTGGTCCCAGCCTGGCGCAAGTATAATCGCACAGACCGCCACTGATTCAGAAACTTCTTTGCCGCGGTGAAATTGTGAAATCGCGAAGATAAAAGGTCACTATTTCTTTCAGTCTTGCTCGTGCAAAGTGGAATCACGTGATTGTGGAATGGAAATCACCCGACTGACGACAGTCGAGCGCGGCTCATGCATTGGACTCGAGAACTGCGTGAGCACTCGACTTCGGCTCGTAACATTCAATGCCTCGGCTGACGCTCGGGTAGTGGCTCGTCTCCAATCACAGCGGTGATGAGAATAGCCCAACTCCAACAATGTCTGAGCTGAGCACACGTTCTCTACTTTGTCAAACCTAGCACGTGGGTAAGATTAACGTTAAAGGTATAGGATAGGCGCCGGGCCGCGTGGCCGCTTGTTCTGGCTCCGAGTTGAGGGGAAGAACGATGCTCATATTTTTCAAATTTATTTGACGACTGTGCTTACAAAGCAAGACAAGATACAAGATACTGCGGCAAGATACTGCGACATGTTGACCCTCTGGATGACTCCCAAAACATTACGCTGTCGAAATTATTCACATAACCCTTCCTCCCAGTTGAGCTCATGCTGCGTATAGACCAACGCACTGTTTCCATACAAGCCCTCACAAGGTGCGAGAAAAGGCGCAGTTTCCGCACGAGGTGTGGCCACTGCACGTGCGCAGGGAGCGCGTCAAGTGGACCATCAGCGCGTGCGCAATGCCGATAGCAGCACCACCGCAAAGGCGGGACGTCAGCACCGCGTGTTGGTCTATACGTGCCTCGATCGTAATTCAGTCACGAATTAACTGTTCGTTGATTTCTAAATTCGAGAAACACCTTGCGCCCCCACTACCGTGCAGAGTGCACAACTCTCGGGAAATTCCTCCTCTAGTCAAGCATACCGCACGAAGAGATGGCGTTGGTCACCATCCGATTAAACTGGAAAACGCAAAGCGCCCTGACACAGCCAGCCTCTCAGTATCCCAAAATCTGTCGTCCCCGAGGCCCCACTGTATCCTCTTCTCTCATCTTCCTCTTCTTTGTCGCTTTGTTATTAGACGCGGGATCCCACCCTGCTTCAGTGCAATGACCGTCACTCCCCTCCTTGCCACTCGAAGGCCGTCATTCATCCTAGTTTTGCCTTCCTTTCTTTTCCTGCTCTTCTTCAAAGCCCCTTCCCGGTGATCGGCCAGAGAGTCAAGAGGTCCAACGAGTCAAAAGGCCCAATAACGGATCTTTTGACTCGTTGGAGCTTTTGACTCGCCAAACACGAGTCAAGAGATCCAATCTGGGTCAAGAGGTCCAACAAGTCAAGAGATCCAACGAGTCGAAAGATCCACGGTGAGTCAAGAGGGTTATCGAGTCAAAACGTCCAACGAGTCAGAAGGTCCAATAATGGATCTTTTGACGCGTTGGATCTTTTGACTCGTTGGACCTCTTGATCCCCTTTCACCAAGGTGCGTTGGCGCTCCCAAGTCGCGTCTCGTTTCGCCTCCGGGCACAGCTGACCGGAGCCACGTGGCAACGGTACTCGAGGCGTTCACCGGCGCCGGTCGGATTCGTTAGGTAAGGTCGTCTCCTGCGGCCTTTCGCAACACCCCGTCGGTGCCCGAAGAAGCTGCAGCTCGCCGATCAGAACACGCGCCGCACGAGGCGCTACTTTGACCTCGCCAGGTATCGACGACAATATCTTAAGAGGAAGCCACTAGTGCCTTCCCACACCGGAGGGGACTTCCTTTCAATATACGCGTCGTCGTTGATTGTCCCAGAGGCAAGTCGAAGGTTACCGCTAACTGCAGTCCAATGCTTGTATAGCGGCCAACTCGTAGCAGCTTCTTTCCTTGCTTGCCTCGCGCGTGTCGTGTACGCACGCACAGAACCGGTGCGGCACGGGACCAAGAATTGGTTCGTTTGTTTGTTGGCGCGTTGACCAGAAAGGCAACAAGTTGTGTGCGACGCCCGTAAGTACAGGAACTGATGCCGTGCGCAAGTGTAACCTTCTACGGGAGTCTGATGTGAGGAGCGGGAAGTCTTCAGATAAGAATTGTTCAGGGGGTATCCCCCTATGACAAGGTATACCATAATTGTTAGCACCGGCGGCTGATTTAATAACATTAGATTTTTTTTAGAAAATATGGCCGATGGGTTTTTACCTTCCAAGCATGAGGGGGTTGCGTAAATTTTCTAAACATTCAATATTTGGAGCGTGTACGCAGTCGTAGGGGATTGAAATCCAGTCGTTGATCGGTCAACCCCACAGGCACACGCACACGCACACGCACACACACACACACACACACACACACACACACACACACACACACACACACACACACTTCGATTTAAAAAAAGAATGAAACGCGGCTGTTTGGGGGAGTATGGTCTCACATTTTTCGAGTAATTCGGCTCTGGTGCGCACCGCCGAAGTTGAAAAAACGTACTGAAAATGGCGGACGAAGGGGGGTCGTCTTCATCGTTCGGTTATGGTGTACATAGTTTAGCGAGCGAAACACTGTATAGGCTCCTCATGCCGTAGCGTAGAATCAGTGTCACCAATAAAAGTAAAGTGTCTTTTGGATGGTAAAAACATTTTTCTAGTCACTGAATAAGAGTTACATGGTGAAAGCAACCATTGCTGAAAGCGGTGTTTTTGTCTTTGTTTTTTCGCCAGCTGGATTCGCCCACTTGGCAGAAGCTAGACTTGTGGTTTATTTTTTTATTACTAAACTTTTCAGTACTAAACTTCACAACGTGGAAGACGTTAAAAATCCCCAAGCATCTTCGAATGGAGTATAAGCCAACTTGTCGAAAGCCAACTTGTCGAAAGCCAACTTGTCGAAAGCCAACTTGTCGAAAGCCAACTTGTCGAAAGCCAACTTGTCGAAAGCCAACTTGTCGAAAGCCAACTTGTCGAAAGCCAACTTGTCGAAAGCCAACTTGTCGAAAGCCAACTTGTCGAAAGCCAACTTGTCGAATGACAACTTTTCGAATGACAACTTTTCGAATGACAACTTTTCGAATGACAACTTTTCGAATGACAACTTTTCGAATGACAACTTTTCGAATGACAACTTTTCGAATGACAACTTTTCGAATGACAACTTTTCGAATGACAACTTTTCGAATGACAACTTTTCGAATGACAACTTTTCGAATGACAACTTTTCGAATGACAACTTTTCGAATGACAACTTTTCGAATGACAACTTTTCGAATGACAACTTTTCGAATGACAACTTTTCGAATGACAACTTTTCGAATGACAACTTTTCGAATGACAACTTTTCGAATGACAACTTTTCGAATGACAACTTTTCGAATGACAACTTTTCGAATGACAACTTTTCGAATGACAACTTTTCGAATGACAACTTTTCGAATGACAACTTTTCGAATGACAACTTTTCGAATGACAACTTTTCGAATGACAACAACATTTACAAAGTTTTTTGTGATCCACTCGAACCTCGAAGAGAAACCAGTGTCCAAATTGTCTCCCTTTGTGGTAGCCAAGGTGCTAGAAAACCTCATCGGGTTCTCATACAAAGCAAAAAAAACTCCACTCCGGCGACCTTCTCGTTGTAGTGAACACGAAATACAAAGTTAGGCACTCTCTAAGGTGACCAGCATAGTCGATGTCGAAGTGTCCACAAGTCCTCACCGGACGCTCAACACGATCCGTGGAGTCCTTTCTGAAGACGACTTCCTCGACGCTAGCGAGGAAGAAATCCTGGAAGGACTGAAAGATGCCAGTGTTGTTGCCGTTAAACGTATTATGTTCCGGAAGGATGGCAAGGAAACCTAATGAAAGCACGTGATCTTGATTTTTGAGAGACACACCCTCCCTGAAACTGTGAAGGCAGGCTATCTCCAGTGTCGCATCCGTCCCTATGTACCCAACCCGCAACGGCGCTTTCGCTGCCAACGCTTTGGGAATGGGTCACGCAGTTGCCGTGGGAAAGAAACTTGTGCGAAATGTGAAAGCCAGGAACATGTTGCTGACATCCGCGAGGCAGCGGCCCGCTGTAGTAACTGCAGTGGGCCCCACCCAGCTTACTTCCGCACCTGTCCCCGTTGGCGTCAAGAAAAGGAAATTTTTTTCCTAAAGGCAAAGGAGAATATCACCAACTCGGAGGCTAAGAAGAAGAAGCTGTTGTTCCTCTCAAAGGGAGGTTACGCCGAGGTGGTGCGCAGGGGCCCTGCACCACGCTTGGAGACTAAGGCCACCCAGGTTTCTCATGAGATCTTGGCGGCTGACCTAAGGGCCCCACCCCCTCAACAGGAGCAGTATGCTGCTCCCCTGGGCAAAGGTGGGCCGGCAATAGCCGCGCCCGCTCTACCCTTCAAGACTGTGGCGCAGGGTCAGCAGGCTTCCTCTTCTCGCGTAGAGGGCGCTTTAGCTGCTATCTCTGCTCAGGACAGGGCAGCACCGGCTGCAGCTATCAGCACTGGCAGCTCTCCTAAGGAGGAGAAGAAGCGAGGCCCTCGGCCTCAGTCCCTGGAGAGGCAGCCAGCAACCAAGGAGCTGCGTGGCTCGCATGCAGGTTCCTTGTCGGGAAAAGAAATGGAACAGAGGAACGGGGCAGAACCCCTTTCCAGTACATCAACCACCTTTCCACCTAGTTCTGGTCGTGGCCGCGGCTTGGGGCCCCGCGACACACTCTCCCGGGCCAGCGGGCCGGTCTGCCTGCGGGGCTCAGGAGAACACTGGCGCTACCTTTTCTGCCCCCTCATGGACTTCGGGTTCTGACCAAGACAAGATGGAGTGGCAAACTACGAAGAAACAAAAATAAAAAAAAAAACTTTTAACTCCTCCGAAGTGAGGCAACTGACTCACATTTTCATGTTCCTTGGTTTTTGACCCTAAAATGGCTTCAGTAGTCATACAATGGAACTGTCGTGGCCTTCTAAGAAACATGGATAATGTAGCAGGGATCTCAAACTGAAAAGCCTGAAACTGAAAACTCACAAGTCTCTCAATATCCTTAAAGTTGTCTCTCACCGGTCTTGGGGCTCGGATCGATTGTGCCTCCTGCGGATCTATCGCTCCTTGGTACGCTCCCGACTAGACTATGGCTGCTTTGTTTATGGGTCTACCAGACAGTCTGTGCTCAAGATGTTGGATCCCATTCATCATATTGGGCTTTGTTTGGCTACAGGTGCATTTCGTACATCCCCTGTGCCCAGTTTATAAGCAGAGGCTAATAAGTGTTGCCTCGAAAGACGTAGATTCGCATTGGACATGATGTTCGCATCCTATCTGTCCTCCAGCACCCCACTCGAGAAGTTGTTCAAGAAACACGCTCGGAACGACTCTTGCTTGCAAAACCTAGCGTGATCTCTGCATTCAGTTTGCGATTGAAGGCCTTGACCGAGTCTGTCAGATTTGATGTGGCATCCCAGGTAGTCGAATTCCCTGGCATCACAGCACCTTGGAAGCACCCTGACATACACTGCAACCTGTCTCTTACACAGTATAACAAGAAAAGCACTCCAAGTGCTGTGCTTCTACAAGGATTTCATGAACTCGCTCAATTGTATAAAGAATATACAAAGTTCTATACAGATAGAACAAAATTTGAGACATTCGTTGGTTGCTCTGTCATTGGCTCTTCAGTGGAAGCTGTAAGGCGGATAAATGCTGCTGCTACCATTCTTACAGTGGAGCTGTATGGCCTCCTGTTGGCTACGGAACGCATAGCCCGCCACAGGATACCCCTGGCAGTGGTTTTCACTGACTCTCTCAGTGCCTTGCGAGCCATCTCTTCACTGCTGCCTACAATGACCTCCCGTGTTGTTGAAGTTCAGAAGAGAATTATTGTGGCAGCCAGAAAGCACTGCACAATTGTCTTTTGTGGGATTCCCAGCCATGTTGGTATCCCAAGCCATGAGGCGGCCGACCGTGCTGCCCGCACATGCGTCAGCAGAGAGGTAGATATTAAAAGGATACCTTACATGGACTGTCGCCCTTCTGTTAGGTCTCGCATACGAGCACAATGGCAAGCCGAGTGGAATGAGGACATCTACAAGAAGCTGCATCTCATTAAGCCAAACCAGGGTGAATGGGCGAGCGCTCCGGTTTTATGAAGTAATACTGTGTCGTTTGCGCATTGGCCACATGCATCTTACTTATGGCTACCTGCTCCGTTGGGAGGATGCCCCTTTGTGTGAACAGTGTAAAAAACCTCTGTGTTCTCCATTTTCTAATTGAGTGCCCTTTCTATGAACGGGAACGCCAATCTCACTTTGCACAGCTATACAGAAAGCACATTCCCTTACACCCAATGCTGTTATTGGGCGATGAACCATTCGTGACTTACAAGCAGGTTTTGAAGTTTTTAGATGCTATTGGTCTTCTACATCGACTGTGTACTTCAAAGCTTTTCACTCATGCCCATTTTTGTTTGTGACATTATCCGGTTCATGTCTCATTCCATTATTTTAACCCTGACCGCTACAGTCCTTTCTTCTCGCTTACCCTCAATGCAATAGTTCCCTTCTTTGGCGATCTTTGGCCTTAGCAGCCTTTGCGCCATAAAAATCCAATCCAATCCAACCCCTACGGATTGAGGCACAACGGGCGCGTGCTGAAGTACGGCTTCAAAGCGACGGTACGAGCTCCTGTTCGCGCTCGTGAGGATCCTAGCGATGGCAAAAATTTAAAACGAAAACTTTTAAAACAATGTTTATCTTGGCGTGTGAGGGGAAGGAAGACGAATGCGTGATCTTGGTGTTCAAGGGTGAAAGATCGAAAAGAAGGAACAATGAAAAGGCTCTCTAGGACTTTCTTACGGAATATTCAACGAGTTACCTATGAAAAGGTTGCCCCTTTCGACGAGTTCACCTTTCTGCAAATAGACCTGTAGGGTGAGATGGCCTTCGACGAGTCGACCTTTGAAAAATTGACTTTCGACGAGTTGTGCTGATAACTTGAAGGCTAATGGGGCGGTGCAACTATATTCAATAGGAATGTTTTTTTGTTTTTTTTTCACTTTACACGAGCATACTGGCACTAGTGCTACCCAAGCGTACTTTCACGCAACGCCACTGACCAAGAAACTCCCTCGTAGTGTAATTTCTAGGAGAAAAGAGATCGCTTTCTTTCAATCTCTCCTTTACAAAACTTGTTGACGTAGCGTTGACGCAGTGTCGGCATAGTACCTCCAGTGGCGATGTTTGAATGCTGCTCGTAGACTGGACCCGAGCAATGCGTGCGCGCTCAATTTGGGCTCGTGATAATCGATAGCTCGACAAACATTCGGGTAGTGGCTCCTGTCCAATCGCTGCAATGACGACAATAGCCGAACCATAACACAATGTCTGCAGCTCAGCGCGTGTCCTGTGCTTTGCCAACCCCCAAGCGCGTGAAATGATCAACGCTGGCTTCAACTCCAGATCACGTGGCCGCTTGTTCTGGCTTCAAATTGAAAGAATAAACGCTGCTCTCCTTTTGATTTTTTTTGAGATTTTGATTGCGTGTGGTGAAAAACAAGCGGTATTTGCGCAAAGTACAAAAATTATTGCATTGTCCTTTTAAGGGTCCCAAGTTATCAGCTGTACCTCACTGACCAAATGTTTACCAACACCGGAAATATGAAACTCTTTTGCGCGTAGACTTCGACAAAGCATGCTTGTGGCCTGTGTTTTATAAGCTCCTAAACTTTATTGCGCCCAGAGGACATATTGGCAAAGTCTATTGGGTAGACGTGGAACACTTGGAATTCGTACATATCTATTTATATATATGTTTGTATTTTTTTGGCTTGATAAACTTTGGAATTATTACAAACTATTATTTCTTGAATATAGCCCCTGCACTTGATCTCGCAAAGCCCGAAAAACATGCAGTTTCAGGGTCACCTCATCAGTAGCGCAAGTGTTGGAGTGCGTTTCTTCGTCGCAACGATAACGATAACTCGGTCGTAAGCGAACGCGAGTTTGTGAACCTGCCTTAGTTCGTTGCTTTCTGTCCTCTTTCCCTCAGGTTGTACGTGGTGAAGCACGCGACCAATGCGCTCTTCGTCTTCGCCGCCTGGAAGCTACTGGACCTTGGCTCCAACGCGTGGCGGCTCTGGGAGTTCGCCGTGGACTCGATGGCTCCCATCAGCTCGATCACCGGATGACGTAGTGGCGGGTCCCGTCCAGCCTCGCTGCCCACCCGGGTTTTAACGCCTAGGAGCCCAGGGGTCCGGAACCTCGGTGCGGTAACCTCGAGCGCCGCCCCACACACCCCCTCCATGGGCCCGGGTCCCTTCATCAAAGCTCCCCCCTCCTCCCCTCCTTTCTTCCGACCCTCTGGCTGCCCAAAGCAGACGGGTTCCATCTTGTTCATAGTATACGTGTATGTATTGACTGGTGCACCTTCTGTCCTTGCCGAGCGCTCCTCGCTGTGCTCTTTTAGCTAATTAAACAAGAACATGAAGCAAAACGGACGCTGCTGTTCTGGTTGAGGTACTCTTCCTCACCCCGAGCTGCGCAGAAGACTGACCTTGGAAGATGCATCGGCATGCTTCTCTTCTGTGTGCTCTGTCTAGGACGGTGCGACCGACGCGCGAGGACTATAAAGTGTTCTCCAAGACGGCTTTCTGTTTCTTTTTTTTTTTATCTTTTTCTCTATGGGACAAACTGCCTATGCAGGTTGCTTAGTATCTTTGTTTTTGTTCTTCCGTGACTAGTGTCGGCTTGCATGTTTTTTCTCTCCCTTTTCTTTTCTTCTGATGATGATCAAATGGAACTGGGAGTAGTGCTCTCTTTATTGCCAGTGTTGCTGCGAATAAAGAAGCTGAATGGATTTGCACGAGTCGTAAGAATAAGATGTTTGACTTTCTCGAGCTTGATTGGATCTTGTCTAAGCAGACGTCGAGCAGTTCGAGAATAAAACCGCCGAGCAGTCGTATTCATCTCACTGTCGGAGTTTTTGAGTGTCCATCATATTACGCGCAGTTTCTCCCAGGTGACGCCACAAGTATGAGGGGCGATGTATGTATATTTCGAAACTTAACTCAAAGCTGGGCGTGCAAGGGGTGCAGCACGCAGAAAACTAAACTTGGAACGCTTTCAGACAAAGGTGAACGCACAAAATCCTAACCCAACGTTTTTTTTTGTTTGTTTTTTGTTTTTGTTTTGTTTATTTCTGACCTCTTCAGTAAATTACTCTGGTCACATGAAAGCTATTTACCATACTTTTTGTTTCTAGTCGCTTCACACCAGGGCAGTTTCTCCCGGCCATTTGAGCTTCATATCATGATCGACGATCATCTCTCCCCATATATGCTTAATCGCAAGACGTTTTATCCGAGTGTCATTTCCTACCACGAAGTTTTGTGAAAGAAGAGCTTTTTATAGTGTGCTTGAAATAACGAGGCTGGATTCAAAATGAACCGTAATACTCTGCGCCATCACGCAGCAATCTAAACTTTTCGTCAAAGGTGTATTTCCCAGCTATATTTTATGTTGTAAAATTACAAAACGTACCCCCCTCTTTTGTAAGAAACGGGGCAAAAAAGCTTGCCAGTGTCAATGGCGGATGGCGACGCGGACGACCAAGTCGAGTGTCGGGGCACGCTTGGCGCACGTCTTCGGTCGCATGATGTCATCGTTCGTGGGTCCCCGACCCTCCTCTCAAGCGGCAAACACGGTGAAGCTTTAAATAAAACCGCTGCGTGCTAACGTCGCGCCTCTGTGAGACGCTGCAAGACGCGCAGTCGACGATGCTGACGCTGGATATACGCGGCACTGCCTGGATCAACCAGTGATGGCGTACAGTCCTCCGCAATATGGAAGATCCACTGTATACAGTGGCTTAATGGGGTAGTGTAACGAACGAAACCAGAGAAACGGCACAGCGTTGGAAGACGGCCGCGGGTGGCGCTGGCGCTTGCAGCACCGAAGCTACGGCGGTGAGCGGACGTGTTTCCTGGTTCTCCTCGAGTATCCGAAGCTAAGTGCCAGTTTTTCTTCTTTTCTCTCTCTTTTTTTTTTTTTTTTTTTTTTTTTTGAGAGTTGATTGGAAGTGACTATGCGGTAACAGTATTAGGTTTGAACAGCAGCAGTTAACGTTAGTTTCGCAAAGTAGGCTCTGTTTGAATATTTGGCGGGAAGGGACGGTTTTTTCCCGGTCTAGACATGGGTCTAAATTTGGGTCGGCATGACAAGGGTGGGGACGGGTTGGTGCAGTGCGAGGGGTGTGGGAGGTGGTGTTACCTAGAGGAGAGACGGGTTTCGGGAGCCTGGAGGAGGCGGCGGGGATGAGTTTCGAGTGTCGGCTTTTTGTGAAGCTTCAGCAGGTAACGGGAATGGGAGGGTAGAGTTCGGGAGATTGAGGCCCAGCTTAAGGCAGAAGGAGAGAAGCGGGTGGGTCTCGAGGCCCAGGTAGAGGAGCTGACTAGGCAGCTTAATCATGAGAGGGAGCAGCGGGTCGGCCTCGAGAAGCAGGCGGAAGAGCTGGGGGAAGTATAGAAGGCGGGTTTAGAGGAGCGTAAGAGGGAGTGTGACAGTAAAGTAGAGCGCCTTGAAGGGGTAATTCGAGCGAGTGAGAGTAGCGAGGGAAGAAAGGATAAAGTGTCAGTTCTAGCGGGACGAACCACCAGTCTGCAGGCTGGGGTCCCTGGTGGTCGGGAGTCCGGCCTGTTGGCTGACGGGCTCGACGACGCTGGAGAGCTGATTGAACCTCAGCTCAATGGCGCCTTCGAGCAGCAGGCGTCGGGCAGTCAGGTGACAGAAGATAAGTCGCAGGACAAAGGCGTGCAGGCACCAGGGGGATCTAGGGTACTGGTAGTGGGGAGCTCTAACGTAGCACGGGTTAGGAGGGGTGTACATAACAGGGTGAAGGGAGACCAGAGGGCAACCGTAGAGGTCCAGCCAGGGAAGTGTATGATGGATGCTATGACCGCAGCACTTGAGGGGGTGTGGGATGACCGGGAGGGAAGGAACCTAGTAATAGTTCATGCGGGGCTTAATGATGTGCTCAAGGGTAGGAGACAGAACCTCGGAAAGCAGCTAAACGTGGGAATGCGTAAGCTGAGGGACGTGTCTGAGAATGTGCATGTGGTTGTGTGCACCATTCCAGAAGTTCGGGAGCAGTCCGGGTTAACGGAGAAGAGGGTTGTCGAAGTCAACGGAGTAATTAAGGGTATGAGTCGACAGCTTCGGTACGACATAATGGAAGTAAACAGAGAAGTGTACGAGGCTGGCTCCCGCCCTTTTGCAGATGACATTCACTACAGTGAGGCCACGGGTTACAGGGTGGGGGATAGGATGGGCCGCACGGTGACTGCTTTTTTGAGGGGACTGAGGGCCCTGGGGGGCACTGAAGTAACTGAAAACCCAACAAAGCCAGGAGAGGCACCCAGGGTTAAAAAGAGGAGAAAACGTAAGAACAGGTATAAACAAACAGCACAATCAGACATTGGATATATTAACATGCAGGGTGGTAGAAATAGGTTAAAATGGGAAGAGGTAGAGGAGCAACTAAGAAAGGAGGATTTAATGGTGCATGGGTTTGTGGAGACACACCTTAGAGACATTGAGCAGCCACCTTGCAACCCTGACTATGTGTGGGAAGAATGCAACAGAATGGTGGGAACAAGGAAAGGAGGTGGAATTGGAGCATTTATTAAGAAGAATATGAACTTTCAAAGGATCAGAAAGGAGTGCGGCGAACATTTGTGGCTGAAAGGAAAAGTCGCTGGGGAATCAACAGTCCTTGGAGTTGTTTACTTATGGACAGGGACAGGTGCTAAAGAGGAAAACAGAAAAATGATTGATTGCATATCAAGAGACATTAGTGAACTAGGGGAAGGCTCCGAAATAATTATTATGGGAGACATGAATGCCCATATAGAGGGTCTGGATGGGTATACGGACTCAACTGGAAGCATATTACTAGAACTGGCGGAAAAACATGACTTAGTTTTATGTAATACCAGTCAAAAGTGTGACGGGCACATAACTTGGGAAACTGGCAATCTACATTCAACTATAGATTACGTACTCATGTCACACAAAATATATGGCAAGTTACAAGTAATGAAAATAGATGAAGGTTCCAAAAGTCTTGGTAGTAATCACAAACGTATTAAGCTGAATTTTGCCAGAGAAGTAAATGCTGAAACTAGACAACATAATTCAAAGCAAACTTTCTGCAGCGACAAGGAGTTGGAAATAGTTGTTGAAAGAATAGAGGCAGCAGTTTTACGACAACGGTATACAGATTGGACCTATGAGAGCCTAACTAGGCTTTTTGCTCTAGAACTAGACAAAGTTCAGAGTAAACAAAAGGGGAAGCAAGGACATAGACCAGGGATGACCAGGCCTACTAGGCCTAAGAGCCGCAAACGGAATTACGAAACTTCTAAGAGCCACGGGGGGGGGGGGGGGGGGGGGGCGGGGCAAGTTTAAATTTTGTTCAGAGTTTGACTGTACGTATGAGTGCACAAGGCTGTACGACAGTACGTATGAGTGCACAAGGCTGTACGACAGTACGTATGGAGGTACAAGGCTGCCAAACCGCGAGCCGTACTTCATTCTGCCTGAAATTCCTTCTTTTTTTCCTGGGGAAATGCGGGAAGGGGGGAGGGGGGTCCCCTTACGAGGGATCCGCGAGCCGCACTTGGACCAGCAAAGAGCCGCATGCGGCTCGCGAGCCGCGGTTTGGCCACCCCTGACATAGACCAAAAAGCCGGTGGGACAAAGAAGTGAAGCAAGCGATACAAAAACGTCAGGAAGCCTCTAGAGAACACAGGTATTCCAAGCGTAGTGGGGAGTCCGAAACGGAAGTAAAAAGAAAATGGGACAACTTTATAACATGTCGCCAAGAGGCATCCAGTTTGATCAATGCGAAAATTCAGAGAAAGGGTGAGGAATGGATGAGTAATGTAAGCAAGAAAGATAGAAACGCTGCCAAGAAGTTTTGGGAGCACTTGAACTCACTCGGTGAAACGACGCAAGCTAGACAGAGGTTCATACTCTCGCATCGGGGAGATCAATTAGAGGGAGATGATGCGATACAATATATAGGAGCAGTGATGGAGGAGAAATTTCGTGAACGGGTACACGTGGAAGATAGGAGAACCGAAGGAAGTAGCAGTCCAGTTTGTGACATCGCGGATTTTGGAAAAGAAAATGGGAAAAGGCGGAACGAAGAGTCCCTAGTGGCACGTCGACAGGCACAGATGGTATCCCTATCAAGCTGGTGAAGAATTTGGGTCCTAAATCTAAGGCAAAACTAAGGGAGGTAGTGAGTACCGTGATAACAAAGGGAAATATTCCAGATGAATGGAGGCTTAGTAGGATGAGTATGATATGTAAGGGAAAGGGAGATAAGTCTGATATTAGGAATTATCGTCCAATAACCGTAACACCGGTTATTTACAGGTTGGTAATGCAGATTATAAAGAACAGACCGGAGGAATGGGTAGATTGCGAGGGCATACTGGGCGAGTTACAGAACGGGTTTCGGATACAAAGAAGGTTGGAGGACAATTTATTTTCTCTAACACAGTGTATAGAAATAGCGCAAAAAGAAAACAGACAGCTCTGGCTGGCATTTCTGGATATCAAGGGTGCCTATGACAATGTGAACCAAAGGAACCTAGCAAAATGGACAATTGGGCGAGTTGGTAAGAGTTCATAATTACTTACAGCTTGTCCTGTGTTTCTGTGTTTCTCCTCTCTCTGTCCTTGTCCCAGTCGCGCTGTAAGTAATTATGAACCAAAGGAACCTGTAAGACATAATGGAGAGCTTAAACCAAGATGAAGGACTAACAGCACTATTAAGGAACATTTAAAAGATAACAAGGTGATTATAACATGGGAAGGAAAGGCGACAGGGGAAATAGAGATAAGACGAGGCCTTAGGCAGGGGTGCCCGTTATCGCCTTTGCTGTTTATGTTGTATCTGAGAGGATTGGAGGATAGACTAGAGAAGAGTGGGCTTGGATTCGGCCTTTCTTGCAGTAAGCTAGGCCAAACAATTCAGCAATCCTTACAGGGATTGATGTATGCGGATGATAACGTAATAATGGCTAACAACAGGACAGAGTCGCAGGAGTTAATGAGCATCTGTGGTAGGGAAGAAGAGGAATTAGGTTTAGAATTCAGTAGCGAAAAATCAGTAGTCATGATTTTTAACGAGGATGAAGTTGAGAGGCTGAAGATACAGAATATTACAGTTGAAAGAGCTAGTAAATACAAGTATCTAGGAGTATGGATATGTGATGGTGCAGAATATCTCAGTGAGCATGAAAAGTATATAATAGGTAAGGGCAACAGAAATGCAGCTGTAATGAAAAATAGAGCACTTTGGAATTACAACAGGTATGAGGTGGTGAGAGAGATTTGGAAAGGGGTCATGGTGCCTGGCTTGACTTTTGGAAACGCAGTGCTATGCATGAAATCCGAAGTGCATGCGAGACTAGAAATAAAACAGCGCGGAGTAGGTAGACTGGCTTTGGGGGCACATTGCAAAACGCCAAACCAGGGAGTACAAGGAGACATGGGATGGGCGTCATTTGAGAGCAGGGAAGCGGTGAGCAAGATAGAATTTGAGGATAGGTTGAGGCAAATGGATGGGGAGCAATGGGCACGAAAGGTTATCAGCTATTTATACATGAGGAGTGTAGACACAAACTGGAGACAGCGCACTAGGAAATTAAGAGGAAAGTTTTTGGGCTATACCGAAGATACGGAAGAGCAAGTCTCAGTTAAGAAGAAAGTTAAGGCCACAGAAAGAGATCGGTGGCTAGACGGAATGCAGACAAGGACGGCCCTGGAAAGCTATAGATCAAACAAAACAGTTATTGCCAAAGAAAGCATTTATGACAATTCTAGGGGAAGCTCATTGCTGTTTGAGGCGAGGACGGGTGTTCTGCAAACCAGAACATACAGAGTAAAGCACCAGGAAATGGATACAGTGTGCACTGCTTGTGGAGAGGAGGACGAGATCGTTGAGCACTTGATACTCTACTGTAAAGGGCTTCACCCTATGCCTACCGCAGAGCCGTGTATGTAGAGAGTTTGGCCATTCGTTGGGAAGTATAGGAGACAAATGAAAAAGCTGCATTGGCCGAAAGCGGGCTGGGCGTGTTCCAGGGCATCTTCAGAAATTTGAATGTGACCAACCAGAAGCCGGAAATAATACCCTGGTGGTGGTCGCGAGAAACAAACCTGATAACTGCATTAGAGTAACTCTCAATGGCTGAAAATATGGTACACGTGATGTTTCAATCGCGTTAATCCAAAATGATGGTGGAAGAGTGCGACAAGCGGAACGATCGACATAATCCGTACGCCAAGCGCCAAGGGCCGGGAATCTGCCGTCCGAGCGGTCACACTCTGTCCGCGCAAAACAGAGGTTGCGCGGCGCATTCGTTTATTACATCTTTCTGCATGATCATGATCAAAACAACACGTGCACCCTATTTTCAACCACAAAGAGTTACTACACTTCACTCTTACGCGCTTTTTAAAACCATATACGAACATAGACTTTTGATCAGAACTGTTTGCCGCTACCACCGCTAGGGGATTCTTTTCGGCTTCTGGTTGGTCAAGAGAGCATGCCAAGCCCTCTTTCCGAGTCTGCCGCACGCCCTGGCTCTATAACCACCAAAACGAGGGGTATGCGCGAGGTCGATACGGTTCGCCTAGTCCAGGCATTCATAATCTCCCGCATTACGTATGCCATACCTTATGCAGTCCTAACCAAGACAGAACTCTCGAAGGTGGATGTAGTGATCAGGAAAGCCTACAAACAGGCCCTCAGACTTCCCGTCAGCACGGCCACCGACAAATTGTTAAAACTCGGCCTACACAATACAGCTGACGAGCTCATAGAAGCCCATCTTTCCAGCCAAAGAATCAGACTGGGAGCCAGGGGCACAGGAAGACTTCTTCTCTCTCGACTGCGACTCTCAACCCCTCTGCAGCATCCTCCTTCTGAAACCACGACTCTCTCTCACGAGGTCCGGAGACACCTCTCCATTTCACCGCTCCCCCGCAACATGCACCCCGTGCATCATGCGGGACGAAGGGAGGCGACAGCCCAAGCCATATACAAACGCTATGGCCACGAACCAACCACCGCATACACGCACGCGGCCTCTTATCCCGGCATAAGAGCCATGACAGCCGTCGTCGTCCAACAAAATCACCATGTCAGCAGCATCACACTACCAAGATACGAACCCTTACAAGCGGAAGAGGCGGCCATTGCTCTTGCCATCGCGCAAACTACAGCCGAAGTCATCATTACAGACTCGCAGCACGCGTGCTGTAATTTCTCCAGAGGAAGAATTCACCGTACAACAGAACGAATTATCTCCCAACACCCGCCGGATAGACTCATCACTATCATATGGACACCCGCCCACTCCTCTGTACCAGGCAATGCAACCGCCCACCTCTTGGCCCGAGAGTTATCCCGCCGGGCCCTGGGAGACGAGCAGGAGCGGCCGGTCCCATTGGTAACATATCAAGAGATCACGCAGCACTATAGGTTGGAGCGACGTACCTACCCACCCCCACATAAACAACTATCGAAAGAGCAGGAACGTCATCACCGTGCCTTACAAACTAACACCTTCCCTCATCCCACTAAATGCCATATCTTTTTCCCTACCCTCTATTCCCCATTATGCCGCTTTTGCGGAGCTCCTGGGACCCTTTTTCATATGGTAGGAGGATGCGACCACAATCCCACCCAATCGTCTAACCCCTTCCAGTCTTCATACGAGCTTTGGGAGAGAGCACTGACCAGCTCCAACCTCGATGACCAGCTCATGCTCGTGTCGAGGGCTGTGGAAGCAGGGAAGGCTCAAGGCGTCTTGGACTAAGGACTCCTCCCCATCGCTTTCTCACAATAAAGATGTTTATTCTCTCTCTCTCTCTCTGCCCGCGCCTCCCATTGACCAAACTCTCTACATATACGGCTCTGGCCTACCGAAGACAACATAGATTTAATAAAGTCATTGGGTTTTAGAGACAGCGAAGGGAGAGTGGATTTCAAGACTGTAGAGATTACCAAGCAAAGATTAAGTGAATGGTGGCAGAAATCGAGAGAAAACTAGGTATTTTCTTATTCACTGATGGCAAGGGGGTTTTATAGCCTCACTTTCTTTGCACTGCGGAGTGAATATAGATTCCACATTTAAATATTCTAAGCTTAAATGGTAAAACAAAATGGCTAGGTGGCGTAAGCTACCGCCCGATCCAAAGGGCTCAGCCGTATTCATCCATCCATCCATCCATCCATCCATCCATCCGTCGTTCCGGCTATGGCTACGGCTTGGCCGCTTGGCCAACTTGGCTCCGGCCAGCTCCGGCCGATTCGCAGCTGTCGACTGCACTGTCGTTTGCTAGTTTCACATTTTTATTCACCTACGAAAACAAACAAATGTCCTGGGAAGTTCACTGTAAACAAATAATTGTTTCTGAGGTATTTATATTAGTTGTGAAGCGTGTTACGGTGCCTCTATCTGCCGGCCGATGGAGGCACCCAACGGAGCTGCAGATCGAACCGCCACCTACACTGTCTTCCAAGGAGCAGGCGTTCCCGATGCGTGGTGGAGGCTACGCGGTAACTACTCTACTTCCTTTAAGTCAGTGTAGCCACTGGGAGCGCGTGGCTGCGACGGTTCCTGGCGGGAGTGCTGCGAACGCTCCGGGCGATTGCATTCTGCTCTAAGGGGAGAACTCAGCCTGAATAGGCAAAAGGAGCGGCTCGGATGGAGTTCGGTTTCAGTTTCGCGGCACAGAGTAGTTCGTCCATGACCTGCTCTATATTTACGACCACCTTATCTGGAAACACTCCAGCACGCACTTCCCGGAGGGCCGAGTTTCAGCGGCGCCTCGTGGTGGGGCCTGGAACTCGGTATTTGTTTTCATCTTTTTCCGCGCTGCGCCAGGTTGTGTTGGCCTCTATGGCGTTGGCGGCGCGAGGGCGCAGCCATTACCATCTGGTGTTGATTGCGCAAACTAAAAAAAAAAGCAAACCAATTAACGACCCAATATTCTTTACACATATGGCGAATTCGGGTGGTCAATCGCCGGCGAGCTCACGCCAGCGGCACAGGCAACGAAAACCGCGCCAGCGGCGCACCACGTGACCCTCTCCACCCGAACACAAAGCGCCTGCAACTGGCGTTTTCGTCTGCCTGGGTCGCGCGTGAACTTCGTTAACTTCTTCCACGATTATTTTATGATACAATAGGCACGCTCTAGGCATCAGCAACATATATTCGGACTCTGAGATGTGGGTAAACAAATTGTAATATATTTTGTTTAGATTCTCGAGGAACTGCTGCCATCTTACAAGGATCCTAGAAGGCTCACCAGCGTCGCCATTTTATATTCCATTTTCTTGTTATTACATTTTTGCTGGAATCCTCAGCATTTTGATTTGACCCAGCCCTCTAAAATAGTAATGCGAGTTCAAGTGTCGAGCTGTAGCACTATCAATACATTTTTTACAGCGGTGTAATAACACGCTGTGTCCCATAGGAAACTGATCTTGCGGAAGCTTCCTTTAAAATATTTTATCTTTATCTCCGTTGTTTTTGCTGTCTTTCTCGGACCACAGAGGGGTGTCTGTCTCAATGGCTTCGTTTTCTACTCGAATCCGCTATCGGCGACCATTGTTTCGTTTGGTTCCCTTTCCCGATTCGGATATGACGATACCGGATACAGTCTGGCAGACAAGCTGCCCGACCTCTTGGAGCTCGGGCAAAAATTGTGCCGGTAAATTGCCAGCACACGCCTGAGAACTGCCACCCGAACGGCGCGCACTCGCCAGCCTTTGACCACGCGAACGCCCTTGGCGGAGATATGGCAAAATATTTTGCCGGGAAATGACCACGCGAATTCGCCAATAGAAAAACCTTTTACATCGTGAACGCGCTTGAAACCAAAAAGCGCGATCAGCTGGCACACACCCACGGATAACAGAAGAACCCGCAAGGTAGGGGTTCGGTAGGAGGACCGAGCTTTTGTGCTCGGTGAGAACCTAGTGAGAACGCTTCTCACTGGGCGGCACGAAAACTCGGTCCTCCTACGACTGCGTACCCCATACGTTGCTAATCAGGAGGCTACAACAACTCGATATGCCGGAACCCTGGGTGGGACTTATCCAGCGTATCTATGATGGAAACCACGTAATGGCAACATTCAACGGGACCACATCTGGGAATGTTCCGGTGCACAGGGTACTACGTCAGGGCTGACCGTTATCCCCCGTTCTGTATATGCTATATACGTCCGGCATAGAGAAAGCACTGGAAAAAAACGGTATCGGTTTCACTCTACAACACAGGCAGCACGGGGACATGGTCAAATGGCGGCTCCCCGGTCTTGCTTTTGCCGACTATCTTGTGCTGATGGCCGGCAATGTGGTAGACATGAAGGTACTGTTGACCACCTGCGAAGCAGAAGTGGCTCAGCTTCGACTGCATTTCAATGCCAGTAAGTGAGCCGTGGTGCTGTTTTCCGGGCAGGGCGAGGTCCTTGAACCCCTTACCATCCAGTACCCGATAGTACCCGATACAGATACCTTGATGTTACACTGACCTGTTCCGAAGATTATCTAACAGAACACAATGAAAATCTCAAGGCATCGGCACTAAGAAAGCGAAACATGCTGCGTCGAAAAAGTCTTTGGAGCTGTGACCGGTATCTAGTAACTCGAGAACTTTGGAGAGCGGTCGCGGTACTATGATTGACTTTCGCCAATAGTATTACGTGTACACCCAGCGAGATCCTGGAATACATTGAAAGACGACAACGAGAGATTGGACGCCAGGCACAGGATGCCACAGCAGGGTGGCCAATCAACTTGTTCAAGGAGATCTCGGATGGTCCTCTTTCAAAGCGCGTCAAGCCATCAGCAAACTCCAATATTATGCCCGACTTCAACATATGAATGGAGACTGCTGGGCGAGGAGAATTTTCGTATACCTGCATATTAAAAAACGTACACACAACGTGGAGGCGTCGAGTCATTCGACTTGGAACGAAGTATGGTGCCTCCTCAATGACCGACGAGCCATCTACAAAGAAAGACTGGGTAGCCAAGGTTAGAGGGCACATAAAGACTGTCGAGGCAGACCGCTGGAGGGCAGACATGCAAGAACATTCAAGTATGCACCTCCACGCGTCTTACAAGACCGACATCGCACCTATCCACTGATGTGGAAATACGTCGGGAAGTCGGCTCCTCGCCGAGGCCCGCGGTGGTGCCTTGCGTACCCGTCTGTACAGAAGAAGATATGACACCGGTAACGGACTTGCTGTGCAGTGCATGTGATGTGCAGACGAAACTTTACAACATTTGCTTCTCGAGTGTCCAGCACTGGAACCTGTAGCAGGCGTCGGTACTCGCATTGAGCAAGCTCTTGGATTTACAGAAGAAACCAATTTTGTGGCGTGCGCGAAGCGGAGGCTCAAGGCTTGGTGGGCGATTCTCCTGTAACGCTCGCCGAGAAGGCATTGCTGGAGACGCTGCTGCGAGACTCGTGCCAACAGATCGACTACTCCGACAAGGAGTGAGAGGCTCTGCTTAGGGTGAACGGGCAAATGGCAGGCAAGATAATTTCAATGCACACCACCATTCATGGTTTAGAAGATGCTTCCCGACGTAGTGCCATTGCTGCTTCCGAAGCAAACAAGGTGGCGGAGAAGGGGAAGGCGTGGGTAGAGGAGATGGGGGCATACCTGCTGGAGGAAGAGGAGAAACACAGGCAGGCCCCAGAGAAAATGTGGCAGGAGTTTGAGGAGAAGCTACACTTCTCAAACGAAGCACTTCTTGTTGAGCAGGAGCGTGCGACGAAGGTGATAGAAAACGAAGCGGCGCTGACACTATACTAAAGCCCCTCGATATGTTTTCCTTTGTCTTTGCAAGTAGCGCCAAATGCGCGAGCGCACGTGGCCCAGGTCTCGAGCGGCCCTTGGAAGCAAATGGCGGCGCAGCACTGAAATGAGCGGCCCTTGGAAGCCAATGGCGGCGGAGCACCCGCTCGTGGCACGTGTCTTGCGCATTTCCACAACAATGGTTGGCGCTACTTGTGAAAACACCTTTATCAAGGGGCTTTACACTATACTAGAGTGCCTTCATACACACGCGCGCTTTTGCTTGAGTGGTGACATCTCAGCCATTTTTCCGCCCAGTCGTTTTTTTATGCATTTTGAAGTGCGCGCAATCCGGTGTCAGTCAGCTCGAGCGCGTAGCTTTGGCTAACGCATAGACGCCATTTTACCGCCCAAGTCACGCACCGAGCGCTCGAGAGCCTCACGCGCTGACACATCCAGGGCAACAATGGATGTCTTCACCCTGAGACAGACAGACATGTAGGCACCCTACACTATACAAGCGTCTGCTGCCCTCTATGAAGGAGGAGGTGCTTCAGCGCAAGGCTGAGGCGCAGGAACGCGTGGACATGCCACAGAAAGCCATTGAGGAGTCCAAAGATGACCTGGAGCAGTGCAAAGCAAGGTAACGTTCGGACGGCTGCACCAAGCTCAAGGCGCAGCTGGACGATGCCGTAAAGGATCTCACCATTCATCTGGAGATGTCAAACAACCAGAAGTACGATTTCGAGAGAAAGCAAAGAAGCTGAAGCAAGAGCACAGGACAACATCGAGGAGTGCAAGATGCAGGACAAGAGAGGATTGTCTACGGTGAAGGAGTTGAAGAGGCACTTCCAGACGGAAAGAAGACGGGCAGACAAGCTTCAGGAGAGACTTCAGGAAGTTCTCAACGGCACGAGTCTCGGGAGATCTGACGAGCTGCTTCAGCCCATTAACTACAAGAAGCGCCGGTGCGGCGACTGCAGCAGCAACAACACTCCAATTTCTTCTCCTTTTTTTTCTGGGGGGGGGGGGGGGGGGGGGAGGGGGGCGTGTCTGTTTTGCAGACGCTCGTTGCAAAGAGCAAGCGCCGCATAAATACGTACATACAATACATACACAGAGCTGGGAGCATGCTCTTCTATAGGGAGCGCTCAGATGGAGTGGTCGTAAGTATAGAGTTGGTTGTGAGTTCGTCAACATAATGTGAGAGACAGGCCTGAGCCAGGGTCACGGTGGCCAGGGTACAATGTAGCCAGGGTGATTACTCGGTCTCTCTTAAAGCGCGACATCCGTGCCATCCTCCTTGCGGACGAATGCTCTTTTCAACGCATTTTACTCTTTAAATATAGGACTCGGATATAACTGTAATATTTGGCTATTTGGCAGAAAATTTTCTGACAGTTCATGCCTGAAACAACTCCTAAAATATAATGACTATGCTTATTTTGAGCCCTCGTGACCATATATCTGGCCTGACGCCGATGAAGAGCGCTCTTCCGCTAACAGAAAGGAAAAATTTGAGCGCGCTCAGGCTCGGTTGAGCCCCGAGTGAATCTCCTGGCCATAACGTAGAATTGAAATCGTCCGGAGCGCGCACCCCCCCCCCCCCCCCCTCCGCCGTCCCGGCCACGCGCTTCCGGTGGGCCTTTTATATTGCAGGAGACTGTACGTCGAAAGAGGGGGGGGGGGGGGGCACAGGCCTGGTCTTCTAGGCGTTTTTTTATTTCCTCGCGTTCCGCGGCAACGAATACGCACTCGCTGGGTTACAAGGCTGCACTTGGTTGCACCCTGGGCCGTACAGTGGAATAGTGTATACACCGCTCCGGTGTTCACATCACCATCTGTTCCCCCTCCTTTCCCCTGCATTCATTCACATCAATACTGCAATAACCCAAGCCCGTGAAACTTTTTCACAACCAGTGAGAAAAACCTTACGTCAGGCAAACACCACCACCACCACCACAAACACACAGCCCAGCACGCACGATGTTTGTCAATTAGAAAGCAATCAGCACTTGCTCTTTCGTGTATGTTCCTCTTCCTTTTGTCCCTGTCTTTTGCTATGTCTTTGATCACCGTGATCAACAACTAGCGTGTACAACACGATGCGCCTCTAAGCTTTATTAAAGCGATCAAAATTCGCGCCATACGCAATAACACGCAAAGTGTCACTCCAATAATCGCCTTCTGCGTGCTGCCATAGCTTCCCTATACTGGGCTGTGGTACGTGTTTAGAACGTGTTTTGATATCTCTATTAGGAAAAAAATAGTCAAAGACGTCATTTTGGTTCCGGCAAATGTGTTTCCTTGTGCGCGTTGCTTAAGTCGTCGCTACTTGGCGTGTCTGTTGTGTCATCTCAACCCTTCCGTCGTACATGAGGAACGGCTGACGCGGCTTGCATTTTTCATCGCATGAACGCACGCAAATAAGCGACAACATTCAATGAAGCTTTTCTTTTTGATTAGTCCAATTTATATTTAAAAAATATATAATCTATGAATGAGAGAGAGAGAGAGAGAGAGAGCACCAAAAACAACGCGTCGATAGCTCGCACTCGACCGACTCCAGGAAGTCAACAACACGATGCGCCTCATTAGCTTCCAAGGAAGGGTATTCGATTCTGAAACAAAACGTGCAACGAGCGTGCGTCAGTAACGAATTGGGCCTCTTCAACAATCCATCATTGTGCACGAAGTTGAATAGCCTAGATTTAAGAGATGGGACAGCTCAAGTCTTGAAGGACGTTTCAAATTTGACAAACAACTCCAGCGATGGCTCGAGCGCATGTGTACGATTGCCGCGTGTACAGGAGGATAGCAGATCGAGAGGCTTCACAAAACTTGGAAAAGTCATAGGTCTGTCGCACTCGGCCAGGTGGCGCGAGCGCGTCCACAAGATGCGACCATGTCATGTTTGCTCCGGCGTCTGCGAGACACGACCATATACGCGGCGTTCACCGCCACATTCGAATGCTATGACTTTCGAAGTCATTGGACATCACATCCAGACGTCTTCCAAGAGCATTCGATGTCGATTTGATGTTCATGGGCTGCCTGGGTAGCGCTTGTCAGCGTCTGTTCATGCGCGTAAAAAAACGCATTGTTTGTGGCCTTAGCGTCCGATCGAAGTGCCAAGAATACCTTCCTTTCAGCTGTATTATTTCTTTTTCTGTTATATTGTTTTTTTTTTTAGGAACGTCAAGGAGCGTAGGAACACGCAGCCGAAACGCCACCTGAAAAATATTCGAGTAAAAATTCCTGACATATTTCTATACATGGGATCCTATATACATTTTATGTGGTGTTATTGGACGCAGGATCCTGAATAGGTATATGGGATCCATACCCACATACGGGATCCTGTATAGCTTTACAGGATCCTCTATAGGTATACAAGATGAAGCCCACACACTGGATCTTGTATACCATATCTGTACAAAGAGTCTTGCATAGTACTCAGACCTGTTAATGATATCCCCGACACCATGAGTGAGGCTTGTGTGAGTGCACTGGGCATGTTTTACAGCGACGCTATCGCTGTAAAACATGTGCTTGGTCACACTTTTTACTGCATCTTCCCCCAGTCGAAATGACATCCGTTGTTGATGTTGTAGTTTTCGGTGATGACGTTGTATTGGCGATGTAGGGCGTCCGTCGTCGGTGTTGCCAAATTCTTAAAAAACCTCGCATGCCACCCGAGAAAATCGAACGTGGGTCCGGTGTGCGCGAAACGGAGGCATTACCACTGATCTTCGCCACAGCGTTGCTAACCTGTTCTATACTTGGGGGTTTTCTAGTGACAGACGTCCACTCAAAGCTAAGTGAATTGGAGCATTATATGGCGTAACAGTGAAAATATGTTAGAGCGATTTTGTAGAGACCAAGGTTTTGCCGCCTATGGCTCTTACATGAACTCCCCCATTACCTGTTTGACTTGGCGTAAAAGCCATTCATGATTTAGATTACCATTTCGGATTCCTATTGACGTTTTTCGTTTTATTTCGTTCTCGGCCACGTGGATTCCGTATATGGTACGCTGGACAAAAAAAAATAATAGGACATTTCAACCTGTAATGTGCGAGAAAATATAGGTGAGGCAAAAGAAGAATGTGTGACAATCGAGCATTTTTGGTTAACACATTCCAGAGATCGAAACGATGTTTTAACGTATACCAGAAATGACAAATACCAGAAATAACTTTTTGACAGAAATGACGACATTCAATATGGCTACTTCTTTGTAGAAAAAGTGTATAGACGTTTGAAAACATGAGTTCCCGACGGGCGCACCATGTATGCGAGCGCGTGCAGGATGCGCGTGAAGGTAGCTTTGATAGGCTTGCACTTGCACCTGCTTGGTCACACGAACAAGAACACGGCGGCGGCCACGAGTCTTGTTTGCAATCGTATATATGCAAGGTGAATACAAAATACCTTTTTCTCAGACTTCCTTCATAAAAAGCAAACATTAAGTACCTTCCTGTATTACGTGCTGTATAAAAGTTTACAGGAAATGCCTTCCTGTATGACTTCCCCCACAAATGTATACAGGAAAGGGCTTTCCGTATGCCTTCCCACAAACAAAAAAAAAAGTATGCATTAAATGCCATCCTGTAAGACTTTCTGTATGAATTTCGCGGTGAGAAGCTCGCTAGGGGCGCTTCTGTTTTCCTCACTATGGTTAGTGGACGTGCTGCCCACGCGGTTATGTCTTAATTTTCATAACGTACAGAAGCTTGGCACTACACGTGCTTGCACTAAAAGAGGAAGTTGAAGTATCCTCACTCTGGATTGAGAAAAAATGCCACAAGGCGCTGATACCCAAACTTCTCGCCGCGAATCGAAGGGTGGAAGCTCGCGCTGAAGCCAAGACAACTGAATCTGGTTCCTGCCCTCGTCATCCTATTGGTGGCTATAAACACTCGACGCCTTCAGCTCCCGCTCGAAGCGTGTATTTTAATCGCGGTCCATATACCACCTGACCTTGATCGAGCTGTTGGAAACACACTCAAAAATGAGTCGCACCAGGTGAAGTTAGTGAAGCGCAGCCTGCGGGTGTCGGTGGAGGAAAACGACGAACGTTGCGGCTGTCTTCCGCGCTTCATCGAGAGCGCCGCTCAATCGAGACGCCGACGCAACAACGCTCCAGCGCGTAACCGCGCGTGCGTGCGAGCGAACTGCTCGAAGATCTTCCAAATCGTTCGACGAGCATCAAGAAGCACTCTGGCCGCGATTTCGCGCCACTGGCCGTTTGCCCATATCGGCATCTCGCGTGTAGCGCGTTGAAGCACGCAGGAAGCTTTTGGTCGCGGGCGTACGGTCAAATCGTGCGGCAGCGTGCCGTAGCAGACTTTCCTCCGTCGAGGGGGCGTTCTCCATCTTGTCCTGACGCGTCAGCCTGAACTTGGTCCGATCGGTACAAAGTCAAGGGCGAACATGTTGGATCCCACACGAAAGCTCACCGGACAAAAAGCTAAACGTAAAGAAGCTTACCAAAGAAAAGCTAACCAGACAAAGGCTCGCCTTTTTTTTTTTACTCGTGAACCGAATCAAACACTCATTTTGATAAAATAAGTTTTTTTTGTTTCTATTACGCATTTTCAAAAAACATGAAAATATCCCCCAAAAGCAGCGCAATCGATGAAAAAGTATGTATGACTTGAGCAATGTTCCAGATCAATATATGTAGGAGATGAAAATAAATGTAAAAGAGGTATCATTATTATATGCGATAGAAGACAAATATAAATATTAAAATATTTTATACTGACATCTTAAAATCAATATATATAAACATACGTTGCCAGAAAGTGCAGAATGTGGTGAAATAGAAATACACTCAGACAATAAATTACTATTAAATACACTCGTAAAGATTTGTAATAATCGCTACTCTGCAGTCCCCGGTGATTTAGTATCGACCCCATTATTAATCCGAGTCTTGTAAATCTGCACGCCACATAGCAGTTCTCCATAGCACTCACGCAGATTCAGAATAGGAATAACCCCAGCATGACACGTGAAGCTTTGACCGTCGTTTTTACTGGAGCTCAAACAAAAAAAGGTTCTGGAACGACTGTTGACGTGCCTCCATTTTACAATGATGAGTCCAGCGCGTATTACACTATGTTAGGTTTCGTACCGGTTACCCTAAGAGGAGGTTAGCTTCTTACCGGGTTCGCCGAAGAATGGGTGAGTTTTTGTCTGGTAAACGTTTCTTCGATTACCAAATATCGAGTTTTTGACAGCGGGAAGTTAGCCTGCTAAGGTTGCGTCTGGTGTCTCTTATGTAGATATGAATTCCTTCATTTCCGATATCCAGTTTTTGTGTGTGTGGTTTTTTCTCGTTAAAATATTCACGCGTTTTACGAACTTACGAGCGACCGCGACGAACCTTCAATATACGAGGTGATAGTTGGAATGTTCTAATACCCTAGTTACACGGGCGCTTTGAACTGTCGTTCAGTTCAATCACAGTTATCGGCGCCAACTGTGATCGAACTGAACTGAACTGAGATGGTGCTACACGGCTCTCTAGAACCCAGTTGAAGCTAAAACGAAACTAGCTCTTGTGCCACGTGATCAGTTTAATTGGTAAACTAATTTACTCGGAGAAACATATTTTGTTTATTATAAGTATATCGGACAATATGTTCTATACCTTGTTGCTTTTTAGCGCGTTTACACGAGTACCAAAGCAGATTCAGGGCTAGGTTGTGCATATTTTAGGATAGGTGGCGCAAACTACCGCCCGCTACAATCGGTGCAACTATTACTATTTGTCCATTCATACAGCTGGTCCCACCGCCATCTTCGCTCGTTTGGTGGCTTGCCCGCTAGCCGGGATCGTTTTAGCGGCAGCTCGGGCGCCTAAACCTATTCCTTCCCGGATATTTTGCTGCTACGATTCTTTCTAGACGCCTCCCCCCGCATTCCAAAACAGTAAGTGCCTCGCAAACGATGGTCGGCGGCAGCGGTCCCGCGAACAAGCGCCATTTTACCTCAGTTGGGGAAGTCCGTTCAGTTGAACTGAGGTAGGGGAGCTCAGTTGAACTCAACTGTCATTAGCGGCTCGATGACAGTTGGCGCCGCCGTGTAACTCCGGCCGATCGCGATTGAGTCAACTGTCGTTGACTCAATGGCAGTTGAAAGCGCCCGTGTAACTAGGGTATAAAACCATTCCATTCTTCGGCTTCTGCACGCTGCCATCTTTGTCCACTGGGTTGAGGACACCTTCCGAATATTCCCAGTAGCTCTCCTCTGCGGAACATCAAACACCACGCCTGCGTGCACAGCGCGGCGACCTGGCATTTTCCCCCTGGGTGACAAGCGCCATACTTTGTTTCATTATAAGTCCGAAAGCAGTCGAAGGCTCCGACAAACTCACAGACACCCAGATCCATACTAAAAACTTTCAGCTTTACACTCTGGTGAAGAAGGAAGAGCAGCGGAGCTCTAGCTTCTGTTATCGGCGGTGGCTTCCCAGGCGAGCGATCTGCTCTTCTTTCGCAAGGAAATCTGACGCGCTCGACGCAGTGGGACTTTAGGCGATAGCGGCCTCGCGGTGGTTGCAGAACCATTCGCGCTGCTGCGCACATCGCCGCTCGTTCCGTTCCCGCTCTTCTTCCTCGGAAGAAATGTTGCCGCCATCTATGAGCGACGGCGGAAACCAGAGTGTTGTGTCGACCATGGGTGTCGACATTTGTTTGGTGCTGGGATACGATCCTTGGGAAACTAGCCCTCCCACGGCCCCAACCATAATACCCCTGGCAGCTGTGCTAGCGCTCGTGTTTGCGGTGCAAATGTGGCGTCTGTGCGCTTGTTACGTATTTCTTTCTTTTTGCAAATAAATCGCCAATTCATCATCACTCTTTGACTGCAAAATATAATAGGGTCATTCCATGCCAAACGTCCGCTCGACCATCACCGATTCTTTTGAAAAAATTCACAGGGGTTCGATGTGTTGAATAGTCACTTGCCTAAATATTTTCGTACACAAAAGCTTTTTGGCCGCGCTAGCGCTGTTTGAAATTCCCGAATAGGCGCGAAACTAGGCATAAGTAAAAAAAATTTCCAAAAGTACAGGTCTTTAGTCAAAAACGCAAAATCTTTTCTGTCCAATTCTACTTGCATTATCGCTTTATATGAGGCCGATTTTAAATAATATAGTTGCTTTTTTGTTTTTTTTTAATTGAAGACAAAATACTGAATTTGCGCCAATTTCGAGATTTTTTTGGTTAAATTTGAAAGTCTGTAAACCCGTGCTAGGAGTGTTTTCCGCATCTATTGTAGATATACTTTTTGCATGAAATATTTTGCTACCGTTAAAAAAAGAAAGGTTTTTGTTATATTAAAGCATAAAGTTGCGTAAAACGAAATTTTGGTTTAAATTAAACCGCAAATTTCGCAGTGAGGTGGTCCAAGTAAAAATATGCCAGACCACTCAAGAGATAGAGCGCTATATGAACTTGTGATTTAAAAAATTTAAACGAAGTAATATTTTTTTTTAAAGTGAGAAAATAATTTTTGAAGTCGAGCTCCCGCGACACCGCGCGGAGTGGTTCCATGCGGCAGCTTCTCAGCACAGCACGGCGGCGATGGACCTTATCTGAGCTCAGGCACATATTCTGGTGCTCTAAATGGGGCGTGCAGCTTAGTTTGCGCAGCAATAAGTTGCCACTAAGTAGGGAGCAAAAAAAACAGTTCTTCATTCCTATTTGTTTTTTTTGTTTTTTTTCATGCAGTGGCTGGTGCCTGGTGAGTGTTACGTTATAAAGCTGGGAGCTCTCGGTGCCATTTGTGAAGTTTTTTAACCAGAGTCTGCAGGTTGCTGTATTAGCCGTTTTCGAACTTGACGGGAACGTAACTACAGCGTTACTAAGTACACAAGCTCTTTTTGCAGAAAAGTACATCTTGTAGCCTAAAATGGAGGGCGTGAGCTAAACAAGACGAATAGTTCAATTACAAGCACATAGATGGCCCTAGGCGATAGCTAACACCAGGGCATGCGCCACGGCTCAGATAAGGTCTATTCCGTCGTGCTGTGTGGAGAAGTTGCCGCATGGAACCACTCCGCGTGGTGTAGCGGGAGCTCAACTTCAAAAAATATTTTCTCGCTTAAAAAAGAATATTACTTCGTTTAAATTTTATAGATCACAAGCTCGTATGGCGCTCTATCGCGTGAGTGGTCTGGCATATTTTTACTTGGACCACCTCAATGCGAAATTTTCGGTTTAATTTAAACCAAAATGCCCTTTTACGCAAATTTAAGCTTCAATATAACAAAAACCTTTTTGTTAACGGTAGAAAGATATTTCATATAAAACGCATATCTACAATAGAAGCGGAAAACACTCCTAGTACGGGTATACAGAGTCCCAAATTTAAACAAAAATATCCTGAAAACGGCACAAATTCATTATTTTGTCTTTAATTAAAAACAAACAAAAAACAACTATATTATTTAAAATCGGCCTCATATCAAGCAATAATGCAAGTAGAATCGGACCGAAAATTTTCTGTGTTGATAACTAAAGATCTGTACTTATGGCAATTTTTTTACTCGTGCCTAGTTTCGCGCCTTTTCGGGAATTTCAAGCAGCGCTAGCGCGGCCGAAATATTTTTGTGTACTAAAATATTTAGGCAAGTGACTATGCAACACAAAAAGAACCCCTGTGATTTTTTTCAAAAGAATTGGCGATGGTCGAGCGTCACGCCTGGGACGGTTCAAGAATTCCTTGCAGAAGCAAGGAATTCTTGAACCGGTCCAACATTCAACATGGGCGACACCAGTGGTCGTGGTCAGAAGGACTGATGGCTTGGTGAGACTCTGCGGGGACTATCGGAGTACGGTGAACATCGCAGTTAAACCGGCCGCTTACCCCCTGCCCACCCCCACGGAAGTGCTGTCTAACCTCCGGGTGGCACAGTGTTTTCAACGTTGGACCTCGCTCAGGCGTACCAACAGCTGCGAGTGACAGACACCACGGCCGATATGCTAACAATCAACACCGTCAAGGGCTTGTTCCGAGTAAAAAGACTTCCCTTTGGAGTGGCGGCAGCGCCGGCAATCTTCCAAAAAGTTATGGACATGACATTAGCAGGTATTCCTGGAGTCGCTGCATACCTCGACGACGTTATCATCAGTGGGGCAAACGCCGAGGAACATGCCTATCGACTAGGCCAGGTGCTGACAAGACTAGAGAAAGCAGGACTGAGATTAAAAGAAACCAAATGCCACTTCGGGGTCAGAGAAGTCAAATTTCTGGGTCACCTCCCATACAAAAATGGTCTATGGACGTCTATGGAAAATCCTATGGTGAGCTATCACCTTCTATGGCCCTCTATGGTCAGCCATAAGAAACCATAAAACACGCTATAGCCACCTATAGAAAAATGTATGTCTTCAAAGCTTTAGAATCTCGACCATTCCGATTTCTATACCTGGCTATAGAATAATTTATGACTACGCAGCTATAGACTCGCGACTATTCAATATTCTTTAGCAAGCTATAGACATATGTATGTCCTTGATGCTATAGATTCGCGACTATTGAATATGCTTTAGCCGGCTATAGAGTGGTGTATGTCCCTAAATCTATAGAATCGCAACCATTAAATTTTCTTTAGCCGACTCTATAGCATTTTATGTCACCGAAGCTATAGGCCTCTGACCTTTCAATGTTCTTTAGCCGGCTATAGAGTGGTGTATGTCCCTAAACCTATAGACTCGCGACCATCGAACTTTCTTTAGCCGTCTCTATAGTGTTTTATGTCACCTAAGCTATAGGCCTCCGACCATTCAACGTGCTTTAGCCGACTATAGAGTGGTGTATGTCCCTAAATCTATAGAATCGCGACCATTGAATTTTCTTTAGCCGTCTCAATAGTGTTCTATGTCACCAAAGCTATAGCCTCCGACCTTACAATGTGCTTTAGCCGGCTATAGAGGGATGTATGTTTCCCGAGCTATAGACTCGCGACCATCCAATTTTTTTAGTCGGCTCAATGGTTTGCTTAAACTATAGGTCCGCGACCCTTTTTTTTTTTATTTTTACTGCAGATGTACGAAAGTGGAAGAGAGTCATTCATGCGCTCGATCGGGGCGAGAATTTTTTTCAGCCAAATTAACGGGGCGTACGTCGCCGCGGCTATACGCCCGCGATCAGAAAAGCTTCCTTAGCTGCCTATAGGACTATTGCAGTTTTGCCGGCTGCTTTCCCTGCACATTGCCTTATTTCGGCGTTGACGTCATCTCAATCTTCCGTTTTTTAGCTCTAATTATCTGTCGTTTCCAGTGTATTTTGTAAGTATATGTATTTCATAGCGCGCCTTCTACTTTGTCCATATCCCTGCCATGTTTTTATTTCTTTCTGCCTGCTGTGTTAAATATATTTAATGTTTTTTGTGTATATTTCGTCGTTCTCGACGCGGCGTCAAGAACGCTGCTTACGCCACTACAGAGGTGAGCTTTACTCTTGCCACGACGGTTTATCGCGCTATAAAGCCGTCCATTGGACTCGTATAAAGTCTCGAGAGGGCGGTTTCGAATGCCGGTGCACATGTCATCGGTGTAGGTAGAGCAACGACGTAGCAATCGCGACGCGAGTGCTGACTGCGCCTCGATCTGGCCGGCCGCGCTCGCTCTGTGGAAATGTAAGCTTGGGACTCTCGAGCCCTGTTAGCTTACTGAAGATGCAAGACACTACTTGGTCGTCGCGAATCCTTTGCCCATCGAATGGCTTCGAAGCCGTTCCAGCGCCCGGCGTATGCCCTACGCAGTGTCCTCCAACAACCGTTCGCACAGCATCGGAACCCTCCGTCTGCGAGCCCCGGCGGTTCGCCGTCGCGGGGGTTATGTTCGCGGAAGTTCATGTTCGCGGTGTTTCATGTTCGCCGCAGGAGTTCATAAAATGCTCCCATTGAAGTCGCGACGATAAATCGTCGGCGCTCGCAGACTGCCAGTAGGCTCCGGGCGGTCGCTGACAGGCGCTGCTGCCTAGGGTACGCCGAGCACTGGTACGTTTTCGCCGGCGTTCGCAGGACAAAGATTCTCAACGACAAAGCAGCGCCCTGCATCATCAGCAAGTTAACGCTGCTCGAGAGTCCCACGCTCACATTTTATCAGAGTGAGGCGCAGTCGTCTCTCACTTCGCGATTGCTGCGTCGTTGCTCTGACTAAACAATTGACAGTTCTCTCGAGACTTCATGAGCGTTAAATCGACGCGTCTATAGCGGGATAGAGTGTCGTGACAACAAAAAAGCTTACCCCGGCAGGGGCGTGAGCAGCGGTGCAATCTCCGTCAACGCCCATGTCGAGAACGGCGAAATATACACAAATAACAGCCGAAAAAAAATTAATATCATTAGGCACGCGCTACCCTAGGTGCGTCCTATTATCTCTCTGTTCTGCGAATTCAACAAATCAGCAAGCGCTGTGGCTAATTTCTCTTCTTTTTCTTTAAATTATGAGACATTAAAGTCGTTAGAGCTTCTTGGAGCACACATCCCCACCACGTGTCATCATGGTGCTCAGAGATTGTAATTGATGGCAGTGATATAGACTGAACTCACGGATGAAAAACGTATTACACAAATTTCTTAAACCACGCAATCATAGATGCCACAACGATGCAAAGATTCCCAAAATTTAAGTTTAAAAATGCGAACCTAACAGTGTACACATAATTCAAAAGTGCTTGGTAAAAAAAAAGACATATATATATATATATATATATATATATATATATATATATATATATATATATATATATATATATATATATATATATATATATATATATATATATATATATATATATATATATATATATATATATATATATATATATATATATATATATTTATTTATTTATTTATTTATTTATTTATTTATTTATTTGTTTGCTTGTGGACATCCTGCGCAAAAGAAAAGTATTCGCCATTAATTATTCATTTTAAATTATAATGTGGGCTACAAGGCGTAAAATATGATATCTTCAAACCTCCCTCGTTTTGGGTCACTTCTGGGAAGTGCAGCTTTAGAAAAAAGTCCAAAAGCTGGGGGGCCTTCATGGAGCTGTCCTGTTCACTCGGTAGTGACAGCAGAGTAGGCGCTATGCGTGTTTGAGGCCAATCACGTCTCGGGTTAGGGTCCCGTGACAACTGTCTCGAAGCTGGTGATAACGCTGGACACGGCACCTGCCTTAAGCCCAAGGCCACACATAGCATCCACTGCACTATCAACCTTGGCTCGAACTGTCAACAGGATATAAGTGACACATTCTCTCGCTGTGTTCATTGTTGGTATGCCCCTGAAGATTAGTCTTTGTGATCGCACCCCCGTTTTGGCCTTGAAGAAGCCCCGCTTTTCAATTTTTCTGTTTTCTCTTTTTCCCTAAGCTAAAAGCATTGTAGAAGGTGCGGACTCGGCGGACCAATCAACCGTAGACTTTTTATCGCTTCACTCCGCTCTCTGTGCGCATGTAACGGAAGGAGCGTGATCACGTGGTTTGACGGATGACGCATTAGCCACTGCCAATCCCGGAATGAGGCTGCTTGCGGACCTAGTTTCGCGTGTCGTGCGGCCCGCGGGGCTGCTGTGGATTTCGCTTCTATGGTAAAAGGTATCCCGATCGAAAAGTCCTACCCGTATGTCGGCAACAAGCGATTTCTTCAAGGAAGCCCAAGACATTCTTGTGATGCTTTCAGTGTTCGGTTCGGGAAATGACAGCTTGTGCTACATCGTGGTGAATCTTCATGGATCCCTTCCTTCTCGGTTTTGTGTTTGAGTGGTTGGTCTGCAGTGCCCGTGTCGACGTATATTTCGGATTACATCTTTCAAGTCCGGTATTTTGAACGTAAGTGCGCTGCAACCTACTTGGCGACAATTGACCGTTCTGTAGTGTCTATCCCCTGGCAGTGCCTATCTTCTGACAGCTGGGAGAATAATTTCCCCGTAATTCTAACGCAGTCGCCTGCCATTAGCTCTCTGAAATCATGTGAAAATTGTAGTTAGAATACTGACATTCTTATTCTCCCAGCGTTTTGTGAAAAGACGTTTCATAGACACCTTTGCGTGGAAAGACGTTTCATGGACACACGTTTAGTCGGCACTCGTTACGCGAATTGCACGCTGCAGGGACATTTCGTCGCGCCTGTATTCCTGAAGCGCGTGCTCACCGACTCAGCCCACCTGTTCACGCCACTTCTTGGCAAATTATTAAAAAAAAAGACATATTTTGAGTTGTTTATAAACGTCACGTGTTGATGAAACGATCTCGATGAAACGTCTTTTAATAAACTGATTGCAGCGCCAATGAGTGGCGACTGGCATTAGAATTTCGGGGGGAAGGGGGGGGGGGGGGAGAATTCGGCCGGCTGCCGGGGGACTAGACACTACCCAGGAATTGCCTTTGGTTCTTGTTTGCTTTGCAATATTCTCAGTTGTATAACAGCTCAGTAGTACCTCTTCACATAGTAGAGATTGCTTAATGTGTGCTTGTCTACAGAATGGGCTGTGTGTAATAAACTTCTAGGAGATTTGAAAACAATACCTTGTGTCTGTTTACCTGTGCTTTTGCAAACACCTGAGTGAGTGCATTTGTTTTTTGTTGTTGTTTTGTTGAAATGTTAGCTATTTGTTTTAAATGGGGCTATGAAGTTCGGCACGTCTCACAAGGTTTTTTTTTAAAGATGTCCAGTGACAACAAATGATTTGTTTCACATTTCATACGATTGCGGTAAAAACAAAAACTACAGGCAGCTTTGGCACGATGGCAAAGAGACTCATAAGACGAGCTATAGAATGAGCTATAGCGGACCATGCAAAGAGCCATAGGCGGCTAAAAAAACTATAGGAAAAGCCATAAGCAGCTATAGCACGGTGTCTAAAAAGATCCATAAGGTAAGCCATAGAGATCTCTATAGCAGACCATGCAAGAAGCTATAGGCGGCCGTAGCACGATGGGTAGAAGGAACCATAGGACGAACTATAGAATGAGCTATAGCAAACCATACAAAGAGCAATAGGCGGCTAAAGAAAGCACAGGAAAAGCCATCGGCAGCTATAGCACGGTGTCTAAAGCGAACCATAAAGTAAGCCATAGAGATCTCTATAGAAGACCTTACAAGAAGCTATAGACGGCCAAAGGAACCAAAAGAAAAGCCATAGGCAGCTATAGCACGGTGTCTAAAGCGAACCATAAAGTAAGCCATAGAGATCTCTATAGAAGACCTTACAAGAAGCTATAGACGGCCAAAGGAACCAAAAGAAAAGCCATAGGCAGCTATAGCACGGTGTCTAAAGCGAACCATAAAGTAAGCCATAGAGATCTCTATAGAAGACCTTACAAGAAGCTATAGACGACCAAAGGAACCAAAAGAAAAGCCATAGGCAGCTATAGCACGGTGTCTAAAGCGAACCATAAAGTAAGCCATAGAGATCTCTATAGAAGACCTTACAAAAAGCTATAGACGGCCAAAGGAACCAAAAGAAAAGCCATAGGCAGCTATAGCACGGTGTCTAAAGCGAACCATAAAGTAAGCCATAGAGATCTCTATAGAAGACCTTACAAGAAGCTATAGACGGCCAAAGGAACCAAAAGAAAAGCCATAGGCAGCTATAGCACGGTGTCTAAAGCGAACCATAAAGTAAGCCATAGAGATCTCTATAGAAGACCTTACAAGAAGCTATAGACGGCCAAAGGAACCAAAAGAAAAGCCATAGGCAGCTATAGCACGGTGTCTAAAGCGAACCATAAAGTAAGCCATAGAGATCTCTATAGAAGACCTTACAAGAAGCTATAGACGGCCAAAGGAACCAAAAGAAAGGCCATAGGCGGCTATAGCATCTTTTCTAAAGAGACCCATAGATTAAACCATACGAAATTCGATAGCCAAATTTCTATTGAAAAAGCTATAGACAACCATAGGGTAGACCATAGGAAAAGCTATAGACAGCCATAGAAGCGGCTATAGCTAATTGGGCCAATTTTCTATAGCCGGCCATACAAAGGATTTTCTATAGCCGACCATAGACCATTTTTGTATGGGCTGATCAATCCGGAGGGAATTCATCCCACACAAGACAAGATTCGCGCGGCGGTGGACGCTCCAGAGCTGACAAACAAGGCAGAGTTGCAGTCTTTCTTGTGGCTCTTAGCGTTCTATGACCCATTTCTGCAAGATCTAGCGACGATAGCGAAGGAGCTTTATAGCCTACTGGAGCGGAAGGCAGAATGGCGATGGGAGGACAGACATCGTAAGGCTTTCCAGAAATTGAAGCAACTAGTAGTGCAGTAGACTGTGCTGGCACACTATGATGATAGGAAACCATTACTGTTGTCATGCGACGCTTCACCATATGGTGTGGGTGCCGTGCTGGCACAGTTGAACTCAGACGGCCGAGAGGCTCTGATTGCCTTCGCGTCCAGGACGCTAGGAGCCTCCAAGCGAAACTATTCTCAGCTTGACCGAGAAGGCCTAGCCATTCTGTTTGGGGTCAACCATTTCCATCAGTACGTCGCAGGACGTAGTGTGATCATCTACAAAGACCACCAGCCTCTGCTAGGCATCCTCGGAGCTGAGAAGCCTGTTCCCCAAGTCCTGTCACCGAGGATGACCTGGTAGTGTGTCAGACTGGCAGCTTATAACTACCAGCTAAGGTACCGACCAGGAAAACGCCATCAGAATGCGGACGCTCTTGGCCGGCTTCCGCTGTCAACCACTGAAAATGAACCGGAGGTTCCAGGAGATATCTTGGTGTTTGAAGCTTTGTCCCGTCCACCATTGTCCGCCGAACAAGTGGCGAGAGAGACCGCAGCCGACAGCGTCCTTGCGAATGTATACCGAGCCATCCTAGAGGGTACACTTGACCGGTTACAAACACCGGAGTACTCGGTGTACAGAACCAAAGAGGCAGAGCTGTCGAACCACAGGGGATGTGTAAGTTGGGGAGCACGAATCGTGATTCCTACACAGCTAAGGAAAGACACGATGGCCCTGATGCACTCTGGACATCGCGGGATTGTGGCAATGAAAGCATGCGCTCGGAGCTACGTTTGGTGGCCCGGAATAGACACTGATATCGAGACAGCAGCTGCAGAATGCAGCACCTGTCAGATGCACCGAAAGTGTTTGCCCAAAGAACCTATCCCTGTCTGGACTAGGCCATCAGAGCCATGGGACACCCTTCACGTGGACTTTGTAGGTCCAGTCAATGGTCAGGTCTTCCTGGTTGTGGTGGACGCGTTTACCAAATGGCTCGAAGTGCGGATAGTTTGCAATATGACCTCGACCGAAGTCATTAGGGAACTAAGGGCCATGTTTGCAACATTCGGCCTGCCAAGGAAAATTGTGTCGGACAATGGCGCAGCTCTGGTGTCCGAGGAAATTAGAAGGTTTTATCGGAACAACGGGATCCTGGCGGTTACAAGTGCACCGTACCATCCTGCCACTAATGGACAGGCGGAACGCATGGTACAGGAGCTAAAAATCGCTCTCGACAAGAGAGGGAAGGAAGAACTAACGTGTGCGCTTGCAAGGTTTTTGTTTAAACAACATAGCATCATTCACGTCGCCACGGGCAAAACGCCAGCTTGGCTGATGTATGGAAGGGAGCTTCCATCAGCTTTGGAACGACTAAAGTGTGTTGTGTTTGAAAAACATGTGAGGGCGGCCGATTCGTGCTCCCCAACCCTTTCTGAAGAACCTGAAATAACGACCGGTTCCTCGGACCCACATGAGCTGAGCGTGGGACAGGCAGTTTGGACGAAGAAGTTTCCAAGCAGTCAAGGTTGGATTACTGGAATTGTTGAACGTCGAATGGGCCTACGCTCATGAATGGTCCGCATTGATCAAGGATTCGTGCGCCGTCATCGCAACCATATACGAAACCGATGGACAAACACCGAGGTGCGAGAAACCGGACACGTGGCCTCCGGGTCTGGGACATCGAGATTGACAGCTCGGCTTCAACGCAGCCACCATCACACAGCTCTGACAGTCAGGCCCAAACAACCAGATCACATCCGGGAGCTGGCGACAAGCCAACGACTTCTCCTCAGAAACCAGTGTCAGCGCCTTCGACGGCCGGCACTAATCCCGCTTCGGGTACCCCCCGGGCCACCACAACCCGACGACCTCCGCAACGCTATGGGTACCACAACTAGTTGGAGGAGGTGTTATGTACTCTCTGACAGACTGGCGCCTATCAGCTCGAGGACACTCGAGGAGCGTGGGCACTGAGCGCTCGAGGCTCGGGGTGCGCGGGCAGACGAACGCCGGGCTCCGAAGTGATTAAACCGATTTGACCAGTGGTCTCCTGTGAACCGACTCGATGTAACATTCTCTTTGCAGCACTCCGCGGGTGCAATGCATTAGAACTCTCACAGTGCTAGTCTGAATCGCGGATCGGGAGCCCGTCACTGGCCTCACCGGCGGTCATTGCTTGACAACAGGCAATACGCCGCGTCCTGTCTAGTTCTCCCTTCGTTTTCGTCCTTGTTGTTTTGGCGTATTACACCATGGAGGCAATACACGCAAGTCTAAGGGAGAAACACGCAAAAATTGGAAGCTTGTACGTGTAGCTCGAGGGCGAGCATTTTATGACGTGCTGCGATGATTATATCGGGTTCTTGGAGATCAAATAGACATTCGTCAAACGTTCGAACATCGATTAAAAAAAAAAAAAGAAGAAATGGGCCGGAGCACCACCGGCTTTACCGACGTCGCTTGCTTCGGTTGCTAAATAAATGGCACGTTCAACGATTGAACGGCACGCTCCGAGTTTCAGTTTGTCACGGAAGCCCTCACAGCAGTTCAAAGAAAAAGCTTTCACCATGAAGTACTATGTACAAGCGGTTAAAACGATGCGAATGTCCCCAGTAAAGGCCTTCTAACTCATCGTTTGCTGAGCTTTGAGGACTCCGAAATCACGGATGACTCCACAATAACTATTGGTAGCCCTTGTCTCATTAAACACACCACAGTTAACGCCCAACAAAGTCGCCCTCGACCCTTAACCACACAACATTTATTTAAACAAGATTGGTATCCTAACGCGTTTAATATTCTTGCCCACAATATTCACTGTTATTTGCGGAAACACGATAGACGTTTCATGATCGAGAACAACCTACTAACATAATAAAATTGAGTTTTCCCGTTTCTCCTATAGCATCCATTAGATCATGTCAAGCGATGACTGCCGGTGGTGCCGCTCGACCCCAGCAATACAGGCCTCTATCCGCGATCCAGCCTCCTAAGAGATCAGTGGTGCCGGTGCTATTAGACATAACTCGTTTATTTGCATAGGTACACCCATACCTTCCGGATGTCGGGACGAGGCGCAAAACCGTACATCCAGCCAATATTGAAGCCGGTTTTCGGGCGATATTGCCTCGACACTCGCCAAGAAGCAACGTGCTGTTTCGGCGACTCGTTTGTGCAATTTATTTGTTCAGTCATATTATTGGGTCCCGGGCCACTGTGTGCACCCCAAAAAAGAAATGTACTGTAGTAATTACACCTTGACGAGAAACAGGCACGTAGCCAGGATTTTGTCTAGGGGGGGGGGGGGGGGGGGCGCACATGACAAAGTGCTTTATGAGGGGGAGGGGGGAGAGGAGGCCCCAGCAATATGGGAGATATCGGGGGGGGGGAGGGGGGAGAGGCCGGGCCTGATGCCCCTCCCCCTTAGCTACGTGCCTGACGAGAAGGGGTATTGTAGCTTTACATCTTTATAAAAAGGTGTAGTGCATTATGACAGGTTTTAAGAAACGTGTTTGAAAAATATCACACATTTTTAAAGGTGTGAGGTTTGCATTTTTTTATAAGGTCTATTGCTACACTCATTAAGGTGTTAGTTATGGGACACCCCACTTACACGTATAAAGGTGTGAAAATGTTTAATGTGTATATACCTCTAACGGAAGAAAATCTTTTTCATGTGATTACATCGCGTGCCGATGAAACGATCTGTCGATGACACGTCCTTCGATGAACCGATTTCACCGTCGATGATTGACGACTGCCAGTAGAATTTCGGGGAAATAATTCTGCCGGCTGCCGGGAGACTCGACCCTACCCAAGAATTACTCCGGTTCTTGTTTGTTTTCCTACATTCTGAATTGTATACCAGCTTATTAGTACCTCTTCGGATATTACAAAAAAAAAAAAAAAAACGATGGCAGCCGCAAAAACCCTGACAGCCCGGAACACAGTCATGTGGGAGACTGACAGGTGCTCGTCAGTCGCCACCATGCTTTGAAAGCTACCCGTTCCGAAGAACCGGAGCGCGCGGAGAACTTGTTGTTCCACGGTCATGGTAGACGAGATTGTCCACAGCCTGAAAGTCCGGGCGCCGAACGAAGCTCGTCGCAGAGTCGACGCACAACGGCTTTCGATAGCCAGTGCTGTCGCCGAAAGTCGTCGTCGGGGAGTTGAAACTTGAAAGGCGCCCCGGTGGTCTCGGTAGCGACGCCGACGGTGGCGGAAGGTAAGCTCGGCCGCAGCTTACGGCACCGCCATGTTGACGAAGTTCAACTTCGCTTCGATCCGAAGCGAAGATCTCGAGCTCAAACCACGGCTCTCGGAAAGTTCGGAAACGTCACTTTGACGTCAGCGACAACTTCGACAAACGAGGTTTCTTTTTAGAGCGCAGCTCTTAGGGGCCCGTTTCCGGCTTGAGCGGCGTCGGCGTCGCCGTCTCCGTCGGCGTAACCGCGAGGTCACGTGACCCCCCCGAGGTCACGTGACCCACCCAGGTCACGTGACACCCCTAGGTCACGTGACCCCCCGAGGTCACGTGACCCCCAGAAGTCACGTGACCCCCTGAGGTCACGTGACACCCCTAGGTCACGTGACCCCTTGAGGTCACGTGACCCCCTAAGGTCACGTGACCCCCTGAACTCACGTGACCCCCTTGAGGTCACGTGACCCCCTGAACTCACGTGACCCCCTGAACTCACGTGACCCCCTTGAGGCCACGTGACCTCAAGGGGGTCACGTGACCTCAAGGGTCATGTGACCCCCAAAGGTGACGTGAGCCCCTAATGTCACGTGAGCCCCTGAGGTCACGTGACTCCCTGAGGTCACGTGACCCCATGAAATCGCGTGACCCCCTGAAGTCACGTGACCTCAAGGAGTCACCTATCCCTCAGTACGCTTCCATCTTCCTCCTCAAGAGCTGCGCTCTAACCGGCGTTACAGGGAATTGTAAACGGCTTTAATTTTGTTACACAAACTTCGGAGGGATTTCGAGTGTCAGCAGGTCGCCTAGGGGCAATCTGCAAAGCATTAATTTTAGCTTGGCGTAGGGATGTAGGCACGAATGGGCGCTACGTCATCGGCAAAGTCGTTCAATCAGCGGGCTCCTCGCGCCCCTCACGCGCCGCACGCGCGCCTCGATGAACTTTGCTACATTCTGCCTTTTTCAAAGAAATGAGCGTTCGAATGATTGACACCCGGCTCGGCGCGACGTAAGCGTCGCGAAAGTCCAATTAGCGCGTTCCGCAAACTTCGGGCACAAAGTTGTGCTTGACGAGTTTAGCAACCCAGCACCACCACTCATTCACACTAGAAGCGGATCCGCGTTCACAAGGCGGTTGCGAACGCCGGTGTATAAAGGTCCAGTACAATGGCACGCGGACTCGATGACATCAAGTGCGCGTGCAATTGTACTGGATCTTTATACAACCGCGTTTGCAACCGCTTTGCGAACGCGTATTGACGCGGATACGCTTCCAGTGTGAATGAGCGGTCAGAATAGAACGGAGTATAAAAAACGGTAGTGGGGAAGCGTGATGACGCACGTTCGAACGCGAGCCAAATATTCTATTTTGCTCGCCTGGAGCGCTGCTCAAAACTTGAGAGCTACTGGCCTATTAGCGGCGAGATGTTTTGGTGGCGCCCTCCTATGGTTCCCCTTTGTGACGTCATTACCTTGCGAACAACAAGTTCGATGGTGTTTGTAAATAGCATGGTGGAAGCCTGAAATCATTGCGCTCTCAAAGCAACACTGCCAACACCGTCGAAATTAAAGTTCTTTCATTCCTCTTATTTCCGTCGATGGTATAGACGCTTTCAGGCAGCTGTGCATGGGCGCCGCCATAACCGACCTCCAGTTTTTGTTCCCTCTTCTTCCGTTCGTTCCACTTCATCATTACCGCAGCGGAAAAGGTTATTACCATTTTAAATGTCACCGTGTTTTTTTTTCCCAGCATAGGACTTTGTGGAGGCTCAGCAACGCCCCCTTCAGTAGCTCGGCATTTCGGTAAGACAAGAGAAGGTCGGCTATGGCGGCTCAATCTGGCGCGCGCTGAAAGCGTCTATACCCTTTCCGACGTCATAGTCAGCTTTTGGGCCAATCGTGGAAGGCCGACCACAGCGACGCTTTCGGTCGCGCACGTCGCCAATATACCTATTACTAAATTACCCAACCACCAAAGATAATGCAGGAAACGTGTTCCACGCTCCGCACGTGCTGGCGTCTGCAGCAGTAGCTGTCCTAAAGCAAAAGCCTAAAACAAATGGCATCTTGAACGCGCGTTCATTAACGCTTTATTTTGGTTATTTACTTCGAACCTTCTATACGGGGAAGGCCTGCGCGTGCGGCGCGTGGAACAGCATTCCCTGCATTCTCCTTGAAGCTTGGGTTATTTAGCAATAGTACAGTACACTGTAGCAATAGGTCTATTAGCGCCGAGATGCTTCGGTGGCGCCTTCTTATGGTTTCCCTCCGCGACGTCACGACTGGGACTTGCTCGCCGTGACGTCACCAGTTGTTATTCTGGCTACTTACCATCGGGTGCGACGACGAGTTCGATGGTGTGTTTAGAAAGCACAGTGGAAGCTAGGAGCCATCGCAATCTGAAACAACACCGTCAAAGTTGACAATCTGACAGTGCTCATATGCCCATGGTTTGGCCAATCGTGGAAAGCTGACCACAGCGACGCTTTTGGCCGCGCACATCGCTAATTGCGAACACTCAAAGGAGTTCCTTATTGCTGGAAAATATTAACGAACCTGTTTGCTTTTGCGGCTGAGGTAATAATCTGTGAGTGTTGCTGTCTTTCGACCGTTCTCAAATACACTTCAAAGTTGATTTAGAATCTGAAATTGTACATTTTGCCGTTTATCACAAATTTAACAAAGGCCATAGGAACATGAAGACGCACTGAACTTTGGACAATCCGGACCACTTGGCGGCTCTCCCGTGTACGTGTTGTAAAAAAAAAAATCAGATGTTATGACAAGTGTGCGTGAGTAAATAATAATAATAATAATCCTTATTTCCAGACATACACGTATCTGAGTGGCTTTGCCAAAAGAATACTTTCACTGCGCTTCTTACATCACTCCGTAAAGGGTGGTCCCATACTTATATATCTACCACGTAATTGCATTACATCATTATGTGCACAACTTCTTCAGTTAATTTTGTTATACGTTTTGATTATTTTTACCGACGGCGTGCCGGTACGTGCGAAGAGGCTATTAGCCCCGAGAGCGAACACAAGCGTCGCTGCGGTCGCCGCCCCCTTATTGGGTGAGGTGTACCGTGACGTCAGCGCGAGTACCCCGCTCCGCGATCTCGCATCGGCTCGCTTCCCAGCACCGGTTTCCTGGTTTGGCGTTGTGTGCCGCAAGCTCTTCGAGGAGCCGGACTTCGTTTACCCGGTGTACAAGACGTTGAGTTAGGTTGATATTAACGTGCTTCCGTACATTTTAAGAGCCTGCTTGTCCCTTTTACCTTTAAAATTGGGTTACAAATCCCGAAAACTATCGGCGGAGGCAATTACGCCGATGAACCTCCCCGTCCGTCCACACGACGCAAGGCAATCTTGAGAGGGGTCGGTGAAGCGGTGACGCAAGTGTTTCAGACGCTGGAATTCTGTTCCTTGCATGTTCATAATTTAGGACGATATTACATCCCGCTTTCAAGGCATCCGAAGCGGCCTTTGTATCATGGGCCTTTCGGTGGTCGGCAAATTAGCTCGCGACCCCGACTCTGCGCTGCCACTCTGCATGCGCTTGTTCGCAGATGTTTTAAAGGCCCTGCGTCTGATGATCTTTAAAGTGCTCATAGAACAGGGTTGTTTTACATAAATGTAGCTTCTTCCTGAATCAATTATATAGTTTATACGCGTATGCAGGCATATTTCTTAGAGGATTCACAATTACTGGAAATTAGTTTGTATGGTAGCAGCAAAAACGGCCGAATTTCCCCCAGTTGCCTCTATGATATGTAGTAAACTGCCCAAAATATGCACAGCAATAGTACCGTAATTTGGAATGTTTATACTTCTTCCTGACATTATTTATTCCACCCTTTGGTATTCAGAAAATACACCGTTTAGTCTGAATTGTCATTTCCATTTAAGAGTCACTGCCGCAGGTCCCCAAAAGCTTCCTCAGCCTCCAAACTCCCTGCAACTGGACTCTCTGACAACAGAGGAAAACAGGAGTAAAAGCAAGCATTCGAACGTCTGTCCAGTGGTAGATGCATCACTGGTAGCAGAAAATGTGGAACCTGTGAAGGGCGACAGTCTGCGTGAGAAAAGCTTCTGGTACTTTAGCTTCAGGACAATTCGATTTAAGTAAAATCTCAATTTTAGGGCTTAATGGACTAATAACGGGCTAGACACCATAACTTACGTTTGTTATATATTACTTGAGGATTGATATAAACAAGTCCACAGATACCACCCGTGTAGTCCATTGAAATACTATCCGAATCCAGCAAAGGTCAGGTGCGAGCAATGTATATAATAAATGTTCCTTGTTTGTTTTTTTACTTTGCCCCTGCACTTGGGCTGTCTTACTTGTGATTCTCTCCCCATGGCCTAGACTGTATTTAGCACGTTGCTCGAGCAGCATGCAGCTTTTCTGCTTCGGCGATTTTGTTTAAAGACAGAGATACAAAAAAAAAATAGTATACATAATTTGCCAATTCATTCGGACTATCAGCAGCGTTTATTGTGCAAGATGTAAATTTGTATTGATGCCCCTGCAATTGTGGCCATATTTCTATATTTTCACATACCAGCTGTGGTTCATGCGTTGCCTGGCCGGTCAGCCATGCTTAAAATGTTCGTTGAAGTTTCGCCTGTAGCTACAGGCCATACCTCAATAAAGGCATATATAAAAATTTACACTTCCTACGAAAAACACGCCAAAAAAAAAATTAAATAGAAACGAGCGCGCCGACAGCTAGCGTCGTCACAGCCTCCACAGGGCGAGCGGGGCGAGTCGGGGAAAAATTCTCTCCTCGCCGTGACGTCACCCCGGTTCGCCGTAAGGGGGCGCCAGGCGAACTTCTCGGGGCTAATAGGGCACATGAAGCAGCGCTAGCGCTCACGCACATTGAGCAGATATATGACTCTAAGACAGCACGAGGGTTCAAAGGTCAATAACTTACGAATACTCAGGTCAGCTTACTTATAGTGGCGGAAGTTTGCGATAGGAAGCACAATGTAAGTACGTATACGATCTTGCATTTAGGATAGCAAGGAAGGTGACAAAATACTCACTGTAAATAACCACGTGTGTTTCCTGAAACCACCGTGTTTTGTATTTATAACAGATTGAAAACAGTGGCTTTTGATTATATAGGTGAACTCGTGGACAAGATAGGAAACAAACGTTTAATTTATCTGCTAGAAGTAATGGTATGTCAACATCGGGCAATTTGTTTGTTTACAATATCACACCTACATTTGTTTGACGTTCTTAATCGTTTTTGCTATATAAACATTCGCCTGATCGGTTCATTTATGAATGCCAAGAAAGTGTACACTGTGCTTAAGTAGTCCCATGTCTACTGTATTTTAATTGTTAAACAATTGTTTTGAGATAACAAGTGCAATTAAACTAATTTATTTCAACACAAAAGTTTTGACCTCCTGTGTGAGAAACTGTCACAGACATGTGACGCGAAAAGAATCCGTTAGCATGAAAACCGCACGAGGGCAACGTTGTCGACGGCGAATAATGATTTACTTTGGTAGCTGGCGATGCCGAAATCTACAAAGCGCATTGGTTCAAACCAGGGATGGGCAGTATTTCAAATACTGCCCATCCCTGGTTTTTACAATTACAAATTGGGTAATGTATTTGGCGTGTGTATTTAAATACTAAAAGAGGGTATTTCAAATACAATTGTATTTAAATACAATTTTGTAGGCGAAAATACATCCCTCAAATTTATTGTCACTGTCCAGAGCAGGAAGAAAACTACGTTCTGCACCGAATGCAGTGTCTCTCAATCAAACACAGGCGTTAGTGACTTTGTGATTACGGTGCTATACTTCGGTTCAGCTTCGGTCCGAGCGCGGCCGATGTTATGAGCCAAAGGGCCAATCAAACAGCGCAAAAAGCGCAGCGTCATGGCGTGCTCTCTGCGCTTGATAGGACTAGCCGGCGGAGGAGCGCGCACTGAGAGACGGCGAATACCGGCTGGTACTATCAACTGCAGAGAGCACGCCATGACGTTGTGCCTCTTTCGCTGTTTGATTGGCCCTTCGGCCCATAGCATCGGCTGCGCTCGGACCGAAGCTGAAACGAAGTATAGTCCAGGGCAAGAATAGTGACGAAATCGACGTTCACAGGCAGACTGGCTAAACAAGTGCGTGTGACAACTTGTGATGCTTTCCAGCTTGATTTCCATCCATATTTTTGCCTGGAACATTCTAAATGCGCGGGGCGTCAAGATTTTCGTAACTGGTGCGAGTTGCAACAATAAGAATTTCTCTAGCTAGTGCTGCGCGTCTTGGTCGTCTCGGTTCTTTGTTGGTCTATACCAAAATGTAATCGACAAAAAAAAAAGCTTCTTGAAGCTCCATACTTTTTTCACCTATTACGTCCAAGCTGATTTCATATTTTTTTTTTTGTGGTTATATTTCTATTACGTTACTAGAGCCTCACTCACTAAATCCCGAGTGTGCGATGCAAAATTAAAATGAGATACCCAGAAACCCGTTGCAAGTGCCCTGAAGTCGCTAACGCAAATTTTGAGGAATGTATTTGGAAAAGTATTTGGAGGAGAACAAATACATCTGGTTGTATTTTTATCTCGTACTTAAATGCTTTTTAGAAAATGTAATTAGATTTGTAATTCAATACATTTTTGATAAAGTATTTTGTATTTGTATTTCAATACATATTTCCATGCATTTTGCCCATATCTGATTCAAACCAATAAAGAGCTTTCTACACACGTCCGTAGTGTGGTGCCTAGCGCTCGACTTCAGCAAAAATTACCGAAGATCAATTTTTTTTTCGGCCTTTAATTTTAACTGGCAGATTTTACGGGAGAATAATGTCAGACTTCTTTTAGGGGGCCTGTCACTTACCTCATAACTTGACAACGTCGTAAGCAAATCTCCATATAACGAATTGTCATAAGTCCAATATTCTGAAATTTTGCTTATGAGTCGTTCAGTTAAACAAATTTTCTAGTCGACCTAAATTGATCTATTAAACTATTTCTTGAGAACTTAAGTTATTTAAGTTATTTACAACAAAATAGGACACTTTTCCAGTCTGCAAAGTTCACAAAGAAGTTGGTATACGAAACCCAAACATTGAGCAGTAACCTTGTTACTTTACCTGTTTTTCGTAATTCAGCACATTGTTAATCATGGTATGGACCTGCTTCTTCACTAAGCATTTAAAAGCAATCGAATCTCTACATTGAGCTTGAGCCCCTCAATACCACTCGGTGAATCCGCAGCCAAAACCCGGCGGCAAGCAAGACGCGCGTGTTGGAGGCGGAGCTAGTCCTCCTCTTTATTTATTTATTTTCCTAGCAACAAGCGCCCGCAGGTACAGCCGTGGGCGACGGCAATCCTCTCTGTGCATCAGCGCAGTTGTCGCACCGCCGAACTGGCCGAAATTAACGATTGGACGTAATCAGACGCATCTGGTGTTCATCAAGGTGCTTTTAATTTAGGCCCAAAACCGCCTCGTGGTTCTCCAAGTGACTCAGCACCATTGTGTATTTCGCTGTGTGCCACAAGAAAGAAATTTGTATCACAAAATTAAGCGAAAACGGCATGAAACAGCAAAAGAGTGGCGTGCGCGTTGAAACCGAAACCAACCGAATTGAATCAACCTCATGACTGCAAGTGCGCCAGCGCCCTCTACCGACCCACGAGGTGTGGGTAAACGCGCAGTTCCCGCATGCGGTGTGGCCACTGCGCCTGCGCAGAAACGAGATTCGCGTCAAGTGGAGCGTACCGCAAACGCCCTGTCAACAGCAGCGCCACCGCAGCGCCGTGACGGATGGATGGATGGATGAATACGGCTGAGCCCTTTGGATCGGGCGGTAGCTTACGCCACCTAGCCATTTTGTTTTACCATTTAAGCTTAGAATATTTAAATGTGAAATCTATATTCACTCCGCAGTGCGGAGTGACGTCAGGACGCGTTGACGCCACCAAGCGGCAACTCTCGCAACTACTGTACCCTTGGCCGTGCAGAAACTTTTGACGTCACGAGCGGGATGTGCATTGGGCTTCTCGCTGGCCTATTTTGAAGCGAGAGGTAGATAGCTCGCGGCCACGTCCATTTCGTTTCCGTGTCCCTTTTAGTACGTGCCTCGTCCACCAATGAAAAAGAAAAAAAAACTCCAATGTGCCAGTTCCGAATTGTATACGGCCTATTAGCGCCGAGATGTTTCGGTGGCGCCCTCTTATGGTTCCCGCCCGTGACGTCATGACCAGGATTTGCGTCGCCATGACGTCAAGAGTTGTGATCTTGGCTACTTATGATCAGTTTCGAATTACATGTTGGAACTGGGGTACTCCAGGAAGATACTGCCGACGGGCTTACAACGCCGTTAGGAGCTATTTCCTGAACAATATAATGCTTTTTTTTTCCCTTTAAGCTCGTGAAAACAACAAAACGCATAAAAGAACCGTGGATAACGCCGGACTTGCTAAAAATTCTAACCAAAAATGTTTTGCACGGACGGTTTGCCAAATCTAGAGACTGGAAAGGTCTCGAGCAACTTAAAATGTTTTGCAAGAGTTTAACCACGGAATTAAAGGGATTGTACGGTCAAATTTGTATTCCAGAAAACAATTGAATATCATTGTTATTGCCTCGAGACGCATCGTACGTGCAATATCTTAATTTTATATGGCCCTCTGCGTGAGTAATTGAATTTATACTGCTCCAATCGCATTCTAACGTAAACGCGGTTTTCGTTAGCAACATTGGAGCTCTGACGTCACAAAACACAAAGCGAGCATTTTGTCCCGTCGATTGCCTGTGAGTGAACGCCTCAGCGTGCTTCGTTTTTGTTGTTGTGCTCGACTTGTTTCGTGGTTGGGTGAGATTTTTGTTGCGCGGTTGGGTGCCATATCCACCGGGCAGCACATGCGGGCCAAGATATGACGTTCCGCACTTTTCCACGAGACGTGCAGTGACGAGCAAAGTGGATCGTCGTCGTGCGTAGGGACTGGGTTCCCGTCAAGACCGAGATCTCGCTTATGCAGCAATCATCTCACAGAAGAAAGCTACGAGCTGAGCTCTAAGCGGACAGAAGGGTTGTAAGCTGAGGTGTGATGCTGGTGCCAACGATATTGAACTACGTCCACCCACTCCTCGCCCAAATCGGGCAAGTCAATTTAGGTCTGTCCGATTCCCCTGAACTGGCTGAACTAGATCAGCGTCCGTGCAGAGGCAGACGACAAGAGCAGACGGCGATAGCAGACGACACTCCTCGTCCACCTCTGCTCGCGGTACCATTTTTCGCAGCTCTTGCTCAAATGTGCAATGTTTAACAATAACGCCGATACGGAGGTTGCATTTCCTCTCATTTATGATAATAACGTACCCGCGGTGGATGCGGAATTGAGATCATAACCGAGGGTAGGAATTTGCTTGATTATGATATTCTGAAAGCGTTTTGGGCACCTGCTCGCGTAGGTTTGGCTCCCTGTGGTGAGTGTTGAAATATTGGCTCACGTAAATTGTTTCTGTTTGATGCTATGCGGAGATCCACAGTGCTGATATTCTTACTTACAGACACAGGAAAGGTATTGCCCTCATGATAGTCCCCGCCTTCAGTTGCTCTTGGATGCATACTGAAGATCCGATACATTTCAGAGGTCTGGATTTAGTGCGTTGACACTCGCATGTCTCCGTAGCTGAGCATAATACTGCATGCTTTGTCCGCTGGTATCTGTGGACGCCCACTAACGGGCCTGGGCAAAACGCCGAGAATCGGCATTTTTGCCGATTCTCGCTTCAACTTGACGCCGAAGTTACGGTCGATAACAAGACGCTACCGTCAGGCCTTCCTCTTCGAGGTGACCGGTATGCCGACCGCGCGCTGCCGCCAGCGACTCCTGACGTAAAATCATCCTGGTGCCGCGAACCTGTCGTCGAAATGCAAAGATTTTCTTTGAGGGGCTTTTGCCGCTACCAGAACTTCCTGGCCGAATCGAACAGACCTTGATTATGCAGCGAAACCGAAACCAACATCTAGGCCATCTCGAAATGATACCAGAACTTGTATTTATCACGCGTGCAGCGCGATATCTGTTTGACCCGCGTGTGAAAATGGAGCGTGACTACGATTCACCAAGCTCGTCCAAGTCAAGTGACGACATGCATTTGAACGGTTCGCCGTTTGCCTTCGGCCCGCGGACATCGCCTCTGGGGGAACGACCCGCAGCCTCATCACCGATCCAGTGGATCCGCCGAAATATGTGCCCAGACGCCGCTTTGTGTACCTAGCTGTGCCACTTCAGAGGCGAGATATGCATCCTTTGCTTTGCAAGCGCGCCCTAGTTGGATCGGCGTCCATCGCAGTTGTGTTTGCGCGAAACAGCATACGTTTGCTCGAAGCTTATGGCTGTCTGCGAGTAATATCCTGCTAAAAGGGGGGACTTTTTCAGCACGTGCTTGGGAACTGCATTAAAAGAACCGTGTTTCAGTAGGGTACTGCCTAGGAGACTATATAATTCGAAACAAAATACAAGACACCCGTCGACCAACGCTTGTTATCCCCACCATCCGACAAACCTTTGTGTTTTGTGACGTCACGCAGCACCTACGGATGTCAGCCATTGAAACTGGCGAAATTTGGGGTGGAGTTTCGTACATAGGCTCATGAAAGGTTTAATTAATGACGGGAGATCATATACCAAAATAAAAAATTGCGTTTGTCTATATGAAGGCTCCCTCGATGTAACGAGCGCAACAATTTAAGTACTTCCGGTTTCGACCGGACAATCCCTTTAAGGCGTGCCAAAGAACGTTATTATTATGATGCAGCACGAGAACATACGGAAATCGCCCCTCCAGCTCTATTAAATATATATATATATATATTGTAGCGATGAAAAGAAGAACGAGGCCGGAGGTCGCGCGATGCGAGCGCTCGGGCAAGCAGTTCGAAGCAAGCCAGCAAAGAAACCGGACGTCTTGTCCGGCTAATAAACAGCTGGCAAGCGCAACCCGCTTCATCTGGTGTCAGAAGTGGAGCTCCGCTCTGGTCATCGCCTTCCCCGGATCATGGAACCTGCTTCCGACCTTCGGCGGGACCACACCACCAATACTACCGCCGAAAATACGGCCCTGTCGGACCCGCAAGCTTCTCAACTCACGGGTTTAATCACGAACCACTTGGAGCGACTCGAGGCCGTCTACGCCGCGCGGGAGAGAAACTTTCTGCAGAGCTCAACGTCAGTGCTTCAGGAAATGACCGCCTCCCTCACCGACCGTCTGGAGCGCTTAGAAGCTCGGCTCCCCGCACTCGAGGAACCTCATACCGGTATCGTTCCAGCCCACGCCCTCGTCGGACTCCCAAGCATGAGGCTAAAACCGTCAACGTACGACGGTACCACTCCTTGGGGACCTTACAAAACACAATTCATCCTCATCGCTGATGCGAACAATTGGGCTGAGGCTCAAAAGGCTCAAGCCTTGGCCGCTCATCTTGCCGGACCAGCGTTGAGTTTACTGCATCACCTGCCATCTGAAGCTCGCCAATCCTACCAGGCCTTGGTCGCAGCATTGGACGAACGTTTCGGGGACGGGCCGCTCCGCTATCTCCACCACGCGCAGCTCCGCAACCGCCGGCAGTCAAGGGTTGAAACGATATCTCAACTCGCCGATGACATCGAACGTCTAGCGCGTCTTGCCTTCCCCGGCTGCCCAGAGGAGACAATTCAAGCAGTCGCCACCATGTCATTCATCGATGCTATCTCGTCTGTCGACGTGCAAGACGCAGTCCGCTTAGCACGCCCCCAGACTCTACAGGCCGCACACACTTGCGCCCTGGAGGTAGAAGCTGCTCGACAGGCCTCTCGATCCACGTCACTGCGACCCTTTATGCAACCGCAGACACCAGCTATGAAAATGCAGACGACTCCAGCTCTCGTGTGCTGGAACTGCTACGAGCCAGGTCATACGCGGGCACAATATCCTAAGAACGACCTTCGTATTGCTAGCCGGACCCCAACAATGCCAACGCAAAGGCGAATAACATCAACTCGTGCCTTGACCTCATCCATGGCGTCTATCTACCTGCAGGGCATTGTTGAAGGTGTGCCCGTGCGCGCACTTGTCGATACGGGGGCAACAACATCTGTCATCCGCCCTGAAGTTCTCCTGAAGGCGAACCGACTCGTCCCACCAAACCCCGAAAAATACGCTCTGCAAACCGCCACAGGGGAGATGGTAACTGTACTGGGCTGCACAACCGTGCCTTTTAGCATGGGAGGCCTTCAAGTTACGCTGCCTGTTGTCGTCGCGGCTGTCGATGAGCAATGCATCCTCGGCGTCGATTTTCTTAAGGCACACAAGTGTGTACTCGACTTCAACGCTGGGCTTCTGCATTTGGGAACTGATTCCTTTCCCTTGGGTGCTGCCACGGTAACGGTGCTCTGTGACAGCGGGATGCCAATAAATCCCACGTCCCCGTGTCTCTGTTTCCAAGTATTGTCTACCAACTTAGCTGCACACTCGTTGCCACTCTACGAGAGGGCAACTTTTGGGCTAGACAAGACAGACGCTGATCAGCTTCGGCAGCTACTTGAACGATTTCCAAACCTTTTCAGCACAGGCAATACAGATTTGGGGCTGACGTCAGCAGCAACGCACCAAATCGTGACAGGACATGCTGCTCCTGTACGGCAGCCTCCTCGGCGCGTTCCTCTCGCTCAGAGGTCATGCATCAACGACATGGTGAAGACAACGCTACAGCAGGGCGTGATTGAGCCGGCATGTTCCCCTTGGTCTTCACCAGTTACACTAGTGAAAAAAAAGGACGGGTCAACACGATTCTGCGTAGACTACAGACGACTTAAATGAAGTCACTAAGAAGGACTCTTTCCCTTTGCCTCGAACCGATGACATCTTGGACGCTCTTGCAGGATGCACGTGGTTTTCTACGCTTGACCTCAAGAGTGGATATTGGCAGGTCCCAGTACATCCGGGCGATCGCGAGAAGACTGCATTTACCACAGGTAGTGGCTCATACCAATTCAGAGTTATGCCATTAGGACTCTGCAATGCTCCGGCTACATTCCAGAGACTAATGGAATCTGTTTTGAACGGTCTCATAGGCACAATCTGTCTCGTATACCTTGATGACATTGTTGTCTTTAGCAAAACATTCTCTGACCATCTGGCGAACCTCGAGAGAGTGTTTGCACGGCTACAACATGCGAATCTGAAGCTGACACCGAAGAAATGTTCGTTGTTTACCAGACAAGTCGAATACCTCGGCCACATCATTTCAGCGGATGGGGTTTCCACGGACCCTCAAAAATTATCTGCTCTTGCTGAGTGGCCGACACCGACATCCACCACTGACGTACAGAGCTTTATCGGGCTGGCATCTTACTACCGAAGATTCGTCCCCAATTTCGCTCATCTTGCCAAACCGTTGTATGCATTGACAGAAAAAAAAGCAAACTTTCTCTGGTCTCCAGAATGTCAGCACGCATTTGAGACATTAAAAACAGCACTCATGTCTCCACCTACGCTTGCCTACCCAAAAGACACCACAGCGTTTATACTCGACACCGATGCTAGTGCTTTGGCAGTTGGCGCAGTCTTATCGCAAGAACAGGATGGGCAGGAACGAGTCATCGCTTATTATAGCAAAGTGTTCACCAAGCCTGAGAGAAATTACTGTACCACCCGACGCGAACTGTTGGCTATCATCAAGGCCGTAACTCATTTTCATCATTATTTATTGGGCCGGAAATTCATTATTCGTACCGACCACGCATCCTTAACCTGGATGCTAAGCTTCAAGACCCCTGACGGACAGGTCGCCCGATGGCTGGAGCGTCTTCACCAATACGATTTCGAGATTCAACATCGTGCTGGCGCGCTTCACACAAATGCCGACAGTCTTTCACGGCGACCTTGCAATGACAAGTGCAAACAGTGTTTAAGCATTGCAAAACGCAGCTTCATGTCAATCAACTCACTGCAGAACCTGCCTTGCACTAACGAAGCGTGGACATTGGAAAACCTTCGTGTCGCTCCGCTTGACGATCCAGATATCGGACCCCTGGTCCAATGGAAGAAGAAGAACTACAGACCTCGATCTAAAGAAGTGTCCTGTTTGTCTCCTGCCATCAAGAGTTACTTAATTCAATGGGACTCTCTGTTTCTGCACGACAACCTTCTCTACCGACGCTGGGAGTCAGCTGCTGGCGGTTCTGTCGTCTGGCAGCTGCTGTTGCCACGCAAGCTCTGCTCCCAGGTATTTCAACAACTGCACAGTAGCCCAGAAGGAGGACACTTTGGTGTGAACCACACGATCAAAAAGATTCGTCAACGGTTCTACTGGCTGCAATGCCACAATGACATAAAGCAGTGGTGCCGTCAGTGCGACATGTGTGCATCGCGTAAAGGACCCCAGATAAAACAACGGTCACCACTACAAGAAAATGTGACGGGGGCACCCTTTGAGCGTATCGGCATCGACGTACTGGGGCCGTTTCCTCGTTCTAAGTCTGGAAACAGGTTCCTGCTCGTAATTGTAGACTATTTCACCAAGTGGCCCGAAGTTATTCCCATTCAAAGTCAGACCGCCTCCGAGATCGACGACGCTCTCGTAAAGAATTGGATTACCAGGTACGGAGCCCCACTGAGCATCCACTCAGACCAAGGAAGGAGCTTTGAATCGCGAGTCTTCCAAGAGGTTTGCGAGATCTTCAATATCACAAAGACGAGAACGACGCCCCTTCACCCGCAGTCAAACGGCCTGGTGGAGAGGATGAACCGCACCATTTTACAACACCTATCGATGTTTGTAAATGACCGCCAAGACGACTGGGATAACATCGTGCCTCTGTTTCTGTACGCATACCGCACAGCTGCTCATGAGGTCACGCCCGCCACGATGCTATTTGGCCGTGATCTTCGTATGCCCTGTGAAATTGCCATCCCACGAGCATCAGAACCGGCCAAAGACCATGTGTCTCACGTAAGCGACCTTAGAGCGAACCTAACGGATGCCTGCATTCGCCCGACAACGTTTGGCAAGTGGGCTCGCTCGTATGAAAACTCAGTACGACGCACATGTCGCAACACGCCCGTTCTCAGCAGGTGATAAGGTATGGCTGTACAACCCCATCCGTAAAAGAGGACTGTCTCCGAAGCTTCAGCGCCATTGGCAAGGACCCTTTACGATCGTCGAACGGCTCAACGACGTGGTGTATCGCATACGTCGCAATGATCGATCACGTCTGCTCGTGGTTCACCGCGACCGGCTATCACCGTACGAAGGACTTCGTTAATTCTCACTGCAAGGAGAGGAAAAAAGAATGGGAGGGGGGATAATGTAGCGATGAAAAGAAGAACGAGGCCGGAGGTCGCGCGATGCGAGCGCTCGGGCAAGCAGTTCGAAGCAAGCCAGCAAAGAAACCGGACGTCTTGTCGGGCTAATAAACAGCTAGCAAGCGGAACCCGCTTCAATATATATATATATATATATATATATATATCGTAAAAAGGAGGTAAATGCTTTAAAACGTATTTATTGGACGACGTTCCGAGCGGGGACCGCTCTTCATCAGGTCCTATATATATATATATATATATATATATATATATATATATGTTGGTATGTTGACCACACGCACACACACACACACATATATATATATATATATATATGTGTGTGTGTGTGTGTGTGTGTGCGTGTGGTCAACATACCAAGAGGCATTCTCTGCTGACACACTTGTTATTTACATAATTTACAGATAGATATTTACAAACGGGCCAGTCCGAGATAATATCTATGTCAGATGAGACAAGCCTGGATTCCAGCCGGCTTATTCCATCGGAGCTCTGTGTCGCGTGTGTGCCGCTCGTGGTGCGAGGCTCCTGCCACGTTCGCTGTGCATGCGTTGGGGCACGTTGCTCTACGGTGCAGATGGTGTCGCAAGCTTGTTCGCTACATGGGCTCCCCCGCCCCCCCCCCCCCCCCCCCCCCCTAGCGGTATAGCGGCGAAAGACGCTGTTTGGTAGCGTTTAAGAGACTGAAGCGGACGTTGCGGGGACGGGCTTGATCGGGTTGAGTTCGATGCGTGATGTCCATGGTGGCAGAGCATCCCACATTCGCAGTGTGTGGCGTGAGGTTGTCCGTGTCGTCGGAGCTAGGATGTACGCAGGCTTGGGTCGGTCGATTGATACATGGTCTTCGCGGTTCGGGTAGGCAGGCGTAAAGTGCTTTTCAGCTCTTCCAAGGACCTTGTACGGACCGTCGTATGCTGGTTGTAGGGAGCGTCGCGCAGCATTGTGGCGCGCGAAGACGTGAGTGGTAGTTGAAAGGTCGGGGCTCACAAAGAGATTTTGTTGCCGGGTTCGACGTGTGGGTGAAAGACGGAGGGTGGCCATGTGGGAACGGAGCCGAGGGGGTCAGGCAGAGAGCTGGATGGTGAAGCACAGAAGAAGTCGCTTGGTAGGCGGAGCGGGGTGCCGTGAACCAGCTCTGCTGCGCTGCATCCAAGGTCGATCTTAAGCACAGCTCTCATCTCCAGCATGGGGAGCGGAAGATATTCATTCCATGTGGATAGCGTCGTGGCAGTGATAGCTGCTTTGAGCTGCCGATGAAATCTCTCGACGAGTCCATTCGCGCTCGGATGGTATGACGTCGTTGAGATGTGATGGAAACTAAGCAGTTTTGATAGCGTTGCAAACAGGTTGGATTGAAACTGTCTTCCGCGGTCTGTGGTTACAGTGGTAGGAATTCCGAATCTTGCAACCCACGCAGTGAGGAATGCGTGTGCAACGGCTTCAGCAGTGATATTACCGCCTCAGGCCATCTGGTGAAGCAATCGATGAGGGTGAAGATGTACCGATAACCTTGAGATGGTGGAAGGGGGCCAACGATGTCCATGTGGAGGTGGCTGAATCGTCCATGGGGAAGCTGAAATGTCGCAAACGGTGAGACAGTATTGCGGTGGACTTTGGTTCTCTGGCAGTTGATGAAGGCACGTGTCCAGCGTCGGACGTTGGAGTTCATGCCAGGCCATACATACCGAGATGAAACAAGTCTTTGTGCACGTTGACTTGATACCAGGGTGTGCCAGGGGATGAAGTATGTTGAAGGCTTGGCGTCGAAAATCTCTAGTGAGGTAAGGACGTGGCTGACCGGTTGAAACGTCGCATACCAGTGTTGGCGATGATAAGTCTGTTTGGACTTCCTGGAGCTCCAGTGAGCAGGAGGAGGAGCTGAGCAGCGTCTGGAGTTCAGAGTCATTTTTCTGGGAAGCTGAGAGGGCTGAGTAGTCCAGAGGTGGGTGTTCCATGAAAGACGCATCGATGTGAACGCGGGAAAGAGTATCGGCTACAATGTTTTCTTGTCCTTTGGTGAACCTGATGTCCGTTGTAAATTCTGATATGAATGCCAGCTGACGAATTTATCTCGGGGAGTGCGCAGCACTCCGAGAGGCAATGGCGTACGTCAGCGGCTTGTGATCTGTGAGTATGAAGAATTGTCTCCCTTCCAGAAAGTGACGAAAGTGCTTGACAGCGGAGTAGGTGGCAAGTAACTCACGTCCAAAGGTGCTGTACTTCACTTCTGTAGGGAACAGTAATTTCGAGTAGAATGCGATGGGGCACCAGCATCCATCAATCAACTGCTGACAAACTGCGCCGATCGCTGTGTCCGAGGCATCGACCATGATGGAAGTTGGAGCGTCCCATCTGGGATGCGTCACGAGTACCACGTTGGCTAACTGGTTCTTGATTCTGACGAAGGCTTCCTCGGCTGCGGGGTTCCAGGCTAGGGGTGAAGTCTTCACCTTGACTACCGCGAGGAAAGCATTCAGTGGGCGAAGTACAGCAGCATGTCCTGGGAGAAAGCGACGACAAAAATTGATAAGTCCCAGGAATTCTCTGAGTTTTCGCACATTGGTTGGTCGTGGAAAATCCTGGATCGCTTGGACTTTCGACGACAGAGGTTGAATGTCGTCCTTGTCGAGATGGTGTCCGAGTAAGTCCAGTTCGGACACGCCAAATGTGCATTTTTGCACATTGATGGTGAAACCAAATTCGTCTAGACGTTCGAAGATCGTTCAGAGATGACATTGGTGCTCTTCATATGCCTTGCTAAACACCAAAATGTCATCCAAATATGCGAAACAGAACGGACGGTTTCGCAGCACTTGGTCCATAAAACGCTGGAATGTTTGAGCGGCGTTTCTTAGGCCGAATGGCATCCGCACATATTCAGACAGTCCAAAAGATGTCATAATCGCTGTCCTAGGAATGTCTTCTGGCGCAATTGGGATGTGATGGTAGGCCTTCACGAGATCAGGCTTGGTGGAGATGTCTGCCCCTGCAATGGCCCCGGAAAAATCTTGAATATGTGGGATGGGATACCGGTCTGGTACCGTGCACGGTAGTCGCCGCATGGCCTCGAATCTCCAGTTTTCTTTTGGACCATGTGTGAGGGGGACGACCAGCTGCTCGATGAAGGCCGGACAATACCAAACTCGATCATGTGTTCGCACTCGTTCTTTGCGATTGTTAGCTTCTCGGGAGCTAGTCGCCGGGGTCGTGCGAAGACGGGTGGTCCGGTATAGTTTCGATGGAGTGGGTAATGGTGTGCTGCGCGGATGCAGCATGGAACGATGGTCGTGTTAGTCTCGGGAAGCGATAGAGAAGGGATTCCCATTGTGTCGAGGCTGGGGGACATGGCTGGTGAAGTTGAAGCTTTTGGTCTCGGACTTCTATTCTATGGACGTGTAGATGCGTCTCACCATCGCGAAGCTGGTACTGACGCATGTCTACGGTTAGGTTGAAGAACTGTGAGAAGTCCGCGCCAAGGGTAAGGTACTTGACATCCGCGACTATGGATATCCAGAGGAAAGTCCGTCTTAATCCGAGATCGAGAGCGATGGATCTCTCGCCGTAGGTGTTAATAGCTGAGCCATTGGCCGCTGCTAGAGATGTCAAAGGCTGACGGTGTCGGCGGTCCTCCGGAGTTGAAGGATAAACGCGGATTTCCACGCCTGTGTCCACGAGGTATCAAACTTTGGTTGTCTCGTCAGTGATGAAGAAAAGACGGCTCTTTTCTGGGATCACCACATTGGCCGTCTTTAACGTGGCGTTCTCGCGTTTCCCATAGAGCAGGGTGGCGAGCAGTTGTTTGCCGCATATCCGAACTTTTGGTGGTGCCAGCAAATGCGGTGTGTTGGGTTTGGAGAGCTTCTGCGTCGCGTGGTTCGGTGGAAACTGGAGGAGCGAGACCGAGGACGAAAGGTGGTCGACGCTCGTAGTTCGGCAACCTGCACCGATAGTCGGTCGACTTTTCATGAGAGACGATGGATGATCTCAAAAAGCTTCATATCGGTGGGGGAGAGGTGGAAACTGCTGCATGGGAAGCACTTGTTGGGTGGCGTAAAGAGCTGGGGAACCAACCTCCATGATCTCGTCCGCCATGCGTGCTAGCGCTTCCAAGGACGTTGTGTCGGATGTTGTAAGTATCACACACGTTATTGGGAAGCCTTTGGAGAAAGAGCTCGCGGATGAGTGAATTATCCAGGTTGTCGGCTCTATCTCCTAATAGCTGCTGCATGCGGCGAAGAAGTTGGGACGGCTTGCGGTCGCCTAGTTCTTCGGCGGTCAGCAACTGTTGCAGCCGTTTCTGCTCGGAGGCGGTAGTACGCTGGATCAAAGCATCCCTTAGGCCATCGTAAGGATTTTCCGGAGGAGCACGGAGGATATCTTTTACGATTGATGTGGTCATCTGGAGCAGGGCCGTCACGACATAATCAAATTTGGCTCTCTGAGAATTGATGCGGTTGTTGCGGAAAAAGGCGTCCGCGTGAAGGAACCAAAGTTCTGCATCATTTGTCCAAAAATCCGGCAGCTTCTCGTGGATGGCGGCAGCGTGTGAAGGAGCGGTAGCAGACCCGGCCGCTGCCTCGCCATCTGATGTTCCGTGGCCATCGGGGTGGGACATCTCGAAGTTGGAGGCACGTAGTCCTAGGTATCTGGCAGTCCGGGTCACCAATTTCTGGTCAACATACCGAGAGGCATTTTTTGCTGACACACTAGTTATTTACATAATTTACAGATAGATATTTACAAACGGGCCAATAGACAGTTTTAGTATAGCGTTGCTTGATCTTACGTACGCAATACGCAATAGTATAGCGTACGCTAAAAATGACCTGCTCGGACCGAATTTAGTTGTGCGTTACGTTTTCGAGTGAACACCGCGCATGATCTTGGTTAAATTTGCTAGAGCCGTAGAAGTCCGCGTGCTTATAGCGCAACCATGCTTCTGGAAAGAAATATTGAAAATGAAAACGTGTCCATTCATTTTATTTGAAATTAAACCAAGCCACATCTGCCTCGTCAAGCGCACTTTTCTGCGGGGTACAGAGGCTACGAGTACGAGTGCGTAGCCAAATTCGATCACGGAGCCTCCGTCACTCGTCCCGTGGAAACGGCACCTTTTATCAATGCTATCCCGGAATGAAATTCATGACCCTGATGTCCAGTGCATAGCGAGAACTTCGGCGATTTCTTTTAGAGTCGTTCGTCCGTCGTCGATGAACTGTGGGAAGAGGCTTAGCGTTGAGCAGATCGCAGCGTCGACGCACATTCCGAGCGGCGAACATTTTCACTGTGCACTCCTTCAGCTGCACGGCTATCTGATTCGACTGCGGTAGGTCCTAGGAAGAATCGCCCAGCTGAACACCACGCAATTTCACGTAACACAGAACTTCGAAAACGCCACGTCGCCCTTGCTGCGCCAGTCGAGGCTACCGCCATCTTGAAACTGGCGCTCTAGTTGGGTCCGAGATCTCTCGAGAGCGTCCCGCAAGGCCCGCTAGCCATCAACGCAAAATCCCCAGCGCTGCGTGCGTACGCAATACGCTAGCCCTTTTATTGCGTTCTGCGCATGCGCACTCACGACCCGCAATCTCCTTGCGTACGCAAAGATATAGCGTACGGTCCACTAAAACTGTCTAATGTATATGTCAGATGAGACGAGCCTGGGTTCCAGCCGGCGTATTCCATGGAGCTCTGTGTCGCGTGTGTGCCGCTCGTGGTGCGAGGCTCCTGCCACGTTCGCTGTGCGTGCGTTGGTGCACGTTGCTCTACGGTGTAGATGGTGTCGCAAGCTTGTTCGCTACATATATATATATATATATATATTCTATGACTTCACTGGACTTACTGGATGTTCTTTAGGAAATCCCTCAAACGGAGATGCTGTCAATATTGCGGGTAATGTTTACATGATAAATTCTTTAGTTTTAGTGATAAAGTAACAATGATACAATGTTTTAGAGCCAGTGCTCAAACCATATGTAGGTTCCGTACTTTTACATCTAAAGAGTTGTGCAAGCTGGAACGCAGACGGTACCCACATAAGACCGGCAAAGCTTGTTGTTCACTTGATAGCACCGGCGCTATCCCATATCTTTAATCTTTCTTTAGCCACCATCGTATTTCCTAAACAAATGCAGATACTAGGTTTAAATATTGCATTAAAAGGGAAGTGTAAACGAAATGGAGAATTACCGACCTATTTCAATATTACCATTTTTTTCCAAAGCTATTGAAAAAAAAAAAAAAAACTTTACACACCGTTAAGTACGCATACGTAACACAAGTCCACCGAGGCTGCCAATTATTTGTCATAAAAGTTTATTCTTCAAAATTTCTAAGAAACAGTTTACTGGTTCTTGGTGTGTTTATCTGAGTTTGGCTTCCTTGTAAGCTTCTTGGTTTTGTGAGCTCGGAGCGTGGAGCAAGACGCGAAAGCTCGCGCTGCATGCAGAGCCTGCTAAATTCAATCCCCACCCCCTGCCCGTTATGATCTGGATGAGTTTCGTACCGGCACGCGTTCGTGTAATTACCACTGCGTGATGAACGTTAAGAACCACAGGTTAGCGGTTGCACTGAACTGGCTAAATTTCTCATCTACTGCTAAGAGACAAGTCACCCGTTGAGGCGTACTTGCATCAAGGCTGTATAAAGATACAAGCAACAGAAGTTTTACAGCGGAGCTGTTAAGGGTTAGGTTCCCTAGGATCGTGTCCGGTACCAAACTCTTGTCGACACAAGCCTCCAGAAACCTCTGGACAGCTACCTCCATCTTTTAGCGACGGTGGCAAGCACACAGCCAGTCTGGTTGCCGCCGTCGCTCGTAGATGCCGGCAACCTTTCCAGCTATCATAGAAGAATAAATAGTTGGGCGAGTTGGTGGGAATTCATCGTAGGAAACAGCACGCAAAAGAGACTAAGACGAGAAACACACGTGACGAGCGCAGCGCTCGTCACGTGTGTTCCTTTGTCTTTGTATGTTCTGTGCGCTGTTTTCTACACTGTAAAAAAAATCGGTCAAAATGACGGGAAATATCCCGGCAGCTCTATTTCCAAGCATCCTACCATCAAAGTGACTGCAGGCCGTCATTTTCAAATGACGCTGTTTCTCATCATTTTGACGTCTTACTTGTCAACCTAAATTACAATGTTGTTGTCAAAGTAATGGCAAGCCGTCATTTTCCTATGACGGTTTCTTATAATTTTGACGTCCTACTTGTCAACCTGAAATACAATTTTGTTGTCAAAGTGATGGCAGGCCGTCATTTTCAAAAGACGGTTGCTTGTCATTTTGACGTTTTACTCGTCAACCTTAAATACAGGCTGAATTGCCTTTTTGATAGTAGACCATCATTTTGAAATGACAATGTTTGATTATGATTTTTGACATTTTACTTGTCAACCTGAAATACAATTGGGTCATCAATTTGACGGCCTGACATATTTTCACTGTTCGAACCGGCGTTAGTTAGGCCATTTTCTTGTAAATCTGAAATACAATTCGATCGTCAGTTGTGTCGGTTGTTTGCCTCTGTTTTGTTCCTTGATATAAGGCTTCCAGAATGATGGAGGTCCACCAGTTTGCTAGTATCTTCTCCATTATTACCGTCAAGGTTGGATTACGAACATTCTTATGAAAAATTTACAAAAATTAGGAACTGCCCTTACATATTTATTAATCATGAACGCCATACAAAATGCACGATTACAAAACTATGCACCGAACTTGCGGCTTGCGTCGTCGTCGTAGGTGTCTTGCGGCATGCGTCACCGTCGTATAGGTGTCGGCTGCAATGGACCTGAAAAACTAAACATAATGTATATCCAGATCATATACATGGATGGTACATATTGAATTCGTGCAAAATTGAACAATACAGCAGTAGAAAGAAGGGCGACGAAAATAATCCCTGGAGGAGGGGAACAAGGAGGACAAAGGACGAACACAAATCTCCAAACACAGCTAGGTGACTGGTGCATGACCGAAAACTTCCGCCTGACCGAGTATCGAACCCGGGACCTCTCCCTTTGTGTTCGTCCTTTGTCCCTCTTGTTCCCCTTCCCCAGGAATTATTTTCGTGATACTTGTCCAGCTCGCTTGCACCTTTGCATTTAATTGCATTATAAAGAAGAAAAATGACCGCATCTCCACGTGGTGAATTATGATTGTTGCGAAGCTCTCTCTGGTGGTGCTGATGATACTGATTTTATTGTTCATAGGTAGTGCTGATGGTGCTGATTTTGTTTTATTGCTCTTACGTAGTGTTGAGTTCCGGGTTGCATTTCGAATTTATTATAGACCCTTTCCGAAATTCAGTGCCATCTGGTGGTTCGTATAGGAGTTTAGCTTTTGCCATACCAATGGCGGTAATAAACTTTTATTTCATCGGACACCGTCACTTTCGCAAGTCAAGGGCACGCGAGGAATTGTTCAATGTGAGTTCTTTCTCGACCACTTTCAACTTGCAGAACAAAGGTACAACCCACATAGATGCCTCGATAAATTTCTATCCACCAAAGGAGTTCGGCAGCAGTGCGCACCGAAGCAACACCTAATCATCTGTATTTCTGCAGCATCCTTGGCACGCGAGGATTCCTTTCGCCAAACATCGCCCGTCATCGTTCAACGCCGACAACACCACGTGCCTGGACGGGACAAGATCAGCGCGCCACTGACGGCCAAAGTCTACAAAAGAAGCCTGCCCAGCATCCCAGACCTCAGTTCGGCAGCAGTGCGCACCGAAGCAACACCTAATCATCTGCATTTCTGCAGGTGAGAACCACGTATTTCTTGTATAAACTCAGTAAAGCGTCTGTGCACTGCTGCCGAACACAGCAACAACTCTTAGAATATTGAAACTGTCTTTGTGAGAGTGACGAAGCTCCGTATGGTGTTGCTTTCTTAATTCCTGATCTATAATGAGTAAGGAAACGAAAGACATTGCGAAAGCCATTGAAGATCTAAGACGCGAACTGAGAGCTGAACTCAGACTGTATACTAATGTGTGGAGCTGTATCGAATGAGTGAATCTGATTGACCAGGAAGTGTTTTGTTACTGTGTGTGAATGTTTTGTGAGTCCAATGCTGCCATCATTTAAAGGGGGCCGAGGGCCCCACAAGCTGCGTTTGTAGCTTTTTTCCTCGGCCTCCTCCATTATGTATGAAATGGAAACCAATAAAGAAAGAAAGAAAGAAAGAGAGAACTCTAAAAGACAGTGTGAAGTTTTGTAACGACACTTGTGACGGAGTCAACGAAATCAGAAATGAAATGAAAGGGCTCCGAAAAGATGTTCAGAAACTGACGGAAAAAAACGAAGAACTAGCAATCGAGAATCAAAGGCTAAACGAAAAAATTGAAGAACTTGAGCAATATCAAAGATGTAATAACCTTGAAATAAAAGGAGTGCCAGAGGAAGGTGATGCATGTGACGTTGTCAAAAGAATTGGGAGTCTCCTGAACGAGCCGATCCTTGACTCGGATATTGACATATGTCACCGTGTCCCGACCTTCAAGCCCTCTGAAAAGAACATAATTGTTCGCTTCGTGCAACGCACGAAGCGAGATAAAATTCTTCGAAAAGCCAAAAAGCAGAGAATGACAACTGAAAATCTTGACTATGGTGGGAACAGCAGTCCTGTTTACGTCAACGAACATCTGACGAGTTCAAACAAAAAACTTTTGGGTGCCGCTGTAGCCAAGAAAAAAACGGTTGGCTGGAAGTTTGTGTGGTCCTCGGGCGGGAAAATCTTCGCGAGAAAGAATGAGCAAGCAAATGTTCTAAGGATCGCTAACCTGGCTGACGTTGAAAAAATAACAAACTAAATAAGATGACTACACCCACAGGATACACGCAAAGCCATTCTAATGGAAGGCACTAAACCTGACTGTAACTATTACGATTGTCAGGCATTTAATAAAAAATATGGAAAAGGTGATGGACAGTTTAAATCTATACACTTAAATACAAGAAGCATAAAAAATAAGGTAGATAACCTCGAAATATTTTTACACTCATTGAGTGCGAAATTTGAAGCCATAGTACTCACTGAAACCTGGCTATCTAAAGAAGACACACCACCGTACCTGCAGGGTTATAAATGCGAACATCTGAGCAGAGACGAAAAAAGGGGCGGTGGCATAGCTAATTATCTCAAAAATAACCTACAGTCTCAAGTTATGAATGACTTAACAAGAATGGATGTAAATGTCGAAAGCTTATTCATTAGAACGTCTAATACTGTAGTTGCTGCCTTGTACAGACCACCCTCCGGCAATATGTTTGAATTCATGCAATTTCTTGAAAACACACTATGCATCCTCGGGTCGTTATCTCTGTCATTCATTATTCTCAGAGATGTGAACATAGACACGCTTTCAGGTGACCGTCATGCGAGAGAATTGCGCGACATCATCCATCAGTATGCCTGTGAGAATGTAACAACACTACCAACCAGGGTGACTACAGACACTGCTACATCTCTTGACGTCTGCATTACAAACCTAGATAGTGGTCATATTACAGCTGGCGCTATATTATACGACCTTAGTGACCATTTTCCCATCTTCTGCTTTGGGTCTTATTTAACTGGGGAGCACAACAACGAAAAACAAACGTTTTGGCACCGCCCAATAAATGACGGCTCACTACAAACTTTTCGCTGCCTTATAGAACAAGAAAGTTGGGATGACGTCTACGAAGAACGTGAAACGGACCGTGCCTATAAAATTTTTGACACTAAATTTAGACAGAATTATGATGCTGCCTTTCCCCTGAGAGAGATAAAAAGACGGAAGAAAATAAGAAAACCGTGGGTATCTGGCGACCTGTATAAAAGAATAAAAGAAAAAAACCGCAAGTATCATGCTTTCATCATAAGTCGGGATCCCTCTCTTTTAACTGAATTCAAAAGGTTTCGAAACAAACTGAACACCGATCTGAAAAGCGCGAAGTGCGATTATTATCAAAATAAGTTTCTGCATCATCACAATGATAGTCGAAAAGTATGGGACACCGTAAATGATTTAACCAATAGAAGGTCAACACGATATAGCTTGAAGGAAATCTTAATAGACAATAGAAATGTATCTGGAAAAGAACTAGCAGACGAAATGAATCGGCATTTTATTGACGTAGGCACGTACATGGGGAATAGTGTCAGCGCAGATAACAGTGTGTTCACGATGAATCAGATGCAGTCTATCATGCTAATTCCAACTACGTCAAATGAAGTGGAAAGAATTGCCGCTGGAGATGATGGAATAAAATCTTTACCTATAAAACAGACCGCGGGCATTATAAGTCCTATTTTGTCCCATATAATAAATATAATGCTAGAGTCTGGTGATTTTCCCGAAGAATTAAAAATAGCCAAGGTAACCCCTGTGTATAAGGGAGGAGGAGAGGAAAATATTAATAATTATAGGCCGATCTCGGTTCTTTCAGTATTTTCAAAGATTCTTTAGCGCATTATCAATGACAGGCTAACGAGTTTTTTTCAGAAGCACCAAACAATAACGCAGGCTCAATACGGTTTTCAGAAAAATAGGTCTGCGGAACAAGCACTAATTGATATAAAGGATAAAATTGTTGAAAATATTGAAAACAAATTATTGACTCTTGGAGTTTTTTTGGGCTTACAAAAAGCGTTTGATACTGTGCAGCAGACTATTCTATTGAAAAACTTGAAATCTACGGTGTACGAGGAGTTGCACTAAGACTAATAGAAATGTACCTTTCAGATCATTATCAATATGTATCTATAAATGACCATTCATCTAATAAATAGAAAATACGACATGGTGTTCCTCAAGGCTCCATTTTAGGCCCTCTATTATTTCTCGTGTACATTAATGACATTACGGCAATACCAGGTTCCCCTGAACTAATAACGTATGCAGACGACACAAATATATTCTTTGCTGGTGCGACGAAGAAGTGCGTCGAGAAGTTATATCTTTCAAATTTATCAATATGGTTGCAAATAAATCGTCTACAATTAAATACAAAAAAAACTAAGTATATCATTTTTAAACCAGCAAATAAGCAAGACTATAGTTCCATTAACGTAATATACGAGGGCGCAACATTGGAGCAGGTAGCAGAACAAAATTTTTTGGGCGTCTGGTTTGCTGAGGATCTATCATGGAATTGCCATGTAAACAAACTAAAGGCTGATTTAACCCGCGTAACAGGATGCATTTATAGAATACAAAATTTGATACCGACCTGGTTAAAACACACATTGTATTATTCCTTATTCTACTCCAAAATTTGTTATGGTATTCTGGTCTGGGGAACGACGACGGCGGCGAATTATAATAAAATTATCCTTTTGCAAAAAAATATCTTACGAATGTGTGAAAATTATAAAGGGGATGCCAGAAATTTAAGAACACAACCACTCTTCATCAAATATAATATTCTTAAGGCAGATCAAATATATTACTTCAAACTTTTACTATGGATACATAAAAATAGACTTTACACCACACCAGCGAACAGCCTTAGTGCATATCCGATTAGAAATCCGAAGCGAAGGATGCCGGCCATAAGAACCAACTATGATCAACAAACTTTCATTTTTCAAACAACTAAAACTCTAAATAGAACGGACTTCAACATTAACTTTAACAACACGTTACCTGGTTTTAAAAGGGATTGTAGAAGTTTCCTGGTTGGCAGTGAAATCGCATTCTCATTTGGATAGTGTATTTCACCAAGAATACAATCACTAGATATAGCTAATTTCAAAGATTTGTTTTCATAGTATTCCTTCATGTGAACTTGCTTGTGATGCTGATATGTCGGAGGAACACAAGATTGCATTCTAGTTTTTTGTTGTTACTGTTTGTTGTTACTGTTTTTGGTTTATTACGACCAACACTCGTTTATAGAGGTTTCTTTAGCAAATGAATATAGTGTCTATTCTTCTTGTTTCTTTGACTTGTTTCTCTTGTTTTATTTTAACTGTATGATGTTTTGTAGAATCTGTTATTATGTAACTACTTTGAGCTGCTGGACTTTAGGGGGCAGAGGCTTTGTCATGCACCACGCCTTTATCTCTGCCCCCTACGCGGCAAACCCGCGAAACAAATAAAGAAAAAAAAAAGCCGATTGTGTGTTGCCCACAAATTGACTGAATCTAAGTTAGAAATGAACGCTTACGTAGCTCTTGTGTTCCATTCCTATGTCGTGTTGTACTAACCCCCCAAATGTACAGGCCTCGCATCATCTGCTTAGGAGCATCTCCAACGTCTTCCTTTATCAGTTACTAGAAGGCCGCCATTGGTAGGACACCGATGCCGTTCCACAGATGATGATAGTGATCAAAGTGGCCATACTGAATTTCGGAAAGCGTCTATTACTGCATTATGGTCGGTGAAATGCAGAGCCAGTGATTCTTCTAGCGGATCAGCTTGGATCCGCTAGAAGCCCTGGAACGCATCTCCACCGCTTAAGTCAACGGTCCATGCCAGAAAGAGTATGTGTGGTATGGAACGTGGTTATATACGCATTTGAGCATTTGACCGCAGCGCCCTCTTGTCTATAAACGTTGAGCCAATGCATGCCCTCAGCGCCCTCTCCTGTATAGACGCTTTACACACGCGCCAAATTACAGCCGCCATTGCTGACCTTCTCTTGTCTTACCGAGATGCTGAGCAACTGAAACGGTAGTTGACGATCCTCTACAAAGGCCGATGCTTTAGAAAAGGACACAGTTGAATCTAATGTGGCAGTAACCTGGCCTTCAATGGTAAAGATGAAGTGAAATAAACGAAATAAGAGGAAACAAAAACTGAAAGTCAGTTATGGCGGCGTCCATGCACAGCTGCTGCAAAGCGTCTATAGACGATGATCGGCTACATGCAACGTTTCATCCATGACATGCCCAGCTCTTGAGTTACTACCACACCTCAGGGCCCCCTACTCGTCCCGCAGTCGTGGCCGTGTGGTTAAGGTGATGGACCAGAGATCCATTGGGGTCTTCCCGCACAGGTTCGAATCGTGTCGACTGCGGAAGGATTTTTTTTTTTTTTTTTTTTTTTAAGAAGACAGATGGGATAGCAATCGATGTGAGCACGGACACCGGACGGACAATGCTAGAGCCTATAGGGAGCTTCGCCCCTAAAAAAGGACTTATGTAGAAAATAAAACTAAACAATTAAGGATGAAAACAAAATTACTTCCAAGTCCAAACAAATATGACAAGGGGCAATTTTATTCCATTTACTATCTAATTGCCTCTATACGATGAAAGTAAAAGACCTTTCCAACCTCTATCTACCAGTTATGTTTCACTGTGACTTTTATGCACGACATAGTGACTTTTAACTTGCGCGTTGCCAGGTGTTTGGGAGGCAGGAGCCTTGTCAATCTAGATTTTTTCCCAGTCCCCAGCACTTAAATGGCAGTAAGTAAATACAATTTAATAAAACTCGGTCGTCTAGTACTTCAGGAATACTTGTAAACGCTTTTTATGGCTTTCAAAAGCGCCATCGTTCAAACTAAATGGTGAAACCAAAGAAAAGTCTCTGATGTGTCCTGGCAGTGCCTAGCGTAGCCTAGGGCACCCAGGACCATATAAGCTGTGTTCCTAAATACGCTCAGTCTTACTGCAGAGTAAATGTTCAGCACCTTTGAGTGTGAAAAGCAGCTCTAGCTGAGTTGTCACGTAATAACCCGCCGGAGTAACCTGGACTTAGTCTCGAGCGACTCGCACTGACAGACGCGTGCTGGTTATGGTGATGGGGCGACAAAAGAAAAGGAAGAAAACCTAAAGCTTTGCTTTGGTAACTTTTCGAGAAATTTTAGGTCGCGTTCCTACAAAAGGGAGATGTAAAAATTCGGGAGGTTCCGAGACAATTCGGGAGAGTAGGCAGGCGTGTTAAAACTATACTTTGACGACCCCAAAAACATTGTCACAGTATCGTTGTACAAGTATAAATGAAATGTCTTAAAATACTGGATAGATTAATTTTACTTACAGCTATTACCTACCCTAGAATGATATGCCGCAAAACAGTGACTGTAACCAATTGAAGGTGCAGCTCACCACTGTTAGAGAGTTTGGAGGAGGCTCAGCAACTTTGGCGCAATGCCGCTCGTTGGTCCTTTGCCTCGCCCTTTCAACGGGTTGATCTGCCCGAAATACCTGAAAGAAATGAGAATAATTAAAATAAATCGTAACTTTGGGTATCATTTATTCTAGGTTAAGATCTGTAATGCTGCGAATATGTGAACTGCAATGGCTTCTGTGAGATGCAGTATGTGTCTGTGGTGAAGAATGAGTACAAATATGGTTCTTTGTGATATTCTGGTGGGACCCAGTTTTATATTATTTGTGAGCGCAACTACCAGTCGATCTATTTGCTAATGCGTACAGTTCAAGGGCGACAGTAACTATACAGGCTGTCCTAGTTATCTTGAAGCAAGCTTTAAAATAAAACTGAGCGCTCTAGACAAATGAAACCTAGTGTGTTCTGTTAGCAGGCATCTTAACAAAGATACAGTCTCACTTTTATTGAGCTACTTAATTAATAAATGTAATTATCTAGCTTTTTCCATATAGAAAAACGGGCAAAAGTGTTAATTGGAAAGCTCTACACTGTAATAAAAAATCGGTCAAAATGACGGGAAATATCCCGGCAGCTCTATTTCCAAGCATCCTACCATCAAATTGACTGCAGGCCGTCATTTTGAAATGACAGTGTTTTATTATGATTTTGACAATTGACTGTCAACCTGAATTAAAATTGAGTCATCAATTTGACGGACTGTACGAACCGACGTCCGTTAGGCCGTTTTCTTGTAAATCTGAAATACAATTCGATCGTCACTTGTGTCCGTTGTCTGCCTCTATTTTGTTCCTTGATATAAGGTTTCCAGAATGATGGAGGTCCACCAGTTTGCTAGTATCTTCTCCATTATTACCGTCAAGGTTGGATTACAGGGATTCTTATGAAAGATTTACAAAAATTAGGAACTGCGCTTACATATTTATTAATCATGAACGCCATATAAAATGCACAATTACAAAACTATGCATCAAACTTGCGGCTTGCGTCGTCGTCATATGTGTCTTGCGGCTCGTGTGGCCGCCGTAGGTGTTGGCTGCCATGGATCTGAAAAACAAAACATAATGTATACCCAGATAAGATTCATGAATGATAAATATTGAATTTCTGCGAAATTGTTTAATACGACAGTAGAAAAAAGGGCGACGAAAATATTCCCTGGAGGAGAGGAACAAGAAGGACGAAGGATGAACACAAATCTCCAAACGCGGCTAGGTGACTGGTGCGCGACCGAAAAAATCTGCCTGGTCTGGGTATCGAACCCGGGACCTCTCCATTTGTGTTCGTCGTTTGTCCCTCTTTTTGCCCTTCTACAAAGATTATTTTCGTCATACTTGTCCAGCTCGCTTGAACCTTTGCATTTAATTGCCTTATAAAGAAAAAACAGACTTATAAAGAAAATACAGACTTATGTGGAACATAAAACTAAACAATTAAGGTTGAAAACCAAATTGCCTTCACCTCCAAATCCAAACAAATATGACAAGGGGCAATTTGATTGCAATTACTATATAATTGCCTCTATAAGATGAAGGTAACAGACCTTTCCAACCTCTGTTTATCAATTGTGTTTCACTGTGACTTTTATGCACTACATAATGAATTTTAACTTGCACGTTGCCAGGTATTTGGGAGGCAGGGGCCTTGTCAATCTAGAGTTTTCCCAGTCCCCAGCACCCAAATGGCAGTAAGAAAATAAGATATAATAAAACTCGGTCGTCGAGTACTTCAGGATTACTTGCAAATGCTTTTTTCTGGCTTTCGAAAGTGCCATCGTTCAAACTAAAGGCTGAAACCCAAAGAAAAGTCCCTGATGTGTCCTGGCAGTGCCTAGCATAATAGCCTAGCACACCCACGACCATATAAGCTGTGTTCCAGAATACGCTCTAGCTCAGTTGTCACGTAATAACACGTCGGACTAACCTGAACTTGCTCTCGCGTAACTCGCCCTGACAAACGCTTGCTGATTATTGGGATGGGGCGGCAAAAGAAAAGGAAGAAAACTTAAAGCTTTGCTTTCGTAACTTTTCTGGAAATTTTAGGTCGCGTTCGTACAATTGGGAGATGTAAAAATTCGGGAGGTTCCGAGACAATTCGGAAGGGTTGACAGGATAGCTAAAACTATACTTTGACGACCGCGAAAACATTGTCACAGTGTATTGTTCTCCAAATATGAATGAAAGGTCTTAAAATACTGGATAGATTAATTTTACTCACATCTATTACCTAACACGGTATGATATGCCGCAAAACAGTGACTGTAACCAATCAAAGATGCAGCTCGCCAGTGTTAGAGAGTTTGGAGAAGGCTCAGCAGCAGCTCAGCAATAGCAACTCAGCAATGCCGCTCGTTGGCCCTTCGCCTCGCCCTTTGAACGGTTTATCTGCCCGAAATACCTGGAAAGAAATTAGAATAATCGAAATGAACCGTAACTTTGGCTATCATTTTTTGGGGGTTGTGAAAATCTGTAATGCTGCGAATATGTGAATTGCGATGGCTTCTATGAGATGCAGTATGTGGATGCGGTGAAGAATGAGTACAAATATGGTTCTTTGTGATATCGTGGTGGGACCCAATTTCATATTTGTAAGTGCAACTATTAGTCAGATCTATGTGCTACTGCATACAGTTTAAGGGAGACAGTAACTATACAGGCTGTCCCAGTTATCTCGAAGCAAGTTTTAAAATAAAACCGAGCGCTCTACACAAATGAAACCAAATGTGTTCTGTTAGCAGGCATCTTGAGAAAAATACAGTATCACTTTTATTCAGCTACTTAATTAATAAATGTAATCATCTATCCTTTTCAATATCAAAAAACGCGCAAAAGTGTTAATCGGAAAGCTCCGGAGGGAATTGAGAAACAGCCGATTAGGTTGTCCTCAACATGGCACGCCTCGCATGCTTCTTCTTTCCAGCCTTCAAAAAAAACATTCACGAAACACAAAGATACCACGTGACAACGCGCTGACGAAAGAAAGAAGCAGACGAAGAGTATTGTGTTGTGAATGCCTCCGTTCCTGAAGCCTCTTTGCAAATTTTCAATGCACAGCCCTTGTCTTCAACACTTAATAAGTTAGCCAGTGTTAATTAATTATAAGCTAGGATAAAAAAATTCTGTCTCCTCGTCAAGACGCTTGCTAACAACATACAGTTGGTTTCATTCCCCTAAAGCTCTTTTTTTTTTAAAGCTTGGTTTGAGACGAGACAATCCTGTATACTTTTTCCAGTAATGGATAATCAAAATACGCAGTTGAATGAACCATACTGATCAAATAAAATAAGGCAGAGAAGGAAATGAATATTGTTCCGTAAACCCGACGCAATATCGTGTGACCGACCCAATTTTGCACTCATTTGTTTGAATATCAGTTCTTTTTAATTTCATTTCATCAGTACACATAATTCATCTGCATATTTGAATTACTAACTCTCTAAAGAACCGAAACAACGAAGAAAACTTCTTGTGATGTCTACCAGTGGTAAGGTATTTAGGTTAAGAAGCCGCAACAATAAGACGTGTTGGGCTAGTTGGTTTGAGAAACTTGGCGGGAGATGCGTCAGCGAACCGTCAGGCGTTATCTGACAGAGTTTAGGTACCTGCGATCGACTATGACGGGCATCACATAGCCACTGATTGGGCCTACCGCGACGTAATATGTTGCTGGCTGGCACGTTTGTGTGTGTCTATATATTTTTATCTGATCAAGATAATTCTTGTTTTCCTCCTTCCAATTTTGGGTAATAAACAACAGTGGTTAGTTCAGCGCCGTCCTGTCGAGTTTGTTCCTTTACTCTTGTCCAAGTTTCTTTTGCCACCCTAAGGTCACGTGACCCCCCGAGGTCACGTAACCCCCCTTCCCCCCACCCCCGAACTCACGTGACACCCCCCCCCCCCCCCCCCCGAGGTCACGTGACCCCCTCCCCCAGGGTCAGGTGACCCCCCCGGAGCATATTAAAGAATGAGGAGAGGAGGAGGAGGAGGGGTCTACCCTCCCCTCAGTACCCTTCCCTCCTCCTCCTCAAGAGCTGCGCTCCAATTCGGCGTTACAGGGACTTGTAAACGGCTTCCACTTTTTCTTCTTTGATACTCGCTCGAACAGACACAAAGTGCTTCATTTTCATTAATGTTTGTTACTTTCGATAGAATTAGTGACTGGCACTAAAATTCTAACCCTTACCGAAAGGAACTTTTCCCTCATATTCATTTACCTCTGGAAGAACTCCCTAGTGAAAGGGCAGCCAGGTGGATAGCAGATAGTGAACACGAAGAAAGCTCCAAGAAGTAGCCCCACTGCCTTCTCCATGCTCGTTGTGGTGATGCATTCCTCTCCGTCGACCGCGAGGATGATCGTACGGATGTCACCCATGCTCGAGCCTGCATGGAAACAAAAGTCCAATGTTTCGGAGAACACCACGCGGGCGGCTTTCTATGTTCGAAAACAATTACCTTGGGAACATATACCATTGGGTGTTTGGAAAGCACATATACTTGCTACCAATGACGGGGCGAATCTTTATCCCAATTTGGAAGAGCGACCGAATCTTGTATAATTTCGATAAGTTTGGCAAAATTCAGAGCATTGCGAACACATGTTAAGGAAAGTTTCAAATGTTTGTAACATTAATGTTCGTGAAGCCTACAAACGTAACGAAAAATGTGTGAATGTGCCCATTTATGTATTTATAATTAAACCTCGCCTATCCCATTTTATTGCTTGGGTGCAGCTCGCCTTCGCAAAAGAGTGTAGGCATGTTGTCACGAAACCGCAACTAAGTTTAGCGCCAGGGTTGGCAGCTAGATCACCTGACCTTTTTTTTTTTTTTTAACACGTCCATGCTTGGCGAGCAGAAAGCCAGCCGAAACACCGACGTTCAGCTCATTCATTCAGAGCCATGATGCGCCTAGAGTGAATCGTATGGCATGTCGCGGCGGCGAAGAAACCAAGGCGGAGAGAAGGGGGGTTGAGCATCTTGCTGATTCTCCGCTAAATCGCACCGGCTAGCGTGCCGTCTGAGGTTCGTACATGTGAGCATTTCAAGAAAATATATTTGCTGCGCAACATTTTTCGTGCCGCGGTTCATATGGGGCCTTGGTGCTCGAGAACCACCCAAATATTCTTCCGGGTATTAGAATTACCGAAGCCTAATGCAAGATATGACGGCGGGGCACCTGTCCTCCGCTTCAGCAAAAAACATAAGTTTTTATCGCATCAGATTTTTTTTTTTTTTTTTTTAAGCTTGTATTTATATCAACGCTAAGTATTATTAGGGAAAAAGGTAAGGCAACGTTAGCGGAATTGATATGTTCACATTCAGTCTCTAGCCCACAATAAGCAGAATACAAGCTTGAACATTGTGATCAACTGGCCCTTTATAAACAATATGCACGTTTCTTTATGAGCACAACAACCGATACGACTTGACCTTTGTATGCCATAAATCGACACACGAGTTGGCAGCTTTTGAACACTATGGTTGAACATCGGTAGAAAGCGTTTCTGCACCGATATTTGTTGCAAGCAGCTCTCCGTCACATAGCGCCAGAATATGACTTTGATACACAGTGCTGCCATGACAGTGACTCACATGAGATGTAAAAGACTTCGCGTTTCAAAACACTTCCTCGCAGTTGACAAAACAACATGCTGTGGCAACACCCGAAGATATATGTCGCTTCACATGTCCTACAACATCTTTTTACAAGAGGAAGTGAGCATTACAGAATGCGTGCGGCCAGGTAAAACCACCTCCAGGTAAAGCTGAAGGGTCAACAATATCCTGATCATGAGTACGAGGAACATGCACCCGTAGTGCATTAAATGTTCTGAACTTTTTAAAACCGCCTTTGTTCACATAAGGGATGTTGATATTGTAAACATTTGAATGAATTGTGTAGTGCGACTCATATTTATACAGATTCAGTAAAGGGGCCTGGCAGGCATGACAAAGAAACATGACGATAAAGCAGCATCCCCAGGGAAGTAGATTACAGGAGTAGGTGCCTGGGCTGACTTTGCCAACGGTGCGGCGACGTCTGTTTTAGCTGTGCTTGGGTAGACCAGGGGGAGCTTGTCTAGAGAGCTTGTCGGAGAGCTTGTCTGAAGAGCTTGTCGCCTGCGAATTAGAGATTTGAGTTAGCATCAGTACACATGAAATAACCAAGCGGCCTCAAACTTTTCAGGCCCGCTACCCCATAAAGAATTGTACGCCGTCCGGCAACCTCCTAACCCCCCCCCCCCCCCCCCCCCTCCGGCCCGTGATACAGCGAACAGTTAGTGCAGTTTCGGAGTACACTATTGAAAGACATTAACAATTATATTTTACTACAGCATGCGCTCCCCACACTAACATAAGCGAATCATCAGTGTGACAGGTTCTGCACCTGTCACACACACAATTATAAAAATGATGAAGAATAAGAAAATTGGGTTTTTGAAGAACGCAGCCTCAAAATATGACGGTGTTTCACTTCTGATGAAGTTTCAAATTATTATAAAATATTTCGCGAGTATAAATCAAACGGAGGTGCTACCAGCCGATAGCCCCTCTATGGGACTACACGCGGAAGCTTTTCGTAAGCGAAATAATTACGAAAATTGTCAAACAAGACTTCAAATATGACACCGGAATGTTAAAGGTGCAATGTTTCGGATTTTTTATCACTGGCACGAAATATCGGTGTTTTATTTATTGTACTACAAAAAAATAGCCGACATACCGTAAATTAACGCCCAAAAAAAGATGCAGAGCATTTGGTACGAAAACGTCCTTGCGCTCCACGAACTCATTAACCACTATAATAACGTGTTTTTAAGCAAGATAGTAGTGCTGGCCTTCGTGGTGTGCGCGCGCTTTCATAACCAATACATCCCGATCAGACTATATTAAAAAAAAAGTGTATTGTAGACTGCAGGTTGAACCAAAAGCATGCCACCAAGGAACTTGGCCAACGGACCTGCTAAACAGAGCGACACCGAATCATGAATCCCGAAAACGTTGCCCGTGGTGAAAGAACTAACTAGAGAAGTAATGATGTAAATATTGAGTTCCTTGAAAAATATAGCCTTGTCAGTGCTTGAATGAAGCTGTCCATTTTACAGCAATGCTGTATATTACTCACAGGTCGGATTTCTGGAACTTTTTCGTGTCGTCGTCCTCACGGAAAAAACCCTTCAGCGATTCAAGCGAAAAGTGCATATCACGTATACATCATACAGCACAGCATTCGTTTCAATAAAGACAAGCACAAAACAAGCATCCCAACCAGATAATTGATGATAAGGCGCTCCTGATGACAATGCCAAGCACGTATAGCGCTCACCGCATGCGTTTCCCGATAAAGATTATTGTTGTGCACGCTGCTGCAGCGACTCGGGGAATAACGTCACAAGATTACACACACCACAGCGCACTATAACAAACAACACACACACCTTACACACGAAAAATAAAGCAAAATTCAAACAAACCTCGCTGACTGACAACTCTTTTTATATAACTTTGTCTTCCCCAACCTCTAGCACCACCGAATTTCCCAAATCACGCGCTCCGATCTCCTAGATGCCTAAAAATGTTTTCTCTTTTTCTGTCAGGTGTAAGGATGGTGTACTTATACAGTTGTTATAGTTCCTGGCGATATGTTCTGCTTCGATAATTTCTCGAGTTAATTGGTTTCTGTTCCTACCTAAATTTGTACAGTATGGCAGGTGAACGTCGCACCCACAATCCCGCCAGTGTATGCCTAGATGCCCTGAGTTGGCTCTGGAGCTGTTGTTGTTGTGTTCCCGGAGCCTATCATTAAGGCATAGTCCGGTCTGACCTATGTACACTTTCCCGCACGAAAGGGGAAATGAGTACACCACTTCATCGGCACACTCAACGAACCTGTTCTGATGGTTTTTGGTGCAGCATACTGTTCGGTAAAAATCAGGTGAGTTGACTTGTTTACACAAGTTGCCAAGCTTATTGGGAGCAGTAAAGACGACATTGATGTTGAACTTGTTGGCGATTTCCTTGATGCCATGGGAGAACCTGTGGAAGCCTTTAATATTAGAAAACCCTTTTGCTGTTTCCAAACACGAACTGACGCTTGCGTCTTAAGCGATTTCCGGCAACACAACCTAGACAGAAGGCCTCCCCCATGGTCTCCTCTCTCTCTATGGAACGTCATCAGAGTCGGATGGCGCTAACTCGGCTATTGGGCCCGAGTCCGACCTTTCTACGCGCTGACTGGACGCGAACCCCAGTCGAACACTGACACAGCCCTCGTGCCCGATTTCAGGCCTTTACCGATCTGACTGTGATAACGCGTGTGGAGGCCTTCTGTTGAGGTGGCTTCCGGTCGCTCTGACTTTGTAAGCCTGCCGAGCTTATGTGACCAGAGCTAGGATTCATAAATGTTACATGGACAACAACGTTGGAGGTTTAGCGAAGGCCTTCGGCTGTACAGTTCAGTGCTTTGAAGGATTTAAGTTGGTTTACAAGAATATTGAAAATTTTTTAATAGATCTCGTCGTCTCGTGGTTCTTCGTTTTCTTGGCGGTCGCCTGGAGAATTGGTAACGTTCCGTCGTCATTTCAAGCAGCAGTGTTGAGGTGGGCTTTGTTCATTATTTTTATAAATCGGAAGTTTTTTGAGATCTACAAAGCTGGAGTGCAACCTGATGGCGTTTGCCATGAAAAGGATTTATATAAAAAAAAGTTTAGTTACAGTGAATTTACGTTTCTTTCGTCAATCATTTGGTATAGTGCAGTGGGCTATCGTTGCAGGTGATTTCACAGCTTCGCTAACCAAACACCTTCACAGCGTGGATTGGCGCCCCGACATTTTCTTATCTACCGGGTGTCCCAAGATAAAACTTATAATCTGCAATAAAATGGCCCGCCAATATCAGCGGCCTGAGACGTCAAGTTGGACTATTTCTAGAGTAAGCGTTTTACCTGTCACATTCGCGCCATAAAATGTCAACTTTCGACTCCGATTACAAAAAGAAATAAACCGACAATAGCTTAAGACATTCGTGCAAGTCATCTTTTTTTTTTTTTTTGTTTACTTAGAGTTGAGACTTGATATTTTAATGCGATAATGTGAATAGTTAAGGACTTATTTGAGCATTAAATAAAATCAGAAAGAATAAACATAGGACGGACAGAACAGCACCGAAAGAGGTGCTGTTCTGTCCGTCCCTATGTTTATTCTTTCCGATTTTATTTAACTACACCAACGCGCTCACGTCGAACTACTATTTGAGCAAGTTTTCGCTTTAAAGGGGCACTGACACCCCAAAGGTCGTATTCTTTTTTATTGTCTAAAACGATGCAAGTTGTAGTCATGGACACGCAAAAAAAACCGCATCGCGAAAAAAAAATTTCCCGCGCGCGCGCGCGCCTTTTTGTTTTTGGCGTTTATATTTCCCGCGCTAACCTCCTTGCTTCTTTTGATCGGTGACGTCAAAAATCTGGAAATTTAGAAGCTTTGTAGGCGACATTTCTATAACATTTAATAACGGCAATCGTAAAACATGTTTTTTAACGCAATGACGAACGCACTACGGCCTTTCTTTTTGAAATAACAAAAATCAGATTTCGGTGTGATGTCGCTTCCTGAATTTGTGTTCTCCTTCGGAAACCTTGGCGGCGCTCGAGCAGAGGCTTATCGCCGAGTCGGGGAAGACCGGTTTTTCCCCGCGTCGGCTCCCTTCTATCCCGCCTGCTCACCTCCTCCTCTCTTCGGGTCGCGGTAGCAACGGCGCTTTGCTTCACAGCGTGGTGCGGAGGTCCGAAAGAAAGTCGAGTCGCAGGAGACCGCAAAGTTTGACTCACTGCGCTGGCGCGGATCGCGCGGGAACTTCAAATTCGGCATTTGGAAATTGTTTTTTTAATTCAGAAATACTGAATTCCCAAGTTTCGAATTTTGAGGGTAATGTCCCGGCATCATTTTCAATCGTTTCGGATAATAAAATAAATTACGATTTTGATGTGTCAGTGCCCCTTTCAACGCGAAGTCGCTAATTTTCGCTGCCCTTTTTATACCTTCAATATATTTGGGAGCATCTAACAAAGCAATTTTCCAATCTTATCGCGTTTTTGTGTAGGTGCTCGTCCTGTGAAGAAACATACTACAGAACGAATACTCTTTTAAAGTTGCATAACTCATCAGCATACCGCGTGCTGATAAAGGCACCCTAGGTTACATTACACTTAGAGGATTGATGTGAGCCCACATTTCTAATTTTCACGACATCTCATCAGCTTTAGCTTCTTAATGTAAACGGTTTTGGTATAAGAGGCTTTAAATAGTATAATTCCCCCTAACATTTTTTTTTAATCTCCAAAAACAGTTTAGGTAACAAGCTACGACACATATTGAGCAAACACTCGCATCGACTTAATGGCCTGCGGCGCGCCCGTCGTCCACCGGCAAATGGCTGATAACCGCGAGTTCCATGTCAATAGGTGCCGCCTTCCACCACACCCAATTCAATGGGGAAAAGCCCAATGCTGCTGGTCGTTCAAGCAAATGGAACGCTCTTCAGCGTTCCGTCTACTTCCTCCTCCCTGGCCTTTCTTTCCCTCGCCCCACCTTCTTTGGTTGCAACGGACTATATTTGATACATCCCTCGTCCCAAATGCACTGCCTCCAGCGTAAACAGGTTATTGCCGGGTCCGTTCTGTCGTCTCTCGGTGTGAGTTCCAGAGCAAAAATATGTCGCCATTAGTGCCTTTGTATACTTCTAAAGCGTCCAGTATTTACATTTCATAAGAGCTGAGTCTGATGGAATTCAATTTTTCAATATCTCAGCGTCTAGATTCATGAGCATTTGATTTTGTTTTGCCGTGTAAATCAACTTCGTTCAAATATTTGTGACATTTTACAAAACTGGTTCACACACGTACTTTCGGCTGCAACCGAGCGCGCTAACAACCGGTGTTCAAGTTTCTTGTGACTACTTATAACCGGCAACCGGGCTTAAACGCCGAATGTAGAGCAACCGGTTGATATCTTATCTAACTATCATCGTACTTCCAGCGTAAAATCTATGAAAATAACTCTGTCATTACCTGACTTATCTTCCCGCCGTAAATGTGCTCGTCTCTCCTTATTTCATAAAATCTACCATCACAAATCACTTTTACGCCAGTCCCTCATGCTCGAACCATCTTATCGCTCAGCTCGCCTTGATCATGCTGATAATGTCGGCATACCAAGTTGCAACACTAACGCATTCAGCATGTCATTCATACCTCGTACGTCAACAGATTGGAACCGCCTTCCCGCTTCAATCGCCTCCATCCCTGACGTTTCTCTTTTTAAACAAGCACTTGGCAACAGCACCCTTAGTTGACTGATTTAATTGCCATCATTTTTTGTGTTCACTCCCCTCTGAAATGTACTATGTACCTTGAGGGTAAATAAATAAGTAAATAAATAAATAAATAAACTCAGCTGTGTGAGCCGGCCTTTAAGTTACTCTCAGCATGTTGGTTAAAGCACCAACCAAATTACACACGGTTGCACTCTCATTTAGACTACTGTTTATTGGTCTGTTGCACTGCAACGAAAAGTAAACTAAAAAAGAAAAGAAAGGTATTTGGTGTAGTTACAACTTAAAATTGTGTGTTTTACACAGCTTTCTTCTTTGAACCATGAAGTTCTTTCTTAGAGTCCAACAACAGTATAGCTCGGGAGCATCGACGTTAACTTAGGGGTGAAAAACGGCGAATTAGTCTTTCTGGAGATGTGCTCACGGAAGACAACATGTAGACGCTTTACACAAGCGCCAGAATACAGCCGCCATTGCTGACCTTCTCTTGTTTTACCGAGATACCGAGGCACTGAAATTAGCGTGGACGAGCCTCCACAAAAACCAATGCTGGGGAGAAAGACAGAAGAAAATCTAAGATGGCAATAACCTAGCCTGCTATGGTAATACTGAAGTGAAGTAAACGTAATAAGGGGGAACAAAAACTGAAGGTCAGTTATGGCGGTGCCCATGCACAGATCCTGCAAAGCGTCTATAAATAGACACTTTTCAATAATTCATAAACAACATTGTCGATTGCCATTTTGGGGGCACTAAGCATGGGTTTGGGTTCGAGTCCTCGCTGAGCTCCGACACAGCGTTCGCGTCGAATACATGCTCAAGTTTGTACGTGCCGAAGCAATGACCGACTCGGATATAGTTGGCGCAGCAGCCACTAGGTGACATCCACTTTTGGTGACTTCAGCGAAACCGACGCCGCGTAGCGAATACCGAGAAGTTTAGGAGAGGAGGTCGTTTCGACACTGTCGTCTGCTATCGCTGCTTGGTTCTCCTAGGCGGCATAGAAACATCGTTTCCAGTCATTTTTTTATGTATCCGCCCTGTCATTCCTACGCACTGACTAGAAGAAGGTTTCTACCTCCCAAAAATCGCTTTGCTTTCATATGTAATACCGATTTGACGCCGCAGTGCAAGAAATTTATGGTGGTCCGCGTGCTGAACGGCGAAAACGACCTCCTTTCGCCCGCCATTTTGCCTGACCAGCGCGCCCTCCATAGTTCGCTGGAGTCGCGAATTACGGCGTGAAAAATAATTTCCGAATGCAATTCGCATTAGATACAAATCCCAACAACAAAATTCACCGGATCTTTTTCTTCGTCAAAACACTTTACAATTTTTTTTATGTTCATTTTTTTGCAGTCGTGTTTTGTTTTTATTTTTTGCATTGCATCATGGAACAAGCGGAGCTGTCGCCGCCTCCCAAGCTGTCCGTTTTCCTCGTTAACTTCTCTAACTTTATGTGGAAACTTTCCTTCACCGTGAAATCGAACGACACATTAAGGCCGGTCGGCATAATTTCTTGTCTACAAAAAAAAACAAAAAAACACGATATTAAAGAACAAAAACGAAAAAGACTATTAGGTACCTTGCTCACTTTTCCCTCGTTTTCGATTATCCGTTTTGACAGTGGATCTCCGAACTCGCAGGGAAAACCAACTTCTGGCATAGCTTTCCTCATCAGCCACAAAGAACAACAAAAAAAAAAAAAAGTGTTGTGACGAGTTTTAGTTGTTACCTTTCTCTAGCAAGGTCACATCATAAATCCTGAAAGCGAGAAGCTGTACTCAAAGATTTGTGTTAACTTTTAAGCAGCTGTATTGGTAGCTCGCTACGCGGAGAGTTTCGTTTGAATTCGAGCTATTAGAAAGTTATCGCCGGAACAAACTGAGGCATTGGCATAGCCATTTTAAAGTTAAACATAATTTGGCAAAATGCTTAGAATTTCGTGACGCCTGAGAAGTGAATCCTAATAAGCGTGGCCGCGAAGCTCGTTGCTGATCGGTTAACGGGGGAGGTCACGTGACCAGACGGGTGGGTGAGGAGGAGTGACGTATGCGAGATGGAGCCCAAACACCTGTGAGCACTGAGGAAGAGGAGTTCGGGAGTATGAAAGGCTTCGGAAGGTCGCCAGGTTCATTAGCCCTGTATACGTGAAACATCGGGTATCGCTAAACGTTTGTGATGCTAAAACGTTTCACGTACGCAATATAACCACCTAGCAAATTGCCATGTTTCTTTTTTGCTCACACACACCTTGTTTGTCCAATAGAGTAGAAAAAAAGGGCGTAAGGCGCGTACAGCATTAATTATTGGCAGGGCTGTGCAGCAAAAAAAAAAAAAAAAAAACATGTTGAGTTGCAGGTTTTCAGTATACTTCAGTACTCTATAACAAAACATCGTCTGTCAGAAAAACAAGATAAAAATATGCAGCATCAATCTTAGGGTGACCAGACATCCTAGCTGTTTTGGTCGGGACAGTCCCGTTTCAGAGGTTCCTATCTGCTGTCCCATCTTTTTATCTAATAATGTCCCTTTTCTGTGGAAACATGCATAGTAGTTGAGAAAGTGTTACTAAGAGAATGAGAGAAAACTGAAAGAATGTTTACTTGTTAGAGACCTACCGTTTGCAGTATGTTTATTGCACAAAAGCACGTGTGTGCTTGCGGGTAGAACAATGTTACAATCAGGGTTGGTCAGAAATACTCAAAAATGTATTTGGAAATACAAATACTGGGATACATAAAAATAGTAGCTAAAATACTGATACTGAAATATATCTGAAAAGTGTATCGCGATACGTATCGGAAATACATTTTAGATAGAGGCAAAAAGTATTTGGAAATACAAATACAGGAATACATTTTAGGGAGGGCAGAAATACAGATACAGAAATACTGATACTGGAATTCATTTTTTGAATTTGAGACGCCAATTGAGATGAAGCTTGAAGTTGGAAGTGGAAGTTTTTGATCCCGAAATTACTTTCCTGTAGGCTTGGCACTGTGCCTTGAAGGTAGTGGTTTCAGACTACGAGGGGTCTTCAATGGGCTTAAAAAAAACGTTCCTTGAAGGACTGTCCGCGGCCCCTTCCCTGACATCCTATCTGTGTGACGAGGGATGCGAAAACACCTCGACCTCTAAATAAATTATATGTCATCCTAAATCCCATCAAAACGTCAGAACGGCCCTGTCCAATAAGAACGCCTCTGTCATCATTGATCACGTGATGTCACGGTGGAATGGACTGGTATTCTTGATCTGTAGGTGTGGCCTTTAACATTAAACTTAACCACGTTGCTGTATGAAAGGACAATATGTACTTTCGTTGTAGGTTATCTCGTTGAAGATTATGCAGGCGCATGTGGAATTTTCGAGAATAGTGAAACACCTGAAACATTCTGGAACACATGCATTATCTTCTGTTACGGCTGAAAAAACGATACGGTGGCATTCCTGTTGTAAAGGTCCTTCCTGGTGACCCTCCGCCACCGACACGTGACGCATGAATTGCAGTTCTCAAGTTTCGCCTAGCATCATCCAAACAGAGGCCCTGTTCCACGAGCACTTCAAAGATAATCAGAAACAGGGCCTTTAAAACATCTGCGAACCAGCGCATGCAGAGTGGCAGCGCAAAGTCGGGGTCGCGAGCTAATTTGCCGACCACCCAAAGGCCCATGATATAAATGCCACTTTAAATGCCTTGAAAGTGGGATTTAATATCGTTCTAAATCATGAACATGCAAGGAACAGAATTCCAGCGTCTGAAACACTTCCGCCACCGCTTCACCGAACCCTCGCAAAATCGCCATGTGTCGTGTGGACGGACGGGGAGGTTCATCGGCGGAATTGCCTCCGGGGGGGGTCTAGGGGAGAGACACGCGAGCCGCACTTTAACACGCGAAGGGCCGCATGCGGCTCGCGAGCCGCAGCTTGGCCACCTTTGCTGTGTGCAAATCACAAGTGGGTCAGCCGTCCTTTTTCGCACCGCGGTCACAATCTCCGCAACAGTGACCAGAGAGACAGGGATCTCGAATGAAAAGCGACGACAACGCGGTCAACAAAACTTTAACGGGGTAATTCGTTAATCACTCTCGTAAAATATCACACACAAGCACATTTCGGAGAAGGCTTTATTCATTATTTGCAGACTTCACCTCCTTACTAACCGCTGCTGTATTGTGTTTTGAACAATATGTACAAGCTAGTTTTCGAGCCACCAGAAGGTTTCGGGGTCCAACGTCAGCACTATTTATCTGCCAGGAGCCAGTTCTTGGGAGAAAGGCCACGGCAGCAAAATCAGTAGGTATGTCTAATAGAAGCATATGTAGGGCAAACACACTGAAAACATGTATCAACAAAGAATGTAGGGGTTGAATCGCTCGCTAAAGATATACTAGAGGTTGTAATCACTGAACTCGTCTCAACCACCATTCAGTGGAACGTCAGCTCTACAAGGATATGCCACAATCGTTTAAACAATCAGGATGTACCAAAAATGTACTACTACATCTACACACTCCAATCGCACACAAACCTCAAGAAAGCGTGGCAATATCGCCACAGGCAGAGCAACATCACAGAAACGGGGACGTAGCGCTTCGGAGCGAGGAGAAATGTGCTAGTGCACTGACGGCGGTACATGTGGTTCAGAGTAGTCTGAAGACTTGGTTCCCAACTTTGAAAATTGAAAGCTAATAGATCTATAGAATTCTGTGCACGCAACTTGATTTAAGAAAAAGAACTTGCAATATCACCACAATTATGTTACCCTCCTCACAATACAAGTTTTCACAAGGTCCAGGGTGTTCAGTGAGATCTCTTCATCGCAAACACATTCATTGAACACTCCTTAAGAAACCGAAACCAGATAACCGGTCACTTTGAGTAGGAGTATTTCCCTCTCGCATATCACAAAAAGTGTCACCAACCAATCAATCAATCTCTCACTCACACCGGTTCCGCTTTTCACAGACGAGCTTCCATAAGCCACATCCTGCCAAGTCTCTTCAACATGCTGTGCTAACTAATGTGGCACCCATTTAATGTCCCAGTGTCGCAGTTGTACATGCTCATAAATATTTCTGACACCCCGACTGCTTTCATCAAGGCCACTGACAGGCAGCGATGAAGTGAAATGTCGCTTCCACTATTCTGGTGCATTGAGGGGATGAGGTACCGTTGGTAGCCCCGGTTACTGCACACACGTTCACACTTATCCGCATTTCTAGGAAATAAATGGTAAAATTAACCAGGCTGCTGTTGTACAAGTCAACACATTGTCAGCCCCTAGTGTTTTGGCCAAACTTTGCCGGGTTAACCTCTCCGAATGAAACCGTCCAGAACCGTCGGTGCAAAAATTGGTGGTATGGCCAACTTCGACGCAAGAACTGTGTGTGGCCTAAAAAAGAGCCCGGCCTACACGGCAAGCATTATTTCGCACCTAGAGAATTCTAGAATGAATAACTGAACCGCAATTGCGACACTTAAAAAACGGAAAGTGGGGGAAAGGTGGCCGGGCATGTTCCTTACAGAAGATGGCGCCCCAGGAAGCTGTCGCAGCCCTATAAATATTTCACATTCTTGTCTCGCCCTATGCAAATCCACCCGACATTCCCCCGCGCCCCCTCCTCCCCCTTCCCCCGACTTCTACATGATCTCAAAGATGCAATGACAATTGGTACCCGTTCAAAACTGCCATATCTTGGTGCCCAGTGATGGTAATCGTGGGTTATAACCAAAACGTCACTGCCCAGATGTAGGAAATTGCGGCTGTCCCCGAGAGTGTCTTCTCATAGCAAATTAAGTTTTCAAAATCAATCACCCTGGCTGCCGCTTTTGAGGCAAAAGCTCAAACTGTGTCGAGAAGCCAAAAAGGTGAGCTATAAGATGTAAATCTTTTTGTTTTGCCATTTTTTAGCTTTATCGTCGTTCCTAGCACTGCCGTCATTTCTAGCATCGTTCTAGCAACAGTGAATAAGTGTTGTGATGCCACTTCACCGTCACATTTGTAAAAACAGTAATTTCTCTATATAGATTTCTTTGCGGTACGACCACCATGCTGCTTTGGGATGTTGTGTACAACATTCCAAAGACCGTAACTGCCCAGACGCTCGTCAAACTGCCAATTTTCCTCCAGCTGCGTCTCTACAAGTTCCTCGCGACAGTTTAAAACCGCCGCGTACAACGTCTCACGTCGGAAAGTGCACAGGCACGATGTAATGCCCTTCTGCAACGCAAAAATTGTTATCAGTTGTTGCGCTGAACTGGAAAGAAACGTCCGCTGCAAAGTAGCCTGAAATTAATGCAGAGTTCTACACATTACCACTAAACGGTTCCACCCAAGTCAGTTTAAACGATCAAAGTATTGCCACAAGGGCCACCTGAATGGAAGCTTTCTTGCCAACCGTCAACTCAAGGAGCGCAAGACTGACCCAAACGAGAAAAAGGGCTTTGTACCTCGTCCCCTAATTTCACACCATGCACACCACAGATACAGCTTGTGACAGAGCAGACCCCACGCAACGTCAACCGGTGCAGACCTCGGCCACCAGGCGTCGCTTTACCATGACTCGCTAGGACGACGACCCGTCGTGGCTTGTCGGCGCACGAGCCTATTGCACATTGACGAGACGCAGCACCACAACAGATAGGGAAGAGGTCGGGAAACATGGTAGACGGCCAAACACAGATTCATTGATCTCGCCGCAAACAGTCGACTCACGTAGAGACTTCGCACTCCAATGTCAAAGCTTTGGCACACTCAAACCCAGGACCTACGAGCCTTCGATGCAGGAGCCGTCACCCAATGCTTCCTGGGGTGGGATGGCCGGTTCCTCGGGCAACGGTGCCTAAACCGCATCTTCAACTGGCGTCATTACCGTCCTTCCCGCCCCAAGTCGGAAGTGGTCCTCAAGTGACAACAAAGAGTCGGCGGTCGTGCTGCCAGACATCCTGGTGGCTGTTCGTAGAAATGCCGGCGAAAGGCGAGTGGGCACGAGGCAGAGCCGTATATAGAGAGAGTTTGGTAAATGAGAGGAGCGGGCAGAGCCAAGGCGGGCACAAGACGCAGATAGACATGCACTCTTGGCAAACCAGATGCCAAAAAAAATATCTATGGGTGGTACCGAAAAACTTATAATACGTGCCTAACGGTTAAATGGAGTAACTCTACATGGTTGAAAATATAGCGTGCATGATGTTTTGATTATGATCATGCAAAAAGATGCAAGAATCGAATGTGCCGCTCGAACTCTGTTTTGCTCCGAAGGAGTTTGACTGCTCGGACGGCATACCCTCGGCCCCTGGTGCCTGGCGTAGAGATCACGTCGATCGTTCTCCTACCTTTTGATTTTGCATGACCGTGATCGAAAAATTACTGCACCATATTTTCAGGCCCGAGAGTTACCCTGACGCACACATTGATTTTGTTTCTCGCGACCACCGCCAGGGTATTTATTATTCGCGGCTTCTGGCTGGCCAGATTCAAATCTGCAAAAACGCCCTGGAACACGCACAGCGTGCTTTCGGCCAATGGCGCCTCCTCATTTGCCTCCTATACTTCCCAATGAATGACCAAACTCCCTCTATGTATGGCTCTGGTGCGAGGGTCGCCGTCCCGTCTTGCGTCTGCGTTGGTTTCTATCAACTGTCTGGCTACGGAACAGCCCACAGCAAACACCTGCCGCATCCACATCAACTCCTGTGCCGCCAACAGTGTCGCGGCAGGCAACGGCGTGAATCGAGGGACCACTTTTGAGAAGGCAATAAACACGGCAGTTGAAGACGTGCTCCAGGCAGTGCACTCGAGCCCCACCTAGGGCCTCTCAGCCTCGCCGCTCCGCAGTGCCGGCTTGATGGCCGCCCTGCACAACCCCCAGAACTTCCTAGGCACCAGGTTGCGCTGCACGGAGGAGAACTTCCATCCGACGTGTCCGTGACACCCCCTGCACTGGAGGATCGTCCAGGCGTAGCCCGGGAACCAGCTGTACTGCGAGCTTGGGCGGCCGTTGAGGTAGACGCCCGTCGCCTTGCGCACCGTGATCATCTCGTGCACGTAGCCATGCGGGTTCACGTATGCACCCTGCGGACCCTGCTGGGACATGCTGAAGACGTCGCCCCGGTCGGCCATCTTGGAGCCGCACTCTTTGCACGTAAGCACCCCGCACTCCCGGAGGATGGCGAGCTCCGAGCGGAGCCGCTGCACAGGACTGTCGTACGACAACATTTCGAGCCGCACCTGGTCGTCGAGCAACAGGCTGCCGGCGACCCAGTACGAGAAGCGACCCGGGTCGCGCGGTAGGCTTAGCGTCGCGAAGTTGTCCGTCCACTCGCTGAGTTCGGCCTCGATCTTGCGGACTAGGGCGTTGGAGTCGTATTGTCGGTAGACCCACGGCGGCCAGCGCGTGAGGTGCGCGAAGCCGTACGGGTCGTTGCCGCGGCAGTAGGGTCCCTCGCGACGGAGCCGCGACGGCAGCCTTAGCTTGTCGAGGCTCGGGAGCCGTGCCACTTCTCCCACGTCCGGGGCCGGCTTGTCCGGCAGGATCTTGATGCCCGCCAGCAGGATGCCGTCGCTACGAGTCCGCGACGTGAGGATCCTGAACCGTTGGCGTCCCTCAGCCTTGACGACGAGCGTCGCGATGCCCGACAACTCGTCCACTTCCTCTTTGTACGACCGTATCTCGGCCGTGGTGCCGAGCGGCTTGGGCGACGCCGTCAGGGCGCTCTCACCGACGATGCCGAACGTGCGATCGTTCTCGATGATGCGGTGCATCATAGAGATTTCCAGGGGCCGGAAGATCTGCAGCGGCAGGATCTGGCCCGGCACTAGGATCACGTCGTGGGACGTGAGCACGGGGATGGTGTGCACGGTGTCGTCCTCGAAGACCGTCCTACCTGTCAGGTCTTCCATGTCGTCGCCGAGATACGTATGCTGCGCAGGCAGCGAGGTGTCGTATGTCACGTCCATCGCTGACGCGGACGGCGGCTCTTCCTCGTCGTCAGCGTCGTCGACCCGTGGAATGAGCAAGATGATGTCGTCGGCCATCGAGTCCCCGGCTTCAGCGGGGCTCAACCGCGGAGTTTCGGCCTAGATGGCCCTTTTGCGTCGGAACTGAGAACATTTTTAGCAGCAGAGCGCCGCCATGTTTGTTGACATTTTGTCTCGGCGAGTGAGAGTTGCGGATTCGTGCCACTAGGGGACGACGGCGACGACGCTGTCGGCCGGGCTCCGCTTCGAGGCTAGGGAGGCACTTGTTCTGTCGTCTGCTGCTCGTAGGACGGAGAGTTTCGGTTTCGAAAAGAATGCTTGGCGCTTTCGAGTTGCTTGCACTGAAACGGTGCATGCCGGGAATAGGATGGTGAATTCGTACTAGATATTTAAACTAGGCTCTACTTATAAATCGATATGAATACCTGAAAGAATAAAACATCGGGACCAGGACAGAAACAGGAATTTTTTGAAAGAAGTAATGTTTCTTTCGTCGTCCCTGATGTTTTATTCTTTCAAGTATTCATAAAAATTCAACAACACGCTCGTTTTCAATGGTTATAAATCGAACGAGGTGGTGTAGCTAAATTCAACATGCCCACTACAACCGTTTTCACCTCAAGAAAAAAGGAAGTTTTGCTCTGTGTTCATACGCCGAACGAAGTAGTTCGTACAAGAGTTTGTTGTTTTAGGTAGAAGCGATGCTTTTGGCGCTTGAAACGTTTACGCCTTCATAAAGTAACGTATATTTAATCTAAAATTCACCTACATATATCTCAGTTCTCAGCATAAAGAGGGAAATTAGTAGTGATTCGCGAGAAGCCGTACTTTCTTTACTACGGTGTCACGTATTGTACGTACAGACAGATACACAAACGAAAAGTATGGCGAAAGTCAGAGCACTGTCCAAGCTGAGCGATAATATCAGGATAACAAAGCGTACACTTCGTCACTCCTTGCAAGCAAGGCTACCCACCATGCAGTCATAGAGCAGCAGCTTTCTGAGATGCAAAACTTTTAGAAGTGAAGTTCTTTGTGTGTTTTTCTCCTTAAACCATAAATCTGGAACCCGATGCCCTATGATGCCTATTTACTACCATTGTATGAATTAGTATCTCTTACCGCTAACTTTTGATCATGTTTTGTATTTATCACATCCATTGTTTAGCTGTTAAATTTTGTTTTGCGCATTATATAATTATTTTTCCCCACTTCTCCAACAGCTTAGCGGGTCTGCAGTACTTGAAAATGAAGTTTTAAAAGGACCATAAAATGCATTTTGGGCTGGGATAGAAGATTTTAGACTCAAATGTTACTGATCGAATTTCGTTTAGTGGGCCAAAAGATCGATGATAGAAAGTAAAATGCCTGCTTTTCGGTACGAAAATTTGAAAATATAACGGGCTATTTCGTACCTCCTTTCCTTCGAAAGCTGCCCCCTTTTCACTGTGATGCAATACCGATACCCAAGCACGTCAGCCGAAAGATGCGGTTCAAAAAACGAATATTGTCGTTTTTTGACCCGCATCTCCCCGGAACAAACACATTGTACTGCTCATGTAACAAATATTGGGTAAGGTAAAATCAAATCTACTATTGTTTACAAATCGTTAAAAGTTTGGATTAATACAATTTAAACATGTATAGGTAAGCTCTTTTGTCGTTTGCTTTTTAGGAAAGCCTTTCTATGCCCCTTCCTTGTAACTCGCTTCTTGTTCGACTTTTTACGATTTCGTTCAACTTTGCCTTAATTAAGGCGACTGCAATGTACTATCGGGGAAAAATGAAATACAAACAAAGGAGCGCGTGCCTCGTGGTACTGGCTGCGCCGCCTGGAAGTGAACCTAGGGGTGAGGGTGTGGTGAGTGGCCTACTCCGCAAGCTTCGGCATTGCGCCGCTTAGTGCGCTCAAAGCTATCTTCGTTACACACGCACTCGCACCGTTCGAGTTCTCTCCCAAAATGCATCGCACTCGCAGAGTGTTGCAAGGAGAACTGGACTCAAACGAACCCGTCAAATGCACCAAGTGCAGAAGACTGATGCTGCCGCCATCTGTGTTTTAAAAAAGGTACCGACCTCAAACCGAAACTAGCACCTTTCTGTTCGGAGTAATGGGTGGGAATGCGAGAGTGCAGTCGCTGCCAACGTTTATCTACAAACGTTGGTCGCTGCAACCTGTAGTTTATAGTTGCGATGACTTGAAGCAACTCGGCTGTCGTAGAGATAGTTACAGACGGCGTATATTTCCGTAACCAGCTGTCTGCAAAGCAGCTGGTTGCGATCTTTCAATTCTTATAACCGTTTACACTGAAGAAAACTGATAATGCGGTCCGAGCAGAAGCTTGATTCGTTTGAGCATGGTATTATGCGTGAACCACTGAAAGCGCACGGCTTAAAACTAGTCTGTTGGAATATCCAGCAAAACTTTTCGTGGGACTTTCAATTTCGATCGTCATTACGCAGGTGGATCAGATACTAGCCTTGGTGAGGGCGTCGAGAACGAGAGCTTTATCGAACAAAATAAGGCGGGGCAACTTAGATGACGTAGTAAATGTTGAACATGATGATGTTGCCCAAGCCTCGGGTAAAGTCACTTTAGCTTTCTCTGATGCTTATTGGGCAGTCAGAGGTTTCTGCTGGAAGGTTTTGTCGACAAATGTTAAATTTTTCACTCGCACACAAATGGTGATAAACTTCTCGGGGGCCGCTGACGCGTTTGTTCTGGTATATTTCAGCGTTTGTACGACAACAGGGCGGCTTAAAACCTCTACATAAAGCACGGTTTGTCAATTGCTTCCTTCATGAAATAGCAGACGCTCACAATTCAAGCTCGCGTTTGATTCCGTTGCCTGCGGGACGCGATTTCTATCAGAAAATCTACTTATTTTCCTTTTGGTTCCGCGACACATCGTAGCACACGAACTTTCGTCGTCTGCTCCCGCTCCTCGCCGGCCTCGCCGGAGCGAGGCATGACGGGATTGCATTTTGTCGCATTCTCGATTTTCTCGGTGCAGCGAGCGCATGCACGCGCGGGGTGTCGGCGATGAAACGAACTCGGAGAGTGCAACTACTCGTGGAGTGCCGGCCGAAACGAACCCGCTCCACGCTGCGAGTGGGCACGCTTGGGCACGAGTGCCGCGGAACCTACTCGCTATTAGACAGTTTAGTATAGCGTTGCTGAATCGTATACGTACGCAATACGCAATAGTATAGCGTACGTTAAAAATGACCTGCTCGGACCAAATTTAGTTGTGCGTTACGTTTTCGAGTGAACACCGCGCATGATCTTGGTTAAATTTGCTAGAGCCGTAGAATTCGGCGTGCTTATAGCGCAACCATGCTCCTGGAAAGAAATATTGAAAAAGAAAAAGTGTCCAATCATTTTATTTCAGATTAAACCAAGCCACAGCTGCCTCGTCAAGCGCGCTTTTCTGCGGGGTACAGAGGCTACGAGTACGAGTGCGTAGCCAAATTCGATCACGGAGCTTCCGTCAGTCGTCCCGTGGAAACGGCACCTTTTATCAATGCAATCGCGGATTGAAATTCATAACCCTGATGTCCAGTGCATAGGGACAGCTTTGGCGATTTCTTTTAGAGTAGTTCGTCCGTCGGCGATGAACTGTGGGAATAGGCTTAGCGGTGAGCAGATCGCAGCGTCGACGCACACTGCGAGCGGCGAACATTTCCACTGTGCACTCCTTCAGCTGTAGGGCGATCTGATTCGACCGCGGTAGGTCCCAGAAAGAATCGCCGAGCTGAACACCACGCAATTTCACGTAACACAGAACTTCGAAAACACCACGTCGCCCTTGCAGCGCCAGTCGAGGCAACCGCCATCTTGAAACTGGCGCTCTCGTTGGGTCCGAGATCTCTCGAGAGCGTCCCGCAAGGCCCGCTAGCCAGCAACGCAAAATCTCCAGCGTTGCGTGCGTACGCAATACGCTAGCCTTTCTATTGCGTTCTGCGCATGCGCACTCACGACCCGCAATCAACTTGCGTACGCAAAACTATAGCGTACAGTCCACTAAAACTGTCTATTAGCTCGCTCGACGCGTACGGCGCGAAGAAGCTCGCCGCTAGTAGCAGCTAAAGCGCGCGCTTTCGGTCTGCCAGGATGGGGCGACACGCTGTCGGCAGCATAGAGGATTGGACAGGCGATGACAAAAGATAGAATGATTTATGGAGGCCGAGCCGGCCCGTGGGGCCTGGCGCGAGATGATTGTGCGCGCCACTGCTCCTTCGTCGTCTTCATCTTCCTAACAATTAGATTGCTTATGGCCGACAACAACACGGAGCTTCAGTCCCTAATGAATGTATGTGGCGCAGAGGGCCGCAGGTTCGTCTTAGAGTTCACTAGTGACAAATCAGCGGTTACGGTGTTCAATATACTTATTCCAAAACTCGAAGCACCTCTTCGCGGCGTAATGCCGCGTTATGCGTTGTGAAAATCAGTGGGAAGCAAAATCCATACGTGCCCCGCTCGTGACCCACAGATTTCCAGAATGCAACGAGCGCGGTGACAGATTTATGGAAGTAGTCTAAGATGACCGAACTGCATAGCTAAATATGTAAAGATTAGAGGTCGAGCGAGTCGGTAAGTACAAGTATCTAGGAGTATGGATCAACGAGGGTACTGAATACCTCAATGAACATGCAAAATGTGTAACTGGTAAGGGCAACAGAAATGCAGCTGTAATGAAAAATAGAGCACTCTATTTAATGAAATAATTTAGTTGAAATAAAATATAAATAAAATAAATAATAAATTAATAGGTATGAGGTGGTGATGGAGGTGTGGAAAGAAGTTATGGATCTGAGCCTCAGTTTTGTAAAAAGTTTTGGACATAAAACTGGACGTCCAGACAATGCTAGAAATAAAGCAACGTGGAGTAGGTAGATTGGCTCTGGGAGCATGTGGTAAAACACTGAATTAAGGCGTACAGGCTGATATTGGATGGCCCTCATCCGAGGGTACGGAGGCTAGCAGTAATATAGAAATTTAAGCACAGGATGGAGAGATATAGAGATGAGAGAACGATTCCCACGAAGAGTTCTCACCTATTTACTCATGAGAATTGTCAATACAAAAAATTAGACGGAGAAAGCGGACTAAAAAACTGAGATCTAAATATATAGGCAATTGCAGGGAGGCGGATGAGAAAATGAATGTTAAGAGAGTTAAAGAAACTGAGAGGGTAAATATGGGAAGCTGGCATGCAGACTAAATCTTCCTTGGAAATTTTCAGATCGTTAAAGGGACACTGACACCCCTCAAAAATTTTTTTTTTATTTTTTGCCAGGCGCTTCATTATGGTGTCGGAGGACTACCCAATTAATATTTTGCAACAGAGTAGCGTATTTTTTTTAATAAAGCCAAAAGACGCAACTGCTCGAAACCGAAACCGAAACCCGACGGAGGTCGGTGAAGTGGAGAGAAGAGAGTGAGTGGCGGAAGTCACGTGGCTACACCCGAGCGTGCGTTTTTTGTCTTTTTTTTTCTCCTCTCCGTAGCAGACGACACGACATGCGGCGTGCGGGAACTGCTCGCAGTGCGATACTTTTGCAGTTATGTTTGTTCCGCTCGTTTTTCTGTACTCCAAGATGAGTTGTTTTGTACATTGAGGAGTTCGAGATGAGTAGTGAGTGCCCGTTGTGAATTTCCATGATCGGCTCCGAAAAGAATACACCCAAGATGTTGCGCGAAGAGCTGGCTCACAAGTCCTGCATCCGAAAAAAAGTGGCATTGTGCGACAGAGTTTCCGAAAGATCAACGGGATCGGGACCAATGGCTGGCTGCAATTCCTGTAGAACATATACGGGCACCTCGGAAAGCGGACGCTACCTGATTTATATGCTCCTTGCATTTTGTGGAAAGTGATCACATTGAGTTCGCAGGTGTCAAAACGGAAATCCCATACCATTTAATTCAGCGAAGTATCGTCCACAACATTTGTTTGTTATTTTTTGTTTGTTTCTTCAGTGATGATTGTAAAAAAAATAAAAAGATATGTAAACATCGGAAAATGTTTGAAAACAAAAAAAAGAACATCACGGGGATCGAACCCGGACCGACCGCATGTGAACCGGACGTCTTTCCCACTGAGCTACAGGGGCATCTCTTTTGTGGTGGATCTCTTTTCTTAGTAATAATTCAGCCGGTAAACTGTAAGTTGGAAAGTTTGCTGTCGATTTTTCTCTAGCAGAAGCACTCCCGGGTCGAAGACGGGAAGCACCACGCTTTGGGGACATTCGCACCTAGTAAAGAAATCGTACGCGTGCATATTCAACTCGAAGTAGACACGTCGTGCTTGACGTTTTCGCGAGCGATGTCTTCAGCCACGAGAAGGGAGCGACGGCTCGGCGACGTCTTCGTGCAAATCGGCTTGGTGGTCGGGCGTGTCGTACGGAATGAATACCAATTCTTTTGATCAGTCCCAAATTTCTTTTTTAACGGTAGGCAGAATTCGCCGGTACCGCGAACGACAGTTCTGAAATAGAGGTCCGTCGTCCGCTGCCATCGCCGTCCCCGCGAGTCCCACGATACGCGAAACGACGAACGCACAGAATGCTTCCGGTTGTCTGTGGAACTTTTTTTTTTTCAATCAACGTATTTACAACTTTTTAGAAGCCACAAAAAATGGGTTTCATAATTTTTTCTATTTTTAGTATTAAGTGTGTGCCTTCAGTGCCCCACGACTTTGATTAAAATTGGTGGTCGCATCGATACCTTAGAAAATGGCCCGTGACCGCGAAAAAAAGAGTGAGCGAGACTCGAACCGGCCAGTTCTTGATCGGCTGTTTTCGGGCGGAAAGAAACCGAATTTCGAGCCGCAAATTCTGTGCTGGGTAGTTGAGCTCTCGTATGTCACGTACAACTAAAAACCTCGGCGAGCATAAATACCCTGTCAGTGTCCCTTTAAGGGAAGCTACGGAGGTTCTTGAAAAAAATGAGTTAGAAGAGAATTCTAGCGTATTTTTCCCCCGTGAACCCGAATACCCAAACCATTTGCTGCGCAAGTAACGCGAGAAAACGCGAAATACAGTCGCTGTCCGTGACGTCATCGACGGATCTTTTGGCTGCCCAAGGCTAGGGAGGCGGGGCTTCAACCCTATTTTGGAATTGCTCGTATGGCTCTCCAGCGCGTCGCATGGAAATATAATTGTGATATCTGCTATTTTAAAGCTAAATGAACTTAATTCAAGCGTTTTTTCTCAAATGCAGGCGTTACTAAGAACCTATCTTCGACGATCTTAGGAGGAGCTCCTTGTTGTTTGAGGCGAGGATGGGAGTGTTGCGCGATAAGACATAAAACGCTAGACATTAGGAAGTATATACTGTGTGTGGAGCTTGAGGAGAGGAGAAGGAGACAGCTGAGCACTTGATACTTCACTGTGAGGTGCACAAGGAAAGTGAACACCCCGTGTCTACAGGTAAAGACCACAAAGTTTGAACCTCCCACAACACTTCCTGACAAACAGCTATCCGCTGGCGCAATGGATTTGCTGTCGAGGGGATCAAAGTTTGCTCGGGATCTGCCTTTGTTAAATGTGGTCCAGCTAGCCTCTGTGCATCAAGTCGCGTCGTCTATACCGGAACATCAACGGCAAGATTTTCTGGGCTCCGCAGTGCGTGCAGTGAGTCACCATTCACCCCCTCGGCCGAGCAGATTTCCAGTACGTGCGGCTGTGCAAGAGCTTCGCCAAGGACACCTAAAACTACTTGAATAAGACAAAGCGGGTGTGTTTGTCATTTTGGAGTAAGGTGCATTTGCTGATAAGCCTAACGATGCCCTGTCAAGGAATTTTGAGCCCTTGAAAACGAGGCCTTCGGGTAGGCTGGGCTCGAGGGCAAAGGAACTTTGTTCCTCCCTGAATCTGACGCCTCTTCAAAACGTCATTGGTCGTCCTGCCAAACAGTACTTGTCTGTGTTCTTTATTGCAAAGACTCACAAAGATGGAGTTCCGTTCAGGAGAATAATTTCAGAAATTGCGTGTTGGCATAATCCTGTGTGTCGTTATCTACAAAAACATTTGTCTAATGTCATCCTCCCTCAGCCTTTCAAGGTCTAAAAATCTTTTGAACGAATCTCCCACTTCAATTCGCTTCGTTTTCTTTCCATTCTGCAGTCAATTATGTATTTTGACATTAAAGATATGTATTACAGCCTAAAACCAAAAATCCTCTAAGATTCAGACTAATGCGATCCATGTACGTGGAATTCGCGACATTCAAAATTCCTCCGGTATCTTGGCTGAGGACTTCGTAGACCTGATAAATCTTTATTTGCAGTCCACTTTAGTAGATTATGAAGGAAAGATTTACAGACAAAAGAAGAGATTGTGTATAGGCTCCTGCCTCTGTCCTTAGTGAAATATTTCTTCTTTCTTTTTTTTTTTTTTTTTTGGCAGGGCTCTTAACGATCGGTTGGATACGGTGCCTAGTATTTAGGTATGCGGACGATTAATTGGTAATTTATCCAGATGTTCTGTTCGCTGGCAGCATCTTAAAAGTTTTCAAAGACTGTGCAGCGAGGCTAACTTTTACGCGGAAAAATCCTTCCAAGGAACGATTACAATTTCTGGATTCACGGTTACATCCTCATTCCTCAGGTCTTTGTTCGGCCTTCCAGCAGTAATTGAAGAAGCCAGTCCTCGTCTTTACCAGTGTTCACTCGAAGTCAGTTAAGCCTGGCATAGTGGCGTCGCTTGTCAAGTCCTCATTCCCCAACTTGTGTACGCATTTCTCCGAAATTAACCTCAAAATGCAGCATGAGAGGCTCAAAAAAGCAGGCTTTTCTGTGGACCTACTTCGTTCCACCCTTGAGAGATCTAATTATTCTCAAGCCAAAACATCCGTAAGCTATTGCCAAAAAGAAAGATCGTTTTGCTGTGATTGGTTACATGCACAATTCAGCGCACCATTGAAGATCTATTGCGTCTAAACTCGACACCTGTGTGGTATTTTTCTGTCGTATGCGCCTTAAGATGTTTAAAAAGATAAATGAAAGCGACAGTCCCAGAAGATACAATGTTAGACATGCCAAAAAGTTCGTAGAGTGCGAAGAAAGATAGGTTTATTCTCTTCCACTAAGCTGCGGCAGTCAGCACATCGGAAAAACTGGGAGATGTGTCAACCATCGACGCAGAGAACACAACTTGGAAGCATCAAAGGATTCTAATGAGTCTTTTCACCCAGTCGTCGTCCACATTCGCACGTGCGATGACTATACTCCTCACTTTTCTGATACAAGAATACTGGGTGTGCACAACAACGGATTTAGTAGAGAAATCATTGAATAATTTGACATGGGGTTTGTCAGCTGAAGTCCCTCGATAAAAGCTTCCTACAAGTAGCGACATTCTTTGAATCACCGACGGCGTGACGGTGCGGGTTTTAGGAAGCGAATAGCGGCACACAGCAGAGGTTTGAAGAGAATGCCGCTGTTTTGTTCCAGCGGAATGTGCTTTGTCATTTGTATTGGTTGTTACTTGTAAAATGAGTATCATGGCACTTTACTGTCAACAACGAAATTTCTGCACCTTCATTATCCCTGACAGGGACAGGGGTCGAATTTCGAACACCAGAGATGAGTAAATTACTGGTAACTCGTCGTGACGCTAGTGCTTTTAGAATGTTTAAATTTATGAGTATATTTTCCTTTCCTTTACCAATTTCTTTTTCTTTCCTCCTTGTAAACGTTTGGACATTTGTGGGGCGGTCTTATATTTTGTCATTCTATGTTCTTGCTCAATGAAAGAAGTCCTGTTTCCGTCCCAGTCCTCGATGTGTTATTGTATCTATTCGGATCTATTCACCAACACGCTCGTCTTCAATCACTGCCCCTAGTTTAAAACTCTCGAGTTTTAACAGTGCGATGTGACGCAGGCAAATGTTCGCAGGCAAATATTCGCTGTCAGCACGCACTTTACCTCAGAGAGCACGGCAATGGCCTCCGCTGAATACTCCCTGTTCGCGACTTCAGCGACCTAAAGGGGGCGCCACCACCAAACAAACATGGCGGCTGTTTCCAGGTCGCATCGGTTCGGCCGAGCCGCCTGAACGGGTGGCACATTCAATTTAACAAATTTTATTTTGTTTAATGCCCAATTTTATAGGTATTTGAACTGAGACGGTTAAGGCCACGGTCCCACTGAATGTGGCAGTTTAGGTACTTTTCGGCAGGCCATTCCTCATCTCCTTTTAAATACTGTTTTGTGGGACTGATGTCATTTGAAAGGCAATGCAATCCTCTTTCATTTGATATTATGTATGTGTTGGTTTTTACTGTTCATGCGCATTTGTAGCGTTGCGAATATGATGGCGCGGACCCTCACTTGCTCCGCTAGTTCATGTTTTATGAACGATCCATTAAATATAGCACGGTTCCAATATAGCAGTTTTGTTAAGATGATGTCGGAGCAGAATCTAACGATTCACTTTTTTGATATTTGCACTACTTTGTTTTTTTCATCCCTCCAAATATTGCCCTAAAATTGACATTTTTCCGCACAAATATATTTTTAATGACAAGAGCTAGGGCAATGAAATTAGCTACAGATGTAGTGCTTATAATTGGTAATATGCAGAAAAAAATTTATTGTTGTGTAAACTTTTTTTGTTTAGATATTTTATATCAAACGTAGCACTTTTTTGTGCTTCGTGTCATGGTAGTTCAAATGCCGCTGAAAAGATAATTAAACTATGATAAAATCTTTTATAACATTTAGAGCTACAATGGTTGCCCAAGAGGTGGACGATGGCTTTTTTTCATTTTCAAAGTCATAACGCTCCAGGAGCCCTTTAAACTTACCTGTTTTTGACGCATATCTGTTTTGGACATCAAACATATTTATTGGCATTTAATAACATTTATAGTTTGGAATAGATATACATTGCGATGTATTAAATTTTCATAATGATATTGCTTTGGTTTCTTAATAGGTGCAGAGCTTAGCTAATTTTAAAAACAATTAAAAACTGTTTGGGTGTTTTGTTGCGCTACCTGGCGGATGGCAGACAAACTGCTGATTTCTAATGTTCAAAAAATTTCCGAGGGCGGCGTTGGCGTCTGTATCATCATCAATCTCCGTGTCTTTTTACCCTCACATTTAAAAAATATATTGGAAGATTTACTATCGATAACTGAATGGTTTAAGTATTGGGTCAGGCTAATAAATCTAAAACCAATATTTACACAAGCGTAGCGTGATATAATGTGTTCATTATTCGATATGATTGAAATCTATAAACAATGAAGACGAAGAGGAAAAGAATACACCCGAGTTCACTTTATGCCTAGAGTCACTAAATGAGCTTTAAAGTATCGGCACTCCGTTCCCCACAATTGTTTTGGGCGCCGCCATTTTGGGTCTTGCTCAGAGCAAACGCAACTGCCGATCATCGTGATCTAAAAGTACGACTTCCTCAGCATTAGATGCGGTGCTAGGAAGCTGATGCAATATTGCAATGCTCTGTCGCGGGTTGTTTAAACATTTGTGAGGGAGGGAAAAGCGTTTCCTGTGATTTTAGATAAAGCTTCATATAACTGGCAACCATGATTTTAAGCCACAATATGGCCAAGTGTCGTTACTCTGAACCGTAGCTAATTTACTGGCACAAGCGGGAACAATTAAGAAGAGGCAGGTGTCAAAAGGTAGTGGCTTGTGGAATCCACGGGGTTTACGATATGGCCCCTCCAGGTATTACTGGGTGGAGCACTTCATGTGCCCTTTGCTCAGGGTGGAGCACGACATCTGGCCATTTTTCCCCCCTCTTTTATTTTTATTTTTTGTTCAGAAGCGCGTGAAAGAGCGTGTCCCTGCATGCGCTCCTGGCGCTGATTGTGCTATGGCGACATTTTGTTTTCGTCGATTTTTTTGTATTTTCCCCGTGAGCGCGTGCTGTCGGCATCGGGTACTAGAGAGGGTGTCATCACCCTAAACAGAAGGACATTGAGGCACCCTAGGTATTACAAGCCTCTTGAACAAGAGCATGAATAGTGTTATTAAATAAGCTACGCTTCAGAGTAGCTACGCTTGGCCTTAGTATGGCTTAAAATTATTGTTGCCAGTTATTTGAAGCTTTATCTGAAATCACAAGAAACGCTTTTCCGTCCCCCACTTTAAACAGTTTGCGACAAAGCAAAGCAACATTACATGAGCTTCCTAACACCGAATCTAACGTTGACGATGTCGCACTTTTGAATCATGACGATCGGCAGTTGGGCCTGCTCTGCACAAGCACCAAAATGGCGGCGTTCACAACACTGTCGGGGAAGAGAGTGCCGATACTCTAAGCGCAGCTCATTTATTGGCTCTAGTTGCCGCGAAACTCCTTTTCCCTGACTGAAACTGAAAGTAAATATGAATAATACATCATTATTATAGCTTATTTAGTTATAACCAAATACACATAATGAGAGGAGGAAGCGGGCGGGTAGGAGAAACGCGGGTTTTATACGCGACCGTTCTAACCGTCTCAAAAGAGAGAACGCACGAGCTTGCGCTGGTTTAGAAAAAAAGGCATCCAAAGAAAAGAGGCGGCACACTGTGTTCTTTGTTATTATGCGTCTAATAGACCCTTTCCGAAATTCAGTGCCATCTGGTGGCTGAAATGGCGGTTTAACTTTTGCCATACGAATGGCGGCAATGAACCCGTAGCCTGCAGTATTTTATCGGGCACCGTCACTTTTGCATGTCAACGGCAGACGAGAATAAACTTTTCGCTATACAGGTTTTTCTGGATCATCTCTTCCAGTGTCGATTCCCACAACGATGCAACCAGTCAGAACGAAGCGCCAACCCAGACAGACGCCTTGATAAAGTTGTAAAAGTCAAGGGGTTCGAAGTCGATTTTGTGCCACTAACAGGTTCTCTGGGCTCTAATTAGAGAAATGAACACTTACACAGCGCTTGCATTCAATTCCGGTTCGCAACGTGCTAACGTCTAAAATATATAAGCCTCGAATCTTCAGTAATTAGAAAGCCGCCATTGGTATGGCACATATGCCATTTTTCAGATGATGATGATAGTGATCACAGTGGCCAGACTGAATTTCGAAATGGGTCTATTGCAAATTGTTGTGTGTATGTTTATTCAGCCGGAAGTTAGTCTGCCTTAGTGGGCGTCTGGTGTCTCAGCTGTAGATGAGCAATTTAGCCAGTGCGGTACAACCGAAAACCTGGGGTCTTCAACGTGCGCCACGCAGTAGTGATGCACGACCGCACGCCGGTACGATGCTCTTCCAGATCGAAACGGGCAGGGGCTGGTGGGTTCTGCAGCGCGAGCTTTCGCTCCCAGTGCTCCGAGCTGGTGTGCGCTAGACCATGCACTCGGCAACCAACCCCCCCTTGTGCGTCTAATTTATATACAGGTATAAGTATTTGAAGATCGACAATGGACGTCGATCGTCTCGAGGTAATGTAACGTAATAACATTATATAAATTATAAACTGGTTGAAGGACTGAACGACTTAATTTTTCAATTCTTGGATTGTAATGCGGCGGTAGCCAATTGTACTTACTGTTGATGAAGAGCAATATGAGGTGACGAGGTAATGATTAAATGATGAGGCTCTATAAGGACGACGACATTAATGGGTGTTGAACCACAACGTACAGTGCCAGACTTGTTTCAAGTATCGTGTACCCAAAGAGTTTCTTCACCCGCAACAGTATATGGTAGAATCAATGAGGATGTTGCTTTACAACTGTATGTGGAACAGGAAAACTGCACTGTGCAGAAGCGCGGCTTATTCGTTAATATGAGGGACGGATTTCTAGCAGCATTCCCTGATTGACTACTTGGAACAAACGGCCTCGTTGACGTAAAGTGTCCCCGTTCCAAAAGATTCTTGAAGCATACTTAAACCGCAAAGGAGTATGAGGCGAAAAATAAGAAAAAGGAGTCTGGTGTGAAAGGTCCAGATCACCACCGTAGCTTCTACTATCAAATACAAGGGCAGTTACACAATACACAAAGAAAGGTTTGTGATTTAGTTATATTTACACTTAAGGGCATTGATATCCAACCTATTCAGAGAGATGACACCTCCTGGTCAACCAACATAGAGCCTTTTCTACTCAAGTTTTACATGGAAGGCCAGACTTCCGCTGAAATTCCTCACGTAGACGAGTTGTCCGACCGAATAAACTGCCATTACTCCCGATGTGGGTATCTCTCGATCTTTGTTCGTAAGCGATAGTATCATGAGATCGAGGGGTGTGGCTATTCTTCCGCCGAATATTGCTTCGGCGGGTTTTTTCCGTGTAAGATGAGACCGACGCGTGCTGCCGGAACAAGAACCTGGCGATTCTTCACTGAACTGCTTCTTCCGTAAGCTTCAAAAGGGATTTTTTTTTCGTTTCGCACACCATCTGTTCTGCTTGCCCGTTACTTGCAGGATGGTATGGTGCACTAATGTGATGCCTGACGCCGTTTTTTTTTTTTTTTGTTCAAAAACTTGTTCATTTTATTTAAAGCAAGATTTGGCGCGTTATCAGAGAAAAGTATTTTCGGTAGGGCAAAAGTAGGTAAAAGAGACCGTAGAACGTCAATGACGTGTTTGGACGTCGTGGCGGACATCGTCTAAACTTCCAGCCACTTAGAGTACGCATCGTACATGACTTCGCAGATGTGGATACGTTTTGCCACCCACCGACTGAATAGTGGATCGTTTTCAGTGACTGTTCGAGTCTTTCCACAAAGTTAGCCCAGGTGCCAGGACTTTTGTCGAAAGCGGTAAGTGTTCGAAACGTCGACAACATCGGTAGCCACGTGTTGTGCTTAAAACTGGACACTTACCAATCGCTGAGAAGAAACTTGCTTGTTCGTCTGCCATGAGTCGTCCGATATCCGGTCATCACCACAACACCATCTCCCGACAAAACTGGTCTTCATTGTCCGCATGGCCATGGTTAGCAATCACGTCAACTTATAAATTCCCGAACGCTCATAACTTGCCGCCGCTAAACGCCGTTCATTCATAGCGTCTTCATTGCAAATAAACGTCTTCCTATTTCTTCTCATGGTTTCCCTAAGCTGTACTTACAACATAATGTGTGTCGGTACTTCCGAAAATATTGCAACGGCGTTTATTTTCCGGGAACTATAATGTAACAACCTTTACAACATCTTCCGGACCCCGTGAAACACAATATTTCGTGACGTTATTTTAGTCGTCATTAAAATGGTGAGGTAAGTACCGTAAATCGCGAAGCAGTTTACTCGACGTCCGCTTCCACTGGTTGAGTCTACTGAGCGTGCATCCCTGCAGAGGAAATTTTCATTGATAGAATACTGACACGTCAATCAACATTTGATTCCTTCTTGGTAAGATTTATTGCGAAAGCCCGTTACAACCGCCGAACCGCATCTCCCTATATCAAAGAACAATTTATACCCAGCCTGACATTCTCGCATAGATCCGTTTGCTGGGCCACGCTACTTGAGCTAGCTGAGCACAGCTGGCAGCGGCGCGAGCAAGGCCACGAGGGGAACGTGATGGTGCTCGAGCCATCCCACTGTGAACCAATGTTTCGGCCACCCCACGGGTGCGTGTCGCCATCTATTGGTTGAACTAACGCCTTGTTCAAGATGGCTGCCGTGGGACCGCAGCCTTAAGTGTAGCCGGTGCACATAAACTTTCAGAGCATAGTTCTGTTCTCCGAATGTTCTTTTTTTTTTTTTTTTTCTTCTTTTTATGTCAAACTTTGGTTTCCGAGTTTTTGTTCAAAACCGAAACTATAGGCTCCGGAGAGACGGTAATAGACTAATCAGTTTTGATCATCTAAGGAAAGCGGCGATGACTACAGAATTGTTTCACCGAAAGTAATTTTCAGCTAACTCGCATGCCTCGACCATGCGACATATTCGCGGAATCGAGCCTTTGTGCGTATCCGCGTTTAAGAAACAGCTCCAGTCGTCTGCTCGGTCAAGAACACAGGCTGCAGAAAAATTACGAAAATTAAGCAAGCGCTTCTTGAGTCAACGAGCATGCTAACCCACTGGCGCCCCACTCAGCAGCTTCTACTCGTATTTGAATTCAGGTTTTAGTAGCAATCGAGAAGTCATTTTGACGAGCGGGTTATGTATTATATAACGTACTATGTCCCACTAAAGCGATATTAGTATATTCTTCGGGTTGAAATATGAGCATAGTTGACAAGCTATTAAGTAAACTGCTGAACAAAAGTATATTTGACAGATAGAAAGATACTACTTAGACTCAGCCAAATGGCTCTAGCCGGTAGCACGGAGTTAGTTTATGCACCGCACTAACCTTTATGCACCGCACTAACCCATGCGAAGTTAGTAATTTGATAAAAAATATAAAGACGAGTGTAGCGGCTGGGGCTGACGAAATAAAACCTTTGCCAGTTAAAATGGTGTCAAATATAATAAGCCCAGTCCTGGCACATATTATAAACAACATGTTGCAAACAGGAATATATCCAGACGAACTCAAAGTCGCAAGGGTTAGTGCGGTGCATAAAGGGGGAAACAAAAATGACCTAGAAAAATACCGACCAATATCTGTTTTGCCAATTTTCTCAAAAATATTTGAAAGCGTGATAAACGTTAGATTACAAAGGTTTTTTTCAAAATACAACGTAATCACTAGGTCCCAATATGGCTTTCAAAAGGACAAATCGACTGAGCTTGCTCTTACGAATATTAAAGACATAATTATAACCAACATCGAAAATAAACTATATACACTCGGGTTATTTCTAGATTTGAGCAAGGCCTTTGATTCGATACAACACAATATTTTACTGTCAAAACTTCAGACTTGTGGTGTACGTGGCGTAGCGTCTGACCTAATCAAGTCCTACCTCCGAAATCGTAAACAGTTTGTACATGTCAATAACGCAGCTTCTCGGAAATTAGAAATAAAACATGGAGTGCCCCAGGGCTCCATACTGGGGCCACTACTTTTTCTCATATATATAAATGATATAACAGACATCCCAAATTCCCCACATATGGTGATGTACGCTGACGATACAAATGTTTTCTTCTGCAGCAATACAAAAGTGTCCTTAGAACAACAGGCAAATGATTATCTTCAGGAACTTTCAGACTGGCTGAAACAAACACGCTTAAACTAAATGTGGACAAAACAAAGTACATTATATTTGGACCTATCAATAAGCACGACAATAGTGTAATACATCTGATATATAATAGCATTCCCATATCTCAGGTTATAGAACAAAAGTTTCTTGGCGTCTGGTTTCATGAAACACTTACTTGGAACACTCACGTGAGCAAATTAAAAGGGGACCTATCGAGAACACTAGGCTGTATATAAAAAATAGCAAATTTATTACCAAAATGGCTTATTAAAAACTTATATTACTCTTTGTTTTACTCAAAACTCTGTTACGGAATTATGGCATGGGGGACAACCACTTCCACAAATTATAGCAAATTAATCATTCTCCAGAAAAAAGGTTCTGCGCATTTTAGAAAACTATCAAGGAAATGTTCGTGATTTTTATAGCAGTCTATATTTTGCAAAACATAACATGCTTAAAGCAAACCAGATTTATTACTTTAAACTTATGCAGACGATATACAAAGAGAAACTCTATCGAATGGATGAAGTGCCATCGCAACCCTATCTTCTCAGAAACGCCAAACACAAGGCTCCTAAGGTCAGGACAAATTATGGAAAACAAAAACTAAATTATCAGGTTCCTACATTACTAAACATTTTTGAAGGGCGTACTGATTTTGCAGTATCATTTAATAAATATAAAAGTAACATCAGACACACCCTTGTACACAACGATATATATTACGCGTAGTAGAAATTGTTTTGTTTTTGCGCCTACCAGTGTTGCAATGACGAATGTGTTTGTTACATGGCTGTAACCTTTTGTGTACATATCTTTTGTGATTTTCTTTCTTTTTTTTCTCTTGCTCCTTCGATAATTTTGTGATTATACGTCAGTGATTACGAATCAATGTCGTACAAATGATAGTCATCTTAGTGTGACATTATCTAGCTGGGTTTAGAATTTTAAAACGTTTTGTGAATTGTTTCCTATTTATTTTGCTTCTTTTCTTTCTTGTTTTTGCTCCTTTGTTTATTTTGTGATTATACGTCAGTAATTACGAATGAATGTCGTACGAATGATAGTCAACTTTGTGTGGCATTATCTAGCTAGGTTTAGAATTTCAGAGCGATTTTGTAAACTGTTTTCTTATTTCTTGAAATATTATATTCATCTGAGGACAGATTTTGTGTAACAAGTGTGCATGTTTGTAGCTATGTAGATGTATGTATTTTGTTTACTTTTTTTACGTATATGGCAACTAATGCAAGTTGTGCTGTAATGAACTGTGGGGGGTAGAGGCCCAGTCAGGCAGAAATGCCTTTTGTCTCTACCTCCCTACCGGGCCTGGCCCGTGAGAAACCAAATAAACTTCAAACTTCAAATGAAGACAAACTGAAGAGAGCCTTCCTCGGAGATCCACGCAGAACCCCACTGGCATTGAACTTGACTTCGAATCCTGAACAGAGAAAATGAGTATTTTTTTTTTTTTTTTTTTGTGGCCGCTCAACCTGAGCAATGTAGAGGTATATTGCTGCTGGCTTCGATGGGGGCATAATATAAATATTGGAGGCGCGATAGATCCTAACGCCGTGACAGCCTCTAAGTTTGCGAGACGAGCCCGCACCTTTTGAAAGCACATAATTTCCCTCATTAATCGCATGCAGCGAGCAGGTTTTCCTGAATCAAGTAATTGCGAAAACAGCCCAACTCCTTCAGTGTGGTCCAGAGGCAATTTTCGGCGAGAAGCAGCCAAGATGAATAGCCAACGCACCGACTGTCGTGGGCAACTCAAACTTGAAGCTAATCGACCATAACCAAACTCAAGAAGAGCAGCTATCGAACCTTTCCATTCACTTGACTGCAACATTGGTATTCCCTCCAGTGAAACACCTCGTCTGTCGTCCTCAGTCCACCGTTCTACATCCTTGTAAAGAAACCACGTATTAGTTACCAAGTAGTCGTCAAATTGAATGTGATTCGAGACAGAGAAGAAATCAAAACGCTTTTTCCGTGATTCCGCCCCCTCCAAGAACTCGAAAACACGCAACCGTGTGAGTAAACGGGTTGTCAAACACGCGATGGAAGGAAACAATCTACTGAGGTTTCACCACACTAATGAACACTCAGGCAAACTTAAGAAATTTTCGGACCTTCGTCAAATTAGATTGTTCGCCACCGCGCCGACAACACGTGTCCGCGAAAGCCATCAGAGACGCGGAGGGGCGCGGAGCCACCTGGTCCGGCTGGTTCCCGGTTTTCCCGCTTGGTGGCGTCTTTTTTGCAGGAGTCGCGAATAGTATGTACATATATCGTATACGGTCGCTTGAAACTTCGTAAGACGCGTTAAATATAGGCGGAAACAAATGTTTTCTTGGATCGCGTTTCTTACGTGCGTTATATAACTTATGTAACATCTCGTCATCTAACTGAACCAAAAAAGAAGGAAACGAGCCAAAAGGACGCTTCCCTTCCGTCCCACTCGTGAGTGCACGTGAAGGAACTTGGCTCAGCGCACGCTAGCTCTTTCGATTACGACGTTTGACGACGAGAATTATTGCGTGCGACCTGAAGGGTATTGTAGCAGGAAGCCGTTAACCTCTCTATTCTCGTAAAAATAAAAGCAACAAAACACTATTTTAGACGCACCAAAAGCGGCGAAGAAACCGAGACAATAATAGGTGTTCGCGTTCGTTTTTGCCTCATTTTCCTTCCGTGTATAGTTGATTGGCTGCAATTTATGACCGGAGCATAAGTTTCGAATCGCTCGGGTGTCTTCGCAGGCTTCGCTACAAACATATTTTCCGCGTAATTTGTTCGATCCCAGCCAAGCTTCGCTATCCTTCATTGCAACCGATACCGCGGTGTAACTAACAAAAGTAAAAAGAAAGCCTTCGAAGCTAGTTTTAACATAAGTTTTCTATCGTTTCGTTTTGTTTCTGTGCGGGATAATCAAAAAGATAGTATAACAGCTAAGCGTTTTTCTTAAAAATCCCCAGACATGGCGCCCACTATCTTAAAAAATTTCGGTTATTTATTGTTTTCTAATAAAGCATCCCCCCCTACAAAAAATAGTTTTAGCGGTTTAATATATAACTTTGATCATTAACTAAAACCGCGGTGAAACTGCTAATACATAATATAAAGAGACAGACTGAGTCGTGTTCCTTGTTTGTACGACGGCCATGTCGTACGTTGATCGCACAAAAACTGTCTGCGGACATTTGCAATTAGCCTGCAGCCATGTGAAGCCAAATAGGCTTAAAATCATGCCTGAGGCGTGTCCGTACATGATTCTGTCGCCCTGTCCGCGGAGAAACTCCGCGGGTCTTGTTGCATCATCGTACGAGCATCGGGCAGTGTGACGCGGTGGCGGCTTTCCCACATCTTTAACGTAGAATGCGTCTTTCGCACGAGTGACTTTGTAGAAAAATGTGCGGCGCAAAAAGCAACGCCCGGAAGGGACGACGCGTAAGCGAGACTCGTGCGAGCGAGACGCCAAAGCGTTATGACCGAGAATACCTAAATGCCCGATCAAATCCAGATTCGGTCTTGGCTCCAGTGTCAATCGGGCAGCTCCGACTTCGATCTGGCACAGCCGACTCGAAACCCGGCCGAATTGGATTCAGTCTCGACGACTCGAGTGTTTCCTGTAGTTCCAACAAGTTGGGCGATGCCAGTGGGGCCAGACCGCGTTATTTCCTTCCTGTTCTTTTTTTTTTTTTTTTTTTTTCTTATTGAAATCATGAAAGGCTTTTTTACCGCCTCCCAATGCCGAAATTTTATTAGTCCGTCCGTCCGCGCATTTTCCGCTAAGTTTAACGGGAAAGGTGGCGTCGCGTGACGTCACGGGACCTATACACTCGAGAAAATGGACGGCACGCGACGTAGACGCGCCAACTCAGTTTCCCCGCTGAATTTAGCGGGAAAATTTCCGTCTCGCGGCCAAAACATCAATTCAGTTTCCCGCTAAATTTAGCAGAAAGTTGACGTCACGTGACCTATACACCAACTCAGTTACCCGCTAAATTTAGCGAGAAAAATTACATTCTGTGACCAAGGCACCAATGCAGTTTCCCCGTTAAATTTATCGGGGGAAATCGACGTAACGTGACTTGATGTCACGTAACCTACACAGCCACTCCGTTTCGCCGCTAAATGTAGCGGGAAAATATACGTCGCGTGACACAAAGATTCCCTGACCAATTGCATTTCATGCATTATAAAACTTTTAAACTAAAAATCGCCGCCATTTTTTTTTCTTTTTTTTTTTTACATGAACAGCTGCAGGACGAAAAATTAAGTAAACGAGACCATTCGAGATTCCTCCAGTTTGAATCCGCTTTATCCGGCAATACGCACGCATTTCGCATTTCACGACGATGTGTTTATCTCTGACCTGCGCGTCCGACGGTCCGGTCGGCTCCACGCAGCCAAGGCACGACGTCATCGTTATCGGATCTCCGACCCGCCCCAAGTGCCAATCTCGCTCGACCACAGTCGCCGCCAAGTTGCAGACGCGTCTGCCTTTTGGCGTCGCCCTCGCGTCGGGCTCGCTCTGAGACGCTGGACGACGCGCTGTCGGCCACGCTGCATGACGCAAGCGTGTGGATTCACTAGTCAGGGGGGGGGGGGGGGGGGGGGGGGTAAAATTGGCTCAGACGTCTGCCATACGTCTTCCGATGACATGACTACCAAGTCCGTCGAATTATTGGCGTCCCAAGTCGCTCATCGCGCGTACAATGCGACATTTCTGCGGTCCGAGACACTTTTCCATCCACAAGGGAGCACGTTCGGCTTTCTGCTCGGGGCTTTATAACGCTTTCGAGCTCCCAGCGCGCCGCTTTCCTGTGCCAGTGGGACAAACTAGTCATGCAAAACTATCGAAAAACTGACTATCGACACTGTCCATACTTCTTTAAAAAAAACTATCGATAGTGTCGAAAAACGGTGCGGCCAGACGCTGTGTATATGTTTCCGACATTTTGAACAAATTCCCGGAAGAGATATTTCCTCTGACTTCCAGAATAAAATTAAAAGAGGTGGTAAAGCTGCTATAATCGATTTCCGTAGTTTTTTTTTGTTTTTTTTTTTTCAATTGGATTTTATGCGCTTTTTTTCCGTGGCGTTCTTTCATTACAAAATACTCCTCTTTAATGTTTTTTTTTTTTTTTCTTTTTGGGGGGGGGGGGGGGGATTCGAACTTTGTGGTAATATTGTGCTAGTGTTACCCTGAAATATCTCTTGTTTTTCGTCTGCCCAGGGTTCTTTCGGTGTTCGTTTGATTGTACTTTTCTTTAGCGTAATTATTGTCGCTTTTAACCGATGTTTCCGGGCCAAGTCACAGAAACCTGTTACAGACTTCAACGGGGCCATTTTTCGATTGCATTATACCTTCACAATAAAGATTGTTATTATTATTATTAGTAGTAGCAGTAGTAGCGTTAGTATTAGTATTATGCCACCGACAGTGACATTTGACATCCACTATCAATAAAATCGATAGTGCTATCCACGGTGTTTGCGCTCTACACCGTCTCACCTTACGATGGACTGGGGCCCGAAGTGCCCGAAGGCTTTCGGCGGCGCACTACCTCAGAAAAGTTGGTATCCTTATTGCAAAAGAGTGCGGGAGAAAAATTCCAGTACGCAGAGTAGGAAGAGCACTAATCTTACGCATACGGTTCCCTGTTATAATAGCGCGGTAGTTTATATTGGCGAACTAAATGTACATGGTATTTCGTTTCATAAACATGCACGCGATATTTTGTAAACATGTCAACTGCTTGGAAACGTTTGAGGGCGCGCAGGCAACACTGAGGGGAACTCGTTTCGCCTTAGCCATAGTAATCCAATCCAATCTATGCGTATGTACCCGGACCCGTATCTCCCTTCCGCATGTGGTCCTTACATACGCTCCCGCGTCGAACACTCGATCCGTCTCATCTTCCTTTCTTAAAGGCCACTGGGTTTGAACCGTGGTTTTCTTTGCCACATCGCTTTCAGGCCGTATTTAATCCCTTTAGTAGTCATCAAGAGTAGCAATGAGACGGAGCCGCCGCGAGGGCTCGATAAGCAGACGAAAAAAAAGAAAGACGTTTACAATTTCCTGTAACGCCGAATTAGAGCGCAGCTCTTGAGGAGGAGGAGGGAAAGGTACGGAGACCAGGCTATGCCCCTCCTCTTTTCCCGCTCGCCTCCCATTTAGATGGAAATTTTCCGCTAAATTTAGCGGAAAAAATTCCCCACTAAATTTAACGAAAACATTCCCCGCTAAACTTAGCAGAGAAATTTTCCCGCTAAATCTAGCGGAAAATTTCCCCGCTAAGTTTAGCGTGAAAATATTTTTCCGCTAAATTTAGCAGGGAATTTTTACCACTGAATTCAGAGGAGAAATTTTTCCGCTAAATTTAACGGGGAAGTCACCCATAATGCACCACGCGGTTACACCGACAGCGACGGCGACGCCGAAGCCGCTCAAGCCGGGAACAGGCGCCTAAGAGCTGCGCTCTAAGACTCGCCTCCGCATGACGCGTTTTGGCGCATCAATGCGTACGACGGAGCAAATATAATACGTGGTTTCTAACAGGCTTGTGATTGGACACGGCGGCCTTTACCATTGGGTTTTAGTCAATCGTACAATGAGACGGAGTATAGACTGCACTGGAGTGAACACGAGAGAAACAAACTAAAAACGAACGCACACAAAAAAGCGGGGCCTGGCGGGCTAACGTTGCGATAGCGCCTGTAAAAACAGCAAGAAAGAAAAAGAAAACACTCAGTGCATCACAGGCATGATCGGGCAGGGCAAAAGAGGTGGTACAAATCAACAACGAATGAACACAAAAAGGGCGGTCAGTGCGGCGCCAATGACAAGCCTCTAAGCGACTAAAAAACGGCAAAAAAGAAGAAAAGTCACAATATTTTTGTGGCGAGGAAGAAAAGTGTCCTATACAGCTCATTTGTGTTGTCATTCGTAGCAACAGAAAAGTGATGGAAATAATGAAATTCCTAGAGAACACGCAATAAAGTTTCTTTCTATCAGCTTTGATTATAGTAAAACCTACGGTATAATTTGAATTAGAAACTTCCCAAAGCGCGAGGCCCATGTTTTTAGGTTTTTGATTTAGAAGAGTACATACCGTATGCCAAGACCGTAATACTCCGCACTCGGCGAGGCCCTATGACGACGCCGACGACCGTTAGGCTATTTATTTTGTTTCTTTAGATTTTTCATCGTGACGACTACTCCACTGTGTCTCGGAGTCTCCAGCTGAGATCCTGCAGTTTTTAATAATTATTAATATTGTCGTTTGAAGGGCACTCTTCGTATGCTGCTTCGTTCCTGACGCCTTAAAAATATGGGGCGGGAATACTTAGCACCACGTATAAAAAAAATAAAAAAAGTTTAGTTCATGGTCGGATTGGTTCGTGGACACAATTAATCCAATAAAATTATTCCAATAATTAATTAGTACGTTTATTTAGCTTCATTATTAGCGCATTTTGTGTGCATGCGTGAAATACAGCACCCAACGAAAAGACATGAGAAGAACGCTGCAAGTGCTGGACCCTAGAGCACTTTTGAGAAAATGCGTCGCAAGACAGGGAGGGAGTAAGGGAGACAACAAGTAGACTATTTAATGTCACCAAAATCCTGGGCGGGAAACACTTGGCGGTATCAGTGTATCGTTTTGAAAGCGATACAAAAACTCGTTGGGGACACTGGACTTCTGGACCAACTTTGAGTGCGTGCGCGTGTGATGTGTGTGTATGCATTTCTTTCTTTTTAGATTGTAGGCGCGAAAATTCCATACGGACTAGAGCCTGAGTAATGCAGAGTTGTTGCTAAGGCCCCAGTCAGTGTGGATTTTTCGCGCCTATAATCTAAACAGAACGAATATTTTTATGGCGTCAGGAACGAAGCAGCATAGAAAGAGTGCCCTTCAAACGGCAATAATATTAATTATTAAAAACTGCCGGCTCTCCGCTGGAGACTAAGAGGCACAGTGGAGTAGTCGTCACAATAAAAAATCTAAAGAAACAATATAAATAGCCTAACGGTCGTCGGCGGCGTCATAAGGCCTCGCCGAGTGCGGAGTATTACGGTCTTGGCATACGGTATGTACTATTCTGCATTCGTTGTTTTATTTTATTTTCTACCACGTCGAATTCTGACGCCAAGACACTCTACCTCCTCCGTTCCAACGCGTTGTTTGTTATTAATTTAACAAATCAGCTTCAAATAAGGGTCGTGGCACCCTGTAGAGTAAAAAAGAAAAAAAAAAAGAGAATATTCCGAGCAGCCAGAGCAGCACGGCTGATCTGGCCGCTCTGGCCAGAGCAGCTCTTCTCGTCAAAGAAGACGCCGTCCGAAACTCCAACGGCTCCCTTCTTATTTTTTTTTTTCTTTTTATTCACTTCGTTACTTCATTTTGTTGTTGGGTTCGACTGCTCATTCTCTGTGACGATGCCGTCTGTGGACATACGTTTGGCGTTTGTTTTGTCACGCGATGGTGCGGTCCGACCGATAAACCTATGAGTTTGTTAGAATTGTGTCACGAGGTATAAAATGGCGGATGAAATAAAAATAATAAATGCAAAGAAGCGCGCAGTTCTCCCTCGGCGCTTTATTCTTCCAGAGGCGAGCATCGCAGTGTCATGGCGTTCAACTTGTGCCGTCTTCATGGCGCCATGAAAAACCATCTTGAAGCAATTAATTTGCTTCAGCGCGTGGGCCTGCTCCTGGCTCCTGGGTTTTCGTGCCTGTCCAGAGTGCGAAGCTGCGATGTCAAGCTGCAAGTCCGTGCTATATCTGCGGATGGCCACATGTGGGGGTGCGGTGTGTAGATGACTCGTGAGGTGTCCAAGAGGAAGCCGGTCAAGGTTCAGTGCCGGGGCGAGCTCTTGGTACGGAGCGGCTCCTTTTTCGAAGGATCGCACCTGGCGCTTCTCCAACTCATGAAAATCATCCTCCGGTGCCAGAACCTACCGTGCGCCGTCATTCAGTGGGAGATTGATATCGCAAGTAAGACAATAACTGATTGGGCGAGCCTTTGTTGGGAGGTTGCGGTAAATGCCGTCTTTAAGCATTCGGACATGATTGGTGGCGAAGGCGTGACTGTAGAACTAGACGAGAGTATGTTCGGTCGGCACAAGTACTATCTCGGGCATTTAAGGCATGGCCAGTGGGTTTTTGGCTGTGTGGAGCGTTGCAGCGGGCGCTGCTTTCGTGTTCCCGTGGAGACCCGTGACGCTAAAACCCTGCAAGGGCTAATAGCCGAGTGGGTCCGCCCTGGAACAAGAATAATCACTGATTGTTGGGCTGGCTACCGCAAACTTGCAGATGACGCTCGCTTCACGCACCTCACCGTCAACCACAAGCTGCACTTTGTCGACGCGAACACTGGTGCGCACACCAATATGGTGGATTGCACCAGGGCCCACGTCAAAAACTTTCTTCCATCTGGACGGCGCGAGAGCCACCATTTCACTGGTCACCTTGCAAAGTTCATGTATTGGACGAGAGAGAAGGCGCGAGGAAACACTGATAGATTCCAATCGTTCGTCGCCGCGGCTGCCAAAATCTAGAACCCCGACGCAGACAGGGCGAGGATTCTGACGGCCCCGGTGACTTCGAGTAATCAGCTGCGCTGGGCCCGTCACCCGCCTGCATGCATAAAGACGACTTATGCGCCAACCGCTCGTCAAGTACTCGTTGCGTCAGTTACAGGTTCTGGAAGCGGTCTAAACGGCCCTTTTCAGGGCCCCCATATTTTGCAAACGGAGCTGTTTTCTGAATGAGGCACCCCGTGTCTCTGTAAAAAGTTCACAGGAAAGACCCAGCAAAGGTATGTGGTCCCCAACTTGGATATCGCGTGTTATGATTCAACTAAAAAATGTTCTTGCTTATTTCGCGCCTTTGGTCCCAATAAATGCCGCCGTTGCAGTCGTCCCGCGGTGCTGTTGCTCGCCCAATCGCCGTTGGCGTGCCTCAGCTTCGTCGTCTTTGCTAGCGGCCCACCGGCAAAGGCGGTTGATCTGACACACCGCGTTCGGCTTTGGCTAGCAGACGGCGTTCGTAAAATAGCGTCAGCTGTTGCTGGCTTCACGCGGCGGTACCGTGCGTGCCTCCATTAATTCGGCGTTCGTTGCCATGGTGACTGCGAGGAAAGCAGACAAACTTTATGTTGCGGAAGAACGCTGCGGCGCAGCGATACCAGGTGCGTTCTAAGGCCCTTCTCGCATGGTTTTCAATGGGCGGAAGGCGAACAAAAAGAGTTCGAAATAAGGACTTAACGCAGAAGGCTGCATTTCTCCAGCGCCTCGTAATTGGACGAGCCTTACACGAAAAGCATGTTTTTAGGCAGTTTGGAGATAGTTTTTTTTACATCAACATGGGCCTAAAGTATCAATGTGCCGCCGAACCTAGGTCACCGAGCGGGCAGGATCAAGCGCGAGATATGTGACCCGCGCTCTTGGCTTTGAGACGTGCATTTCTAGCGCGAGCGCTTCTGCGGAAGAGCGCTTCGAAGAATTGACCTGCGCTCTCTTGTTTGCTGCATTGGTTCTCTTTTTGTCGGTGGAGTGCCCGCGCTCGCGTGAGCACGCGTGCTCACGTGTTTTCATACCAGAATCACGGCCACTCGATTAAGACTCCCCATGGAAGCGGCCTGCCGTATGCCTCACTCCGCCGGTGAGAGCGATAGTTCTATTTACCCCGCAGCGCCAGCCATGGCGCTCGTTATCGGTGAGAGATAGCGTTCCTTTCGGGGGAGCATATCGAGGGAATCTATACTTCGTTTCACGTTAGTATGTACTTGTTAGCCGCGCGTGCTAAAAGCGCGAGATAGTTGCTTCGAAGGAAGCCTCGGCGGCTGCATGAGCGCTCGTGCAGCGAGTGCTCCAGTCATGGCAGTAAAGGCTAGCCGCTCGCGCTAGCACAGTGTTCGCGGTTAGTCCATGCTAAGGTAAGACGAAATACAGTGAGAGAGAGAGCAGTACGGGCCCGGACCGGCCCGGTGTGGCTATTTAGATTTTTTTTTTTCCTGAAGCCGCAAGTCTCAATTGAAACGAGTGCCAGATTGCATGAATGAAGTTACAAATTTGTGTACAAGAAAAGCACGTGATTCTTTCTGCGAAAAGCTCACTCAGCTGCAGGCTAAGCGTTAAAGCTGCATTCTGCTGGCAGTATGAGCAAATTGTTGTTTTCTTGCTCCCGTAACTGTTGCCCCGTTTCTATTACCACTGTAATATAGGAGTTATAATTGGATATAGCTAGACCGTATGATTTCCGGTTTTAACCGACGCTCGAGCACGCGCGAGCTGTGCCATTTGTTCATCTGTGAAGGGCAATATAAAATCGGATTCCGCGTGCATAACTTCAGCAATATAAACTTCGTTATTCACAAAAAACAGACCAAGGGAGTCATATAGTTCACAAGCGGAGTACCTTTCAGGAAAGAGGTTTCCGCGAAAGCCTCAATATATTCTCTAGTGGGCTGTTTAGGTCACCAGCCCAGTTTGCCAAAAAAGGTCTGAGGAGTTTTCTGAGAAAGAGCTCGCAGAGCTCTTCGCTGTGGTAGGGGTCTCGGCAGTCCATAGGTGTGGAAGCACAGCGCTCGAGAGAACCTTGCAAATCCTTCCACAACCACGAATCTCTGCCGACTGTAGAGCCCTCTCGACAAAGGTGCAGACGAGCTTGCACAGCCAGACAGCTTCAGGTCGTGGATAGCTGAGTCCTCCTTGGTCAAGGCTAAACATGGACTGATATGCTCCGTCATGTGATGCAAATCCCTTAAGTTGCGCTTGCATTGAGGACACGTCACCCGCAAAGTTTAGCGGGTTCTACGCATTAGCCTTGCTTGCTTTCATTGAGAAATTCTTATTGCTTTGCTAGGTTGAATGTTTCAGCTAATTACTTCGAAATTATGACAATTTCTGCAAATAAAAATGGTCACCTTTTGTTCGCAAACGAAGGCGAAGTAGCCAGCCATGTAAGTCAGCGGTGCAAACTCAAGTTCGGAAGAGACTTCATCAACTGCAGGATTTCCTGTTTCACGAGTGGAGTTGGCACATTTCATCGCCGTCTGGCACTCAGAACTAGAACGCGCATTTACATTTCCAGCAGCTCCCAAAATGCCAACACAAACCACACACGCGAGCGCAGAGTGACACTACGATATTTTCGCCCAGCACAGCGGTGCATAGGTGGGGGAAAGCGAGTTTTGCTGCCTTCCGCAACCGCGGCAGCGCCTAGGTATCGGCGAAGCCAATGACTGGCAGATATTTTATCTGGGTAGCGGAGCAAGAGCGCGTTGGGGGCCTTCTCTATACTCCGTTTCACCTTATGTTGTACCGCAGCGAAGGCTGGAAGCGCGAGCTCATAGCGTTGACAGCTGCCCTTACTGCACGAGAGCTTGTGCCGCCGAGATCTGCCGCAGAGCAAGGAGCTCGCGCTTACAGCCGTTCCTGCGGTACAACATAAGGTGAAACAGAGTACTTTCAGCTCACAAGACCGCTCACTAAAGCCCCTTGATAAAAGCGTTTTTTACAAGTACCGCCAACCATTGTTGTGGAAGCGCGCGAGACACGTGCCATGAGCGGGCGCTCCGCCGCCATTCGCTTCCAAGGCCCGCTCATTTCAGTGCTGCGCCGCCATTTGCTTCCAAGGGCCGCTCGAGACATGGTCCTCGTGCACTCGCGCATTTGACGTTACTTGCGAGACAAACGCACACACATCGAGGGGCTTTACCGCTCACCGATGTGCAGCGCCCTCACGGAAAATGGGAGAAGTTCTCCTCTCACGCGCGCTCTTTTGTTTTCGGAAAAACATCGGCATGCCGCACCAACAGGGGGGATCGATTGGCCGTGCCAGAATCTCCTGAACCGGCGTTTCCGAAAATGGTCGATATAGCGAAGAGTGTGTCGCAGCTGTTTGCACTCAAAGAGACGTGGCGTCGGCCAGATGCCACGATTAGAACCAGGGCTACGGGCGACGATCTTCTGCTAACTTGTTGCCTAGCCTCCTCTCTACTCACAAAGCCTGGCAGTTCGACGACGGAGCCATAGAATGCCCGGTCGCAGATTTGGAGCGCGATGAGCTGGTAGCACAGAGCATAAAAGAGCCTTTTGTCGGGGAACCTGGACGTCAGCGCACAACTTTTGCAGTGGCGAGGACCGAAGACACACTTGTTCGCTCGGGAGAAGTGTTTTTCGGCGTCTCGCCGCAGCGGGGCGCCAGTCACGTGGTTCTCCTCTCATCCATTGTCTGCCGCTCTACGCGTTCCATTTCGGCGACCGCTTCCCGTGGCGATCTGCCAGACTGTCAGTATGTAGGAGGCTATGTTTGTTAAAACACAGGGGGATATGCCACAAATTTATAGGTGCACGCGCTGCACGTGCTGGCGTCGGCAACAGTAACTTATTGGAAGTAAAAGTCGTAAACGAGTGGCGTTCGGCGCGTGCATTCAACATCATCTTGCCAATTTAAATCTTTCATACAGACAGTGCTGAAACGTGCAGCGTGTCTGCCTATACTATGTTTCATACTTCGCGTGCAAGGCTGTCAAAGCTATACTGGCGCGAGCGTGGGGCTTGATCTCGTTGACCATTTGCATGCGTTCTCGCGCAAACAAAACCATAGATAAAGCCACGCGCTCGCGCCAGTAGCTTTGACAGCGTTGCACGCTAAGTATGAAACAGAGTATAGAAAACCAAAACACATCTGATGCTCCAAATCACTCGGTGAAAGGACGCGCATTCTGCGCGTGCTTGCACGCGTGGGTTACCATATTCTCTCCACCCCTAAGTCCACAGTGTGTGCAAATACTTTACTAGGGGGAACACATTCCACTCTGCTCATTTGCATTAGGCAGGACGCCTACAGCGCCGAATCCAGCCCTGACGGAGTGGAGGTCCGCGTCAGTCCACGCGCAAGTGCACGTGGATGTTCGCGGCGGCCGCGGCGGTGTCGTCTCTGATTCCACCTAAAGTCATGTTTCAAAAGTAGCGCAAGGTGCGTCGATGCACGAGGCACGTGGAACGTGCGACCCTTGGGAAGATCATGGAGGCACAGCGCAGCAAAGTATTTAGCGCACCACTGAGCTAGAGTTTAGACGCCATGTTATTCTTAGAAGTCGCGCGCGGCAGATGTCTCGCGCATTTCCACAACAATGAGTTTGGTATGTAGAACATGAATATCATCGATAGCCGAGAGCTCCCCGACGATAGATGGCTCTCGCCAAGGCCAGAAAACCTGTCCGCGCCGAGGCTATTGTATTTGAGAGGAGTGGAATGTATTCTCCCTAGTAAAGTATTTGGTGTGTGCTCGCCAGAGCAATGTTCCGCGTCGCTTTCGTCACCGCTCTCGGCACGTGGTTATGGTATGGCGCACCGTGTATTCACGAGGGCGCCCATCAAACCACTCTGCCAGTTTGGCCGCCAGGCAGCTGCGTAGCTGCCTCGCCTCAGACACGAGCACATGGTCGTGTCGCCGCGGGGTCGATCGGGATCTCGAATTCGGCTCCCGACGCGCCGCTTTCTCTCCTAGCCACTGGAGGGCGCTGCAGGCGCGCCCGTGGCGGGTGAGGAGAAAGGTGGGGCAGGAGGCGAGAGGCTCTCTGAGAACTGCGGACGAGACCGAGACGCAGGCAGGCAGGTGGGTGGCGACCGGAGCTAGGATATCGCGGGACGCGAGGCCTAAGGGCCTTCTTGGTGTTCAGCGTTGGGCTTAACGTGAGTTTGTAAATGTTTGTGTGATGTAGCTTGTATTTGTATCTTAGATTGAGTGTTTTGTAGCGTTGTGCGTTATTGTACTAATAAACTGGGAGCGGAATCCCGCTCCCGTGAAAGAACCAGGCTGGACTCGGGTTGTAGACGGATCACGTGGGAAACGGCGAATCGGCGGTGGTACGCGATTTCCTACAATGGGTAACAGCGTGATCACGTAACGAAAAATAGATGCTCAACTGGTCCCACGAGTTCTGCCGCACTGTCACCTTTGCGGTTATTGGAGCTTGCTTGCAATTGTGCACAGACGTATACAGTAGCGAGAAAACTTGGTGACTTACGTATCCGCACTGCCGCTGAAGGTTGTGTTTAATCGCTCGCTCATGCAAGTAACTTCGCCTACTGCGTGATATTCCACCAGTTAAAAGCGGATATTTTTTGCTGGAAGCAATTCGAGCTATGCGGTTGACGGAAAAAGTAAAATAACTGAGCAGACGAGCTGGTGATAACGCAAACATAACTAAATGCTCGAGACAGTTTTGAAGCAGCTTTATTGGAATCAGTATTTCAGAAGCGAGCGCTTCAAATGCGTATTTGAACTATACGGCGTGCAAGTTTGACTGTTCGTTCCGCACTTCGTGCCTTCGTTTAACCCCCAAACGCACCCGCGTGCTCTTGTTGCCCTCCCCCGGCCTCGTCCAATGAGCGCGCGTGCTTGGCCGCGCCGCGTCATCCCGCGTTTCCCCGCGTTTCCTCTTGTTCCTTCTGATTGGCGTGCTCCTCTCGGCGGTCCGGTGCGCGAAACACGCGTTTTGGAACACTTGTTCCCCGTATAACGAGTATCGTGTGTAGTTTGTAATTGCATTATATATGATGCGTAAAAAAAATTTGGAGGCTGTGCTTATGCCCCGAGAAACTCGGGGATAGGAGGAGACAAGGACACGAGTTCGGTTCGAGTGATTCGTGTTCTCGACTTAAAGCTAGCAGTCGTCGAACGCGCTCTGCGAAAGCCAGACGCCGGACGCTGCCATTCCTTCCTTCCCTCCCTCAGTTCCTCGGGGCATTAACCTGTCATTATGGTTGCCTGGAACGCGTCTCCAACTGCACGGTGTGTTTCCCGCGTCCAAAAAAAGTGGTCCCTCAATTTCTGCCTCATGACGTCATAGAATTGTCACATGCTTTCGCCGGCAGCGATCCTGGCGGTGTCTCAGCAGTGGGGGTGCATGTGGCAGACGCCCCTGTTGGAGGTGACGCTTTGCAAGAAAAGGCGCTGCCTGTAACGCGTTGCCTGCAATTTACATTATTACGCTTTGAAAACAGTAACGGCCGGGCAACGTGCTTGCGTTACTTATTGGAAGTAACGGGTAACGTAGTCGCTTTACTCGTTACGTCTTCTTCCCGAGACTCGGGAAAAAATTACGCTTCAATGTTTTCGTGTTAGAGGCGCCAAGTCACGAAATACCTCACCCATTCCACATACCTTCAATTGTTTACCACTCTTTTCCCCGGGTAAAACCGTGAAAAAATAAGGTAATGAGATAGGTTAAGTCTTTGGCACGGACGCAATGCTTTCTGAAATATGGCACTTATACATACCTGTAAGGTCAAAAAACTAAAACGCTTTAATTCACAAATAAAATATAACGCGAAAGTGACCAGCTGCGTTACTTTTTATCGCTAACCGTAACGGTATCGCGTTGATTTTGTTTGGATGCTACGGCATTCCTTTGATTTGTAAGTAACGAGTAACGTACTTCGCTACTTTTTTCTCAGTAGCGTCTACAACACCGGCAGACGCCTGTTCTGCTGCAAGTCGCTTTCCAGAATGACGGTCCATGGAAGCTTCAGCAGCCAGGAGTCGGGACGCCGTGACGACAGCAGCGACACTCACGTTTGCTCGTGTTTCTCGCCGGAACTTGTACGACCAACCTCCAGGTGCGCGACTTCCGACACCATGACACTCCTGCTTTTGTGACGTCATTTGTCGCCACTTCGGGACCACTTTTCATGCACATGCGCAGCGCAAGTTCGTCTGCTTCTTGCAGAGAGGTGGCGATTATGTCAGAACGACAAACTCTTAATGGCTGATTCAAAAAAAAAAAAAAAATGGTGGGTGGACCTCGAGGCATCTAGCAATGAGGTCTAGCCACTATCCTTCCACTCAAAGCCAATCAGAACCCGGCATCGTTCTGACGTCACTGCAACTCGTGCACAAAAAGCAGACGACTTGCTGTCCGCATAGGGCGCTAAACCCTCCATGTCGGAGACACGTTCCGGGCACACTTACCGTCATCAACTTTTGGCGGCGAGATGTTTTGGTGACGCCCTCCAGTGGATATCCCTCGTGACGTCATTACCTTGCGAACAACAAGTTCGATGTTGTTCGGCCTATTCATTAAATCGCTGCTACAGACGACAGGCTTCATTGGGACAGGGGAGGTGAGGTGCCGTTTGGCACGGCTCGCCGGTTCGCTCCACGGGACAGTTAATGCTTTCGCATTAAGGCGTGGGCGTAGCTTGGGAGAAACGACAGTTCAGCCATCTTGATGTCTCAAATTATTCTTGGAAAGTCACGCGAAGCTTTATTTACAATCGCAGAAAACGCAGAAAGGTTGAACCAGTCCCTGGCAGAGGAAAACGATCTCGCCTGAGCTTCCTGACGCCGTGTCCGAAGCTCGGTAAGTCGCATTTCCCAGTCGTGACGATCGCCAATGAACCCTTTTCCGAAAATTCCATGAGGCAACATTGGCGGTCGCCATTGCTTGGACACGAAACGCGTGACTGGATCCGAGTCCTTGCCGAAAGCTGACGTCACACTCGTGTCCAATATACATGCTCTGAGTATGGAATCAAGCAGTGACGGACAGACGTTGGTGCAGACTTTTGAAATTGCGCCCGTTCTGCACCAATCCCCAAAATACCAACGCCCACAAAAAATATCCGAGAATGGCGTGCCGATACTCAAAGGCTGTATTACAACTGATAATAATAATCACTCAATCAATCAATGCTTATTATTGTTCTAATTAACAACCTTGTGGTCTTTGTACTGGCACACTGGGTGGAAAGGAATACATAAAACACACAAGTACAGAAGAGCAATATTCTATATAGTAACTGCATATGATCATACACGACAGACACGACATTGAGCTGAATTAGAAAAAAATGCAATTTCTAGGTCTTGTGTACAATAGTGAGAAATTGCAGTAATGTAAAAACAAATTTCAGAGGCACTCAAAACGAAAAATATACAAAGCAGTAGCACAAGCACAGACCCAACAATGTCTGTGCTCTCCGATATCAACCTTAAAGTGAACCACAATCATTATTTAACCGCCGGACAGGTCTTCAATAGAAATAACAAATGCCCTGTAGCACCAGTTAAAAATATCGAGTTTCTCAGAGTACTGGCCCAGACAGTCTAATAATTGGGCTTAAAGGACTAAACTTTTTGGAAATATAAAATGAGGATTGATTCCGAGTAGACACACGTGGAACCCTAAGAAACACTTCAGACCAGAGGCTTGGTGAATTAATCGAACCATACAACGTTTTAAACAGAAACAATAGGTCCGCCTTCTGCCGACGTTGGTGCAGGCTTAGCAATTAAGAAAGCTCTAACGATGCGTCTCAAGTTGAACAATGAGCATCCTTCATAAGGTAGCGATGTTTAAAGATGGAAATAAACTTTTTCTGAACTCGTTCGATTTCCAATGAGTTAGTTTCTTGAGATTCCGTTCCACACAACAGAGGCATATTCTAACTGGGGCTCGCAGAACGAGAGGTACAACGTGAGAAACGCAGAAGGATGCTTGAAGCACCCAGCGTGTGCAGAGACGAGTTAAGGAGCCTACTTACGCGACAAGAGAATCGCAGGCTAAGATCGAACATAGCTCCCTGATATTTCATTGCACACACCCGGAACAGGGATTCACCATGAATACTATATTCGAAAAAATGTATTTTGTGCCTTCCGAGTAAATGTCATAACCTCGGTTTTGGCATGGTTTAAGAGAACATTATTGGCTGAGCACCACCTAAAGAAAAAACATGCACCTTCTTGAAGCCTAGCGCAACCATCTAAAGTAACTATTTCTTTGTACAACAGATTGGGTTGTGTGTATGTTTATACAGCCTAGAACTTGGTCTGCTCAAACGGGCGACGAGTCTCCCAGCTGTAGATGAGCAATTTTGCCAGTGCAGTACTGGGGTCTTTAACGTGCACCACGCAGTAGTGGTACACAACCGCACGCCGGTACGATGCTCATCCAGGTCCAAACGGGCAGGGGTGGGGATTGAACACAGGATCCCTGGGTTCTGCAGCGCGAGCTTTCGCTCAACGTGCTCCGAGCTGGTGTGCGCTAGCCCACTCGGCCACTGATTCCCCTATTTTTTTGTAAATTTTAATGTCATCAGCGTATTGCAGGAACGAAGAATTAGAAATAGCATCAGAGACGTCATCTACAAAAATTGTGAACAGGAGCGGTCCTAGAACGGATCCCTGAGGAACGCCAGAACTTGCCCCGTACAATAAAGAGTTAATATTGTTGACTCGAACGAACGCTTTTCTGTTTGAGAATTAGCTTTGAAACCAGTACTTTACTGTGCCACAAACCCCGTAGACGGAAAACTTTGATAAAAGGATCGTATGATTTCCAGCGTCAAATGCCTTGCTCAGGTCAAAGTAGACCACGGCCAGCTGACGTCTGTTGCAGACTACCTGGGATGCGGTAGACATAAAACTTACAAGATTTGTAGTCCTTGATCTGTCGGTCATAAACCGACGCGGAATTAGGGAGGGTTAAGTTTCGAAATTTGAAAGACAAGAATTGATGAATGACTGTTTTAAAGCGTTTGGAAAATTAAAAGAGAAGGGAAATCGGTCTAGAGTTGAGAACATCACATTTCTATCCCGACTTCAGAACCGGAACGACCCCAGGAATCTTCCCCATTTCGGGGGATTGCACGTAGTGTAGGTGTTAGTATACCATGACGGTGACTCCTCTCCTCGGCGGCTTCATATGGCCTAGGAGGAGGCAATCATTGCTTACTTGGCTTGCCTTGCGGCCGATCGTGGTGACGAGAAATGGCAGGGGGCCACATTTCGCAGATTAATTATTACTAATTCGAAGGCGTCAGTTCGGTAGGCAGCCTTCATTTATTCGCTCTACACGGAGCGCAACGTCAGGGCTCTGACTGTAAGGGTAGTGGGATGGGCTGTAGGATATATCGGTGGCTTATAGGAACGCTTAGCACTTACTTGGCAGGAGACATGTACTCCTTCCCCAGAAAAAGTAACTAAATAGCGTTACTCGTTACTCTCTCAAAAAGTAACCAAATTCGTTACTCGTTACAAATTCTCAAAAGGAACGTGTTACTGTACCTCAAAAGTGACGAATTACTTTTCACGTTACTTAGACGACCAAATTCACAACTGTTTTTGTTTCATGGTTTATTGTTTTATCTTTAATAGTCGTTGCACTTTTAAGCAGTAGCTGCCTTTCGAAGTTCTTATCAGTTCCGTTTCCCCGCTTCTTAAAAATACATCTCCGGCGACGCTCAAGAGTCGTTCTACCGACGCGCTCAAAGGAACGGCAGTGTTGTGCTTAATGAAGACATGGTGAATCTTCGGGAACTGCGCCTTCACTGAGGACAGCGGGTAATAGGTTATGTGCCTTCCTGTGTCCGCAACCTCCGGGTTTACGTTCGGTCCGTACCCGGTTCTAGAAGGTTCAACCAACGAGACTTATTGTGCTCTCTGGATTAAAGACATTAATCCCAGCTGTAGAGTTCAGTACGCAACATTTATCGCTGGACACGTCAGTTGAACTGTTCGACTGACGTGTTTAGCGATATACGTTGCTGTACTGTTATACTGTTTAGTTGTTTTCTGGGTTGCCCACCTACCGTTTCTCCCAATAGACGCATATTTATGCGTCAATTGGCATACTTATGTTAGAATAAAAACAAGACAGGTTAAGCGGCGTTCTATACGTTATTCCTCAAAAGTAACGAGATACCGTTCCTCGTTACTTGGCCTTGAAAGCAACTAAGTACGTTACTCGTTTTCTTCTAAACAAGTAACTAATACGTTACTCTAGGGTGACCACCCGTCCCGTGACTCGCGGGGCTGTCCCGCATTGAGGGCTCGTGTCCCGTGTCCCGCCCAAGAAAGTCCCAAATCTACAAAATGTCCCGCATTTCACACTGTCGAATAATTCACTCCGCAACTCATGGTGCTGCCGAAAAATGGGGCACGGGTAAGTGCGGAGGTCGCTAGTAATTGTGTGAATCGAAATGGTACGCCATGTTTTTTTATCTATCCAAGCATTGCGGGAAGCGACAGTCGTTCTTGGAAGAGGACCGATGCGCATGCGCCTTTGTGCCTCTCCCTTTAGTGGGAAAATATGGTACGAAAAAGTTCACGCCAAAAGTTTAAATATAAAATATTGTAATTGTTTTCAAATCGCCGTGCCAATGCGAAAGGTGTGCTGTAAATTTCTTTTTCTTCTGTTTAGTGAAGGCAGCCAAACATGCAGCTGCCAAAAAAGAATACCTAATGTTAAAAATTTGTGTAGGACCATGTTGATAGAAGTAAGCGTGGACAGGAAACAATAACCAGAAAAATATTTACTGTTTCTTATTTCCATTTGATGAATTGAGTTCTGGTACAGTCGATTTTTATGTTTTCAACTTCGGCACATGTAATACCATCGCTGGCATTCAAAATAATCTATCACTAGTAGTGGAAATTATTTGAGCTATATGGCTGCAATACAATCAGCAGGTGTATAAAGATAAACAGTACGGGATAAATAAATATGTTAACAGAGCCTTGGTTCGTTTTGTGCGTCTTAATAAATTCCCCCCGCCGTCTGCCCCGCGTGTCCCGCATTTCACTAACAGGAAGGTGGTCACCCTACGTTACTCGTTACCGAAAATAGTAACTAGGTACAAGTTACTCGCTACTTTTGTAATGCATTACGTATATGTCTGCTTGGCAGAATTTCTTAACCTATTTTATTAGCTTTTTTTTTTCTCTCTGACAGAATCCTTGTAAGTGAACGTGTTTAAAATTCAGACAAATGACCTGCCTGCCGTTTTTTCCGGGAAAACGGAAATAAAATAAACTTTACGTTTGAGTACTGCTTTAGAGTCGCATAAACGTGACTAGCTACACTGTAACGCGAGTCGAAGTTTAAAAAAAAAACGCTCAAAGCCCCGTCGCCCCACATTAACACTGATAACGTCGACGTTACTCTACTATTGATGGCCACTGCTAGCAAAGCGTCCAGTCACTTACGCGAGCCAATCGAAGGGACAAAGCGGAGCACGTGATCATCCTGCCTACGATTACCGCCCTCCTGAGGTACGGTATCACGCGGCTTACTCTGATGCTCCTACGGGATCGCCGGTGCGGCAGCTTTCTCCGTTTCCCAAGTTTTGCTAAACCTTGCCCCTTGTTTCGCCTTATTCAATGGGCCGCAAGAGACGCTACGAGCAATCGGAGCCCATTTACAGCTGTGATGCGTTCACTGAACTGGATTAGCTGGGATTGCCTCTGACAGCATCGTGGTGTAAAACAGATAATAGGGTCTTCTTTGTGTTTCCCCACGAGTTTTTCAACCGACCTAGCACGTCTTAGAATACGAAGAGGAAACGACCTTGACCGCCATTCTGAATTTGCGTCAGAAAGTGTTTAATTTATGCAGAAGCATGCTTCCTCGCCGGCTATAATCTATCCAGTTATTTCGTAAGGCCTTGTACCTGGCAATAGGAAAGATATACTCCGCTTTATTTTATTTATTTATCTCAGCTCGTACGCTGACGCGTGTATTTCTGACCCTGGTTACAAGAACACTCTTAAACGCACTCAAATGTGACTGAGGTCACACGTAACTGCGTTTAAGGGTGCCCGACGTGCATCCTAAACCTTAGTTACGCTTATGTATCGTTAGCAGTACACTGCAAACTTAGTTACACGGACATCCTTAACCGCAGTCGATTCTGACCTCAGTCGCATCCAGCTGCGCTTTTGTGTGCCCATGTATAGGGTGTCCGTGGTGTAGTACACGGGAGAGCTTCTTTGTAATTTCTGTCGAATGACATTCGCACCGAAACACATTTGTTTGCCGCCAGTCATGCGCTACTTAGTGAGTAATCGATACGGCTGAGAAGCAATAGAGAATGATACTAGAAATTGTAACAACAAAATAGGACAAACAAAATGTTGGTGTTTAGTGCCTTAACAACATTTATGTTTTTTTTTTTTCTGAACTTCAAAGGCATTTCCAGGTATGACATCGCAGAATTTCAAAGAACTGCTTTTAGAATGAGTATAGCTGTCATCCTTATTATTATTGTCCCTATTATCCAGAGCCCAACGTTCTGGAGACAGTTTTCAAACCAGAGGCGCCAATTTGTTTTAATTTCGAAGCCAAACGGCGTCCAAGTCAAACAAGACAGCGCTAATTGGACGGTAACTCCGGTAAAAATTCGATTCACGCAGATCAATTACGAGAACTGCCAAAATATTACACCGATGGGACCGCGATCCATTCTAAAACCGAAATTAAGAATACTGCCACCAGCTTCTCAGGGGCATTCGGCGGGTCGGCTGCTTGTGAAGCAACCTTTGTGCCACGACATCATATCCGTACTCAACGAATTTGCCTGTCCATACTTTCACTTGTATCTCCGTGCTCTTCTGCTTTGTTTTCGGCCTTCCCAGGGGACGATTTCTGCCTGTTATGTTTGAACTGACGTCGTTTTCAAGTTCTCCTCAGCCATCGCGCACGAGGATTGTAGGCTCCCTTCTCGCTCAAGCGTGTCGTGGTGCCGAAGTGTAAGGAGGCCAATAGACTGGCATCGTTGTACAATGTCGGGCACACCTTACTATGTTGTGGGTTGAGTAAGCAAGCAGCTGCGTAACCCGGACTTGCGTTTTCACCCGTTTTACAAAAAACACAAAGTTAAAGGGGTACGGACACCAGATTCTGGAGCTGATTTATTTAACATGACGTAGTTAGTGGTAGAACCTCAGAAACATCAATAGTTCGTAGGAAAACGCAGCAAAACATATTTCGCACTGAACTAAACGAAAACCAAAAACCACCTGTTTGTTGGTTATGGAGCTTCAATGGAATGGGACGGCCTCGGCCCCCGACGGCAGAGCGACTATATGGGAAGTAGGCGCACTACTTCAGATTACCTAGGCCAAAACATAATACCAAAGATTTGGTGTAGACAGCCAAAGCACAGTTGGCCACCTTGGGTTCACTCCGCTAGCCAATCGCTTCCACTCATTCTTTGACGTCACTGACGTCGTTCTCGCCGAGGGAGGCCGACCTGTCGAAGTGACCCGGGTTTACTTCGCAGTGCTGTGCCGGTGTTCTTATGCGCAGTTGTTTCTGTGCGACGATGTAAGAAATCAGCGACCTTCTCGCCGTCCAACTTAGTCGTCATCGACGTGCTATACTCCGCGGCACTTTTCTTGGCAATGCAGTGGAAGGTACGTCCCGCGTCCCCTCTCCCATTTTGAGTGTACGAAGGCTCTCCTCCTCTCCCCGGAAAGGGGGGAGGAGGAGAGCCTGCGCACACTCAGAATGGGAGAGGGGACGCGGGACGTACCTTCCACTGCATTGCCAAGAAAAGTTGTCGCCGAGTATAAGTACACCCCCCAAACCTGGTCGCTCGCGTAAGTCTCGTTGGACAAGACCAACGGCAGCGGCGCCGATCGCTTCTCTTTCTTCGTCTAGTGTTCGCCATTGAGACAAACCATTGCTAAATCGTGGCGATGCGTCTGTTGCTTTTTCGTGGTAGTTTTTGTGTGATGATAATCGAAAAATCGCTTTAAAATCACGTCCCGTCGAGACAGGCGCAAATTCCGCTGCGCCCATGCCTTCCCTTCGTTCGTTTAGTGTTCGCCTTTGTGACCAACAATGTCGCAAAATCGTAGTGGTGTACGCGTTTCTCTGCAG